>NC_089646.1:90786983-91474066 GCF_037042795.1 Molothrus aeneus
GAAAGGCAGATGTCCATCAACGCAAGATCAAGGCTTTCTAGACCTACCCAGGCTGTCTCCATTTCACTTCAAACATTTCTCACCTAAGAACTTGCCAGGGAAATGGACTAAAATAAAGGATATGACAATGGAAAGGGATCATATTAAGTCCTTAGAAAAAGTGTAAAAACATGAGAGTGGCTATTTTGTTCCAAATACATAAAGTCTCTTCTCATGGTCAGATTATTACACCTCTCCTACACTAATGAAAGAAGACTTGGAACTTGAAAATACCTTACAGTTCCAATCTAATTTTTATAGCTTGTAACAGCACTGCATAAATTGCATGGGCTGAGATTAAAATTAGCCTATTTCTACAGCAAATTACTTTAATATTAGCATTTTCCTATTTATATCTCAGCAAATAGCCCAAATTGTGTAGCCATATTGAATAACAGCTATCTACTACACAGTTTATTAGCTTTTTTCAAGTCAAAGTGACTTAAAAAAAAGCAATGCAAGTATTTGAGTATTAGATACATGTAGGCATGTACTGCCCTCCGCAAATTGAAATTAAACCATCTGGGATTCTGTATTTCAAGAAGGAGTATGTTAATAATATATATACACAATAGGTTTAGAAACATTCAGCTGTTATCTAAGTACTCACATAACTTGAAGCATACATTTAATTCTTTCCTAAGTTAGGACCATGTTTTATGGAATATCCATTCAGATGTTCCCATTTTAACTGAAAAGTATTTAGCCAGCAGCTGCATCTTTAAAAACACAGCCTGAATTACTGACCAGTTATGAAAACATCACTAAATATCTCAAAATGGAACTTCTAATGATGAGACTTTAAGGGCTATTACAAGGATTTTAAATAAAGTTACAAAATTCACAGATAAGAGAGCAATAAAGCTTGGTCAAGTTATCAATAATGAAATCAGAATACCAAGTTCAGTTAATGCCTAAAAAGAGATAACTGGTCTATGCAGAGCAAGCAGGTAGATCACTTCCAAAGACCATTACTTCTTAAAATCCCATCTCTTTACAAGATTAATATAGGATTAATATCACTGCAGCTGTATTTTTGTCACTTTAGCTAACCACAAATATTCTGCTTCTACATGACATTACCTTAATGCTAGCTAAGTATAACTTGCCATGCTCTGGGGTTATTTGCTGCTGCAATTTCAGCTTGCACTCATACTTTGTCCCAAGCAATAAATTAAAAAAAAATCCTACATGACTAAAATAACTTTTTCCAGAGCCATTTTGATCTTGCCTGTCCCGACCTGCTATTTCTGCTATCTTTGCAGTTTCTGTTATTAATATATATATATAACCTCGATTAAGCAATAGAGTTAGGCCACAGATTTTCTACTCTATTAGGCCTTGTGCTCTCTCAGTCTGTATGCTCAGCTTACAAGTGATGTGGATTTTCCATTTTTCAGAGGATATGTAAAGTAGCAGTTAAATTAATTTGGAGAGAAGAAGGAACAGCAACATACAATACCAAACTAATTCTAAAGCATAAAGAAATGTTTAGAACTCAGCCTGATCCAGCAGAGAACAAATTAACAGCCAGAAGTTGGGCAGCAAAGACCAGATAACTGACCCGAAAGAGCGAGAATAGATTCCCAACAAAGAGGCTACAGTAACACAAAGTGGAAAGGATATAGCAACACAGAAAAGTGAATAAACTCTCAGAGATTCCTGTTCAAAATACACTCACTGGTTGTCGCTTTTAAAAAGAAAAATCTACATCAAAGTAAGACAAAGACCAAGGGCTGCAAGTGCCCTGAAACACAGCTCAGCACTGCAAAAGGACATACTCTCCTGGATTATCTATCAAAAGTTCTGCCCATTTCTCCCTGACCTTGTCCTGGGAAGCCTGGGAAAGGTTGGCCCTGGCAAGTCACACACCGCTTGCTACTTGAATCAACTCATTTACTGCTGCTCATTCACTCTCAGTACCAGCCATAAACACAAACAGGAAGCAGTATGTATTGAAAACAACATGAAAGGAGATGGAGAGGCAAACTGGAGTGGGAAGTGGAAAAAGAGGAAAGCTTAAACAGTGAAGCACGTGCTCCAGATAACTTCAGGCAACTCGAGTAGCTCCATTACCAACACTTCAGACAATCCTGAAGTAGAGCTTTGTGGTAAAAGGACATCCTGATACAGAAGTCTTAGCAAACCTAAAAAGCACCAGTGCTGTTTCTATGTACAACTTGAATGACTGGACTCCCTAGGAGATGAAGCATGGGAGACAGCACTGTAATACAGAATGTACACAGAGAGAGTGTATTTATTTCAGAGTTTTGTCAAGAAGCAACAGGACCAAACACAGTCTGATCTCAATACATGAGCGTGTATTCTCTTATCAACAGCTGTGTCCAGCTTTCTTGAAGAGCAGCTCTCAGTCACCCTTCCTGTGTGATGATCTGCTAATCTCCTGTGCAGATGCCACATGCCTGATGTACCCCAAATACAATGCCTTGCTCAACTTGGAGCAGTTTCCACTTGTCCCACAGGAAAAAAGGGATTTGGACATTTCTCCCAGACTACAGAACAGAGGCAGTAGCTTGAACTACTTGCCAAATGCCAAAACCCCATCATAAATGACTACTGTGTGTATGCATGGCAACCTGGATTTACTAGTCAGGTGCAGAGGAGACACTCTGGGCACACGGTGGAAGCTCAGTGAATCCAGAGTGTGTCAGATTTGCTGCACACACAGAGCCTGCATGCTTGGCAAGACCGGCATGTCCTGCTTGTCAGTCACTGCACGTGCCCAGCATTGTGTATCTGGGTGCTGAGCTGTTGGGCAGCTGAAGTCCGTTTGCAGGGTCACCATCTGTGCATACAACTGACTTGAGGGTAGCAGTAGGACAGCCCTTTGGAGACAGCACAAATCTACCTGTGAATCCCACCACATTCCTGATCCAACAGCCCTGCAGCCAAAATGATCATGGAACTGTAGAGAGTAGCAGGTATCATTGCAGGAAACAAAGGGCTTCCCTGTTAAGAAAAATAGGGATGGACTGTTTGTGAAAGGAAGTGTCAAATTTCTACCCTCTTTCCCTCAGTTTCATGAAACTGCTTGAGTACATGGTGAGTAGATCTCCTTAGTTTTGCCAAGGATATAAAATCTGCAGAAATATTATGTCACTCTCAACCTCACAGTTTAAAATTACAAGGCAACAAGTACAATGGAGATGGTTTAGTCATAAATAGGCTGTCCCAAATGAGTTGGTCCATCTACAGGAGCCAGTGCTATGCAGAGACTGCCCTGAAAAAGGTGTACTTTCATTAATCCAGCATAGCCTTCTGCATAGACCAATTGTGTCTTTATGGAGCTAATCAGAGCAGAGCACATTAATCCAGACACTCTTCTTATCTTGCCAGCTGCTCCACTGAGATGCAGAACACACTTGTGCCCCCTCAGTCAGCCACAAGACAATCGCATGAATGTCTGCTATGAAAAATTCATTTTTAATACCCACTCTGTAGCTGGCAAGCTATCATTTGTTACCAGTCTCATGGAGTGACTTCAAAAGATGAAGAAAAAGTCCTTGCAAAACAGAGAATCTGGCTGCACATTTAAATATGACAAACACAAAGGTGGATGTATTAACCAGACCTTTTCATGGACACAAAAGCAGAACGTGCATCAGGGAAATAAAGCTGGTATCCAGTCTACCCAGTTGATAGCAAGGTTGCTACATGAGTCAGTTCAGATACTTTAACAGGGCATTCACATGAATCAGAAAATAAAAAGAGCTAGGGAACACAAAGTTCCTTCTTACTTGAAACAGCCTCTTAACAAGTGCATCTGGAGTGTGAAAGTAAACCTCTCCTGTTGGGGGGACAAAAATCACGAACTCTTCCTTCATGAAACTGCTGCTGGAATTTGCTCAGACCCGGCCTTCATATTTGATTACACTTCTGGAAAATTATTCTATTTATATACAGTGGGAGAGGTAAAACTCACTTCAGTTTCCATTTGAAAGTTGTCCTGTTAATGTCAGTATTGGCTTTTCTTGTTTCAGAAGTCAGACTCTGAGCATTTCATGGCTTTGCTATAGTGGTCTGTTTAGGAACAGTGATTTAGGAAGGGTATTCTCCAATTTAGTTCTCCCAACAAAACCCACACCACTACCCCTCTCCTGTGGTGCACTTGAGAGGGGAGTTGGAGGCACAAAAGGCAGAGAATAATGTGCAAAGAACAATTTCCTGGAAACAACAATGAGAAAAGAAAACTAACAGTAACAGCAACAATATTATTAACAAAAGTGTGCAAAAAAGTGATTCATGCCAAAATGCTCACTGTGGAGCCCACAATTCCAGCCATGCCACCCTGATGGCAAGAGAGCCTTTCCTTTCAGAAGGGAAGTCCCTTCCCTTAGGCCCCGAAATGAGGTACAGAATAACCTCTAGGTCCTAGTCATGCTCCCTCCTGGCTACTGCAAAATTAACCATGTCCTGGCCAGAACCAGAATATGCTCATACTGGAGAAAACTGGGGTTTCAAAGTAATAAAACTGTAAAGCACAGCAGCATTTTCTGATATTAAACCTTACACTTAAACATTGGGTTTGAGCCTTTTAAAATCTTTGGATGGCGTATAAATTTTGAAAGTATTCTCTCCTTGTAACACTACCTTTTGATAGTTTTGTCAGGATTAGACTGAAGCAATCTTAAGCCTTTTTTTTCTCCTTTTTACCCAAAAGGAGCTGGAATCTGTTCTGGAGCCTCATTTGTTACATCTGGAGCTACCATCAGGCTTTTGATCAGACCAAGCCTTACAGATGGAAAAGTTCTACTTTAAAACTCCTCTCATGTTTGGAGATGTCAATAAAGTTCTTTTAAAGTGTCAGAAGTGATTGCTCTGTTTGTAGTTTTGCTAATACCAATTACAATGGTATTGTCTCCAGTCAGATGAAGGTATAAAGAAACAACTAAATAAGCCCTTCTCATTCCCCTACCCACTCAGACACTAAACTGCACACAAACACCTAGGCACAGAAAGAGATGCACAGATACACATACATGCTACTCTGCTTCTTTGGAAGGAATACATTAAAGTATTGGCCCTGTGGAATAATGAAGGAAGTATGTAAATACAGCACTCTATTCTTTCAAGAAAAGCTTTAAAAATGCACATACTCCACTCCCCCTAAATTATGGTAGAAGATGGGTCATAATAGCTAATGTAGTAGGCAAGGAGGGAGAATTGAGCACAATTCCCTAAACTCGATAAAATAAGCAATTACTCTTGTTATCTGAATGGCTCTGTCAGTGGAGAAGTTGTCTGTGTCATAACAGAATCTAACAAAGGCTGTTGCCTTTAAGCATCAAAGGCTTTGGCCTTATTATCTTTCTAAGATGTGCATGTATAATAAGTTTTCCTAACAAATGGTGAGGAAGCATCTCTGGCAAAATATAAAATGGTGATAAACTATGTCCAAATGATTAATTCACAGAAATTCTCCATCACACTGCAGCTACATGTGCCCGTCTCTTCTGTTATGCCCTTGGAGATTTTCATAATAAACGTATGTGCATATTTTTCATGGCCACTGATATTTGAATTGCAACCTGCTCCCATGCAGAACATAAAACACTTCAAACTGCATAATGCTGACTAAATTATAAGTTCTCCAGTGGCCTGAGGTAGCAAGGGCCATAATAATGAGTGTGCTTAAGTGGATTGTGTAGATTTTTTTCCCCTTTAATTTTAATGCCCTAACTTGCTGCTGCCTTTTCTAAAACTAGAGATTGTCTCATACAATCATAACAACAGGGAAATAGAAACTACATTATGCTTTGAAAAAACGTGGCATGCAAAGCAGAAGCTCCACTCATCAAGCACAGTGATAGCTGATTCAGCCCTGTTGGTCACATGGATAGAAAATGCTTTAGTGATTTTGTCCATACTTGTAATTATATTTGAGCTGTTCTATGTATAAAGTCATGGATAGAAAGCTGCAACCCTTCCAATCACATTCATATTGCACATGTAAAAAAAAAAAAACAAACAAACCCACATATGAAGTATCATTTGATTAAAAAGATAATGAAACTAGGTAAATGAAGCCTGCAAAATACTGAGAATTTTACTTACAGTATTTCAATAGGTCAAAGTGGACAGCTGTATGAGCTGTAACACCTAGCGATTTTGCAATGTTTATAATGTTCTAGTATTGGTTATTTTTCTTTGGTTTACACAAAAGACAAATAGATGAAAATGCTTACACTGCAGCAATGCTTACTTCCATGGTAATTGGAAAAATATATACACACCATGCTAATATCCACAGATGTTTACAGTCAGGCAGATAAAAAAAGCCAGGGCACATGTTAACTGCTTCTATCAACTTCCCCCACCTCTAAACAGAGACCAGTTTTGGCCAGCACATTGAGGAGCAAGGAGCTATTGACTTCACAAATCAATGCAAAGGAAGACAGGCTCCTCAGAAAATCCTTTTCAAGTGCCCCTCTTTTGCTCCACAATGTTTTGAGAAGTTCATTTCTACATTCCCTGCTCTACAGGATTGAGGTAGATGTTTAAATTCACTTCTCACAGGACTCAGACTGATCCCCATCTGCACCTAACCACTTCACCTAGCCTAAGGTCTGAGCCTTCTTTGCAGATGACTGCAAACTTATGCAGTTCAAGTCAATATAGCTACACAAATCTTCCTCTGGCAACAGGGGCCTCTTACTCTGAAAAGGAAAACATGGAGTAAAATACTTTGGAAACAGTATCTAGCAGTACCTTAAATGGAAGAAGTGAACATGATGGCTTTCTGCCCCACCTCCAGAATTTCTCCAGAATCCAGTGTGGAGCTCCTAGGTCAGCAAGCGTGGCTCTATCAGCATAGCATCATGACATACATCACAGCCAAAATAGCCACAATATACAGAATATCACCATACAATTTCAGAAGGCTTCAAAGCATCCACTCTTTGTAGCTCTTCAATCCAACCTTTTATACCCTCCATCTTACATACCTTACACCTGTGTGCCCTCTGTGCCCTTTGGTGATTGGTCAGCACACCTCAGCACTCCATGTCCCGTTACCTTCAATGCTGCTCACCTGTCCTGCACAGCTGCAGCCCAGTGGGGATGAGGCTCCATCGCAGCCCCACTCCCAATCACCACAAACTGTGTGCCTACAGCAGTGGCTCTGCCAAATCTCTAGAACAGGTAAGAACTCCTGAAGCAACACTAAGACCTCCCAGGAAGAACTGTCTCACACATTGGACATATTCTCCTTCCATAACAGAGAAATGAATACATTTTTCATGTGGCTGATTAATTCCCCAAAATGATTAATATCATTTTGGATACTGTTCAGCTATTTTATTTACTCAAAGTGAGTCCAAAGTGAAAAAGTAAACTACTTAGTTGTCAGAGTACAACCCTACTTGTTGCAGTGTCTTGACCTTCTGCAGCTCTTTTTCTCACTTTCATTTAATATTTTATGATTCAGTGATTGGGTTGCAAATATGAATTAGATTTATTTATTTATGTATTTGATCTGTCTTCACCCCAAAATGAAAGCATGGTAAATTCACTGAGTAATAGCTTGGCTGAGGTTGGAAGGGACCTCTGGAGGTCATGTGGTTCAATCCCCCTACTCAAGGAGGGACACCTAAAACTAGCTGCCCATTACCATGTTACCATGACTGTTGAGTACCTGCAAAGATAGAGACTCCCCAACCACCTGGCTCTGTCTTCTTTTCACCTTCCATTCAAATATTTTATGTGCTGACAAAATTCCCTTAGTGGTCCTCTGCTGGACTCACCAGTTTTCATCCCAGCTCACTTTCTGTTCAGCCAACCTATACTTCATCACCTTCTGCGTGACAATCTTGTGAGAGCCGAGGTCAAAAGCCTTACCAAAATTGAGGCAGACAATATCCACTACCTCATCTACCACAGCAGTCATTTCATTATAGAAGGTTATCAAGTGGTCAAGCATGACTCCCTGGGGTAATCACTTGTCCTTTATATGCCTGGAAATTGTTTCCAGGATTAGCTGCTCCATCACATGCAAAGGAATTGAGGTGAGGCTGTAATCGGCTAGCAGTTCCTTGGGTCTTCCTCTTGCCCTTTCTAGAGACAAAATGACACTTGCTTTCCTCCAGTCCTCAGACACTACTACTGACCATGTCATTCAAAGATTATCAAGAGTAGTGTCTCAATGATGACAGTTCCCTCAGATCTGATTGGTGATCCCACTAGAGCTCATGGACTTATATATGTCCACTTTGATTAATTATTTTCTAACCTGAACCTCTTCCATTAAGGGTAAGACTTCTTTGCTCCAGTCTTCCCTCTTGGTCTCTCAGTCCTCAGATTTCTGAAGGTAGGTCTTTCTGAAAAGACTGAGGTGAAGATGGCACACTCAGTGACTCAGTCTCTCCCACAGCTTGTGTCACCAGGGCTCTTGCCCCATTCAACAGCAAGTATGTATTTTCCCTAGCCTTCTTTTGCTAATTATGTACTGTGAGAAGTCCTCTTGCTACCTTTAACATCCCCCACTAAATTCAATTTTAGACAAATTTTAGCTTTCCTAACATAATTTCTGCATGTTCAGACAGTCTCTCCTTTTTATGTTTGAGTTTTGCCAGGAACTCCTTGTTAACTCATATAATCATCCTGATATTTTTGCCTGACTTCCTGCTTGTTGCAATAGACTGTTCTTGACCTTGGAGGAGATAATTCTTGAATATCAAACAGCTTTCTTGACCCCCTTTTCCATTCAGGGCCTTTTTCCATGGGAGTCTGCATGAACAGTCTCCCTGCAAGGCCAAAGTGTCCTGATGTCCAGGGTCATGATCCTTACTCTCCTGATATCCAGGGTCATGATCTTGCTTTTTGCCCTACTCTTCTCAGTATTCTGAACTCCACTATCTCATGGCCACTGCAGCCAAGACTGATTTCAATTTTCACACCCTCAGCCTTCCTCATTTGTAATTATGAGGTCCAGCAGAACACCTGTCCCCTCTCAATCCTCTATCATTTACATCAGGAAATACTATCCAGCTCCTAAAGCTGAATAAAATGTTTTCTTTGTCATACAAAACCTTGATTATCCCCAGAGGTTTTTCAGAGAAGGTTTGAAAATAAAGGTGTGTTTCAGGAACTCTCATTTACAAAACAGTATGTAAAATAGTCAGGTTTCAGTACCTTTTAATGAACTTTGTTTAGTCCTGCCTTCAAAAGTGGAATATTTATACCACCTTCCCCAGTAAAACAGTGCACCACTTATCTCTTGGGCATTCATATGTGAATCTTGTCAAGATCTACGGCTGAGTTTTCAAGTGTCAGATTTAGGATGAAAGATTTTCAGAGAAGTATCTCACAAACAAACTTTCAAGAGCTGATTGATGTTTGAGACACCTTGCTCTCACTAAGACAATGTAGTTTGTTCAAATTAGTTTACAAGATTTCTCATTTCAGCTCATTAAAAACACAAATGCTGGATGATAATAACTTATGGAGGGTGCTTTTTATGTATCACTTTGGAACTTGCCCTGTGTTTAAATGCTAGCACTCTTAGCATTTATTATGTGAAAAGGGTTGAGTTTAGAAAAGAGAAGGCTTCCACATAGTACTTCAAAAGAGTATTTAAGTCATGTCTTTAATGTTCTACCTATAGAAGACACAGAAGTCTTAGTAAAGACTGTGCATGTTTTAAACATGCACATTTTCAATCCCATAGAACTACATGTGTTTTGAGCACCTATCTCCTCCAGATAAACTAGATAAATCCTCTTCTAAATCCAAACCTGATGACTGTGATTATTCTTCAGATAAAAGCTCATAATAGAACAGAAACATATTTTTCAAGCAAAATATTACACAAAATGGTTAAACCAAAAGGCTTATTTAACAAGGCCCTGTTTGCATGGGTCAGCCTCCGTGTTAGAGGATTTCCTTCCTGCTAAGAAATAAATTCACCTTTCTTCCCAAAAGCATCCTGAATGAAACACTTATCAAGAGCAGGAAACAAGCTGATAACCTGGTGGCCACCTGTCAGTTGGGCACTGGTCCAGTGTTACTGACTTCACAGAGGCTGCAGAAAAAGCTGTAGTAGAAGCCGTAGGCCACAGAAATCGGCTTGTAGTAACTTTCAGGTGTAACTGACATAGGATTAATAGATCAAATTTCCCAGATGGAGTAGTTTACTTATGGTGCAAAATTTTAGGTGTCCCCATCGCGGAACATCATCTCTTTGCAAGCTGAAACAAACTGTAGACACATGTTCCTGTTTCTTAAATTACCCTTGCTCTGATGTCATCCATGACATGATTTTAAGACTGCATAAATAAAATACATGCCTGAATGTTAACCAAGCACTGAGAAGAAATATGAGTATGAACTGGTTCTGCTCGTGACTCTAAGTAAATGTAAGCATTGTAAGACTTAGTTTCTAGCCTCTGTGTAACACCCAGTAAAACCCTTGGCCTGGGTCTGTGAAGAATTACCTAGAGCCAAACGGAAGACACAAAAGATGGGTACTTAAATTAACTCCTTGCACATGCCCAAGTAGTTAGGCATCTCATTCTGCTTGGATTTACAGTAATGCCTCCCACATGCTAGAATTACCCAACAGCTCTCCAATTTTTATCTTAAAGCCAGTCAGACCACTTCTTTATCCCACATCTTGCCACCAACTGAACAAGTTTATTAGCTACAGCTCCTATGGTTCAAGAGATGCCATTGTCGCTATAAAATTTTCATATTAGCATAATCAAGCAGTTTCCAGAGCAGTTTGGCCCACCTTAAGGAGCCATTCCTGAAAGACAGGAAAAGGAATAACTGCTGCATACACCAATATTCTATTGTCAGAATTGTATAGAGCACTTGCTCTTTATGTTGTTTAATTCAATTTGGAAACTGCACCCTTCTGATGATGAAGACAGGTCACAGAGCTTTAGAGATGAAAATGAGCACCTTCAATCCCCTTAATTTATAAAGTATTTAAATCTTTGTACTTCTGCAAGAGCTGTCACTTGCATTATTTGTCCTTCTCTCTTTAATGGATAGTTGTAGTTCCCCTACGTTGATCTGAAATCTGACACATTCTTTTCTAATTAAGGACATCTAATGGGAAAGTTACACTTTCCCATGATGCCTACTACAATAAATCCTTCTAATTATTAATGTATCTAGGCAAGTGACATCTCATTATTTGGGTGAGTTCACAAAACCATTTGACAGGGAATAATGATGACTCAACGCCAAACCTAAATTTGGAAGAATTTAAGCAGATCAGAGATTTTTCACTACCATAAATATTTTTGATTCAGATGGTTTGAACTAACAGATACTCAGACTGGAGGGTTCAGAACAGTTATACCTCTTCCCACTGCAATGCAAATGCTGACTGCAATGGAGAACAACACTGGGGTGTTTTGAAGCATACCTGTGAATATGCTGCTTCTGTCACAGTTCCCTTTCTTGATCTTTCTGTACCTTATTTCTACAGCAAATACACAGCATAATGACTGGAGCAGAGAAGGCACTAGGGCAATTTCAGATAATACTTAAAACTTGATTTGGCATTCACCCACTGGTATAATTTTGTGAGTTCTCCTTTCCTGTGTGCAAACAGGAGAGGGCTTGGATGCCGGTGCCTGTTCACTAAGTTGAGTTCACCCACTATTCCATGGAGCTGTCAGGGCATCAGCCTACACTGAGCAATTGCGTTATGTGGGGAGAAGCTGCAGAGATGCTCCGAGGGCGGCCTTAGTTGTGCCAGTGCGGGTGGGCTCCTCAGCCGCCCTCTCCCAGTAAACTTGGGGGCTCTGCTCAGGGCACAGCAAAAACAAGGCCTTGCAGTCGCTTCAGGAGCATCTCTCACCACCCAAGCCACGCTGTTTCTGCCGAGGCAGCCACAGTGCCGTGTTCCCAGCCCCCTTCCCGGTCCTTGGGGCACAGCTCAGGGCCGGAGGCCGCACCAGTGCCCTCTACTTCGGAGACCCAGAGCGCTCAAACCGCCCCTGGCGCTGGGGACGAGGCCTTCGCCCCTGCTGGGAAACGCGGGGATGAGGCAAGGCAAAGCGAGTGGGAGAGCCCATTAGCTGCACAGCAGCTCTCTGAGGAAAGTGCCACACCGACGGCAGCCACCCTCCGGCCGTGCCGCCGCAGCTCCCGCCCAGCCCGGGCTCCGTCCCTCACTCCCGAGGTCCGGCGGGCGGCGGCCAACGCCGAGCCGGCAGCGCCCCCTGGCGGGCGGTCGCCGCCATGGCGCCCCTGGCTGCGCGGCCAGGCCGGGCCGTGGCGCTGAGGGGCGGCCTGGGCAATGTCACCTCTCGTCCTCTGGCTGTGATCATTATTATCAGGGTGCTGCAGCGCGCCTCGGCTGAGGGGACTGAATTTCTGGGATTGTCGATAGCAATGAATAATTCAAGGCGCTGCCGCGGAGGCTGAGGAGGCCGAGATAAGGGTACCGAGAGATCAGCGGAGGCTCCAACTTTTTTTAAGTGAAGGGGAGAATGTTAAATTCGATCCCTGGCGCCCGGTCCGCCTGTATGAGGCGGTCCTCGCTCAGCAGTTCGCATCCTGGAATGCTCTGTGCACCCCTCCGGTGCCGGTGGGATGCTGGAGGATGCAGGGTCCAGCAGCTGACCTCAGATGGTCCAGTGCTCTGGTCCGGCTCAAGGCAGGGTCAGCCGGGAGGTACAAGCTGTCTGTCCCTGGGAGGTGCGAGCTGTCTGTCCAGGGCTTCATCTCCTCAGGTCTCAAAATCCTGCCAGACTGGGAGCTGCACAGCCCTGTGGACAACCTGCTGCGCTGCTTGGCTGTCTTTGGGGAGAAAAGAATCCCTGATCGGCTGTCTTGTTTCAAGACTGTGGCAATTGACTCCTGTCCTCCCACCCTGCAGCACTGAGAAGAGCCTGACTCCATCTTCTTGACAGCCTCCTTACAGGAACGAGAAGGCTGCTGTCCTCACTAGCTGCATAACTATCAGAGGGTCACATGTAGCCCTCTTTACACCATGCTGAATAAACTCAATTCCCTCAGCCTCTCCTGAAAGGGCGAGAGCTCCAGTGCTCAAGTATTTTAATGCCCTTGCTGGATTCATTCTAGTTTATTCATTGCTTTCCGGCACTGTGGATCCCCAGATTCAATGGAGTGGGGCCTAATAAATGGTAATCAGAGAGGGATTGTCTCCTCTCATTCTGTGGCAGCTGGCCTTCTTTGCAGACAGTCTGTGCTCCTGTCTTATGTCCACCAAGGCCCCAAATCCTTTTCCACAGAGCTGATTCCCATCACTCTGCCTGTATTGTTGCTCAGGGCTCTTCCTTCCCAGGTGAGGGACTTGACATTTGTCTCTGCTGAATTTTGTAAAGTTTCTGCTGGATAAACCACTGAGGTACTATTACTACTATTATCTAAGCTTGACCATCCAACCAGTTTTTTATCTGTCTAGTTATCCACTTATCCAAACTGTGGTATCTCACCTTGGATATAAGAATACTGTGAGACAGGGTGTTAAAAGCTTTGCAAAAGTCAAGGTGCTGCCCTTGCATCCATAAATTCAGACATTTTGTCATAGAAGGCAATCAGATTGGTCAAGCAGTTGGCAACCTTATGCTGACTCTTGCAGCTTTCACCATGAATCTTAGGAAGGAGCATGATCCAAAGCCTGGGGATGGTGGTGCTCCTATCTGGGCACCAACAAAATTGTGACTGTTTTTGTAGTGTTTTTAATCTCTCTTTTCACTTAGAAAATATCAAGAATGTCAAAGAGCAGTCTGCAACTGATGCCAATGTTAATTGTTCTTGGAGCTTTCTGTTGACAGTGTTGGTGGCTGCATAACCAGCTAAGGATGGAACATTACCAGCTGTCAATTGGTGAAGGGAAACTCTGGCAGAAAAGTGATTTATTCAACATCACACATGTTGTTGTCAAGCAGGAGCAGAACTCAGGATGTACTCCCTTCTGGTCACATTCCCAAATTCACCACATAACTAATGCCAAGAACATAGTTTTCCATTCAAACTTTGAGAAAAATAAATACTTCTTCCATCCAGTGACCTCAGCTTGAGGTTTCATTGCATTATAAATATACATGTCTAACACGCATAACAAAAAAGCAACACAATGGTGAAGTGAATTATCTGGATTGCAACATGCACTTGACTCTGATAATAAGCACTTACAGGGAACATGAGCTCATTGGGGAATGTTAAGAAACCTAGGATGACAGACTGAAAAAAGCAGGGACATGAACAGAGACAGCAAAGCTGGCAAAAATATTTTTGTTGCAAACGGAAAGTAAATATTTATTTTATGTTTTTAGGGGAAATTTCTAGATGTGTGTGGTTTTGTTTTGATTTTAAAAATACTACATTTTAACATAAATATAGCTATACAGCTCTCATTCATGTTTAAAACTTTCTGTGCAATTTTTTTAACTTTAAAATGCAAAAAGCATAGGACGGTCTTTCCCCTCTTCCCTTCCTGAATCAAGCTTGTTTCACCTAGGAAATCACTGGTGTGTCTTTGCCAGGCGTCTTAAAGGTACAACACAAAGAATCTAGATTTTCTCTCTGTGTTAAGTAAACTAAAAGGAATTTAGTGCAACATGGGGAGCCAGACACAGAAGGTGAAAAAAGCATAGTATGGGTTTCCATCCTATCATCAGCTCTGCCTTCTGTATTTGCTAGTTGTTTGGCATGTTCTGCTTCTGAAATGGCTGTGCAAGGCTTCTAATGTTGCATATTGTCTCCAGGAGAGAAATGAGGAGTTTCTCATGCTGTGCTTATGCACAGTTCTTCCAAATTAATTTAAAGTAATCACATGTACATAATAGCTAACATATGAGAAGGCTATTGCTAATTTCCACATAATAAACAGGCTACATCATCGGCTTAGTTTTCTTGATATATCTAAACAAGTGAGGGTTTTCTAGTGTTTTTTAGTGGTTTTTTTTTGTAGTTTTCTTTTGTCCTCCTTGTCCCCTCATCTCTACAAATGAACTGCTCTTTGTGTTGCTTTGACCCAGCAGAAAAGGAAGGTATTATGAGTCCATTAATAATATTTGCAATATTTATCAAATAACTACTCATCAGATTAAAATGGCAAGGCCTTCTAAGGTATAGGTATAATGAATGGTATAATGAATGCCAACAGGGAGGCGACTCACCAACAAAATTAAAAAGATATTTAAAGCAACACAACAAACATGTTCTGCAGCTCCTATGTCTAAGAACATACCTATGGTTTCCTTGCATGTACACCGTGCTTGCACAGAAATTATGCAACCAGACATGGTAGGTGGGATACTTAATTTCTAGATTATTTTAGCCCAGATTCTTTTGCAGTTCCCTGCACTTCAATCCACTGTGGCTTGGATGTGGTAGTTACACAGGTACAAATCAGGCCAGTATTTGGCTCTTTAGTTTCAGTACTTATTTACTGAAAGGTAAAAAGGGACATTTCTTTTTATCACAATGTCTCAGCAAGCATCTTGCCACAAGTAGAAAACAATTATTATGTTTAAGCAGTGCTATCACAAAACCCAGCACATTTAGGAGCTGTCATGGGGCACTGCCTAATCTGAGACCATCACTGTCATCTAAATTGAGCAAAGAATAGACACTACTAATGTTAGAAGTCACTATCTTTGTCTGATCATCAAAGCTTACATTTTAGGATACTTGAGAATGTGAATCTCTCCTCCCACAGAGGAAATAAGGAGGAGCTTGGCTGCAAGTAATTATTGCTGTGCAGAAAACAGCACTTGGAGCAATTGGCTTCCCTGGGAGTTGGACCCATGTCTGCTGGCTGGCTGGCTGAATCAAGGACTAGTCAGCATGACTTCACAGTCATCTAGATAAAACACAGGAAACCACCCAGGCCTACACTAAGGAGAGGCATTCTGTTATTGCAGGATTTGCTATCTGTTTCTACATCTAATAGCCTGTTTCCTAACTGTGCACTGACTTGATTTAGTTTTATCGCACTTGGCAGTGTGATGAGTGGCAAGAGTGAAGTTATGTGGGGCTAGGAAATATAGGGTGTGTTGCAGTCTTCCCTATATACTAGGTCCTTTTCCTCAGAGTATTCAGAGCCTAACAAACTCTCAGCATTTTAAAAGGCCATTGCCCACTTCATCATGATGCTGGATTTGCTTGAATGCTGATAACACAAAAGTGCTGGCAAATTTTAGCAGAAACCTGTTCATTCTCTTTGTCCAAGGAATTAGAAGGAAAACTCCAAAGTTTATGTATCTCTGTGTAAACTGAGAAGCAACACAGCATGCCCAAGAATGGTAACTATGAATGCTGTTGCTGTGCAATGAAAACGATGAGATGCTTGGAACAGAGCTGACAAACCACTATGAAATTCACTGTAAGTGGATATCTATAAAGCACCAAAGGACTAACCAGGGTGTGGTATTCATGTCATCCATTGTTTGAGGGGCACATGTAGATGACAAAATATCTTTCCATGGCATTCCAAGAGATGTTGTATGACACTGATAAGTCCATGGGACCTGATGCGGTGCACTCTACAAGTACTGAGGGAGCTGTTTGGTGTCATTGCAAACCTGCTTCAATTATCTTTAAAAGGTTGTGGTGAGTGGCCAAGGTTTCTGCACAATGTCTGCACAATGTAAGAAAACATGTTATCCCTATCTTTATAAATAACAAGGAAAGAGGATTCAGGGAGCTGGACCTTATCAGTCTCACCTTGACTTTGGGGAATGTGATGGAGAAAATAACCCTAAAAATAACTTCCAATTATTTTAAGATGGTGTTTGGGAGTAGTCAGCACAAATTCACAACAGAGGAAATCATGTCTAACGAATCTGATAGCTTTCTATGAAGAGCATCTCACTGGATGATGGGACACCAATGGACAGGGTCCCAGACAACCAGATCTAGGCGGTCTGCTTCAGCAGGGGGACACTGGACAAGATCTACCCCAAAGGCTTATTCCAGCCTCAGTCATTCTGTCATTGTGTAAAACGTATCTGTGGCATTGCTAAGGACTACAGTTTGTGTGTGTGCTTGACACATACACCAAACAAGCAATTCAAATGCATGATAGGAGATAATACAATGTTTTAGGATCATCTATAAACTCGAGCTCTCTTTTGTATTCTTTGGCTCAAGCAGCTGGAGAAGTGGATCTCTGCTTACACTTTGAAGAGAATGACACTTTCTGTTTGCTCTAAGTAAAGGTATATGAGCAATAGATTTTGAACTAAGTCTGTGATAAACAGTAAGTGCTTTGGCGACCTGAGCTGCTGTAGTAAGTGAATCCCAGGGCATTCAATATTAATTCTGAGTACTGAAGAAAACCTGAAAGAGAGGCAGATCCTGGAAAGAAAACCAGAAATCCCAATCTAGTAGTTGTACTTCTATCTCTATCTTTTATTCAATTTGTTTTCCATTTATTAATTCTTCCCATTCTCAGGAAGAATGCCGTTCTTAATGGCAGCAGAGAGTGACTTGGAAAAAACATACGGAGAAATCTGTGGAGAACAGTTGAAATCAGGCCTGTTGTGATCAAACCTAGCACATTGTTGGTTGCTGTCTGTGCAATGGTTTTGTTCCACAACTCAGAAAAACAGGAAATCTGTGTACCAACTAATTGGAGGCTACCAATTCTGTGGGGTAAAAAATCACATCGGCTTATTAAAAACAAGAACTCACAGCCATGCATCAAGTGTATACATGAACACAGAATATTTTTAGGTTATTTATAAGGAAGTGTCTTGAATGGGCCTGCTTTCCAACACTCACATTAACCTGTTTATCACCTTCAAGAACCCTGCTCCTGTACAGGACTAGCCTGTGCTTCTACTGACAGTGCTGATATTCTACTCATCCAGACAGACCAGACAGACCTATTTTGAACATACTTACAAATAAAAACTCAAGAGAAGTAAGAGGCCAATTAAAATGCTATAGGTGCAATGCTGGGAATATGGAAATCATACTTAAAATATCTGTTTGCTTTTGTTTTTATGACTGCGTGTTAACTCCATTAAGTTTTAATGCACACTGTAATGCTGTGAATGACAAGTGGCAAAAATTGCTTTGAAACCACTCCTTGCTGTGACACTTTAGGGAGGACATTGCATTAACAGTTTATTTCAATAATACAAACTTCTGAGAGACTGGAAATTAAGTGTTCCAAATGAGCTTTAAATATAGCACAAGAAGTTTCAGTTTTAATGGACAAAGCCTGTTCCCACTAAATGTACCCTTGTACTGCCAAGAGGGCTTTGAAATAAAATAAAGTGGCAAGTTTGAGGCTATTAGTGTCAGAATCAGACAAGCCAAGCAATTGTAAATTAAGCTGATCTCAGAATTAAAGAAATCTCTTTGGATGAACTCTTATGTTCCCCTTCACTCTGGAAACCAAAGTTGTTCCCTTGAGTAAGTACCTGGCTTCTAAGGCTTTTGTTGAAGCATGAGAAATATGATAGATGACTGCTTGAATAATTTCCAGATAACAAAGTATCTTTATTTAAAATCAATTCTTCATTAATGCTCAAAGTACAGAAAAAGAAAATTAAATTCAAAGACACTTATAAAAGCTTCTTGTAAAATAACAGAACTCCTCAGCAAAATCTTAGGCTAATAACTCCAGATTAGTCAAGCCTATAACACTAGACTGAATCATAACAAAAACTGGTTTTTGTAGGATTTTCTTCTTTGGTAAAACCCAGAAGGTATCACTTTTTATTATGAGGTAAGCAAAGTTTGCCAACAAAGATTTTCATTTAAACTGAAAAGGAGGACACAGAAAATGAACAGTAAACAGGAATAAAAAAAAAAAGCTTTCACCTTTGAAAGTCTGTGACAAATCAGGACAAGTCAATGAAATTACAGTCCCCATCTCTGAATGGTCTCTTTGTCCAAGTGGCTGCAATGAATAACCTGATCATAACCCTCATGTAGTGTCATGTCTGGCATCCTTTCTGGGTGCTTTGGATGCCTTAGGGCCTGGCCAATGCCAGTGGAGGTCTGAACAACTGAATCAAACTTCTGGTCTAGCCCAGTGAGATACTGGGTTTTGAGGCCCTGGTGATGGTACCCACCAGACCTCCGCTGCCTACAGCAGAGTTTAAAGAGCTGCCCGTGCCAGCCCTGACTCACAGACACACAATACAGGACTCTGTCTCAAACTTACCTCCTCTCAAAGGCAGAAAAAGCAACCATGAGCTGTCAGGAGCATGGAGAAATGTAAAATCTTTAGTTATATACTGAGAGCACTCAGGTAATTGGAGCTCCAAGATCTTCTTGCCCTTACTTGCAGAACTTGAGTCTTCAGAAAGATAAATATAGTGTCAGAGGCTTCTGATGAATTGTATTTTAACTGTATGAGGCTTCTGATGAATTGTATTTTAACTGTTTAACAAAAATGATATTTACTAAGCAGAAAATTATTTTTACTTGTAATTACTGTAACTTTCCTTTCAAAACTGCTACAAAATCAAGTTATAAAAATGTATCTTTAAGGATATGCTAGTGTTACTATTAAAAAAAAACCCAGCCAATATCATGTAAATGGTTTTATTCTCAAAAAAATAGTCATCAATATAAAATATTTCAACATTCTTTCTGTTTAAATATTGGTGACAGATTATGCATTTACTCAAATAAAGTGCTGTTTTTACAAATAGGTATTTTGTTTTTACTTTTACTGCTGTTTTAACTTCATAATATTGAATAGATTAAATATATTTTGGTTATTGAAGAATGCAGCATTACTTCTCCTTTGTATTTCTTCCCATGAAATCATTACATTTTCAATCTAGACTACTTTATCTACTTATCCAATCAGCTTATGTATTTCCCCACGTAGAAGGTGGTCACAATTTGCGGTGTCCTTCTTGCCTTCGTCCATGCTTTTGGTTCCTCTTGACTTGTGCCCATGTTGGTCTCCTGTGGGTTCTTCATCTATGGGCATGAGTGGAATGGAACATCCATCTTCTTGCACGTTCACCCATTCTTCCTGCTCTTCTGACTTTGCTCTTCTTAAATTCAGACCACTGATGCCTTGAACAATTCAACACTTAGGTTGAACTATTGAGGCAATCTCTTTGTTATTTTCTTTGCCTTTCTGTTTGTTTTGTATTTTAAACATGTTACTGCAGCAAATCCTATGTCAGTGTAGTCAGGACTAACTTTTCAAATTTTCATTTGTATGGATTTACTTAGTCAGATGCCAAGGTTCACCATAAAAAATAAAACCCACTTTTGTTCCAGTAGCTACCTTTTAGAAGAAACGGCTTCTTGTGGTTTTAAAGAGCAGCCAGGAGCTGTAAGAGGGGAAAAAAAAAGAAGTCTGAAAAACTGTAATCAGCAAGACTCACAACTGTAAACAAGTACTGGAAACAGGCCCACATTTCCCAAAGTACACATTATACCAGTATCTAACAGTTTGATCCTGTAATTCGTTTTACTCATCTTAAGCCATCTCCTTTAAGGAGAAGGTATAAAAAGTCAAACTCATGTGTGAAAAGGTCACCTACTGCCACAAAGTTTCAAGTATCCCTCTTTTCTCAATGTGCACTTTTCCAGTAAGGGATTATCTGAATCCTGTATGATTTTTATATACAAGTCTATATTGACTTTGCTCCTATTTTTACTTCTCTCTCTTCAATCTCTAACTTCCTCCGCTGGATAATTTCCACTGGATATTTTTGAGTCTGAATCCAAAAAAAGAAAAGTAAATGCACAAACAATTCTGTATCTGCAGATACATATGTATCTATCAATATATATATAACATACTATAGTATGTGAAAAGAAACTGGAGGACCAGAATTTCCACTAACTATAGACCGCATGGCATCATATTCTTTTTTCATCCTAGGTATAGCTACTCTTCATTTAAACTTTTGTCTGGAGAATATTCAGTTTATTCTCCTGCCTTTGCTCATTGCCACGACCAGATGTTTGGATTTTCTCTTTTCTTCCCACCTCTCAGAAGTGTTGTTTAGATGGGGGAGAGCAGTTGGATGCCTGTACTAAAAGACAAGGCTGATCTTTCTCTTTCAGACATTTCAATAAACTTGGCATTAAAAGACAAATGAACTTAACTGGTAGTCAGCTTTACCTCCAACCAATCTTAATGGGATTTTTCATAATGAGTTTAAGAAATATCCTAGCAGAAAAAGATTGTGTCCTTCTGAGTACAAACCTTGGATGCTCTCTTGCATTTTTCATGTAATTTTTGTAGAAATGGCAAATTCTGTTGCAAGCCATAAATGGGCAAGGGAACTTCCATGAAGTGTTTCCATTTTTTATCAGAGGATTTACCATGTAACACTTCCTTACACATTTATTATAACTACAATAACTAGCACATAGGATTTTATGTCTACTCTTCTGGAGGAAATTATTTCAGTTGCTTTTCTCCCCCCCCACCCTCCGCTTTTCTTTTTCATATGAATTCACATGACCTTTTTTCAGCTTTTCATTTCTGATTTGGCAAGTTTGTGTTGAAATGCAACTCCGTCTTCTTCGGTGTTGTTTGTTTCAATTAACCTGCTGACCACTGCCAGATCTGTTCAACCTCTTGATTGCACTCAGTTAATGGGAGCATGAATCTTAACGCAGCCCCCCAAAATAAACTAAACAATTAGTCCTGGCAACTAGGCATTCAGAAAGTCCAATTTTCCTTTTTACCAGAATCCTCTAAGGTCACCTCAAACCACAAACAGAAACTCTTCCTGGGATGATATTATTTGTTAAATCCCATTCTCTCAGAAAGCTGGACTTCATGCTGCCACTTGCTGTTCCACTGAAGTTGGAATCCAGACAAAGGATCCAGACATTTTGTTCCACAGAGCCTCATGCCTCCATGGGTTGGTTATCTGCTCTAAATGGCAAAGCAGCACAGTAATTCTCTGTTTGCCGGACACGTTCACTGGGCTATAAAGAAGCAGTATGTTCCTAGTAGTTTCTCTTATCATGGCCAGGGTGCATTGTCAATTTTCCAAGACGTAATAGTAGTCAAACCACCAAAGTGTCCAAACCTGCTAAAACGTTCACTCTTGGAATGAATAATTTTATCAGTATTTTCTAAAAATGACCAACTAATTTCTATGAAAAAAAGAGATAGAGGCAATATTCCCCATACTGTTTGCCTATTCAGAATTCATGGTGCTTCCAAACCTAATGGCTTGGGGGTCGAGTAACCTCTGAATCATTTACACTCCTCTGCCTTATGCAGGTCAGGCAAGGGCTGGAGCAAGGAATTCACACAGCCCAACCTAGTGTCCCTGGCATGGGGTGGGGTGGAAGGATTCCATTTCAGAAACCTTTATGTGGGAGTCCAAGACAGCTTAACCTGAAGTACTAGCAAAAAAGAACATGAAACGAATACACAAAGGAAGTAATTGCAAATTTCTGAGGCAGATGTCCTAGAGAAGCAGAAGGACCAAGCAGCTGAACTGCTTTGTACAGAACACAGGTTGTTGTTCAAATTGTCACATAACTGAGAGGTGATAACAGTGATGGAAATCTTTTTAATGGTTCAACTGGAAATGGAGGGAAACAGAGACCAGTGAGTTGGACAGTAATAGCAACCAGATTAGTAAAAACTGTAACAACCTGAAATTTTGTTGGAAACAGTCAAGAAGGGATTTTTGAAGTCTTGCCTCACCAATCTACTAGAATTCCTTGAAGGTGCCAACAGTCTTGTAGATTAAAGAGGTCCATTTGATGCTTGGATTTTGACAAGGCATTTCACAAGGTTCAAGGTCAGCCTTTAAGATAATAAGGAGCCCACAGGGTAAAAATAAAATTTCTTGTGTGGACAAATGATCTGTTAGGGAGGCAGAGGACAGAGGTTTGCAGTAAATAGTGACTTTTTTCCCATAGTAGAGAGATTCACCACTAGTGTTTCATAGACATCTGCATGAGGATATTCAGGATATGAATAGTATATTCAATATATGATTTTGAAAGGGAATACAGAGTGAAGAGAAAAGCCTTCTTAAGTTATCCATGTAAATAAAAAGACAGGTAAACAGAAGACTTGCAAAAAGACTTCATATAACATCTGTGCCTAAACAATAAGATAGCGACAAAATTTGGTGAAGATAAAGTAATATGAAGATAAGTAATACGAAGTAAGGCAAAGGGAGAAGATGATGCATGTGTGTTTATATAAAATTATAGGTTGTGAGCTCAAACTCAGTAGATCAGTTGAGTTGTAAGAGGTAATTTGAATTAATACCAATTCAGTCTTCAATGATAGCCAACACAGCAAAGCACCAGAAGTAACTAGGAAAGAGCAAGAGAATGGAAAGCAGAGAACACAACTGAAAAACAAACATCTGTCTGTCATGTAAATCCATAATATGCCTATATATTTAATACTGTATGCTAGGCTGGTATCTCCCAGGTCTGAAAAGATAACAGCAGAAAAGGAAAAGAGGTTAGAAAACCTATGGTACAGGGAATGACAAAGCAGCCTATAAGCCTTCCCCTCAAAAAAAACATGAATGAAGAAGGACATCACAGTGATCTGTAAAATCATCAGTGGCATGGAGGCAGTGAAGAGGAAACAACTGCTCACTCTATCTTCTGATCCAGTATGATGAAGTAAAAGAAGTCAGGACATGGCAAGTTCACAGCAAATGAAAGCAAGTAGCTCTTCAAATCAGTGTCAGATGAGACTGGATGAAAAAGTTGAACACAATTGTATGGACCTTGGATCTGACTTAGTACAGCTGCTCTTATGCTCTAAAATATTACACATTCCTGGAAATTACTTCAAGTTCCAGAGACTGCATAAGTATTCCACTGCTACTTTTTACAATAAAAAGCAGCTTACCTGGTACAGAAACTTCTTTTAGCTATATGTTGCCTTCCTCTTCTCTGTTAGTGCTTCTGTTTCTGTTTCACAGCCAAATCTGTATCATGGAGCTCTCATACACAAAAATCCAAAAGCCAGATCTCTGATGGCAGCCTTCTTGCAGCCTCTTGTCAGAAGCTCAACAGGAGTAACTGTTGCCTCCATTCTTACAAAAGGATGTTCTCCCCAGCTCTGAGCCACCATTCTTGTCCTTTTATGTCTTCAAGACAAGTTGCTTGGAGCTACATTACACCTCTATGCTTCTTTGGTTCTTGAGTAATTCCAGTTCTTTGGGATTTGATTACATGGTGCAAACAGCTTCTGCTCACCTAGTCATACCTACAGAAGAGGCTCTTCATCTCTGGGATGTTACCAAGAGACATCCAGAAGTTCCCACACATGCTGACTATGCTGAGAATGGAAAGTTGCACAATGCAAACAGAGACACCTGATAGTGGCTTTCAGCCAAGCAGACTACACAGAACACTGGAAGTGGCCCACATTCACTAACTACCCCAGCAATTCCCAGTTTGCCCCAAGACATTAGTAGGTCAACAGCTAACACCTGCTTTTACATATCTGGTGAAATGCAGCTGGCTGAGATTGGAACAACTGGGACTAGCTTATTATTAAGGTTTCCTAAAGCATATAATACCTGAATTATTTAGCATAGCCCCTCAACAAATGAAATTATTTTGTGAGTAGATGAAAGCAGCAAAATAAACAATTGAAGAAGAAGCACTTTTAACATGGTTGAACTTCACAAGGCTATTCAATGGCTTTCGTTGTTTCTACTAAAACATGGATACAGAAGTACATGTGGGAATAGGTTACACCCTATGCTTTAATCTGACAGATGAGTATCTGCCTTTGTTTCAGGCGGCTGGCAGGACAGAGATTTGCAGTTTTTATATCTGAGAGTAGGAAATGTATTCAATTATTACAGGTCAGCAACACCTTCCTGTATGTTTTGGTTACAGACAGTACATTTTAAAAGGCAGTTTTTCTAGCTTTGTTAGCAGATAACACTGGTGCTTGGAATACATGTATTTCAAAGAAACCATTTATATGATTATAAAGAAACCATTTATATTATTATCTTTTTATAGATAATCATATGAAAATATCACCTATGCAAAATAACTAAATACATACATACATAAATATATAATTAACATAGCTGCCTAAATTGTTATGTTAAATTGTAAATCTTGAATATATTTATTCTACCTGGTCATACTAAAGTGTGTCCTATAAAGAGTATGCTAAAGTTAATTATGTATCATACTTCAGGAACACCTCCCACTTATGCTACATATTTACATAAAGACACTATAGACAGTATACTGTATACTCTGGTCTGCTATACTTACATCCATTTTCTATGTTTAGTAGTGCACAACAAAAATCTTATCCTCATTTCAGATAGCAGTGAAGGGTGCATAAACATCTTACAGATACTTCTACTTTTTATACTGAAATCTTCTCTACAGTCACAGCAAGAGACGCACATCATTAGCCAGGAAAGCAGCTAACTGTCTTGTCACATTCTGTCTTCCAGCCAGTACTAAATAAAATATCCACACATTTGGACATTAGGAGGATTTCTTTCAATAAATGAGTGATTAGACATTTCTTTCAATAAATGAGTGATTAGACATTGGAATGGGCGGCCAGGGAGATGATGGAGTCACCATCCCTGAAGGAGTTTAAGAAAAGACTGGACTTGGCATTCACTTCCATGGTCTGGTTGGCATGGTGGTGTTTGGTCATACATTGGACTGTATGATCTCAGAGGTGTTTTCCAACCTAAATGATACTGTGATTCAACCTGCAATACATTTTTTCATTAATTTCAGGCGCTACTTACATTGGGAATGACCTGGTGGCCGTGTGTTACTAACACTACTCTCAAAGGAAGAGTGGAAGTTGTGTATAGTTTCCTGTAAAATCTGTCTCTCTCGACCCTGTAAAAGAACAATAAAATAAAATAAGGTATTCTTAAATTTCTGTTTAAAAATTAATTTACTAAGAGTACACAACAAATGTGTAAATATATGTGTCTATGTTCAGTATACTATCAGAAATAATAACAAATCCTTACCTTACAGACATACATAGAAAACCTTGTAGTAGTCTTTTCCTGAAACTACCAGACAACAATAGAAACATTTCCATTATTTTCTTCCTATCTTTATGGCATATCTTAGTACAGAACATCATCCACCTCCCCTAATTTTTAGCCTCATCACTACTGTTGATACTGACATAGAGAAATTGTCTTTATGTTTTGTTTGTCTGAACTCCCACTATCAGAGAGGGAATGGGCCTCAAATCTGAGAAAGCTGCTGAGAAGCATCAGCAAGCCTAATCAAAGATATGTTCCAGTATAAAATCCCTCTGGCAAGAGCACTGTTTACTGTACACCATTCTTAGCAAATTAGTTCATGTTGACATAAAATTCAAAGGCAATAAAAGTGTAAGAAATGAGAGAAAAGCTATTCACATAATCACAGAGGAATCAAAACCTTTTACGTTAACCAAAGGACACCCTTCCTCTTATACTGCATTTCCTAGCTGCACTAATGCAGCCAGATGATTTATTTTAGCACTGCTGAAATCAATATTCAGAAACTGCAAAATTGCTCATATTTACAAGTAGCTTGTTCACTGGACTAGGAAAGTTATTGAAAGAGAACAGGAAATGCCACAAAGGAAGACTTTTTACTAGTCAAATACATGAAACACTAAGTTTGGAAAAAATATTTTAGCTTTTCTAACTAATATCTGTAACTGAATTTCAAAATGTATGTTGTATTAATTTTATAAGAAACTTTGAAATAATTTACTAAGTACAGTACTTTAAAATGTACCTTTCCTGCATTAAGTTCAGAAATAGCTGCCAAAATTTGCTGCCTTGATCCATCCGTTTTAATACCCAACTCTTTCAAATCACCATCAGTAAGTGTGAGGAAAGCTTCCATATCCACCTGCATATTAAAAAAAATAAAAAGAAATAAAAGAAAAAAGGTAAGACAAATTTACCTATGTGAAGATTCATTACTACAGGTTAAAAGTGGTTTCTTGGGTTTTTTTAATTGCATAGATTTAATGTAAATATTGTGCTAAAAGAATTTTTAATGGATTACCAGCACCAAATGGTACACACTTTGTAAGGCTTCTAATCTGCTGGTAACCATTCAACTAATCATGATAGTACATCTAAAATTTTAATGGATTTTTCTCATCAAGTTCTATTAATACAGAATATATAGTCTCCACAGAAATTGCTCTGCCTATAGTAGCAGCTACTTGAATAAACCTAAGGTTTCTCTCTTTTATTCATCCTTTCCCCCTAAGTATTTGTGGAACTTAGAATATTGTGTTTTACTTTTCTCCTGTCTTCTAAGGAAAGTCTAGGTTTTGTTCAGGTAACAGCTTTTATTATTACAACATATCCATAAGGTTGTGATAAGAACAAACATCTGAAACTTTTCATATTGACAGAACCTTTCCACAATAAATATATTAATTTCTACACAATCCTCCATTGCCTATCATGCAGAGGAACAATAATAACACAATCTATTGTGATGAAGCTAAATTGTCTGGGCTTGTGCTGAATTTTGAACTCTGTAGCAATGTCAACTTAGTGCATGTCCATTCACGACCCTTTTCTTTGACCAAATAAACACACAGTATTTGTTCACATCTGATCCTGCCTTAAACATTATAATGAATTAATTTTACTTATTTTCAGCAACATTTCCTGTCATTGCATCCTTCAGCAAGCTCTCAATGTCACAGCTCTCATCTATCACGATGCCTACGCTCCCCACTTTAATTCTCCTATTGCTTATGCACAGTGGATAAAGAAGATAAAGCAGCCATCTCAGTGACTCACACCCTGCTGCTCTCCTTCTGAAAATGAGGTTCCAGCTGTGATTCCGGGGATGATACAGTATGTCCTATGAACTGCTTAGCCACATTGGATACAGACATATATAGAAAAAGCAGAGTGTAAGAACAGAGAGAAAAAAAACCCTATGTATAGAAAAGCTGTAGGTTAAGTGTAAAAAGCTCTGCTATTTACATTATTCTGGAGAATGCCACAAATACCACTTGGTCCCTGTTTCAAGGTTCTCTCTGCAACCAGGACTGGTTGTAGAACTTGATTCTGGATCACAAATCTGATGCAACGTCTTATACCCTACTTTCATTAAAACAGTAAAAGATCTTTTAGAAAAGACATACCTCCTGTTCCTCAAATATAGGCTGATATTTCTCAAGTGACAATTTTTTAAGGATGCCAGTCAGCTCATCTGTAATAACAGGAAAAAAAAAAGTCAACTCCATAGATTAGAAAATATTGTAATGATCTCAGCATTATAAACTGAATATATATATTTAAGCCTATATTTCCCATAGTCATTTATGGCAAGAAAAAACCAACCCCATTTATTCTCCATCAGAAATTGAAACATTGGCTTACTCTGTTCTCACCTACTTACATATATTGTAATTCCATCTAGTCTTACCTTGCTAGGATAAACACCGTTGTATTGCCCTTTCTACCTCATTAAAAGGATCTTACAAAACCAAACCAGTAAGGGCAACTAAGGCACTTCAATGCCTAAAATGCAGGTGCTTGGCCCCAGATGGCTGATCCAGATTGTGCAGGTTAGACAGCAGAACTCCTCAAGCAGGCAAGGAACTGAAAGGCATATTTCTATGTCATCATCCAGGAAGGAAAAGAGTAGAGCAAGCAACCACACACCTGCTCATTCAAAACACTGATACAGCACAGGTCTTTCTGAACCCTCTTCTCTTTATGTGCCCAAATCCAGACACCTTGAACAAAGACAGCTGAAGTCCAGCTAAGATGAAAGCTGGACAGAATTTACGTTTTACAAGGCCACCTTCCAAGGCTAAGAGCTCTGAATACTGTCTTTCCTCTAAAAGCCTAAGAAAATTAAATGTTGCAGGACCTGACAGTGACTCTTCCCACACATTTAAAATGTGATTAGCTAAAGAGCATAAGTGCACTTTCAGAATAACCTGACATTACCTTTGTTAATTACACATTATGTGTCTCAAGTAACGTTTTCTTTTTATTACTTTGCTGTCACAAATAACTAACTTTTTTTTCCCCTTAAGTACCTAAGTGGTCAGTTAAACTAAGTCGTCAGAGTCCAAATGAAGAACATGAATTATACATTATAAAACAAGACTATATTTAATATTCTGCATATAAACTCACTTTCATTTTAAAGACACTACTAGTCCATTACCAAATATACTTCACTTTCATTTATTTCACTTCTTTGTCTTTTGACTTTCCCTTTTCTTTCATCATCACTAGAAACATGAAAGAGAATCTCTTTCATGAATATTCTAAGCTTCTCCAAAGACATCAAGTACCTTGAAATAAACACACCTCTGTGTACTATTCTGGAAGACTTCTTTACATAGGAGAGTCCACAGACAACTGAAGAGAAAAATTCTACTTAAGTCTTATTTTCTGCTAGGGTTTTGTTGGGTATTTTTTTACTTTAAATTCAACTAACTTGGTATGCCCAAAATGATTCGCAAAAGTTGACACGTTCTCAGACTAAAAGCTTTAGTACCCTGACATTAATCCATGGGAAAATGCAATCAGTTTTAAAAATGTATCATGAGAACTTCTCTATATTGTTTGATGAAGAATATCATCTTAGAGAAAGAAAAGAGAATTCTCATTGGATGACTCTTAGGTATATTGTTAATGGCCTTTTCTTATAGGTTGTTAGTTACCCTATTCATTTTTCATCATGCTGGCATGATTAGAACTGTAGGCCATGATATGGGAAGAAACTTTAAGGGTGTCTGAGCTCTTATTGTCATAAACAACTATAACACCAAACACCTTTCAGACACACAAAGAACGCCTTCAGAGTAGGCCCTTCATGTTTTCTCTTCCTCTATCCCTCTTCCAGTTCCTGTACTATTAAGGCTGAAAAAACCCTGAAACCTCTCAGTTTTACAACTCTTGTTTAATGTGTTTGTCCTGTACTTTACCACTCCATTTGCTCTACACTTACCTTGTCTCATTACCACCATGCCAGAAGCAAGCTAAGGTTCTTGGAGCTCTTACTGCTTTTGCCACGTTACTTCTATTTAGCACCTCCTTTCATACTGTTTTATAGTAGTAAGGTAAGATTACCTTTTTCCAAGTTTTCAGAGCCCTCTTTTACTCTCACGTGGTTTCGTCTTTCAAAATTCTCTACATCACTGGCTCTCAGAATAGTGCCAAGTTGTTGATGGTCCACCAAATGGTTGCCTAAAAAGAAACAAAGAACACCTCTGAATGCTTCTGCCTACTGCTCCTTCACAGTAACAGTCAATGTAAATCAATTTTCTTACTCATTTAAGTTCACTTGAAAGAAAAGTTAACACTACAGACCTTCTGTACTTACTCTTCTGATTACTGCTTGGCATATCAGCATTTGTACTGCTGCTGCTGAATAGAACATCAGTAAGAGAAGCCCTTGAATTAAAGGAGCACTTAACTACAAAAGCACTTAACTAGAAAAGCTTACAAACACAATGAACCCAGAGCTACTTGGGTTTCTGACAAACAACCTCTGCTACAAGGGAATTCACAGTATCCTGGCATCAGTGCACCTTCACAAAAGCGAGCTTCACTGAGTGAGATGAGAGCAGTTGATGGCTTGGGGAATTTGCTTAGTTATCCAGCAGTGAGCTCTCTTGCTTTTATGCATCTCTAAATCAGCAACACTTATGTTATCAAGATCTCATTATAAAATGGCACTAAACATGAAAGGATTTGCTCCAGAAGTCACTAGAATATGTTACAGCTAAGCCATAAGAAGAGGACAGAAAGAAGGTCAAGTATCACCTGTCTTCAGTGTCAAATGGAATTAGTGTTAATGGACAAAGCTGGCATAAGTGAAAATAAACCAAAATCAATAGAGACAATTTCAGAAAAAACAAAAATAGTACAAAGTGCATCCATTCCTTATTTAAAAGGTTCTGAGTCATGTTATTTTCTTCACTTTTTTTGAGATATTTACAAGAGAAAACAAAGGTATTGATACCCTGTTTCCAATGCAGTAAATGACTTTAAAAAAGTTGTAATCTAGACCTAAAAGTCTATTTTAAAAGATACTAATCTTACAGGAAAAGTAATAACATCACAATTCTTTCTTAGGACTTTAAGTTAAAAAGAGGTTGTAATAAGGTTATTTTCACAAAAAATAAATGCACTACAGCTCTTAACTTCATGTAGCTATGACTTGCTGTGGATGAAAAATGTATCTCTGTAGTGATGTGCTTCTCTGCATTTACTAATAAAAAAAATCTAGTGTGGAGAAAGTGCCTTTTGTACCCTCAGCAAAAGGTAGAAAACAGGACTTAAGCCAGGAAGGGGGAAAATGTGGCCGCTTAAGAGTGGCCAACCTATATGCTAGCTTTGAGGTGATAGCAGTCTCTCTGTAAATGGAAAGAATCACATGTTTTGGGAGAGAAGAAGGCAGTTAGTGCAGGAGCATCAATCTCACTGTATGAAACACCACAATATATTTTCTAGAAAGAAGGGAGACCTCACTCTCATGAAGATACACACTAGTCCAGGGCAGTTATAGCTTTAAATACACAGTATTCTCAATGAATTAATCTGCAATTGCAGTGAGCTACTCACCATCCTCTGTAATAGTACCACTGCTGGAGCCATTGCTCTTGGCGTGTCTGTGAGAAGAAGAGACAGAAGACTCTGCGTTTTGGACCTTTGGAGATGGGGAAGGTGATGGAGAAGGTGTGAGGGTTGGTGATGTGCTTTTAGATGTAGATGAAGTCCCAGATGGAGGTCTTTTGTTCATCTCCAGTTTTTGCTGCAGTTAATGATACATAATCATTTGAGTTAAAGAATAATCACAAAAATGTTTACTTTTACATGATGCTTCAACATTACTTAAGTTGTGTATCATTTCTGAGAGCACGTAGTCACAACCAGAAGTTTCTGCTTGACCTTTCTTAATATAGAAACTTTCTGCTTTCTATATTAAAATAATAGAAGCAATAGTGATTTTATTCCAGATTAAAGTCTCTCTCCTCAAAATTATAAAGAAAATACATTTATTAATGCTGTAATTTTGTAACAAGAAAATTATTTCTTGTGAAGAAATACTGCCCACAAGCACTACAATTTTTCTTTTTCTGAAAGGACTATCTTGGTTTAAGTATAGGTGGCACTTATGCACCACACAGTCTCTCACTCACCTCCCCACCTACCTTGGAATGTGCAGAAGCAGAAGTAAAACTGGCATTAGAAATAAAAACAGTTTAATAGCAGAAACAAAGTAAATTACTTTGACTTGAAAATAGTGATTTTCATTCATAGATTTAAGTCTCAATTAAAGATTTTCAAAACATATGAGATGCTAATTTAAAGTAGCACTTCATGCTGGATTAACCAGAAACATGTAGCAAGCACAAATTCAATTCTGAGTGCATTAAACCCCTTGCTGAACTGGAATGGAAGTTTCCAGCCAAACCTCAAATTTATTATTACCTAACAGGACTCAAGTGATTTATTAATAAATTAGCAAATATTTAATATATTTGTAGCCATGGAAAACAGGAAAATACATGAGTTAAAAATGGGTAGTAGAATATATATATTTGTACACATATCAACAGACTTTCCCAAAAATCATCAATGCACCTCATTTCCTAAATTCTTTGATCTACATATACATTTTGATGCCTGCACTGTATGACCCAAAAAGAAAGTGATTTTTTACTGGATTCCTGAATTCAGAGTTTAAATACCATTTGTCACTCAGGCTACTACAACAAACTGATAAAAAAATTGATCCAGGTAACAATGCAAGAAATGAGAATGACAGTGGTTCTTGTCTTTACAATTTTGCTTCTGTGCTGTGGCATAAATGGAACATTTCTAGTTAATGAAAAAGATGCAGATTTAAAAGATAAAACTCATTTGAGTGGTAACATTCTTCAATTACTCTACCCTATGTCAGAATGTAATACTTACTTAGCCCTGCACTGAGTTGACTGGAAGTAATGTAGTATGATGCAAACTTGAGAGCTCCTTGAAGAGCATCATGAACTCATTTCAACTTTCTGTCCCAAATTTCCATCTAAATTGTTATTGGTCATTTGTGTTGCAGAATGGTCATCCCTCCCTGGCACACTGTCTGCATTTATTTAAATTACATCATCCTGTAACATGTTATTCATTTTTTTCTTTTCTTTAAAGCTTGCACCATCTCACCCCTCATGGGGAAGTTTTGCAAAATTGATCTGTGTAATATTACTGCATTTTTAGATCAGCTATTTCCAAGTTTAGACAGCATGATCCTAATGAGAGAACACAAGGCATTCCTCAATGGATATAGACATTACATTTCCACCATTTACATTGCTGATTACAATAACACACTGCTAGCCTTAGCAGCCAGTGTGGATCCACATTTGACTGCATTTTCCCACCAGGAATCTCCAAAAATCACCTCAGTTGTGTGATACATTAATATCTATAATGAGATCCACATTATGACATGTTTTGTTACTGGTGGATAGAAGGAAACTTGTCCAGACATCTAAATCAAGAGCACTGAAAAAGCTGTTGGCTTTCCAAAACAGTGGCATAAATGTTGTTTAAAAATCTTTTCAACAGTACAAAGAACAGCCTTTCCAGAAGATGATCTGCAGCACATTACACTTCACTACTCTTTTATCCCCTAATGTATCCCACTGTGAGTGGAAACAGTAGATAAACTTCTTAGTGGCAGCATTGTTGCAACAAAAGGTCACAGAATCTGCAGCCCAAAGCTCACAGGCACAGGTATTACCTCTTGGTGGGATGAACAATATAACTGGAGAAAAATTAGACTTTTGGGGGGCACACAAGGAGCTCTTTGGAAATTATTTCCAAGTTAAAAACAAGCTGAGAGGACATGCTGAGAGTTTAATTAAAACATACTGGCCAGACCACCTCTGAAAGAAAAAGCATTTGGTAGCTGCTCTGCAGACAAGACTTTAATGAGGGAATAGGATGATAAAGGGGTTTTGTCTACAGGAAAAGGAGATGGATCATTTATAACTCAGGGAGCAATTACACAGGATAGAAAGGGAGGAAAGACTACCATATGCCAAAAAATTGGTATAAATCCTCAGACTCTGGTGGTCCAGCTGAGTTAGAAATTTTAGCTCCCAATCTCATCTTTTAAAAGCAACCAGTAGCTCCTCCAGAATCAGGACTGACGTATCAGAGACAAGGTGACTATTCATGGAAACTGTTTCAGCACTGGTAGTTGCACCTTTTCTTTTTCTGATTTTTGTCATTCAGAAATTTCCATGTAATTTCTGAACAACTTTGCAATTTCATTTATCATTTTTATGTACGGATTAAATATAAATATCACGTACTGTTGCTATATAAGACATCACAGAATGAGACTGCAAAAGTATTAATTTTATACTCTGGTCATTTTTGTTTCCTCAGGTAAAATTTGAAGAATCTCACTGAAAGATGCAAACAAAGCAAAACAAAACGAGCTGGTTGGAGATTACATAAGCAAAAGTTGTAGAAATCTTGCTCACGTATTCTAACATTTCCAGAATATCAGGCATTTAGAACATAAACCCCAAATTTTGTGTTTTCCTTCTCTTGCTCTCTGAAATGCAATGTTTCTCTATGTAAATAAACCCATCAATTTCTCAATAGTGTGTCACATCTTCTGTTATGATGCTGCTTTCTCGTTTGTGTCTGCAGATATTGAAGATTTAAAATCTTAACCATCAAAAATGTACAAAGCAGTTAAGAACTTCAAATATGTGCGCAAAAATGTGCAGGTTGTGAGAGCAAAGCTATTCCAGGGAATTGATAGGTGAGTCAGCACAGACAGTATGGCCTCAGAAGCAAAATCTGACTTTGGTGATGACCTACTGTTTAAAAATAACACCAGTGGAGCAGACTGGTAATGTGCATATTGCTGTGGTCACCATATCCTGGTACAAATTATGTCATACTCTGCATTCAGGTTGAGCCTTTGAAGAGAAAATAGCTGGAGAAACCAACTATACCACTTCAGGGTAAAATCCAGGAATAACTAACATAAAACACTCTATCTGGTCCATAGAAAGAAATAATGAGAAACCGTAATAGTGCAGGATCAACCCAAACATCAAGCATTACATTTTTTTTTTACAGAGTGAAATTATTAATAAAGTAAAATCATGTTTTATTATTAGGTTTCATCTTCTGTGGACTTGCACTTAAAAGTAAGGTTTGTAGAGCTGAAAAGCTTCCACTAACATAACAAGTGTCCATTCTTTTTTGGCTGTGCAATGTTGTGCACCAGACACCTATGACTGAGATACGACCTATTTGGAGTGCAAAATTTTATATTTCCCATTACCTTTACAACATTTCCATTGCCAACAATCTGAGCACATTGCAAATCCGACACAGTAGATGGAGGAGTTGACTGGACTGGACTGTGCTGCTGGCTGGGTTTCTGTTCAGGTAAGCCTGCTGCTTTTCTTCTTTGGGCTGCAATCTGAGACAAAACATTATCTGCGCTGCCACCTAGAAAAAAAAAATAGAGTAAACCCAGTAAAGGAAATCATAATTTTGAAATGTTTGTTAACTCTCAAACATTCACTTTCATTTAAAAACTGACTGGATGAAGGATGAGACAATTGCAAGATCTCTCCAGCAGCTTCCAGAATAAAGAACAGAAATCAGTAGCAGAAGAGGGAAGCCAGCCCTGTCTATACACACACAGAGCTGACTTTCATACCTTTGGACAGTTTTCATAAGCCACTTCACCATATTGTCTTCAACTACTGGGTACAATGCGTGCAGCTTTGGTTTTAATTGAAAACTGTTTTTTATTTCAAATAAAAAGTAAGCAACAGGCATAGGAGTCATCTCCATGACATGCATGGTGCAATGAACCAGCATCCACCTGATCCACCACGGATGAATCCAGTAAAATCTGCATGAGATGGGCTGACCACTGAGAGTTCTGTAACAGATGTGAGGCTCTTCTTCCCTTATGTAGGTATTTGAAATCCAATCCCGTGTCCACTAAATTTACAGAAGCTTTGCTTCTACAATGGTAGGAGCACTCAGAAAAGGTTTAGTATCTTCTGCCATCATCACAAACACTAATTTTTTAACTGAATCAGATAGAACTTACTTTCTTATTAAAAATGGTACCTGATCTGTTATGCAGTTCTCCTCCATGCCTGTTAATTCCTGCAATGTTATTAGATCCACCAGAAGAATGGGGAGAATGGTTGAAGTTATTGGAATTTGAAGGAGATGCTGGTCTTCTTGCAAATGTTGGCAATTTGACTGGTCTAGTAACTTTGCTAACAGATGTCTGGAAAACAAAATGAAAAATAATTTGGTCTTTCTTGATTGAGAAAAATAAAGAGCAAACTTCAACTGCTATTTTCTTTATCCCAAGTTCTGAAACTTGCACTGAAGAACAAAGAGGATATCAGAAAGAATCTTATTCTACATATACATATATACTGAATATATACCTATATAAATATATATATACTGAATACATTTATTGAATGGAATAAATTACATCACATTAAGCCATTAATTCTTCTTAATCTTTGACCAACAAAAATGAGCATATATGATGCACCTGAGATATGATATACACAGTATTATGAGCAGTAGGGAAGAAAAAAAACTATCACATGTGAAATTTCTTTCCTGCAGAATCCTGGCTTTGTCTCTCCCATCTTACAAAACAGCTACCACCTTCCCATCCATCATATATTTTTTTCTTACAAACTAAGCTGCAAGAAGTGATATAAACTTTCTCTCCACCAGTTGCATTTCTATATTCCCTGCAATACAAACAGCCAGCTGCACCACTTTATTGAGTTCTATTAAGTGAGGCACTACTGATCCAGCTATACACTACCCAAATCCTCAACCACATTCTCCTTAATTTCTTTTGCTTTTACACAATTAGCCACTGCCAGCCACTTGCAATATGACTTTTGCAGCTCAGCTTTTTAACGTTTCTTATTCTGTTGCTCAAATCACTTCTTCCATCTCTGACTTACTTTTTTTCTCCTTCCTATACCTTCAGCAAGACCCTTCATTCCTCACAGAAGGACTGATGGCTAGTCCTCTCCTACTCTCCCTGTTCCTCACTTTAAACACATGCCAGTTATCCAGCTATGTTATTACAACCATCTTTTTTGGGATGATAAACACATACCTTCCTGTTATGTCACTTTCCTTATTCTGCCTTATTCCACCTAAATCACCTCTACTGGTATTAGGCTAGCTATAAAAAAGGAAAGAGGAAAAAAATTCCTCCTAAATGTCTTCATTGTTCCATGTCTAGAACTGACATTGAAACACCAGTCCAGTTCTGGACTGGTCTTCTCTACATCTAGTTATTACAGTCTACAGTTAGGGGAGGAGGCACTTCTCCTTTTTCTCCAACTATGAAAGAGAAGTCTGTCAAGGTTGTTTAATTTCCTATCTCAAGATTTCCTATCTCAAACCACCTATTTTTCTCTTGGTTTGCATTTTGACTGAAAACATTTAGAATCAGGCAAGCTCCTTCTATAAAAAACCAGAAACAATCAAGACTTTTTCCAGTTTTACAGTACTTCCAATTTAAAGGTGTGTGCCTTCAAGTCCACTTGATGTCTACTTGCTACAATTTTATCTATTGCTAATCTTTCAGAATATTATGTCTGTATATTGGTCTTACTGATATTTCTTCCCTCCTGCTCGGTTACTAAAAATTGAGCAATTTTCATTCTTTTCTACTGTCCCTGGTCTTTTTTTCAAATCAGGGCAGTTTCTACCACACTGTTGGTGGTTCTGGTTAACAGCAAAAAAAAAAAAAACCAACCATAAAAACCAAAAAAAACCCAAACAAACAAAAAAAACCCCCAAACAAAATCAAAAACCCCCCAAAACCAAACCAAAGTTGTTGCACTTCCTACAGAACTTTTGTTTCATTATGCTCCTTCCATACAGATGGGCACTCTTCCTAAGCAGCACTGCTTAAATGGACAAGCCATTGCTGAAACAGTGGATTAAAAGAAATTTCTAATCAGAAACAGACTGGCTCGCCAGTCAACAAGGCCAAGGCATAACACAGTATTTTCATACACATTTAGTTTGCTTACTATATCAGAATTCCCACTGCTGTTAAAATCGTGCTTGACTGCTCTCTGTGGCCAGGCAGTTCTCATCTGTTCAGCTTTGCCATCCTTGCTGAGTCGGGTTCGGTCAGAATTCCAAAGCTCAAAGCTTGAGGGTGGTAAGAAAGGTGGTATCACTGCTTTCAGCTTATCACTGGGCAGCCTGGTAAATGGAGCACTACTCCTCAGCTGACAAAGGGGAACAAAGAAGAGGGTGGGGGGAAGAGTCACTTCTTAAGAAAGTTTACTGGGACCTGGTGATGTAGCTTCAAAATATTAAGTTAAGCAAAAAGATGAAAACACATTTAAAAAGAACAGAAATGAGACACAAAAGTACTATTTGAGAAGTACAACACATAATAACAATAGAGAAATCAATGAACATCATGGCACCCCTCAGTATTAGGCTTATTCATTTGATGTAATGAATATAGCTCATTAAGTGGCAGAAAAATGTCTCTTCCTTCACGGGGCTAAATATTGTTCAAGTTGACTTTCACAAGAATAACTATGAATTTCCAAAGAAATAATAATGTAGTCCTGAATACAGGATGACTGTAAACAGTGAGCAACTGCATGTTCCTGCTGTATGTGTACTGCAGAAAGAGACAAAAACACCTCAACTGATTTTGCTCCCTGGAGTTCCGTCAGTCAATCATATCAAAAGTTTTTACAAAAGAACTCGAACTTCTTACAAAAGAACATAAAGATAATAACCAGCCGAATTTAATGACATCACCAGGGAGTAAGCTGCAGGGGAATATAAAGCTACAGCATAAAAAAAGAAGAAACAGAATAACACAAATACACTTCCCAAACTAAATATTTCATGGTTGCCTCTACTAGCAATTTCACATCTTCATTGTACCATGTTCCATCCATGTTTTCCTCACTTCATACTACTTGTCAGCAACTAAGCAGCTGTTCCATCTATTTTACTATTTCATTGCTGATCAAGCAAAGGTATGGGTAATTCTTGAAAGAGGTCAGTACAGCTTCCATATCACACTACTTTTAGTACTTTCTAGTCTAAGAACTACTGGTATATCAAAGCCAATCAGTTCATGTCTAGTGACTACAAACAAGCTCTTTTTCTAGAAGTGACTTGGACGGGAGGCAAAAAACTGTAAAAATTATGGAAGCTACATGACACTCTGAATTAGGCTGAAACACCAAAAACACTGTAACATACCATAGTTTTCAATAATTCATCGTCCTTTTCTCCTTTCACAGTGTTTGCACCTGAAAAATACATAAATTATGTTTTGTTGTTTAAATGTTTCTACTTCAGTTTCTAAGGCTAGCTCATTGTTTTTAAACAATCAACAGCTTAACCCTCAGTACACACATAGTATGAGGATTTCCAGTGACACTCTCATGCACCTCAGCTAAAGTTAAGCCAAGTCTTACTTTGCATTGCAGACAGTGGGGGATTTTTATGGAAGATATTAACACTTTTCAGTGACCAGTCTTAATTTATTGGTGTTTACTAAAGAACAGTAACATGGTTAGGTTAGTATTTTCCTGTTTAAATGCTACTGCATTCAGCATAATTAACAATGAGCACAAAAATCTCTCTTTCTATAGACTACAAACACATTACGTTTTTTCACTTATATTAAGCTAAAGCAGAACTAAAACAATAAATCAGAAATAATATCATCCTGACCACCCCAAAAGAACTCATTTCCCACAAGACAACTCTGCTTTTACCACTAGCTTTGTTATTTGTGTTCCAAGCTGCAGCAGCATCAAGGTTTCCAGACATGTCTGTATCACTCTGTGAGGCTACTTTTATAGTGGAATTTAATGATGGTTCAGTCTCATCCGGAAAAGGCACAAACTGATTAGAAGGAAATCCATGGCGCAATGTCTGAGTCAACTTCAGCTTGCGGAATCGATTGGACATCCTGCTCCACCAGGACTAGATTGAAAAGAAGACACAACAATTTAATTCCAACTAAAAGGAAAAAAAAAAAGGAAAAGAGATGTATAATTAAGCAATCCTTACAGAAGCAATAATTTCACCAAGGAGTTTTTGAAATAAGCTAAAAAGCAATGTTAACGTGGTTCGTAGTTACCAACAGAATCCTTCAGTGTAGTTTGCATGTGTAATAATTATCTCTTCCCTTATTTTTCACCTGGAAAATATTTTAAAATGTTTTTCCACAGTATCTGGAAGGCCAAAGTAGATAGAAATATTAGGGCAATTTGAATAGGGAATTTTTGCAGCTACATAGAAAATACTTAATTTTCCCATTAACTTCCAATTTCACCATCAAGTTTTACTCCCTCTGGAATCAAGGAAGGGCATCTCTATTTTATGCTTTTTAGAGGTGTGCATATGAGTTTATGTTATCTGCATCAAAGCTTCTCACCAAGATTTTCAAAACCAGTGACAAACTGTAAGAGTTCTGATAGTATTTCTGTCAAACTAAAGATCCACAATCCATACAGTGCTGCTATATAGATAATTTAACCAGACTGGGAAGACTATAAACTGAAAAAGAGAAGGCAAGGAAACAGCAGCTGTGAAAACAACATAAACCTTAGGACTATGTACCTATAACCTCCATCCATACACATATCACATATATGGAAACTGCTATGCAAAAGGACTTTGCTCAAAATAAAATTTATTCAAATATTCACATTTTTACAGACAGTGCAAGTTGCTTCAAATCTTCAGTAAGATAATTTCTAGACTATACAAAACCTATGCCATTTGTACCAAAAATTATGTAGCTTCTAGGTAAATCAGATTGTAAGTACCTTCTGATTATTTATTAAGTTTCTCCTTCTCTTTCTGGAACACTTTTTTTAAAAACTAATGTTAAAATAACAACACTTCATCAGGGTAGCTTTAAGTGATAGCAAATCCAGGTAACAACCACCATATCCTTCTCTCTTCTTGGCATTTAATATTTTTCAACTACTCACTGATAGATGTCTTTGCAACTTTTTTATACTTATCTTCTACATATTAATCCTTGTAGCAGAAGACCATTAAAAATATTTTAGATCTGCACAGAGCATTAGTAATGTATGGAGTTCTCAGACCTCTGTATCTCTTTCGTGTCACAACTAATAAAGATTTCCATTACTTTCAGCAACAAAGATCTGATGAAAAAAGGCAAGAGAGACAAATAGCTCTGAGAAAGCAATAAAACCCACAGTTCAGCATTTATTCACCTTCCAAAAGGAACTGGAAGTTCATCTAGTTTTAACATAGACTACAATGAGTTTACAAAAGAGAGTGCTTGCACTTCTTGGTTTTGGTCACTGAAGCTACCTTGCTTTTTGTAAGAAAGATCAGTTCTAATTGCCCATCATCTCTGTTACTCCTACCCACAGTGCTTCTGCTCCCCAAATATACACTCACACCACAAACTACCCCAAAACAGAGTAAATACAGCCACTATGTTACCAGACAAAAACCACTGCTCTCTGGCAAGAAAGTAATGGCACTGGAGAAGTTCACCTTGACTTCTGGTGTTCACAGTATGATGGTCTGATCTCTGGAGTTTTTAGTTTGCTGTTGTAGGAGTTTGCAGCCTCTCCATATATCCCTACCACATCACACATGTACAGAAGCTGTAATAAAGGGCTTTAAATAGACTGAGGAATTCAAGTAACAAAAATTCATTCCTAGTTAAAAATAGTGTCTATAAAAAGGCTGAAATCTAGCAGCAGTGGGAGAAGGCAACAGTATCAAAGAACTAGAAAAATAGTGTTTCCATTTTAGAAATACCTTACACATTTGTAAAAATGCTAGGAATAAAAGATTAAGGGGGAGAACTGGAAATCTCTGCCCTCAAACAATTTTAATCTAGAGGAGAAACTGAATGTGGTAATTCACACTGCTTTAATACTGACATTAAGAGTGCAATTCACTGAAGAAGAACCGGCAAGAAGAAAAAGAAAAGGAAATAAAATTTTTGCATATGGAAAAGGGATAACTTTGGTTTTGAGGCTGTTGGGAGGAAAGGGTTAAAATCAAATAAGAGGAGGGAAGGGTTCCTGCTCAAAGTGACCTTTCAGCTGGGAATTCAAAAAATGTAGGTGTGGAAAACTCCATTTATTATGCCTAGTGTCGTTTATCCTCTGCCTGACTGGAGAAGTAGAATTTCTGTGTAGAGGTAACACACTTTCACAGCCACACCTGAAGCCCTTACTTATAGGATGAACTAAGCCTACTGGAGCCTGGGTCCCTGTGTGTCTCTGGCACCCAGCCTTGTGGTTCAGGTAACAAAATAAATCTTCTCCTTGCATTTCAGCTGTGGCTTGATGGTTGCCTTGGTTACCCACCCCTGTTGATTCACAGAGGCCACAAAATGGTAAGAAACAAAGCAGTTAACAGTTCTCGTGTGATAGAGGTGAAGAATGAGATCGTGAATATCCACTATGTTATCAGCAAGTAAAGGAACAGGGGCCAATATTGCACACAAATTAAAAATAAGAGAAACACATCGCAAAATAAAAAGTCTACTAGTTAATGACAAAAGTGCTCAAAGAAAAGGTGAGACTGAAAAGCATTTATTTTTTTAAACTTCATAAGCAGCCTACCTGTGATCAGGTATTTTAGTATGAGTACCATTAACAGGAGGAAGACAGGAATATATGTGCATTTGCTTAACAGAGTAAGAGTATTTAAATGAGCTTACACAAATTAGAACTAGACAATATTGATTAAAATTACCCCAGATCAATTATAGGCAACATGACCTCTGAATAAATATTGATTATCTTCACTAAAAAGTATGGAAGAAGTTACAGAAATCAGGCAAAAGGCAAATATACAATCACTGAAAAGGGAAAATCTGAAAATTTACTGATCAAAATGCTTACCATGAAAAAGCATAACTGAAAAAACTTCATATGTCATCACAGCTCATTAGACACAGCCAGCAGAGATTTGTTGAAAATAAACTCTACCAAATGAATCTCTTTTTGACAGAATAACCAGTCAAGTGAGCAGAAGGGAGGAAAAGCTGGAATGCAGCTTGACTTAATTAAAGCTTTTATTGCTATTTCATGTAGCATTCATCAAACAATTGAGAAAAATAGGGTTCAAGTAAAATTAATAAAGGGAAAAGACCACAGCCAAAAAATGAGACAAATTGTAAATTATTTGATCTCAAATTGGGAGATCATACTTTGTGCAATAGGTTTGGGAATGCTCACTAACAACTGCAACAATGAAACACAACATATTTTTCTGTAGTCTAACGAAGACATCCATCTAGACAGTTTTGTAAGCACCTCTAACACTCTAAATTTAAACACTGCCAAACTGACATTTTTCAGTGGAGGTTAAAGCTGGCATGCAAGAAGAAATCAAGTGTACTAATGCAGGAAAAAAAGCAAGGAAATAAGCAAGTGTACATAAGAAAAAAAATCAATCACAACATAGCAGAAACTCAGTATAGATGCACAGTGTTACTGCTGCAAAAAAAAAAAAAAAGTGAATTTCACTGGTAACAGGAAACACATCTGTGACGGAGTTTTTGTATGCCACTAAGTGATACTGTGACCCTGGTCAGAATCTCACCACTCATCATGAGGATTTTAGAATCCTCATCTTGACAGATAACATACAAACTAGAAATAGTCAGAAGTTTAGGAATCAAAACATAAAAACAAGGAAATTTGCATTAATCAATTTTGTTTAGACTAGAAAAAAAAGATTGAATATGATAGTTCTCTAAGTATTTATACAGTTCTTACAAAAATGAAGGTGACCACTGAACAAGACTCAATCAATTTAATGGGCAACAAAAGAAAAAATGCAGGCTGAGAAAAATTCGGACCCAAAAAAGCACCAAGCAGTGGAACTGGGTGCTGATGGAGAAACCATGGGATCAGGGGATCTTCTTCACCACAGTGAAAGAAAAGCGAACTGAGTATCTGTCAAAGATGCTCTTGGTACATTTATTTTATCTCCTGATGCTAAGGCAAGTGAGCCTCATGAATTCCCTCTCACTCTCACATTTCCATGATCCTGCAGACCCCACACTCAGTCATTCGCACTGATCTAGACAAAAAAATGCTGTACTGGTCAAATTGCCATAAATATCTTTTGTTTACAGTTCCAGCTCACCACAGAGCAGTTGTCCACACAGAAACACGGCTGCTACAAATCCCAGGAGAGATCCCCTCACCACAGCCCTCTCTTGACATGCTGGCCCAAAGAAACATGACTGTTATGACATTGCCCTCCAGCCACAAAATCTGAAAATACCATTTTTACCCTTTTGGAGTATTTGTAAGAAGAGTAAGACAGGTAAGATAATCATGGTCAGACAGGCTGATTACTAAAGAAGTGATGGAAGAATGGATAACATAAGCTTATGGGTTGTATTTTTAATAGAACTATACAGAATACAATTTCTGCTGAAAAAAAAAGTTTGATAATGATTAGTAAGCATTGTAATACTCTAGCTTTGAGGCCAAATACTTAAATATTCCAGAATATTAAATTTGTGTCAATAATTGTGTCTATCCTTCCCCTATCCTTATCACTGGCAAATAGTTAGGGTTTTTTTTCACCTAACAATCTTTTATGATCCTAATTCAAGCCTTTGTGTCATAACACTGTAAGGGTTGCAATCCAATCCATTGTTGATCTGTATTCCATAGAGCCAAAATCTATTCTGACAATTTCCCATCTAAGTAAAATAGCTCTGTTTAAATTGACAATGAAGTTGTATCATATTGAATAATAGCATAATCATATGAAAACAATGTTCCTTCATAGTTAAAATGACAAAACAGATTTGAGCCGAAGCAGAACTTTAAATGGTCTTTAAAATTCATGTCAAAAATAGCCTGGAAATTAACATTACTTTTTTCAAGATCCTGGTAATATTTATACTTAAGGGATGACATCATGGACTCCAGAAAATTCTGAGGTACACTACACATACACCATAATTAAAGATTATTCACTAAATAAACTGATGCCCCAAAACAGGCAACAACAACAACAACAAAACTAATTCTTCTTCCTTCTCTTTTGCAGTCAATGAAAGTTGGAGTATCTTTGTTTAGTTGGCATGCACTTATTCTGACTCCATGTTGTTTCCCATCAGTTTTGAGTTAAGGATACAGCATATCAGATGACATGTAAGCTTGAAGTGCACACTCCTCCACAACTCTTCATATTAAAATCTCTGCTATAATATTTTAAATTTTCAATGTCAATAGCCTGCTACCATTTATGGCTATGAAGGAGTCTACCCTCTGTCCAGATTTAAAAGCAAGATCATAATGGAAATTGAGTTCCAAAGTTATGAACATGGTACCTTCCACTTAATCATGAGTTTTATTTGTGGGTACTGAAATGCTTCAATGCAAATGCTTCAATGCCTTGCTACCTGAAGTTGAATATGTGCTACACTCCACAAAACCAGAACACACTGTCAACAAGGAATTCAGAAATAACACACAACTCCCCAGCAAACCCAGTTACATATTAGATCCAAAACACTTCTTAGCAATTGTTTTTTCTGCTTATACATTACAGGAATTAATGAGTTTTTATCAAGAATGAATATATTTACCTTTAGGCCTCCTTTGTCATCTGGCAAGATTGGGACATTTAAGGATTGCCTACTTCTGGAACGAGGAAGAGATGATCTGTTGTTCACTTTATTCTTGTCTTTATCTACTTGCATGCATGCTGATGCCAGTAACCTTACAAGCTCTGTATCTAAAAGGAAGCAAATTGAGATAATGTTTGTCCTGTTTTGTGCTTTCCCAAATTACAACCAATACACTGACATTTTCCCTGTAAATCACATATAAGTAGTAACTGATCTATCTCACACACAAAGCAGATGGACCCCCAAAACATTCTTTCTTGACCTATTTTCCCATGTCTTATCCTCACAATTTGGGCTGCAGTCTTAGCATCTCTCTAAAGGTATTTATCAATATAAATAAGCATGCTACTCAGCTGGAATCAGTCATGTGTGACCAAGTGAACTGCCCATTCTCACACTTTGTACAAGTTAAGAACAATATTGAGACGTTCCCTTTTCTCACCTGGCACAGAAGAGAGTAGAGAAAAATGAATATTCTTTCTTCAAGCATAGGTTGCAGAAAAGAAGTTCGAAAGTAAATCCCAAAGAGAAAGAAGATGTTCAGCCTGGACAATGAAGGGACTGAAAAGAAATGGTAAGAAAAAAGATGGACAAAAAAGAAGTAATAAAAAAAGTAAGAGGATGAAAAAAGAACAAGCATGACAGGAGACAGGAAAGCAAAAAAAAAAATTCTGTAAATCTGCATTTTGTACAGGAGCCAGGTAGGATTTTCAGAAAGGCAGAGAGAACTGAACAAGAGGGAAAGAAGTAGTGAGACAAACTATTCTGTCACAGAAGTTAGTTCTAAAATAATTCTCTGTATTTACTGTCTAGAATGTTGTACTATTAGTGATCTACCTTTACCATAGAAAACAATCTGCTAGTAACCATGACCACCATAGGTGTAAATTCAGAGACTTCATTAGCAGTCATGGGTTTTGGCTTCAGATAAATCAATTCAGGTACCAAGGAAGGTTAACGGTAACAAATTTTATATGTAAAACAAACTGCAACAAAAACTAAATGTGTTTCATTCAAGCCTCCCCAAAGCATGCTGTCTTGTCCTACAGCACTCCCACACAAACAACCGGAACCGTGAGGTGTGATTTATTCTCAGCCTGTACAGAACTAGCTGGAGGTTCAGTCAGGAGTTCCCTAGTTCTGTTCCTACTGTGCTCTCTCTGTCCTGTCCCTTGGCTGCTCTTTGTCAAGGGGCAATTTCTAGCTCCAGCTCATAGCTCTGTGTTAATGACACTTCAGAGTACCAGTGCCCCCACAATCAAATGCCACACAGTTGGCTCTGGTGACACAAACAGAACAGTTTTCAAGCATCTTCAGAACCAAAAGCAAGAGGAATGCACAAAATCTGTTATCCCATAAACGTACACACTCATCTAACCAATTAACTCAAACCCCACCACTTTCAGACAGTGTCCTTTCTTGCTCCAGTCCGGCCTAGACATGAGAGGATACTTCCTAGCAACTGCAATGTATTTTCTCGATTGGAAGGAATGTATATTTGTTTATATTGTACATTTCTCCACAGCATTTTGAAATAGCATACCTGGATCATTCAGAAGCATTATCAGGTCAAACGCTGTGTATCCATTTTTCGCACGAAGGTTAACATCAGCTCCTTGATTTAACAAATACTTAACAACATTTTTGTTTCTTTAAGGGAAGAAAAAAGGCATTGATCACATTAAAGAACAAGTAAATGAAGAAAGAAGGTCCCAATATTCCATTTGCAACCTTTTATAACATTGTTCCTGAATCAGAGATCAGTTTTACACATTCTACAGATAACTTAGTGTAAAATTTGTTCACAAGCTCTTCAAAAGCTCCCACAAATCCTTTGTCAGTCACGTTTTTACTCAGTACGACTTACATTAATCAACATGCAGAAAGTTAGCCTTAAAAGCACCATTTTAATATCATTAAAAGCACCATTTGAATATCAGCTTCCTAAGCTGATCCTTTGGAAGTGACTGCAATATGTTGCTAAACACCTTTCCAATGAAAGCCATTAATGCCTAGGGCAGAAAAGCAGATGGAACGACAAAGGACATTTCAGTAGTCATCACATGCCATCATTAATACTTCAATGCAACCTCTTTTTCACAACTTGCACAGTAAGAAATTGCATACAGAAAAGCCAAATTGACTGAAGATAACTGATAAACTTCAAACAGTACTTCACCTAATTATAGCTATAAATTTTATAATTGAGAGGGCACATTATCACTTCCCTGAGGTGTTTAAAATGCAAAAACAATCAGCATCAACACAAACACCTCCAACAAAAGCTCCTCAAAGCTAGCTGCATAAAAGACACTCACCATCCTGCGCTATTAGCCCCTCTCCCCTCTGATACACCTGAGTAAATAAGCAGGACTAGCCTTGTGAGTTAAAAAAAATACTTCAATTCAACCTATGAAATAACTGAACAGAAAACAAAGCTAGGGAAAATATATTTAATATTAAAACTCTTTAACAGTGACTGACCTTGTATAAAATCAAACTCTGACATGCATCAGCAACACAGAGAAAAAACATTCTCAAGCACCAACAGGTAACTGCAAATTCTAATAATGAAGCTGAAAAATGGATCTCAACATCTCCACTTCAGAGCATCATTTCTTATTCAGATTACATTTCCACTCCTGAAATCACTCCATACAAAATCAACCTGAAATGGAGGATGACTGTTACTCCTCTCTTCTAACAAAAATTCTGCTTATCCTCACCACAGCTCCTCTGCATATTTCCTATTACTTTCCTACTCTTCTTTAGAACTATCATCCCTCCATCCTGGTCTCCAGTCCTGCACCTTGTGAGCACACAGAGACACCACTTTTTAGTGCCTCGGGCTCAGAGAGACTTTGCCCGCTCCCTCCTTCAAACCCTTCACACTACTGGTGGTCCTGAGAAAGGGTTAGCTGAGGTTCTGTGGAGCTCAAAGATTTCCAGATGTTATGAAAATTTTCAACTCTCCATGCTAAGAAAAAGACTCAGATGCAAAGTATAGAATTATAAGTATTATGCACGTGAGGTACTCCACCCACACTGGGGCAGTGCGAACGTGGCTTTACACAAACGGCTCTTGTGTATTTCAAGTGTACCACCTCCACTTGTACTATGATTGCTCATCATAGTAAACTTAGCACAGCAATTGTACTTCTGCAGCCTTCATGCTGCTCTTCTATTGATCCAGATGTCCCTGGAGTCAGTCTTGCTGTCATTACTTACTATGACACCATACAACACTGAGAGGGTTTCATAGCTGGCTGCGATGCTGGGATTATCTTGGGTGACTAGGGACATCTTTTATCCTTCATGGATAGTTCTAAGTTCCCAAGAAGTCACACCCTTATTTCCAGGACTGGGATGTCCTTCTGGTCTTTTTACTGAGCCAGTGTCCTTTAGACAGCTTACTTAAGCATGAACAATATCAAACACTCCTAAAATTCCACTACCTCAAATGTTAAGCGTATTAACAAAATTAACTTACAAAGTTTCAAACTTACAAAGTTGACTGATATATTAGGGAAAAGACTTTTCATAATCCCATCCTCCAGTAAACTGAACAGCCAGTATCTAAACACATGCAGGACTAACTTTTGTATGTGCTTCCACAAACAAGCACCCGAGTACCAGCAAGGGGACATGCTAGCAGCCCTGCCCATCACTTTGTGCTGGCTGCTCCTATTCCAGCTGTGTACTGTGTGACTGATGCTAAGTGAAACAGCTGCACCAGAAAATCTGATCTTAGTGCACTTCTGTCACTACGATCAATAAAGGTCCCAAGAACTACTTCAGAAAAGTTTCACAAGGCAATGACAACTTGACCTCCTATTTTTCCTCTTTGTTGCATTTACACAGTCCAAGGAGATCTGCTGACTAAAAAAAAAAAAATCTGGTGCAGAATACCTGCCTTTATACAATTAATGCACTACCACTTAAGAGAACCTTCACCTTGCTGCGGGCCTTATCTACAAAAAAGAAAAGTTCACCTTCCTGAACTGAATATCCTGTATTTAAACAGTGTTAAGTATATGATAGATATCACATATGAAGTACCAGCCAGGGCAATTTCTGAGGTCTGACTCCTAAGCAGCTACTTAGATTTACAAAGGAGCTTTACAGAAAATGACAATTATTTTGGCTGCATTTCCAAAAACTCGATGAAAACTAAAGGCTGAACAGAAGAACACAGAAATGGTTTTACGACTGGAAAATGGGTGCATGGAAAGCTGATTGCCTTGAAGTTTCATAACTTCATGTAATACTTACAACCCTGGCAGGAAGGGTGATAGAATCTTTCACAATACTGAAAAACATCAAAGGATGGAAGCTGAAGTGTGCACCAAGGCTCCTGGGGACTGCCTGGAGCACTATGTTCCCAGTAGTTACTGAGCTTGCTTCAGGTTCCCAAATGCTTTACTCATTCTAAAATCCAAACATCACAGAATCACAGAATAACCGGAGTTAGAAGGGACCCACAAGGACTGCTGAATCCAAGACTGCTGAATCCCTGCACAGCATCATGCCCAAGGGACACACCATGTCTCTGAGTGCTTTGTTCCAACACTCCTTGAACTCCGTCAGGCCAGGTGCTGTGACCACTTCCCTTGGGAGATCTTTCCAGTGCCCAACCACTCTCTAAGCTAAGAACTTTTTTCTAATATCCAACCTAAACCTTGCCTTGAGACTTCTGGCCACTCCCTCGGGTCCTGTCACTGGTCACCACAGAGGAAGATGTCAGTGCCTGTCCCTCCTCTTTCCCCCATGAGGAAATTGTAGACGGCAATGAGTTTTCCTCTCAGACTCCTCTTCTCCAGGCTGAACAGGCCAAGTGACCTCAGTCACTCCTCACACAGTTTCCCCTCAAGGCCCTCCACCATCCATGTTGCCCTCCAGTGGACATTCTCTAATAGTTTAATGTCTTTCTCATACTATGGTGATCAAAACATAATTCAGATCTGCTCCAAAAAGCTGAGGGCAGTGCAAGAGTCATGAGAAACTGAGGTCATGAGTCTCTTAATTTCTTTTAAGACCTTTCTGCTTCTAGAGTCAGTATCACAGAGGATTTTTTCTATTGGGACATAAGAAAAATTAAACTTCTTACTGCTAGACACAAAGAGAGCACATATCTTACCCATGGTACGTGGCCTGCATTAGTGCTGTCCAGCCATGAACATTATCCTGCTTATCAATATCAGCCTTTTTCTCAACAAGGAACTGAACAAGGGGCAGCTGTCCAGTTACAGCTGCAATCATTAAAGGAGATGCACCATCAACAGTGGTAACATTAACCTGACTCAGATCTTCATCAATGATCTCTTTAACCAGCTGAAAGTTTCCTGTAAAACAGTGATAAAACATAACCTAAATGTTAATTAGTACATATTTCCAGCCAACATAAAATTGCATGAGGCACTGTATTTTCCTCATTTTCTCTACCTGTACACTTATGGCACAATCCCATTACAATAATTATTTTCTGAAATGAACGACTAAGGAAGGTTGTATAAACTGCAGTGCATCCTGCAAGTGAAGACACAAATAGGGAATATTTCTATTAAATTGCCATAAGATAATGTCCTGCAAAGAAAATTAATGATGCTCAGGCACCATGATTTTTCTTTCAAAGATCCCTGTTCCATTTCCACAGGCTGCAATCACAGAATCAACGATTTTAGAATCAAAGTAGCTGGGTATAAAGGCACTCTACAAGGTGGTGGAGATCATTCCTTGCCTTAAACAGGTAGAATAATGCCCTGTCTCACACTGACCAGTAAGTTCCTCTTACAAAGATTCTAAAAACCTTTACTGATGGAATTCCACAACCTCAAAGGAGTTTACTCCAGCACTCAACTTTCTTATATTCCTAATGATTTTTTTTCTGCCTCCAGTATTCGAACTACACCTCCAATACAAAACTTCCCTACTCCTTGCTCAAGAGTAAAGTCATTTGCTGTCATTAGTCAGCTTTACAGTTCCTTAAAATCTATTCTAATTTTCAAGTTTCCACATAAAGAAGCTGGTAGTCACTTGAGTTCTTGTCTAGATTACAAAAAGCAGTATGAAATATGTTACTGAATGTATTTGAACAAGGTTGAGGGTTTTTTCCTAAATCTTGAAGTAGGGCTGCTTTTAAAAAATGTATGAGGTAGTCAGGACTGTCTTAAACAGAGAGCTTAAGCACACCTACATCCTGTATTTTTTTGATGTCCTATGGCAGGCAAAAGCAGGGAAGAAGAGAAGGAAAAAAAAGATCTCTGTGACTGTGTGTACCACCACAGGAATAGGGGCAAGAACAAGCAAATCATCAACTGCCATGCAAATGGAAAAATTTTCACCTTTAAAAAAACCCTTCAGATGGTAAACTGCTTCATAGCATAGGCTGCTTTCAACTCAATCACAGAAATGAACATTTGCCTTGGAAAGTCATTCAGAATCCCAGACAAACCCTGCAGCCACTTGAATGCACTCACTGAAACTCACATCCACGAATGCCACTCAGCTAATTTCTTGGAACAGGACTACTTTTTGTACGTTCCAGTTTGGTAAAAGACAGTGGGTGGCTTTTTTAACACAGACCCAGAGCAGACTTTGTTAAACAGAAACCCTGGAACCTACAGAGACACCAGAATTTACTTTGGATCCTGGACACTCCTTAATCTAATGAGTTGCTTTTTTAACAGTGCTGCCATCCATAGCCAAATAAAAAAAAGCCAAAACCCAATGTGCTGACCAGTATTCATTTGGCCCCTCCTATGCTACTTCTTCTGACCCAGCACTAACATCTGTAAATCTCAAAAATCACAGGGGTACAAGAAGGGCACACGATCACTCTAAAAATCTAACAGACTTGAGGCTTTCCCAGGAAGATGCTTTGGTAGCTCACATGTGAAGAGCAGGAACAGAAAAATCATGTTTCCCACACTAGCAAACAGACATGCTCTGAAGTTAGAAAAACTCGACAGGGTGGAAGAATCATGACAGTACTTACCCATTTTCAAAGCATGAAAGACATCAGGTTGCCTCTTTTCTGCATCTGAAAGAAATATAAACATTTATATTAGCAATCAAAAAGAATAGCAAAAATCTCTAGTAGAATTTTTATACAAAAAACTATTAAAAATTTAAAGTATTATAAAACACATGTTTAGGCATATACTTAATAAGAACAAAGAAAGTATTGACAAGTTCTGTATTACCTTTGGGAAGAATGAATCACCTGTATAGTTCTTTGAGCAGAGCTAAAGCTAGAAACTATAATAAGGCACCAGCACAGGCTTTTCAATTTCCATTCTCCATCAGGAAACTGTATTTGGAAACTCTTTTTTTCCTGCCTGGAAGTCTAAAATATCCACTAAAGAATTACAGTATGGCTTTGTGGTCTGGTAAAATCGCCTGTACAACAGTGAACACTCAAATTGTATGGGATTATTTTGAAAGGTGACTCAAAAGGAGTTTTACAAGCTGCTCCAGTTTTATTTCCTCTTGAGTATTTCCAGGTTAATTTGTAAAGGTCACAAAAATAATAGTGTCAATTTAACTATGTGGCTTGTTACTTGTGAATTAATATTCTTCAGCTCCCAGATAATCATCCCCATAATAAGAACTGTAATTATTACAAATTGTAATATTTTGAGCGAAGAATCATTCTTTTTACCTGGCTTAACAGTACTTCGAAAATTCCGACACTATATAAGATGAGGAAAAAATAGTGACATATTTTTCACCTTCCACTCATGCCAGAAAATACCGTCCTCTATCTTCGAAATTATTATGGACAAATTATTACCACGGAATCCATGGGGTAACAAAATTTTATGGAAAACAAGGAGACACTGAGAGATTTCGTGAGCCCAATTCTGGCATTTTTATGAAACACAGAAAAGGTTTATGTTCACAGCTTTACTCCAAAGGAAGTCACCTTAATATGATGAACAAAAGCAATTGCTGAAAAGCCCAAAATACTCCAAGAAACTCTTATTTTAAGCCCAGGAAAGAGAGTGATGGGTCCTACATTTTCTCCTGATTCAGAAACTGCTCTTATAGAAGGAACTGTGTGTATGAGCTCACCACTGTAAAACAGATTTCAAAAGACTAGTTTAGGAAAGGACCAGGCTCCATTCTTGTCATGTGAAAACTCTGGAGGAGAGGCAGCTTCAGGGAGCAGGAGACCATAAGAAGATGCCAGAAGGAAAGACTGAGATCTGGGTAAGCCTAAGTAAGGACAGGGACAGAAGGCAGGTAACACTCAAGCCATTCCAGGTAGTAAATCTGCTGCTGAGAACAGCTGTGGGAAGAGAGCTGCTTTCTCCTAGGAGGCAATTCACCCTATCTATGGCAATGGATCAGAAGAAAAGTTCCTTTTTTCCTGTCTTCCAGACGACAAAAATGATCTTTCTTCTTCACAGGATATTCAAGACTCCAGCACTAGGAGGAGACTTGAAGTATGATCAAAAACCAATGCAGAAATTTGTGTGGAAGAATAATGTTTTTACCCCCCTCTCTGCCCAAGTGAGTTACTAGCCTCCTGATGATGGAAATTCCCCCTCAGCAGAGGTGACAAACATCAATCTGCTTTAAAGCAAGTCCAGTCTTCTCACTTAAACAGAATCCTTCAATACTTTAAGTTGAGGCCAACTCTGCCTGAACATACACCCTGTACATGCAAACACATGGACACTCATGAATTCCATGGATCTCTGATCCTGTATACTGTAAGCAACAGATGTCTGTTCCTCAAGGTCATGAGCAAACATCTACAATCAATCAGTCCTGCCTGGCAGCATGGCTGGATGAAAGCTCTAGAGTTCCAACTTAACCTATAAGTCAATATCTGAGTTCACACCTTCTCTACAGCAGAAACAGATGTCTGATTTTTGTTCTTACTTCTTCAAGTACAAGGGAAGCTTGACCTGCAGAAATGACACCAAATGCAGACAACAGTTTTGGACATGTCCATATGGCAGTGGAAAATGATCTTTCTAGAGCTAGCCACATCCTTATCTTTTATAGCAAACAGTACAAAGCTGGAAAATCCAGCTCTTCCAAAACCTCTTGTTAAGCACTTCCCAGTGCTGGCTTGCATAAATATCTTGAAAAGTGTCCCCAAAACAGCCACATACAGACAGGAATCTTATCCTGCTAACATGGAAAAAATTTGCTGAAGTTGGGCACTTGTACCTCAGCTGAAGTAGGTGTGCCTACTCCAACATTTTCAAAATCCAGCTGCAAATTACAAAGAACATCATGCCCATACAAAGTAAGCTCCTCAATTCCTAAAGAGAAACAAAAAAAATAATTCCATACCTGCCTGAGGCCTAATCGTTGTGAGAGATTCCAAATAGTCCTTCATGTCTTTGTGTTTGAAGCCAACAGAGATTTCAAAAGGTGTTTTATGCAGCACATTCAAGTGATCAGGGTTGGCACCTTTCTCCATGAGCTGCTGTGCCAAGCTCACCTTTCCACTAACGGCTGCCAGCATTAAAGGGCTCCAGCCCATTGTCTTTATAGTGTAGTTACAATCAGCTCCCCAGTCTAGCAACAGATGCACCACTGCCTCATGTCCATGCTGAGCAGCTGCCATCAGTGGAGTGATATCGGGAAGATCATCTCTGCTGCTGTTAAGTACATTTGTGCTAAAATGGTCGTAATTGTCCACAAAAGCTCCAGATTCCAGCAACAATTTCACCATGCTGACATGACCGCCTCTGGAGGCCATTGTGAGGACACTGGCTCCTAACTTGTTCTGTGCATTGAGATCAGCACCATTCTCCAGCAAGATATGGGCCACGCTTAGATGTCCAAACCTTGGAAGAAAGAGACACAAGGGAGAATTAACACCTTGGACTGCAAAAAACCAACATACTCCGAACCTAGAAAACTTCATTACCAAATTTGCCAATTGACTAATACATACACTGTGAGGGACCATACAAGCATCTCTGATTGTGACAATGGGCACCTTGCTGGAGGAGACCACTCATCAGCTGAGGACTGTAAACTAAACCATTCCACATGCACCAGTGACCGTGCTCATAAAGCAGGCACCTATTGAAGAGGGTGGTCTGCTCAAAGCAGCAAAGTGCCAGCCTCATTTTCTGCCACAGGGCACCAACTCATAACTTCCATAAACCAGTGTCACTTTCATCCTCTTATTTCCACAGATGTATCACATTAAAAGATCAAAGCCAGTTTGTTTCCAGAGATCTTTATTAAGTACTGCCATTACTACTGAACAACTGGAGTAAAAACTGCAGAGTCAGTGCTAACTAAGGAAGAAAAAGACCATTATAAAAGACTGACTCTCCAGTTGATAAATCTGCAGTATCCCTTGTTTTCCAGTTGTGAACCATCAATGAACTCCCACAATGTAAGAAGACTTAGGGAATACAGATGCGTCCATGAAGCTCAGAGAAGAACACGGTGAGTGGCCATCACTGCTGTAAAGTTAGCTGAACTTCCCTCAACACCAAGGGGACCAGAGAGGATCTTTAAGAGAAATGGTTTACCAGCAGTGGGACAACTGGCCATGTGAATGGCCTTCCCTAAAACAATCAATGGAAATTATTCTGCTCCTCAGTCACACACACCAGCATGGGGGGAAGCATCAACACGGTTCAGCCCAACACCGAGCACCAAAATGAAATGAAAATAAATTTTAAAAAAGTAAGGTGCTTGAGTTGGCTTCCAGCCAGGTACTCCTTCCTGGTAACTGGGGATACCCAGTGAGTAAGTTGACAAAAGCAGGCAGACAGAACAACCACAAACTCACTCAGCTAGAATGCAAAGAGTAAATTTATTTGTTACCTCGTGAACCTGGGGATCCCCAAAGCAACACACAGGGAGAGATACAGAAGTGGAGAAGCAGGCACCATTACCAGTTCATGCTAAAGGACCAATGGCCTGCAGTTCACACAAGACTTATCAAGAATTATTCCTGGCTGCAAGGTCACTTAAGTGATTTAAAATCCTCCTCAACAGTCTTTAGGTTTTTAACCCATTCCTTCCAACACCCAGCACTGCGATGATGAGCATACAGGGACTGGTAATGGGTGTGCCATAGTGTCTTGTGATTCGACTGTCTGTTGCAGTTTCTAGGTCAGGCTTGTGCTATGATTTCAAGAGACTGCTGTATTACAAGGCTAAATTAAAACCCTGTGTAATATTAAGTATCTGCCAATAATGAAATATGGCACCAAACCCTCCTTGTGTGAAATATCTACAAGAACTTGCTCAGAGTACTGAACTCTGACACCACCTTTACCAGAAACCTAGCTTTGATATCACTTGACTATCAGAGGCTCTGCTAGTTCGTCAGTAAGCAAAAGGCAATCAGACAAGCCACACCCCCAACCAGCCAGTTATCAGTGAGAAAATGGCAACCCCATATTTTAACAAATATAATACCTTGACAAGACGTGTGCGTCGTGCTCTTGTTGCAGGCATCATGCACTACTGCATGCTCATGCACGTTGTGCTTAGCATAGCCCAACTCTGACCCTGAAGGCAACTTTTGTACATTACAGCAAAGCAAACCTTTGTCGAGGAAACCACAGAGAATGCTACTAACCACTTAAAGCAACCACAGCCTCAAAGTCCTTTGTTTCCTCCAGAGAGTATACAGTTGCAGGAGGAAGCCTCTGGAGCTTGTGTACTCCCTAAATCTATCCTGTACCCTTCACTGCATCGCCTCAATAGAGCCTGCAACCCCTGCACACAGTAATTTTATGCATATTTGCAACCTCCTGTCCAACTGCAATAGAGCTAATCACAGCCAGAAAATGAAACAGCTACATAAGTCTGAAGCTTACCTTTGTACCAACACCGGGCTTCCTTTCTGGTTATCCATTAAAAAGAAAAGAGAAAAATGCTCTTCTACTTTATGCTTTTCGACAATATATACAGTACTTTTCAAACGTCAGCCAGTCATTTCTTGAAATCAGTGAGAGGGTTTTAGTCATCTGACTTTATTGTTTTTAGGGAATGAGTGTATGGTTTTCATTAAGAGGGAAAAAAAATCTGTTTCTGCAAAGTTTTTTCTTTTTTTTAAAACCTTCATAAAATACCCAAATTGTTGAACCATGTCTTCCTTGTTCTTACTGGGAAACCAGCTGTGTGACTCATTCTTTGGGAACTTTCTATGGCTATTAATTGAAAAGAGAAATGTTGACTTTGAAACAGATTATTTGTTTCCAAGTATTTTAAAGTTATGAAATTTAAAAAAAAAGGCAACCAACAAAAAACAAAACAAATACCAGCAAACAAACAAAACCTCCCCCCTCTCAAAAAAAAACCAAAAAACAAAACAAAACACCACTAGAATAAAAAAAAAAAACATTTATTCTCCTGATTAAGCATTCAGTTATTATAGGACAGCAATGCCCTCCAACCATGCAAAACACACCTGTGAACCCAAGGTGTGCTTGTAGGAATAAAGACAAGCACCAATACCCAGCATCAGCAACACGGGAACCTCCCATGGCCCATCAGTGGGTTACGCAGAGGACAGCATCACTGATGCAGAAAACAAGCGTTTTGTCATTAAAAACCCTCAGCAATGATTTTCCCTATCCTCCAGCAAGCCATCAAGGCAAACATGGGCAAACTAAGGGAAATTAATTGTTTCAGTTCGCTTCAGTATGTTCTACATCAAACGTAGTTTTCAACAAGTAAGTATGACACACACAGATGAAAAAAAAAAAAAACCAAAACCAAAAAAACTCCATGCAAATTAAGTAAGGCTACGTGCATATACCTATTGTCACAGAGGAGAGCAGTGTTTCACGTTAGCTCCAATTTTGCGCTGGCTAAACCAAGGAATAGCATGCAGTGCTTCAAATACCACATTCTTAACATGAGAAGTTTCTAATGCCCCAGGATAACACTTAGCCAATTCTACACCGGACAGCCCCTCCTCACCCCCACCCAGGGACGGGAACAGGCGACCACTCCGATCCCCCCGGGACAACTCAGGGCTCCGCTGGCACCAACCCACCGCGGCCCTCAACATGGCGCCCGCCCTCTCTCCCACGCTGGCTCGCCCGGAGCTCCCCGGCGCCCTCCCTCGGCCCGGGGACCGCGGTTCGGAGAGCGAGGGAGCCGAGCGCCCGCGGCAGCCCGGGGGCGGGGAAGGCAGAGCCCCGGCGGCCCTCCCTCCCTTCCCCGCCCCGGGACTGCCGCCGACTAGGCCGACGCTCCGCGGCGGGGCGGGATGGCGGTGGGAGACCCGCACCTCGGCCCTGATCCCTCCCTCCCTCTCCCGTACCTGGCCGCTTGCATGAGGGGGCTCCATCCGTAGTGGTTCCTGCTCTGCACCGAGGCGCCCTTCCGCAGCAGGAACCGCACCAGCTGCTCGTGCCCCCCCGCCGCGGCGAACTGCAGCCCCGTGTTGCCGGCCTCGTCCGTGCAGTCCACGGGCACGGCGGGGCTCGGCGGGGACGACGCTTCGCCGCGGGGCTCCGCCGCCGTCTCCTCGGGGCCGCACGACAAGGAGGAGGGGGCCGCGGGGTCGCCGCCGCCGGCGGGCAGCCCCAAGAGGCGTCGGGCGGTCTCGCAGTCGCCCTGCTCGCAGGCGCGGAGGAAGAGCTGGACCTGGGGGGGCACCCCGCTCTCCCCCATGGGCAGCGCTGCCGGGCCCCGAGCGGCTCGGCCGCCCGCGACCGCCCCTCAGCCGCCGGGGAGGCAGCGGGGAGGAGGGGACTCGGCCGGCAGGAGGAGGCCGGCCCAGGGCGGCCGCAGCGCCCCGGCCGCTCTCGCACGGCGTGAAGGGGGAGCCGGGCTGGGCCGCTCTCCTCGGAGCCGGCGAAGGTTATCCCAGCCTGGGCCGGGGGTCTAAGCGCCTCTCCTGCCCCGCTGGCAGCCCCAGTGGTGTCCCCCCGCCTCGCCCAGCCAGCGCCTGTGTCCTCACGGCTCCTGCCCCCTTCGCCAGGGATTTCTGCGCTCTGGGCTGCAGCCGTTCCGCGCCGTTACTGGCTGCCGCGCAATTAAATGTCCCCGCATTACGTGTCTTTCTGGCCGGGGTCATGGCAGCACGCCTTCGCTGTGGGGCTTATTTTCACCTGACACAACAATCCCTTTTTCTTGCTTCACAACGCGACTTCCTACAACCTGGCGCGGTCCCTCTGTCAGCCCCGCTCCGTGTACCTGATACTCCAGCCTTTACTTGCGCCGTCCTACTTTGTGTCTCCTTTAGCTCCAAAGCAGTCTCTCTCTTCAATGAGATACAGGATTCGAAGTTCAGTCTTTTCCCCTACAAACACCCATTTCCCATCTCCTGACAGTGCTGATTAGTCTTACAGTTTAAAATCTTTGTGCATAACTATGAATTTCTTGCGTGTCTTCTCTTCAGTTTCAGCCCCCCAGGAAATCCTGAAATCTTTTCTAGGTTAAACCGATTTTACAACATCTAAAGCAGAGCAAAAAAGAAGAGAAAAATCTTGAACTTCATAACTCAATATCGTGTTGTGTCCCTATCTATAAAATCAGTGACTTCAATGGCAGGACAGGGCACTTGTTATAGGGTGGAGGATTTGGGGATGAGAAGACTAGGAAAACTTAAAAGGAGTATAAAACTATCAAATGCCACTAAAATGTAGCAATCCCCTGGTTTTAGGCAGTGCCATTCTTATCTTCCAAGTTATACAGCTTTTTGGCTCTGATACACAGGCAAATCCAGATTGCCAGATCATCATGGCAAAGGGCCAAATTATTACACTTTGAGAAAGTCTACAGCAAACAAGAGTCCTGGCTGTGGTTATGGACACTTTTCCTTTGGGAAAGTACCATTCATGGCAAAAAAAAAAAAATCATATTTATCATTACAGAAATAATAGAACAATTTCCTGGACAGGGCACGTATTCAGGGATACTTCTTTAATTATAGATAGCATGTAGAATATTTAAGTATGTGTCGCCTACATTTATGTTCAATAATTTTCTTAAGCGTAAAGAAGCTTACAGTGGCCATCAGCAGAGTGAAGATGCATGGCTAGGGAGAATTTTGGTCCAGCCAAAACAGCCTACAGCCATCCTTACATTATAACGGTGTGAGAAGCTTGTTGTTGTCAATAAAGCTGGATGGTGCAAATCACTCTTTGTAAGATTTCGGAGCCTGGAAGAAGGGAATGGCAAGAGAGATTAATGCAATACATTATTCATGATTGAAGAAAATTGGGTCATACTTACCATATCAAAGTGCATGCTTGGATATTGTCAAATTAATGACAGGATCACTCCAGTTTATCTTTGAGATAAGCTACTCAACATGGTGATCCTACAAATTTATGTTATATAGCTGATAGTTATGCTATCAATTTCTACTAATGGTTTGAAACTCCAGACAAAAATATCATGAATGGAATGAGAAGCCTATCAGCAAAAGATGCAACACTTATTTTAAGAAGTTTACAGGACATAGGAAATATTTGATGGGGTTTAAAAAATGAGAGGGAAAATTATTTGTTCTGAATTCTGCTGCTGTCATCTGATGGTCATCATCTTCAGTTGGCATCCTCAGCATTTATGCTGGTATGATCACTCAGGGATTTCTGTCACTGACCAATGACCAAGGCAAGGAAAAATAATCAAATTTCTTCTGAAATGAATAAACTGCTATGGAATATTCTCCTGGATGATGCAGTACCAAGCTCTTTTGAAAACACAGGACTTGATTTCTTCATCAATGAAAGATCAACCTAAGCCTTTCAAACAGTTCATTAGGATAAGATAATGGAGAAAGCTTAGGTTGGAAGATAATATGGGACAAAATAAAACAAAGATTCTCAAGTGCAGACTGTGTGTTAGTTGTTCAGAAGATTTGTCCAAACTGCATCTTTGTCCAGTCAGTGAAAAATGCATTGCTTTTGATAAGAAATTCATTTACATCAGTTCTGTGCTAATTTGTATAAGTCAATGTTAGATTGCTCCAAGGTTAAAATAATTTTAAATGACAGAAAAAACACTAATAAATGAAGAAATTACTTTCAAATAAAGATGAGAAAAGTGCAAGGAACAGAACAGGCCCACCAAAAAGGGCAGAACAAATAAGGCAGGAGTACAGATGTCAGGAATCAACATCTGTGAAACTTCTCTAACATAAGTCTCCACTGCTGATGTTCTCAAAACACCAGCAACACCACCAAGGAGATACAAGTTTTATTGATGCTACTCATCATATAATGTGAAATGAAAGAGATAAATTACTTAGAGTCATTGTTCTTCAAGACTCAGAGCTAAGCATTTGTCAAACAAAGCCTAGGAAACCATTAGAGCATGTAATGTACCCATAGAACTAGTAAAGTAAGTATAATATCGCAAGTGTGCAATGATGTAGAACCACAAATTGGCCAGGTAACAAAAAATTCCGTTGCTCTTACAGCAGTAATAGGATGTAATATATTTGGACATATACCATGATACATGAGCAAATCTCTACCTGATATGTAATTCAGGATCATGTAATATGGAAAACTGTAAAAATGCCATCATAATCAAAAGCCTCTCAGAAATGTAGAAATGCAAGTAGACAAGCAATCTGTTCCAAAGAAATCTATGAAACTAGAAGTAGCTGATTCACTCATAATCTGCATTATCAAAGTGTGAGGATGGTGGCATCTCAAATCCCCAAGTATGATGGCTTTTTTCATGGCAATTTAAGAGGTAAAAGATTATTTCCTACTGTAAAATCTTACTGATGTGAATCACAAGAAAGTCATACTTCTGAGAAAAAGAAAACTGAAACTTTTAGTATGTCTTTTGTGTGAAGACACTTATCCCTGCCTTAATGAAAAGGAAGACACATATATTAGAAATACCATCACAGAAAAGGAAATGCTTCCCCAGTATCACTGTACTTATGTATGTTAACTGTGTTCCTTTCAGGCATAGAAACAGAAACAACCTTGATAAAATTACTAAAAACCAAATGGTAATAAGTAGCTACAGTGTAGGGTGACATAGATTAATTTCACAACATAATATCTGCTTGACTTCTTGGTTCAGAATTTTAATCGTGGTCTTCTCTTTGTCTACTGTGACAAGCTGCTATACCTTTATGAGGAATTTACTTCATTTATTTGTTTCAGAGTATGCCATAATTTTGACAAACTTTCAAAAAATATTTGCAACTCAGTATTTTAATTCATTGTGTCCACATGAGACTGTATGAAAAATCAGTCAGGTTTCCAACATATATCTTCATTAACGTGTCACATCATACCATAGCTTGTGAGCAGAACTGCAGTTTTGTTCCAATACTTTCTGACAGCTAAGCTTCCTGGCCTAGGTTTCCTTTATGTTCCTTATCTCTTCCACTGCCTGCAGTTCATGCTTGCTATTTAGCGTAAGAGAAAAATTATATCCAATCGATGCATACCTACAGCAAGCAAATATATTGATTGATGGCTTTGACATGCATGTTCTGTCTCTGTCTGTCCATCCTGGCTTGTATGTGACCTTTTGAGCAGGCATTTTGTATGTGTATTTTATCTATGGGTGCACATACACATGTGCACATACATGTTCTACAGAGATCTGCAAACTGGTGCAGCTGAGGTCTTGCCCAAGTAGTCCACTGAATGCTGCCTCATTTTATTGACCTGTCACTAGGAGAATTTCACAGCATTCATCAGCCTAGAAGGCTGATGAATAGAAGATTAGGATAGAAGATCCCTGGAATAGGCGACAGTTTCTATCTCAGTCGTCTAGTCTGTGTTTTTATTCTGTTTTATTTTTAGGGTTCTTCCTCTCAATTCCTTGATCTTTCTGCCTCTGCACTATACACCCAGCTTCTTTCTTGACCTGGAGCCTACGCTGTGAAACAGGGTTCCTGCTGAAGCACTGAGGACCCTTTGGTCCTGGGAAAGCAGGGTGCGGCTCATTTCGTGTTTTGCATGAGCTGTGCAGCTGTCTCAAATAAAGAGACTTTTAATCCAAACACATTTATTAAAAAAAAAATCCTTGGCACTGGTAGTACAATAGGCTGAATAATAATATTTTAAAAATATTTGTGCTAATAAAGGAGAGAAAGAGCAGCCAATGTGAGAATTGGGGGGGGTCTTGCAGGACAGTGCACAGTTTTTGTGCACAGTTTTTATGCACAGTTAAAACAATGATGAACAATGACCCCATAGGTCCAATGCTATCTCCAGGGAGTATGTTTTATAGCTTGGATGATTCTTCCTCTCCTTAAGCAAATTTCCTATCTATGTCCAAAGTATTCATACATGATGTTTCCTATCATATTCTTCTGATTTTTTTTCTTTAGAATATGTAAGCTTTGGCATTTTCTAGAACTAGGAACTTTATTCTGAAATATATTATTTGATACTTTATTTTTAGTCTGAAAGGGTGAATTTGGGAAGCTGTTTAACTTATTGAAAATGCAGTCTTCCCACTCTATTTCCATTTTAGATTTTTGCTTTTTACACACAAAAGAAAAAAAAAGGAAAGGTTTCTATGAGGTGAATTTTAAATATTTGGCAAAATTTAATAGCTCTGTTTTTTCTGTAATGTATATATCGTCACTAAAAATAAGAATACCTTTTAATAACTATACAGCTGTTTAATAGTTCATCTTATCTTACCTCTTTTGGTATTCCCTATATGTAAACCTGGTTCTTCAATAAGCTCATGTATTTTAGGTGAACTAAATATTACCTGCATTTCAAGCATATTTCAGAGAGCAAGAGATACACCCTTAATTTCAGCCATTACATTCACTATTATGTGAATTCTTGTGGACATTTGCATATTGTTGTGGTTAGTCCTTTTCTCTTAGTGCTTTTTGAAAGTTTTAATTAATATTTTGAATACTTTCTGAGGTGAAGAAAAAATTTTCTGTTTTTAAAAATAAACTTTTCAAAGCCATTGATTATTCTACTGATCTGTTTTAATTTGGACAACTAAGGACACAATAGATATCTCTAGATAGGTAATTAGAGTTTTTATATGACTTGTTTGGTTGCTCTACTTATCTTTGGTTGAAACTCCTGAAGAAATTGAAATTATAACTCACTAAACACTAAGAAATCATAACAAATTATTTTAACTTCCATTGTTATTCAACCTGAAAGAAACAAGAGAACTGCTTAAAAGGAACACTTCCATGAAAATTTTGCTGCAAGTTTTATGGCTAGCAGTAAACTCATTCATTTGCCTTGTTGATTGAAGATTTATTTTTTTTTTTCCCTGCTGGGGCTTATTTGTATGTTCAGAGAGAATTTTTACACCTTAACTATTTCAGCTCAGAATGTTCAGTCTTCCCATCACATTTACATCCCAAAAATGTTTGAAAAGGTTTGACAAAACATGTTTTACCTTCATATTCTTTATATCTTGTACATACTTCTTTGTGAATGCAAATAATTGATTCTTTATGATTTTTACATTAGCCTAATTACTGTACTTTCTCTTAATGAATTTCCTCTGGTTTATGTGTTTGGATGTCATCCCCAGGGAACTACTGTTTACTAGCAATACTTCAATCCCCACTGCAGTGGTCATCACAGAAAGTCTTCACCCATGACTTTGCCATAAGAGCATTATTACTGCTGAGAGCAGTTCTGTAATTTTTGGTTCTCTGTTTCCCAATTTTTGTTTCAGAACTTGTTTTAGTCATGTGATCATGTTCTTGTGCTTCTTCCATATTGCTCTAATACTTAAAATACTTATATAAAATACAGATTCTTATAATATTTAAGAACCTCTGCAGCAGAACTCTCTGGGTTTTTTTCTTGGGACTTTTTTTGTGTTTTTTTTTTTTTCTCACTCTTCTTAGTTAACTCTTAGTCCTACATTTTGCTCTTCCCAATCTCCTCAGTAACTTCTTTTGGGAGTCCAGGAGGATCTCTTCTCCTTTGATTCATACCAGGAATAGGCTTCCTTCATTCAGAAAGATGGCAAGCAAGGAGGCAAAGCAAACACTGGGCATGCAATAACTGGTGCCAGCTGACTCTTCAGACCCAAAGTTTGCTAGACATGACATTCTTCATATGCAATGTAAATTCTCATGTCCAACATATTGATATTTAGTAGTTCTCTACAAAGCATATTGAAACTAGATTTGTGCCTATATAATTTCCTGTGATAGCTAGCTGTATAGCTGAATAAGAAATAATCCGTCCATACACACACTCATGGCAAATCCACCTAGATTACTTGATTTATACTAGCTTGCCGGAATCAGAATCTGTCACTGATTTTTCAGCATCCTTCTGTCCAGAGCATGGCCCCCACAGTAGTTGAGTCAATATTTATTATCGTGTAAAATCAGAAAGAGCTCATAGCTGTATGCTCTGACCCTGAAAATGATGAATTTTTTTCCGTTCCTTAGTGTTAGTTTCACTCAGTCCTCAGTAGTGCTGGTGAGCACCGCCCAGTGCTGTGTACTGGGCTGAAGTTCTCTCTCTGGGCATGACCGAACTCCTCTGCTGGGCTGATCTTGACAGGCCCCCAACAGCAGAGGATGTTGCAGTGAACGTGGAAACTGCGTGGAGCAAATTACCCCTCAAAACCAGTTCCAGTTCCCTACTGGGAATGAGAAACTGTATCCAGTTATGTTACATTTATGTTAAAGTATTTTAAACACAAAATCAGGAACTCGCGTAATCTCACGGTCTCCAGATCACAAGTTTAGGCAGACGGGGCTTCATATTGTTGTGAGCTGAAGTAAAACAAGCAGTATGGATATGTTGTTGAGTGTGAAGCAAATCTGAAAGCTCTAACTAGTGCTACTGTTGGCTTTTTTCCCCATGATTCTGTCAAGCCATAGAATGGACTGCCTAATATGTGTATAACAAACTTGGGATTTTCACTAGTATTTTGGATTTCTCTCAATGAGGCCACATTGGTTGACTTTTTTCAACCAAGAACACTCCTTTCTTCAGCAAAAAAGCTTGTCATTAATGCCTATAGTTTCTTAGCCTGCGTTCTGCTCTTCTTCTGAAGCACATGCTATCCTACAGGCAGCAGAATGGATGAAGCCTGGTTTCTTATCAATTTGCTCCCTTTGACCCCTAAACTCTTCCTAGCTCCTCTGTGGGAAATGCTGTCCTGCAGCTCTGAAAATTTCTGTCCACAGACAGCAAGTCTTGGGGCTACCTCAATTACTTCCAGAGGCTACCTCAATTACTTCCAGCTTGCTGTGGCCCTGACACCTCAGTGCCAGCAGATCTTTCCCTTTCTGGGGAAATGGCATATCCACCACGCAGCTAACCAGCGCTTATGAAGGTCCCTCAAGCTTCCATGCGACCAGATCACCCTTGAAGGGTGACAGCAAAAGGAACATGCCTCCCTCCTCCCCGCATCCCAGTTCTGTGTGATCCGACAGAACCGGGATGGCTTCCGCTCCCTCCTTGCCCCGGGATGGGTCAGCACCAGCGCTGGTTCCACCGGCTATGTCCCCAGGGTGACCGCGGAGCAGGCTGGAGCCGTGTGCCTTCCCTGGGATGCCGGAACCCTCGGGGGCCAAGCAGCCTTCCGACCACCAGGAAACCGAGGGACATCGTTCCCGGGGTGGCGGCTGGCGGGCGGCAGTGGCGCAGCACGCCCGGGGGACAAGCGGGGCCGGTTCCCTGTCCCGGGGTACCGCTCCCCGCCCCGCGGCAGCGCCCGAGCCCGGCTCTTCCGCGCCGCGCCCCTCCGGGCTAGCCGGCGGCGGGGCGGGGAGGAGGGAGGAGCCGGCGGCGGAGGAGCCGTGCCGGCTTCCTGGCGGGGCAGCGCTGCCGGCGGGCGGGTGTCGCGGCGTGGGCAGGTCCTGAGAACTTCGCCGAGTCTGCCGGGGCGGAGGCGCGCCCGTGTCCGTGAGACGGCAGCCACCGCTCGCTCGGCATGGCCGGCCGCCTCGGCCGCGGGATGTGCTGGGGCAAGCGGGGCCGGGGCGGCCGGAGCGAGGGCGCGCTGCTCGCCCTGGGGCTCCTGGCCGCCCTCGGCTTCCTCGTGTGGCGGCACGGCTCGCCGCCCCTCCACGCCGCCCGCCGCGCCCCGCCGCAGCCGCCGTCCCCCGACTCCGAGCTGCTGCGGCGGCCGGTGTACGCCAAGCCGGCCCTGGACCCGGGGGCGCTGGGGGAGCTGGGCCGGGCGGTGAGGCTGGAGCTGAGCCCGGCCGAGAAGCGCCGCCAGGAGGAGAGCATCCGCCGGCACCAGATCAACATCTACCTGAGCGACCGCATCTCGCTGCACCGCCGCCTGCCCGAGCGCTGGCATCCGCTGTGAGTACCGCCGAGGGCAGGCGGGGCCGGGGCACGGGAGCCATGCCTGCCGCTGCTGCTGCGGCTCAGGGAGCCGCTCCGGCAAACTGGAGTGTCTGCTGGCAGCGGTCAGCGCGGGGTAGTCGTGTCTCTCTCCAGTACCTCTCGCTCAGGAGCGTGGAGGCTTTTGGAAACTTTCCCATCACAAACGCTCTTGGATCACAGCGTTCGCTCTCGGAGTTAAGTCGATTGGTGACTTTGCCAGGCTGCCGCACCTACACAAGGCAGTACGAAGTCGCGTGTTGGTGGTATGTGTACAGGTTGTTTCCCCACGTAGCCCTGGTAGTGTGTTTTCAGTCCTCAAGCTACGCTGCTCTGCCGTGTTTCTCCCGCTGCTGTCCCCTCCTACTGCTGCTGTCCCCTGGGTCAGTCACCATGGGCAGCAGCATACTTTTTCAGTCACTCCCAGCTTTACAAATGTTATGCTTCCCAGATTTCAGCTGTGCATTGTATTCAAATGTCTTAAGACGCACAGTTTAAAGGAGATTGTTTTATCAGCAGTTTTACCAGAACTGAGCTAGAAATGGTGCTCACAAAGGTGGGTAGCAGTATTCTAAAGTGGGACTGTTCTTGATTCGGGATGTATGATTGCTGGGACAAGGTGCATTTACTAATTACATGTATAGTTATTACACCAGTGGCAGATAATGGCACAGGCGATTGTAAACAAAGGGTTAGATAATGTTCGATGAGGTGGCTCACGTTTACAGGCAATGGCTCAATGCAGCTGTGAAGCCAGCGTGGCACAACAGGTCTGACTCTTGTGCCCTTGCGCAAATACTCAGGGTGGCACCGTCTTGGGCTCTCCTGTGAGTGAGCTGCTGGCTGGTGAGAGGAAGGGCCAGCCATTTAGGGGGTTGTGTTAGCTGTCACAGGGGTTGGGATGAGCCACGGCTGCTACGGACTCCTCACTTCTGTTTCACTTGAGCTTGGCTTCAGCTGGTTTGTTTAGTTACAACAGGTTTGTAGGATATGGTAGCAAAAAGCTGTGGAAAAAGCAGGGCTCTGGCACTCCCATGCATTCACTTCACGCGCGTGTGTCCTGCCCAATGTTTCACCAACTCTAATTGTAAGTGCTGAATCTAAAGCATGAATCTTAGGAAGGCTTTCAAAAAGTTGCAGTGCAAATGCAAAGCCTTTTCATCATAAGTTTAAGCCCGACACTAGGCTTGTTTTACTCAGTTATTATTCCCCTCTTATCAGCAGTCTGTAGACTATAGGTCAAAAAGGACCATTTAAATTTCATTTCCGTGGGAAGAATTAAATCATTTCAATGAGTTATTTTGGACTTCTGCCATTTCTCTATGACAGGGTGTTAGAAGAAATGGAAGGTCACAGTTGTTGAATAGGAGACATTATAGATGGGTGTGGGTGACTATTCTAGAAATGAAAATAATTTAAATAGATTTTGCTACAACGGCAGACCCTTTTTGATTTGAATATATGGATGCTGAAATGACAAATTATATCCAAACCAAAAGAATCACAGAAGCATCAGTGACATAATCTCAGAGATAATTGCCTTTTGAAGCTGGGGCTGTATTGTACTGTTGGCAGGTGCTTCATGCCTTTGTGCACACTTAAATCTAAATTATGGCAAAAATGTCACAGAGCATCTCTCCAACTCACACAGCAAATATAAAAAACTTTCCCAAAGAAAATTTTGCAATGAAGTGTTAACTCCTTCTCTCAAGAAGGAAGACCATGTAAGAGAATGAAATAAAAACCCCCCCATAATTATAAAAAAAAAAATGAAGTACTTCTCACCAAGTCCACAGCCATAGGAAATGCATTGCACTTAGTTCCAAGATTAGAGGTTATGCAGTTCAAAATCTCAAGTCTAGGGGAATTATTTTTTTTTTTTATTTTAAGATGGGTAATGCTTGACTATTTATGACCTTTAATGAACATTTTGTTAATGGGTGAGGCTACAATGATGGGAAATAAGTAGTAATAGTAGATGGCAACTAGACTTCAGTGGTCCACCAAAATCATGCAAAGGCTAAATTTTAGATGTGATCAGTGAGACAGCTTTGATACCAGAAGACCAGAACATGACAAATGCACCGTTTCTTTAGTGGAGTCCCAGAAGAGAACCAGAGAACTGTGTGCTGGCAATCCTTGGATCTTTTCCAGGCATGTTATCTACAAACTGTGGTAAGGGAAAGAATTAGTAACAGATGGGAGGGTGTGATCTATTGAGAAAGTCAACAAGGCTTTTGTCAAGGATGACGTGTCTTACAAATCTATATGAGTTCTTTGAAGGTCGTAATTATATGGATAAAGAAGTGTGTTGTTACTTGAAGAGTTCCTTAAACAACTGTGAAATAAAGTGAAATTTCCTTGCATTTATAAATAACTGAGTAGAAGCTGTGAAGCAGTTTTTTTTTTTTGTGGGTTTTTTTTTGGTGGGGTTTTTTCAGTTTTTTTTTGTTTTGTTAGCTTTGGTTTTTATTTTAAGGAGCAAAGATAAAGTCCCACAGAAATCTGTGTTGGACTCAATGCAGTTCAACTTACAGCCTTTCATAAAGAAGTGACTAATTTACAGGTCTTCAGCCTGAAAGACAGGGGACCTTCTGGAAGTGTAACTCCTGCAGGATTCCTGCAATACATGGTTGATGCATGAAAATGGATAAAACAAATTCTGCCACCTCCCTGTTCCGAAAATCCATTTCCTGTAAAGCATAGTCCATCCTCTAGAAAATTTAAATCAAATATTAGGAGGTATTGACAGATACTATACTTGGAGACTCTGTTCTGGGCTATGGGCTTTTGGTCTGTTTCAGCATATTCTTGTTTGTGTGGAGGCAATCTGGAAATTTTAGATACTAAAAAAATGGGAGAATAAAAAGGAAATAGACAACATTACCACCACCTGGATGCCCCAACGGTCCTTTTGATGTTAATGTCCTCCCACAGTGATCAATGAACTCACTCTCTATGTGTGAATTGGTGAAAACACTTGAATCCAATGAAAACTAGAGTTTGGCTAGTAAGATAGAGAGTATCTGAGCCAATAAGCTGTTAAATGTGATATGCAAAATGATTGCACAAGGTGTTGCTGTGTCAGAAACTCGAGCCAAAAATCTTTTCCTACTGCTGCATGTTGTACATCCTGGACCTGCCATGGGAACAGAAGTGTGGCAGGTATTTGCTAATAGCTATGTCTGGTAATACTGTACAGGAAGAGAAGAATAATTTGGCTGAGATTACTCTCTCAAATAATGTATTGATTGATGATATTTGACTATGAATCCAAGAGGTTTCTAATATAGATCTTTCTCCTACTAATATATTCCTCACAGTGAAAATATTCAGAAAGTTGTTATTCCTTCTTGTTCCCACCACCATAACTTGCTTTTTGTGATGACTGATTCTGTTTGTATTGACCCATAGACCCAAAGAACTTGACAACTACCATTGTTTCCTTTAGACAATTTCTGCTTCCTTTAACTGTCTGAACTTGACATCAGCAACTGAAAATGTGTTTCATCACACAGGATTTTTTTAGTTTTATTGAAAATATACATATAAACAAATAAACATTATGTATAAATAATCTAGAAAAATGTCCATTTGGAAGAATCTTATGGATAAGAAGATAAGTTACTAAATGATGATACAGTTTGTACAAGGCTAGAAGTGAAATAAGCCAAGTCAGAGAAGGATGGAGGTTGGAAGGAAACTTTGGGGTGTCTAGTCCAACTTTGAAGCCTCCAAGGATGGAGATTCAACAACATTTGAACACCTCTTTAAATGCAACATCACTGCCACAGTGATTAATTTTTATTTTTGTCCCCCGATTGTAAGGTTGTCTGCATGGCTCAGCTTGTCTTCCCAATATCTACCCTTCATTTCTTGAGTTTGTACTCATAAAGGGAGCAACAGTTATAGGAGGTTTAAAACCAGCAAGTGTCTTCTGTCAGACTTTGACTTACTGAGGGCCCTGTTGGGGCTGATGCTCTGTAAGTGGGTGTGATGAGCTTGGGGCCATGGGTTTGGCTGCTGCTGCTCTGCCTTCCTCTCCCTGCAACAACACGTCAGCATTGTGTCCCATGGGGCTTCTCCTTGTGTGCTTGTACAGAACTGTAGGGCTAGGCAGACAACTGATATGTTCTCTTAGCCTTTTACAGCTTATTACAGTGTGTAAGAATTACATTTCCAGTTTTTCTACTTGGGTACTTTTAGATTAAGGGCTATTTTCAAGCATTGTTTCAGATTTTAGGCATTCTACTTTTTCTTACTGTACTACAGTAGGGATGCATTGCTCACTTACTTTGGGGATAGTTTCTGTAAATCACACAAGTTGCCTTTCAGCTGACTCTTGGTACAAAAGGAGCAAGTCAAGACTAGGCACTTTTGTGCTGACTCGGCATTTCATGTTTTCTCTTTCATGGTAGAAGCCTGATTCAGCCCTTGGGACTCATTTTACTTGTGGTCACAAGGAAATGGATTTTTAATTCTTTCCTGTCTTTTCTAAGTAGCCACAAAAGCCCCCAAAATATTGAATGTGGTCTGCATAGTATTTTTCAGCTATTAAAAAAAGTTTTAGAGGTTTGTTCTTTAATTCTAGGTAATCTTTTGTGTTTTGGAGAGATTCTTTGTATAATTTTTTTTTTATAGGTGTGATTTTATGTATAAGTGTCTGTCCATATATCTTTAAGTGTTTTTGTATAGATGGCTAGATACACACAAATGCTCAAATTCCTCTGCCACCATCATTTATGCCTATAATTTTATTTATTTTGGGGGAATATTATGTTTGACTTTAGCATAACAATCTTGTGCTGTGATTGATTTGTCTTTCAATACTGTTTTTCCTGTTTGTTCCCATATTTAAATTCGATTCTCCCAAAGTCTCTCTTCTATGGTTTGTTTTGTTTTCTGGGCTGTAAATAGTAAATTATACCAGGATGTTTGTCTGATAGTGTCTTGCTAGCAAGTTCCAAGAATAAGCCTTGATACTAGGTTTGGGTTCCTTTTCTACTCCAAAAATCACAGCTATTCCTGACAGGAGTTTTAACCTGACCCTGTTCTGGGAAAAGGCACAGCAGCTGAGTGTTTCCTTCCTCAGCTCACAGTGAAAGACTGACTTCACCCAGGAGCTTCTCTTTCGTCTCTTACCTAAAGGTGAAATAACTGCAGTGATTTTTTAATTTTTTTTTTTTTTGTGCTATAGGAAATCCAACCCTTTGAAGAGGTGAGCTGCAGCAGCTTGACTTTCTGGCACATCCTTTCCCTCTAAACCATCACCTGATGGTGCACCTTGTGCCCAGAGCTGGCTTTGGCATGGGTGTTCCCATGCTTTGTGTCTGATCAGGAGACACAGCACACGACTTCTAGCAAGCTAAGGCTTTGCTTTAAACACTTAAGAGTGTGTTTGGTATAGTAGTTTTGGAACACTGTGGTCACCTGTTTGGTGTTAGGGTTTTTTGGTTTGATTTCTGAGCTTTTTGGAAATATGTAATTGGATACGAGTAACTATATTAATTATAATACCTTTTAGTCATTACTTTAGTGTTAGTTGGCAGGATTTCTTTCATATATAAACAGGCTTTAGACCTTCAAAGCTATGTTTCTCTAGGACATTTCAGTCTTTCCTCAGACAGTAAGTGGGGTAAAAATAATTCTTCACTATAGTTGTTCTTTTTGGGTTTTTGTATGTTTGTTTTGGGTTTTTTGTGGTTTTTGTTTGTTTGTTTTTCTTTTTTTTTAATAAAAAGGCTTGCATTTTATAGCAGTACAAAATGAAGCAATGCTTCCACTATTGCTTTGATATTTAGGATATTTTGCTACTTTTGTTTCCTGTCATCTGTAAAAATGTGTCACTTTTCATTGTCATTATGCTTTTAACAACCCCCAGCAAATATTTTCCAGAAGAGCTCACATGATTATTTTTCACCATTTTCCTTTCCAGCTTCTGGTAAACTTCCTCAACTTCCTTTGACATCAAGATTATTGCTTGGTTTCAGCTGATTTAATTTTTAAATTGAAAAAGTTCCTAGATCAGTGATTGACAGTAAGCAAATAAACTGATTTTTTTTTAAAAATTCAAAAGCTGCTTTCATTTAAACAATTGTCTATAAGGATCAGGTGCATCCACACCTTATTTGTAGTGATGAATACAATAGCTTCTTTCAGTTATGGCTTTGCAAAATATTTTTTCTTGTTGTGAATCAAATTACTCACACTAAAGTAAGTTTTTGAATGTAGATGTAGGAAATAGTATGTCTCTGTGGAAAGGTTAAGTGTATCTCACTCACTGTCTTGGAAGAAAAGTGAAAACATTTGAGCAAAATGCAACCACTGTTTCAGCTCAGCAAAATAAAATAAAAATCAAGTGGGTTTCCCCACTGTCACATGCAGGATTTCCTTCTCATCTGCACATCCAGAATCTGGGTCAGTTAGGAAATTCTGTAGTATTTCTCTAACAATTTAGAATTAGGAGGCTCTATGGATTTCCTAAATTTGTGGGTTTTAGGATACAGACTTAGTAAATTCTCTTACTTAGTCTTTCTAGATATTTATTTCTTAATATATTTTTAATCTGTCTTAAAGAGATTTGCTTTCTGTTCCACCTCCTTCACAACCCCCAACTTCTTAACAAATATTTTCTTCTGTTTCAGACTTCATGTCTTTTTTTCTTGCTTCTCGCAATGTCTGTATACAAGGCAGCACAGCCCATTATTATCTGAAATCTTAACACAGCTTTTGGCAGTCAATCTTGTCAGTACCTTCTTGTCATTGGGAGAATCATTCTGTAGAACATTAAATAACCTGAAAAACTGTTTCACAATCAAACCAGCTTCTGTTTCCAGAGACGTGATCATATCACAGTGTTGTGGCCTGTAAAGGGGTGCTTTCTCTAACATGGTTTGTTTCAGCAGGTATAATTTAGGGAGCTTTTAGCCAGCCTGCTGGGCTGGGGCAAGCAGTGGGGAAGTGTAGGCCAGCATCCTGAACTCACCTGCTTAACTGTTCCAGCCTTGGCCCAAATAATCTGTCCATTCTGGCAGTTATCAGCACCTTGCTGCTGTGTGCTTTGCTACTCACACCAAGACCCACCTTCTGTAAACTCTCAATGCCTTTTTCTGCAATAGTTGAACACGTGGCTTGTGTAGGTGTGTAAAACCAGGTGGAGCCTCTGCATGTCCAGATAAACCTTTTTTAATTAAAAAAAAAAAAAAAAAGAAAAAGAAAATCCCTGAACTGGCAGTTGGATCAAGGTAGTCTTATGTGACAAAATAAATTTGGCATGGAAAGTTGGGTAATGTTTGGAGGAAATAAGAATAATGTTTATCATATCCTTTAATTCCACCGGAGATGTTGCGCTTTTGTATCCCAGGCTTTGGGAGGTGTTGCTTTTGGCTGGTGTGCTGCATTTTATCGATAGGTTACTCTCCCACACAGAGGGGTGAGGGGTGGATATTCAGCTATATATTCAGCCTGGAGTAAGGGACACGGCCTTGGTAACTGTGAGGTGGCTTAGAAACCAGTGCTGCCACCTCTATCATGCTGCAGGACTTGGGGTGCTTGTGGATGGATGTGCAGAACTCCAAGCTGCAGCTTGGGCAAAAGTAGAAAAGGGGATAGAAGATCCCAGTGCTGCTGTGTCCTGTGCCATGCCTTTGGGAAAGTGAGAGACGGAGGTGCTTTCTCTTGGGTGAAGGTACTTGGCAGATTCCAATGCCCACATTGCTGCCTCTGCAGTTTATGGAATGGGAGTGAAGATGGTGAAACTAGATTGAGATGACCATGGATGCTGCCATTCATCCCCATCAGCCTCATTTACTTGCAGCCTACGAAATGCCACTTTTGAGCACACCTCTTACTGAAAGAGCAGTTTAAGTCGGTGTTTTAGCTGTTCAAATTAGGAAGAGGAAAGGAGGCTGTGTGGTGGGTCAGCATGTCTATGGCCCATCACAGCAAGCCCAGCCAACCTGGTTCCTAGCCCACCATGTGAAAGCCAGCCTGAGGTAGAACCCTGGCAGTGTTTTCCGGGTGACAATGGGATGTCACATACTGTAGTCACATAAATCAAGTTAAATAAATCAGCTTCAGCAGTGACACGTGCTGTTTTGCACTTCTTGAGAGAAGCTGTGCAATCCTGAACTTGCCTGGGGCATTCAGACTGAAACTTCAAAACCGAAACTTACGGAGTATACCTTCTGAAAGCATTAAATAATTGATGAGCAGTTTGTGTTCTTGACAAATTTTTGAAAACTCAGAGAACATTTCATATTTTTTTGGTTAAAATATAAGTAACTGTGCATATAGAAGATCAGATTTGGAGATTGAAAATCTGTTTTCCCTCTCTGTATCATTGTCACAGTTGTGGTGAAAGTCTCAAGTAAGAGCATGTCAGCAACCATTCCTAATTAACTCATGGCAGTGCGCCCAGTGTGCACACATTCATGCTCTCTCCTTGTGTATAGATACACATCTCTTAGAGAAACAGCTCTTTACAAAGAAATAAATTGAGTGATTACATTAATTGACACAAATGTTCTTGAAAACAACCCATTTAATTTTGTTTAGGCATTTCCTGAGTGATGTCTCCTTGGTTTCTAATAAATAACCTATTGTAAAACTTGCTAACAGAAGACTGTGTAGTGTAGTAGACTCCAAGGTTAATTTATTAAACTTGTCAGCAGTTTACTCTTGGTTAGACTGTGATTTAAAAATGCAGTGTAAAAAAGGCAAAACCAAAACCCCACAGGAATTTGGATGTGTGAAGATGCACTTTTATGTGTTTGGCTTCAGTGTGCATTTTTTGGACTTAGATGTTTGAGTAGAAGCTGTAGTGAAACATAGAGAAAGGGCAGTACATAGTGAACATGGTTTTGTGTTCAGGTACATACCAGCATTATTTTCTCTTTCTTCCCATTGAGAGATTTAAAGATTTATGGATGAACACATTAAGAATTCTAAAACATAGATGTTGTCTTAGTGTAAATTGCTAAGAAATGCCAGAAGACAAAGCTTTTGTTTGTTTTATGCCTGTGTTATGCCACAGTGATCAAGTAGGAGGGTCGCTGGAACACCCACCCAGTGTGGCAGAAAGTGCCTCAGGGAAATGAAGGATGATGCAGAAGCAGGATGAAGCTGAAGCATGGTAGTGTCCCCATCTGCTCCTTGGAAGATGGCCGGGGCAGTCCTGGCCATGTTTTGTTTGTCACTCTATTGTGCACAAGGCTGAAATATTGGTCTCCTCGAGCCAGGTAAGCTCTTGGAGATCTATTTCACACCCAAGATAGCTGAGCTACCTTAGAAAGCATAAAATCAGCAGGATGGCTTCTGTGGTAGTGTTGGAAACAAAAAAGTTTTAATAAAAGGCAAAATAACCAAACTCTTTAGAGAGAAAAACTGAGCCAGGTGCAAGAGGTTCTTGCTCCCGGTAAAACACCTCACAAAAGTCATTACTTTGTTAGTAAAAAAAAAAAAGTCATTACTTTGAACATTTCTTTGTTCTCTTCTTTTTCTAGTTAGTTGCTTAGGCGGGATTTTTTGGCTTCTGTCCAATTGGCTATCCTTTAGTTTGAGGTGAAGTCCCCCAGGTCCTATGAGGTGCCTTTTTCGCTAATTGAGGAAAGAAACTTCTGGGCTTTTTTCCTTTTTAAGGAGACAAAGGATAGTTTTGTCAGTCCGTCAACAGGGGGCACATTCCTACACGAGGCTTCTGCTTGTGCATTTTCCAGTGAATCTGCAGAGAGCAGGAGTGACCAGAGGGCAGAGACTGAGCAGGTGTCACTCCTTTGCATTGCCATACCTGTTGTGGCTTATTCATTATATACCAGTGTTTGTCAGTGAAATCTGAGTCTGTTTAAAACTGTATGCATTTATTTTGTTGCCTCTAGGAAAGCCTCTTGGATGTGTTGGCAACAGGTTTTTCCTCAGTGAGTGATCCTGGTATCTGATAACTGTTACCAAAATCAGGTTGACTAGAGATATGTGTACTTCTCCAAAGAAAATGAACCCACTCAATGTGCACAACATGCCATTTTTAATTTAGGTAATTGTTTATTTTAAAACATGAATTACAAAATTATTACAAAACAGTAAAGTTCCTGTGATTGAATAAGATAAGGAGAATTGTGAAGGAATGTTGGACTTCAAATGCATCTGCATTTATTTTCCATGTTTGGAAATGTCACGCTTACTGGCAACCAATTTCCTTCTGTCTGTGTTATGTTTTTACCAACCATTTGGTAGTTATGATGACTAGGTTCAAAGTGATGTATCACAGCTAGTGGAAGGGACCACATTTAACTTTATTCACAGAAAAGTTAAGGAATGTTCCATAATCAAGCCTTGCTCGCTGAGGTCTCTTGGGCTGTGCTGGATCAATGGCTTAAGGAGGGTGAGGCAAGTTGCCTTCTGGATCTGTCTTTATGGACCTGCAGAACCCAGATGATCAGCTCAAAGGTAGTTTTTAGGATGAATAATGTGAGATGCAATTAATACTGTCTTAACATGATCCTCTCTATTGGAAAGGACAGTGTTATGGGTTTGAGGGTGGCACTAAAGAGTGTTCTACTCAGAAGCTGAAAGCAAGTTGCAGTATAGTATGCATAAATAGATGCTCCCAGTGTGTGCAAAAACGTATTTTGGGACTGCTGTCACCAGTTGCTGTCATTTTAACAGCATACTGTAATTGATATGCATTTGTTTTTCTGAATAATCCAAAAGTAGGAGTGAAATGATTCAGTTGGAAAGTAGGAGCTGGGATACTTGGCTGACACATGGATAATAAAAGTACATCTTGAAGTTTGCAAGTGTGAATACAGAAGATGGGCTGCTGAGGCGCTTCTGTGGTAAACAGGAGTTGAGGAATGGAAAAGATGAGTTATGACCACAAGGCTTTCAATCAGTTTTTGTACTTGTAGTGGGTTTTTTGAAATTTTTATATCTTGTGAAGTGGTAATGTTTAGTGTCCATATGCATGCCACTTAATTGTTATTCAGCAACACTGCCAAGCATTTCCATTTCAGGGATTCATTAGCTTTTTAAAGGTTTTCTTCTGCTATAATTTTTCCAGGGTTTAAATGCTTTGGGTTTGTAATCTCCCGAATGGGATTAATTTTTAAGGCTTAGTGAAACTCTCTCATTACAGAAAGATAAGGAAAAGTGTGCTTCACTTTAGCAACACTGAGACTGCTAACAGTTGAGATCTTCTAGCAATTTAGCAAGAAATATGTCTTGGAAATAATATCTGAGATAAACATGCAAATCTGCGCAGAAGTTGAACAATATGGGTGGGTTTTTTTTTTTCTTTTGTTTTATTTTGTTTTGTTTTGTTTTTGTTTTTTTTAATAAGGACTTCAGGGTACTGCTCAGGTCAGGATGGCAGTGCTGGCCAGTGGCCAGCAGCCTGCAGTGCTACCATGGTGGGTCACTTCTCTTCACTCCTGTGCTGCCTTCCACCACGGAGCTGGTAAATTAAACCCATTTTTTAGCACTGGCCTCTTTCTTGACTTTGGAAACCTAAGAAATGTGTGTTCTGGTATGTCTTGTAGTAGGCTGACCTTTTCCTGCAGTGTGGGGTGCGTTCAAGGAAGGAGGCAGCTATGCACAGTGAATCACAAACAGTGTGGGGATTGCCTTGCTCTGTGCCAAGTTATGTTTTCCATCTCCAGCATGTAATGTCAGGCAAATCCATTGAAGTCTTTAATCTATAATTAGACTTATAAGCTTCTTTAGACCTTTTGGGTTTCCTTTCTTTAAATGGAATACAGCATTTTTTCCCATGAATCTTCCTGACATATTTTTCAAAGATAGCTTTCCTGGTGGTTTTTTTTTTTAATTTATTTATATTTTCCTTCAGCTTTCTAAACTGAGTTTGTAGAGCTCCTATTTCCATCAAGAAATGAACTCAAAATTACCTGGTACAAGTAACTGATGTATATGGATTTTTTTTTTTCCTGGCGGTACTGAGCAGAAATGTTTTTCAGCAGGCTAAATTAAATATGTATTTCTAAAATTGGATTCATACAGTGGGTTGTTCTGCATTACAATTAAATAAGTTAATTAAAATGTCACTTGTCACTCCTTTTTATGTGTCAGTGCATGAATGTCTGGCTAAATAAATCAATTCTGTCACCAGGTGTTGATGTGAGACAGTTCCTCTGTGAAAGCCCCTCAGGATAAGTTACAGCCTGGAGGGACAAGCATTCTTGTACTTCACTATATCAATGTGTGTGTTTATGTGTACTACCTATGTATATATGTCTGTATGCGCACGTGTTGTCACAGGGCATTCCTGTCATGTTTGAGAAGCAGCCTTTGGGTGCCTCCTTTGCCTGAGTGTCATTTGTCCTGTTGCTTCCTCATTCTCATATATTTATTACAGAACTACTCTACAGACTTGTTGTAAGCAGTTGTATTATGTTGTAAGCAGTTTGCATCTAATATAATTTTCTTAGTGTTTTGGGGAATTTTTGTGCCCCTAAATTGACCTAAAGTATTTTCCTGTTGCATTTTCTACTGACCAGTTTTAATTTCCCTTTTCAGCTCCCCATAGCACATGTTCTGGAGGACTCGCTGCTGTTTTGCTACTTGCCTTGGTATCTGTTGTGATTTAGCAGTCTACAGAAGTTGAAGTCTGTCCTTCTGCCCCTTTTATTGCCCTTGTTGACTGCAGGCAATAAAAGCTGCCAATATGGAACGCTCTGAGCAAAGAGGAGAAATTGTAGAAGATGCCATCGTTATTTTAAAATTCTTCTAAACCAGGGGATTCTTTTAAGAATTTATACATTTGGCTCAGCTATAACTTTCTTGGCATCCTTATGTTCATTTAGGGAAGTTCATATATATATTTATAGGAAATACATTCTGGAGCTTAATCCAAAGGTTTGCAAACTTTCTGGCTCTCCATAGAGCGAAAACCATGCATTTCTATATCTGTTTTACGTTTCCGTGGATTTCACTATTAGATTTTGCCAGTTGTGTGGTCTCTCCAAATTCTGCTTCAGTGTGCATACATTTCAGTTTTGTTGCTGGTTGTTTGGTTTGGGTTTTTTTTTCCTCTTTATATGTTGCTGTTCCTTCACAGTCGTATTTTTACTGTCTAGCACTTGTTCTATTTTCCAAAGCAACAGTTATCGCTAGTTTATGTTACTGTTTTTACTCCACTTAGGTTTTGCATTTCTTTTTTTTTTCTTTTAATCTGAGGCACATTTTGTTCATTACTTGTTCTTCTATTTGAAGTTGTGCGAAGACAGCCACTGCAGCTACACCAGCCCAGAATACCTCCTATTATTTGTCTTTTTAGACGTTTTGATAGTTTGCAGAATTTTATTCATAATGCTTCTGTGGAAATGGAACCTCTGTAAAAGCAACTTCCTAATGTCTTCTCATACAATTTTCCATAGACATGCATTTCTTTTAAGATCCATTCTGTGTTCTTGCTTGCAGTTCGTAACTAGCATGCAAATGGATTTGAGAATTGTTTCCTGAAAATTAAGAAATGCTTTTGCACTTCTACTAAATGTTATCTCCCCCACCCTTTACAGATGCAGAGAGAAGAAATATGATTATTATAGCCTGCCAAAAACCTCAGTTGTGATAGCTTTTTATAACGAGGCTTGGTCAACGCTTCTGCGAACCGTTCACAGTGTTCTTGAGACATCTCCGGATATACTTTTGGAAGAAATTATCCTTGTAGATGATTACAGTGACAAAGGTAGGAAGAACAAGCCTAAATAGTATTGATTGTTGATGGGCTTTTTTGGTCAACCAGTTCGTAGGAGAAAGAGTTATGCTGTTCAGGTCACATAACACAAAACTGTATGACAAAGACCTCTCACTGAAAAACAGTTTTTCTTGTAGTGTGCCAGAGAAAAATTTGGCTTATGTACCAAATTTAGTTTGGAATGGTGAAGCAGATTTGCTGTGCGGTAACATGAATGCTTGTGTATATAGATAGACTCCAGTCTGAACAGAGCACTTTGGGTTTTCTGAATTGAGCAAGTTTCGATTGCACCAATGCTCCCCTGGTGTCTCATATAATGACAGTGACCTAGTTCTTTGGTCTTGTTTGAACAACAGGACATAAAGGAAATGCTGGCATTATCCACCACACATGAATTGTGTTAAGAATAAAACTTTTATACAGAAAGTCTTAAGTAACATTTGAGAAGCTCTTATTGATCTGGGGATGTATTACAGAGGTAAATGTGAAGTGTTCAATTGCTTAAAAGTAACTGTGATTTGTGTCCAAATCCAGGTTTTGTGCTTTTTTCATGTCCTTTCTAAACATGTATAGACAAATCTGAGTTCAAAGTACCGCAATCTTTAGAGCCCTACTATAAGTAAAATGCTAGTGAGGAGAGAGCTTCCTATAGAAAGACATAAACAAATAATTTCAGAGTGTATTATTCCCTCTTTTTTTGGCTTGTTACAGAACATTTAAAGGAGACTTTGGAAAACTACGTGGCTGGCCTGCGCAAGGTGCGTCTTATCCGTGCAAATAAGAGGGAGGGGCTGGTCCGAGCCCGGCTGCTGGGGGCATCTGTGGCGAAAGGAGACATCCTAACATTCCTGGACTGCCACTGTGAATGCCATGAGGGCTGGCTGGAGCCACTGCTGGCAAGGTGAGCTTATGCTCTGGGCTGGTTTTCTCTCCCGTTGGGGAAGAAGGGGCGAGACAGTTTGGCCCACTTCTGCAGTGGAAAAAATGACTCATGGTTCACCAAAGGTTACTGCAGTCTGGTCCCTGAGGCACTGCCAGTGTTTGGTGTTTGTCTCCTGGCTGTGGGGGAGCAAATGCAAAAGGAAGTTTGAAAGATCATGGCGTGGTGGGTGGGGTTTTTTTGCTTGTTTGTTTTTGTTTGTTTGTTTTATTTTTTTTTCCCTGAGGACCAAGCTGCCTCTTCAGGCAATGGAAAGTTTTGGTTTTCAAGAAGATGAGTCCTCACCTCCAGCTTTGGAACTACATTGGTAAAGAAGTCTATTTCTGTCAGCCTGGATGAGCAGAATGTCTGGAAAGATGTGTGCCCTGCAAGGCAGTGTTTGCATAATACAAGTCAATAAACTCCATTGTCTTAGTCCTGAGCAAATCCACCTTTCCAGACTGGTTCTGACATAAATCATCATGGTGTAGGATAGGGAGGAGTAAATGTTATGTCAACACTAACTCTTATTTGGAAATCATCTGTCCTGGGACACTTTACTTTATGCCTATGTGGTCTCTTGTTAATTCTGCAGATCCGTCAGGCTGTTCAGAAAACTTTGGTTAATTAAAAGCAAGCAAACAAACAACAAAAAAACCAAGGAACCTTCCCAAAACTCTAACAAAAAATCCCTAGAAACCAGAACACTAGCCTTCCATTTCGGCTGAGAATATTTGTTATATTCTTGTAGACTCACCCATGTGTAGCCAGCGGCCATACATCAACTTTTCCTGCTATGGGTTCAGCCACTGGCACCTCACCACAGCACCTGCTGCTCCTGAATCACATTAAAAGGCTCTGTTGGTTTTGCCCCTTTTGCCAACAGCTCATGGCTTTACCTGCTTGGATGCCATTAGCAGATAATGATAGATACAGGACCTGAATCAGACCTCCAAAATACTGTATGTAGAAAACCAACTTTATTTAAAACATAATTAAAAAAAAAAATCTTTACCAGGCCTGTGTTTTGATTTGGATCCTGTTAAGATTCCCACAAGGTACTGCAGAGTAACAGAAAAGGACCAGGAAAAACAGCCCGAATACAAACTGGAGAGAGACTTCCAAAAGCACAAAGTGCCTTGATGTGTGCGAATCTTCCTGATTTGGAGTGGGACTTGTGTTCCCAAATTCCCCATGTCCCTTTGAAATTGTATCTATAATACAATTTCAGTTTTTTGTTTTCTTAAAATTGTCATATGTACCTTGTTTCTAAATTTCACACCGAGTGTATTCCAGATAACTGGGGGGTAGCTATGATAGCGTGAAGAAAGGAAAAGGGATAAACCTCAAATCATGGGCATAGGTTTAACAACTGTCGCCTAAAAAAGTGTAAGATGGGGGAAAGATCTATGATTTCTTCGCTTCTTTAGCGCACCACTAGATGGCAATCTTGAGGAAGGATTGGGATTTTTTTAAATGCAATCGTCACCACCTGTAAAAAGTTAGCCCTCTCTTGGAATTCCTGCCGTTCTTGCTGCAGATGCAGACATGCATCTCTAAGGCGTTTTTCTCTGGCATATCCGATTCAATGTGTGGCAGCAATACCACAGTGTTAGCATTTTGCAGTGCAAACATAGTTGTATTTGTAAGTTGCCTGTGCATTGTACCATCTAGTTAATTCTTAACTTACAGAAAAGATGATGGCTTTTCACTTACTTCATTCCTTTCATAATTGATATCATATGCCAGCTACCTACTTTTTACTTATTTTCCTACTTGTTACAGGAGGAGAAAAATATTTTTACTTTTTATTGTTGTTTTTTTCCTTCTCCTCTACATGTGGATATAATTTTCATTGCTTTGTACAATGAGGATTCCTACAAAGTTTTATGCAAGTGAGACAAGAGATAACAATATTTGTATAAGCCCTTTTGTGTGCTCTACCAAACAAGGTCTCAATGGGAGATCATAAAGAAGAAAACAGCTGTTTCACATATTCCCTCCAGCAACAAGAGGCCATTTCACACTTCGGGCAGTCTTTCTCAGCTCAGACAATACTACTTTGGAATTGCTGCTGTTCTCTGCTGCATTTAACTATCACAAGCTACTTTAATTTCACAGTGTAAGCCATCGGTCAGTCTACAGATTTTTAGCCTAACAATCCCATGAGGAATGAGCTCCCTTTGGATGACAGATGTACTGCATCTCTTACTTGTTTGAAAATGTAATGTGTTCAGTTTTCCTTCACCTCTGAAACATGTAAATACAAGATGCAAGGCTAAAGTGCATATCTGTGTCTCTAAGTGAAACAAGTGACTGCATGTCACTGAACTATCAGGGCATGTCTAACACTAGAACAGGGAAGATGCTAAACAGTGATTTAAAAGAAAGACCTTGGCTTGAGCTTGTGTGCTTGATGTTGCTCCTAGTACTGAGGGGGGCCATTCTAGAAGGTGAGGAGAAGGCTAATAATCCCACTGCTTCCTGTAAGGATGAGTCCTTTTGGAAAGGAATCCTGAAAATCCTGCATGATATTGAGAAATGGGAGGAAGGGGTTTATCTCCTTGTAGAAGTAAACCTGCAAGAAATGTCATCAGCTCTGATGTATTCGTAGTATGATAAAGATCTTGACTATCTTTAGATCACCATTGGTATTAGGAATGTCATTCTGCAGTGCTATCTTGTTTCTCCTTTTCATCTCCTATGTTGCCAGGGTTTCTTGAGGCCTCCTTCAGTTATGTTTCATTGTTGGAGGTCTAATTCCCATGTTGCAGGTTTGGTTTTTTCTAAGCTCAGGGCTTCTTTTTGAGTTGCTGTTACAGTACTCACTGCAACATTTGCAGATGATCACAGTTACAAGAGCAGCCATGACTTCCAAGGGCCAAGAGTCTGGCTGGTTTATTGTTCATCACTGCGAAAGTATGCAATCAAACTGCTCTCTTAAATAGCTACGTGTACAAAAGAAAATGAACATTTTTTTTTCCTTGATAAAGTGGTGCTGGCTATGGCAGCCAAGCCAGATGCTGAATGTGTTATCTCAAGCCATCTGGCGTATCTTGCTTCCACCATCCAGGAAGGTTGATGCTTGCCAGTGGAGTCCATCCTGATACATTCTCCTGATGTAGGAAAAGGGGGGTTATTCTTGTATTTATTGTATCATCATTTCCTTGTTATTACAGCATGAATTGAAAAGGAGCAAAACTTCATGTTTGGTATTGTAAGCATTCTTTGTTCTTGTCAGTTCTATTTTTTTTTTTTTATTTTTAGAGATGTTTCTAATGGAAGTCACCCTTTTGTTTTAAAACCTTACCAGGATTGCTGAAGAAGAAACAGCTGTTGTCTGCCCTGTTATTGATGTTATTGACTGGAACACATTTGAGTACTTGGGAAATGCTGGTGAGCCACAGATTGGTGGATTTGACTGGCGCCTGGTCTTCACTTGGCACAGTACCCCTGAAAGAGAACAAAAACGGAGGAAGTCCAAGACTGATGTGATCAGGTTAATTTTTATGCATCCTAGAAACTGTGAATGTGTTTTTGATTTCACCTGAAAATGCCAGGTGCTGAAAGATATTTGGGAAATGAACATATTACAAAAATGTATGTATTTTGTTTAGTTCCCCATTTTTTTTTTCTAAAATAACTCCTGTTTACCCTGTTCCTGGAAAAAATAGTGCTCTAAAGTATGAAAATCCTGTTTCATCTTCCATATGGAAAACTTATTGCAAAGTAGTCTCTTGACTCCTCTAGAGAAAGTCTTACAGATGCTTATCAGCACATGGAAAGAGTGTAACTGATTAACTAATACTGGAGGATGTCCTCTGTGCAAAGCAAAGAGCTCTGTGTTGTAAAAAGAATGTATCATGGGCAATGATGAAAAGGGAAAAACAGCACCAACGAGTAAGAAGGTAAAAGCAGTTTTGAAGACTTTTTTCTGTGCTTTGTGGTTCACTGTGCTATTTTCAAAGGTGAGCCACTTTGCCAGCTCTTTACTGGGGTGAAACAGCACAGCTCTATCCACCATGGTTTCTGTGAAGGACTAACTCGCAGAGCTCAGGCTGATGTCTTCATTATGGGTTTTAGTTTTGTCTTATTTTAAGACAAGATGCCATCAATTGGTATTATTTGTCACTCAACATTGTATATTTAGGAGAGGTAAGAGAATAGAACAAACAAGGCATCTGGAAAATGGGAATGGTAGACAAGATCCTGATAGCTGAGGATCTGCCATGTTCAACCTAGCCCCATCTGCTATGGAAGTTTCTGTATTTCAGCAGTTTATTGAAGTAAATTAACCTGTTTGGCATTTTTAATACCATCATTTTGTTAGTACTTTTATCTATTATTGTAGAGACCACAAATAATGGAATTATTATTTTTTCTCAGTCTTTTGTAAGTTGCTTATCATGATATTAATACCCAGTATTTCACAAATATTAATGTACTTATCCTCAACAGAATGAACTTTTTTTTAAATGGGAAAAGTGAGGTAGTAATTGAGTCTTTCTCAGCATGTATTAATCCATGTCCTCCTTAAAACAAAAAAATCCAAATGGAATGAATATTTTTAAAACATTTAGTTCAAATATGATGCTTTTTTTTCTTCATGATAAGAAGAATTGTCTTTGACATGACAAGAGGAAAATGATGAGGGATAAAGTTTCAGGGTAGCCTGAGGACTGTGAGCTCAACAAGTGTCTGGAGAAAGCAGCAGTGCTGGGAGTGGTGTCACCAACAGCTTGGTTTGGAGGGATCTGGAGGGAGACAGAAGGACTTGACTGGTTATGGAGTTTATTTTTCCTTCTGTCTTGTCTCATCTCATTCCATTCTTTGAAACAACATATGACAGTGTGAGACAGTGTTGCTTCAAAAAGATAGCTGGTAAAATTAGTTTTGACAGATTAAGAGTAATTGATCATTCATCTCACTTTTGTTGGTATTTACCTCAGCAGCAATTTAGTAAAATTCACACAATGCCAGATGAACTTAGTTCTAATCACCATTATATACTTGGCACTTTAAAGAAAGTCATCCTAAGACTGTAAATAATAGGGAACAACATTGAACAAATACAAATTTATGTATATGTGCACACTCTACCATAATGGAAGCACATCCCTTAAGTGTGCTGTCACTGTGGGCCTTGTGATCTTCAATCATGTCCTTTGAAGGACATGAGGACCCAGTCCAATGAGGACCCAGCCATGACTCCTGATTTTTATTTTTTTTTCCCAAACTTAGTAAAAAATTTAAGAACAGACAGATGGGTAGATTTTCTTAGAAAGAAAATAAATCTCTTTAGGGGCTATATTTACTTAATAATTAAAGTCTGAGAGTTTTTTTCAATTGATATTAGTGGGATCAAGAATGTTGGTTTTAATTACTAAAGCACAAGTATTTTTTTAATTATTGCTTAAGTAAAATAGATAGGGATACAGCATGTAGAATTTCAGAGCCTACTAATACAGTTCTGCCACAAAGTTAATGTTCTCTTATGTGAAGAGGCTCTTCATTTGCACACAGACACTGCAATTGGAAAAATTTATTTTAACACAATATTTTTACATTCTGGGGTTGTTTTAGGTACAGTTTTTTAGTACAAAATTAAATTCAAATGGCCTCATAATAATTGATAAATTTCTGACTGTTACTTTGTATCCAGAAAAGACTGAGAAAATAGAAAGTAGAAATATATTGTATTTTCTTTATCTGTTACATTGGTTTAATATTATTTCTTTTTATACAGTTCAGAGTTACTATTCTCTTTCATAGGTCTCCAACCATGGCAGGTGGATTATTTTCTGTGAGCAAGAAATACTTTGATTATCTTGGTTCCTATGACACAGGAATGGAAGTCTGGGGAGGAGAAAACCTTGAATTCTCATTTAGGGTAGGTGGCTTAATTGAAAGTTTCTTTTCCTCAGAATACAACAAGTTCCTGCTTCTTTCTTCATGCCCTTTTACTTAATGAGGTAGCTGTAATGTAAGCAAGTGCTAAGAAGGGAGTCTTTTGGAAGTATCTTGTTCTTGCACTTCAGGATCACTGGACTTTTCTTCCAAATAGCCATTTTAAAGCAATTTTTAAATACATGTCTTTGTTTTGAGCTCTAGTATAAAATGTAAAAAGGGCTGTGATGCTAGTGGGTGAAGTTTACATCCTGAAGCTTGAAGAAGGTCATGGGGAAGATTTGCGGTGCTTTGATGTGACTCAAGAGTTCTTGCTCTGGTTGATGGAGCAAGCAGTTCCCAGTGGGGCAGGAGAAGGCAGCCCCTGTACTAATTTTAAGGCTTTTTTCTGTTTCACCTCAGAAAAAGTTTGTACAAAGTTTATAAAAGGTGGAAGATCTCCAGTAACTGTAGAATTGTGCCCACAGGAGGCATGACGAAGTGCTCAGGTGTGAGACAGATAGCTGAAATGGAAAGGATTTACAGCAGGAAAAGAGAGGAGACACAGGACAGTCCAGACTGATCAGCAAAGCAGAGTTCTCCTGTGCTCAGCTGTTACCAGTGCTGATTCCCGCTGAGCCCTGGCTGCCTGTGGTTTACCCCAAATCACACTTAGCTCATTGAAGCCATCTTGTGGTGACGTAAGAGGGATGCCTCTTTTGGCTTTCATGGAGTTTACAGCTTATTATCTTGAATTACACTTGTCTGTTCTGCCCATCATCTGTTATTTTTGATGGTCATGTTTGCATTTCTCTGAGTCATTGACTCATGGTTCAGGAGGATTTTTGGATTTTTTACCAGGTAACAACAGATTTCAAGGTTAAATAGCATTTTAATGTTACAAAATCACTTTCTTGAGAAAGGAGACATCAGCAGACTGTCTTTCTGGATGTCTGTGTGTTAACCAGAGAAGCATGGAGTCTTCCTGGCTGCTGTTACGATTTCCTGCTGCCCGCAGTGCAGAAATCATAGAAAAGAAGGTATAAAAATAAGGAACAAAAATTATTAGGAATAACAAGCACAGGCCTAGAGTTGATATGGTTTCTCTCTGGAGGGAGACTTCTCAGCTGGAAACGCTCTTCGATCTGAGTTCATGACTACCTCCTTTTTCATCTAGGGAACAGTTTCTGGCACATAAGCCCAAACACAGCCTACTCAGTAGTCTTGGTCTAGTTCAGCAGACCTCCACCTGAAGGGAGAAGCAGTTGATCCACCTCCATCAGCCTGTGACCTTCTGAAGCAGGAGTCTCTGGGCCCAGTGTACCCAGAACTTCAACTCCTTGGAGAAAATCTCTAATATGGCACATTTGGCATGCAGTTCTTGGGTTTCTGCACTTTGTGTCTTGCTTTTGGGGAGACCAAGGCTTGCATGCAGCATGACCCTTCCTTTTGGCTCAGAGTGCCCCAGTACCAGTTGCTGCTTTAGACCCACCCTTCCATTGCCCTTGACCTCTATGAAGCTCTGGCAGCCAGTCTCATTTTGTATATCACTGGTTCCCCTGAGCCAGGACTCCATGGGGTGCAGCAGCATGTACGAGCAGTGCCTTTACTCCTTCAGCATGCAGGACAGAGGTCTCCTTATGGGATAGAGGAAGACTCAGAGGTGGCCTAGCATACAGGAGAAGCACAAAGGGAGCAGCAGAGTCCCCAGGAGAGAGCGCACAAGCACTGTGCAAGGGTCTAAGCCAGCATGTAGGTGCAGGTGGTTCAGGCGACTCCTGGGAGACAAATGATTTAACAGGACAGCCTGTGCAATGGCCAACAAATATGCCTGGCCAATTTTCCTAGTGCAGATTGCCAGTAGCATCTGGGTATTTGTACGCAACATGCTTTGCTCTGTTTGATTTGGAGCCCTTGTACTTGTGCTCTGTGTGGAGAGGATTTTTGTGGAACAGAGCAGAGTGCTACGATGCTGTTTAACTGTGTTCTTTTGGCTGCCTGCAGTGTTCCAAGAGGTCGGAAGGGATAAATCATTGTTAGTGTTGTTGTCCTTGTGTTTTCTAAACCTGTCAGACCTGAAAATTAGGAGCAGAACTACTCAAAACTGCTGTAAATTAATTTATTATTGCTCTCATCTCTGAAAACACCACTCCCAATGACATGAAAAGACTTGTCCTCAAGCCTCCTCTTTCTTGCACTTCGATTATTCTGAGCTGAAGAAATTCTCTATGGTTTTGAGAGGTGCAACAAGGACAAAGCTTTCACTAAAAGCACAATGACTAAGAGAGATGGAGGCTACGTGCTGAATGCAGAATCAAGTCAATGTACCTTGGTTTTGGATTGCTTAATGCTATTTGGCTGGATAAGATTTCACTTCATGGGCATAATGGGCATTGAAACTCCTCTTTCTGAGGGATTCAAAACATGCTCTTTCATCTTCTCCCTCATGTACTCAGAGCAAAGGGAACCTGGTCACAGCTTCTATCCCTTCTCTGCTCTTGGTGCCACAAGTAGCGCTGCAATGTAAGTTTGTTTCTGGACCAAGGCCTAATATGTCTGTGGTCTGTCCTTCAGCCTACCATGTGCAAAAAGGCCTTTCTTCTCAGAAGTGTTACTGCCCATGAGCCTGGGTGATACAACTCAGAACACGTAGGGTCTTCTCTCTTCCAGTATTTTTGTATTGTTTCTTTTTGTCTGGATCTGGAACTCTGTCTTGTGTTGAGAGCAGCTTGGGTGAGTGTGTCTGGGGTGCCTCTCCACCCACCCAGCTTCCAGCAGATTGTGCATGAGCACCACACTGGGGGCTTAGCCACAAGTTGTCAAGAAAACATTGCAGCAGAGAGAGAGCAGCAGAAACATAGGGTTTTCCACATTTTGCCCTTTTTTAGGATATAGCATCCTTTCTATTTTTTTTATTTCTTCCAGATAGTCTTAAAATGTTAGAATGAGCTGGTAGAGCTTTTATTCTTTAGTATTCATTGACCCAGCACAAGGTCAATTGTCCAGAGACCCTGGCAGGGACAGCAATCCCAAGGTGAGATTTTGAACATTTTCTGTAGGTTTTCATAATGCCACCATCTGTCTCTGGAAACAAAAGAAAATATGCCGATAGTCTGCATGCATCAAGATGAAAGTGAAAGTGAAAAAAGGAATGTCACCTTGTTTTCTTACTGAAGTGGAGGAAAAATGTGTGCTTTTATGATGAGAGCTGTGAGTTACCCAGACCTAGTAAAGAAACAGATCTACATGTACATGAGCTTGCAAAATATGCATGAAACCTTATGTATTTTTCTGTTAAGAAGGTTGAACTAGTTTTATGGAGAATCTTCTGCAGAACCACTTACTTAGCATTTAGTAATCAACTTTAGTTTCTCTATTAAATTCCTTGCTTTATTTTATGGCTGTTCATTTGTACCTGATTTTATATAGAGGTCATAATTTTTCCATTAAAATGAAAGTGAATAAACCTTTTGAGGAATTGTTTAGCTGAAGTATATTCAATTTTCTTTTGTAATAGGATGACAAGATAATTTTTGTACTGTTTTTATGAAATACTTAGAATTTAATGAGCATTGCTTAGCAACCTACAGTTATTTTTTAGAGAGCTTTAATTATTAAAAATTCAGCTGTTACAGAATTCTCTTTTTGGCATCAATTTAACAGAGGTATGGTCAGTTTGTTTCATTCCTTTGAAATCAGACTTTATCATGGATGAGCTGAGGCATGTGCTTCCTTCTTAACTACATTTTTATTTCAGTAGTCTTTATCATCTGTTCCTAATATCTTTTTTAAAAGTAGGTGAATTAATAAATCTTATGTGGAATATAACATTGGAAATTTTTAAACTAATAAACTTATGGCTCTTAATATTTGCTGACAAATCTTGAATGGTAAATTGCAGCTTTAAAAAATAATCTTGAACATAGAAATAATAATTATGAAAAATGTTGTTTTGAAATTAATCTCAAAAAAAATATTGTAAAGTGAAAGTGGATAGTTGGTTTCATAGCAGCTTTCAAAATGGCAGTAAAGTAACTTACCTAAGAAAATATGCAAATTGTTTGAAAGATTAGTACAGAATTCTCGATTTATTGTGTAATTCCTTTAATCATCTTTGTTCAAATGACAAATATGCTGCTTCCCTGAAAAGAAGCAAAAAAGAGGAGAGAAACTTCTCATGGAAAAAGAAGAAATTAAAATTTTAAATCCAGGAAGTAATAATTGTCCAGTAGTCCCTATAGATGTTTAATGAATTACCTCTATCTTTAAAGAAACTTTAAAGAAAAGTAAACATATGTATTAGAGTGCTTACACTTTGGTAATTAAATACAGCATTGTGCCATGCAGAAAGTCTGATGTTGTTATCCAAAACCAAATAAATGGAAATGACACTCATTGATTTCCAAATTTAGAAATTTTAGAGAAATTCTAAGTAACTTTTAAAAAATCCCCTAAAAGTTAGCAGTCTAAAACCAAGTCCTATCTTGTGTGAGCTGAAAGCCTTTATCTTTTTAGATCACTAAAACTCCCAGAGAGAGAGAGTTGGGAAACGTCCCACTACTGATCTTTGGCACTCTTAGCAGCAGAGCTTTTATTTGCTACCTCATATCTTTCACTCCTGCTGTATTTATTTGAATAGCATATAATTAAAAATGTATGTCTTATACAAGAAAGTTATCAGGGAGCAAACCTCTACCCCTTAGACCTATCCCAGCTAATTTCCTTTGTCTTCCATTTACAAAGGAATGATGAGCTGCCACTTATGCATTGTTGAATACATGAGGAGAATTCTAAATCTTTTATGGGAAGTCCATCAGAGCCATTGGTGACAGCCTCAGCCTCAAGTTAGTTCAAGTACAGCAACATCTCCGGCCTTCCTCCTATCTGGCAAAATTTCAGAAACCTTGTTTCTTTCAGGCACCCTTCAGAAACCGGGCATCTGCCATGGTGTGGTCACACACAATATTGAATAGGAAATGCATAGTTCTGCTTTCCTTTCAAGTAATCAAACTTGAGATCAGAATGGGTGATGGGAAAGTGGCTGTGTAGATGAACTGCCAAAAGTCTTTGGTTTTCAAAGGAGAAGAATGTAATTACAAAAATGTGTACATAGTGCTGAGGCTAATGGATCCACTTGATGGTTGTTTCTGGACTTTACCTCATGGGCTGTACATTTCCCAACCTGGGGAGCCAGAGAAGCAGGAGTCTGAGCACCTGGGCAGAGTGATGGTTTGCAGGGATCTGCCAATTCCACATTTGGGTGCAAGTACTTCCTTGGCATCAAGCAGGAATATTGGTTTAGATGGAGGAGGTTGTTTCGTTGTTGTTGGTTGGACCATCATAAGTTATAGAAGTACTTTGCTTTTTCTTTTCATGTGTTGGGTCTGGGGTACATTTCCCAGCTTTCCAATGGAAAAAGTTAGTGAGATTTTATCACCAGGCACCTATACCTCCCTTCTAGATTGGTGAATGTACAAATGGGAAGCTTACCTTTGTCAAGTTGGCTTTCCAGTAGAATATATAGATGGTATATAGATCTATAGATTTCTGGTAAGGATTAGTTATCAGTTACTGGTTTCTTTCTGAGATAGCTATTTACGTGCTTAATTTGGAAAAGAAACATGCTTCTTTTGTCTTTTAATTTATTTTTTTTTTAACAATGTCTGCATGACTTGTATGGTAGATCACATCTTATCATGAGAAAATAAAACTAAGAAAGGAATATTGCACTCCAGATAAAACCAGAGAGTGATTATCTCCTTGTGAACTCAGAGCAAATTACTAAGAGCAACAAGGATGTAATTTTATCCAGTTTAGTCATCAAATGAGACACAAAATTATTGTATGTGTTACTTGTAGTATGGTGTGGTATTCTTGAGACGGTGTTGCTCTTACACAGGCTTATTGTTACTATATCCTTGAGCTTGCAAAAGACAAAATTAATGATACACACTGTCAATTCTTTGCTCAGATATGGCAGTGTGGAGGAAGTCTTGAGATCCATCCTTGCTCCCATGTAGGTCATGTTTTCCCCAAACAAGCTCCGTACTCACGGGCTAAAGCTCTGGCAAACAGTGTGCGTGCAGCTGAAGTGTGGATGGATGAATATAAACAACTTTATTACCACCGAAACCCACACGCTCGCCTGGTGAGTTCAACTCTATTGTTCCTGGAATTTCAGAATTTGTTTTCAACCTACTAACTATTGACTAAGCTAATATTTAACATGAAGTGCTTTCTATGTTTATTTCTTATTCCTTCTGAAAGTTTTTCCCAGACATAGAATAAGTGTATAATTTTTAATTCTTTGGAAAAAATTAAAATTCTGTAAGAATACAAGGTGGCCCAATCCATGTCAATAATAAGTGAATAAATGAAAGAATAATATGAAGTGGGGTCATCAAAGCAAGAAGGAGTTGTTTTGCCTAAAATGTGCACTTCTGTGAAATGGCTGATCCGGGACACTCAATAAGAATTACACAATTAATGAATGCAAATCAACAAGTTTCAGTGGACAGTAGACCTTCAGGTAAACAGCATGTTAATAATATTTAGCAAAATTACCTGTCTTGTGATAATTGTAAAACTTCAGACTGATGTAAACGAAAATAGATTTTTTTGTTTGATTTACTGCTGCACCATGTTCAGTTAAAAAAAAACCAAAACACCAACAAGTAGAAACCAAAATCAATATTGAAATGATTAAATTAATTAAAATCAGTCATGGCAACTCAGATGAAAATGTTCCTAATAAAATGTTTCAAATATCAGTTCTGTCAGTTTTGAGGTTCTTTTAAGTTGAAATTTTTATTTTCCTTGAAATGAAAATACAAGATCATTGGTTGCAAAATTTTTCAGGAAATTATTACTGTGAAAACTGACTATGTCAAAACAGTAAAGCAGTGTGCAAATTCATAACTTGGACGTATTTATTGTTAGGGGCCTGAAGGCTGGAAAACAGTAACACTGGAGCGTTCTCTCAGTGTCTAGAAATGAATTAAATGAACCTCTGTCACCAGGTCTGAAATTCAGGCTCAGAGAAATCATTGCCTGCTGTTGCTTGTTTCTGGAGGTGCCTGGTCTCCCCAGCATGATCTCTTTGCATGAAAAGTTTTCTAAACACTGCCTTTTTGGTTTTGTCCCTGGGATGGGCTGCTGGGCATCAGTCTCTGGCTTCACTGGATCAGACCTGAGGGACCAGTGTTGGGCACAGGGAGGCCCCCGCTCATTTGAGTGGCCAACCCCAATAGATGCAGCGGGGGAAAACTGCCCTTGAAAACATGAGGCTTTTAAAAAATATGCTGGAGGATGCTGGAGAAGATGAATTTGGTTAGCTTTCATCTTGTGTTTGTTTGGATTAAATTGAGTAATTAGATCATTATAGTCCACACATTTGTAATAATTGGTTTACTTTAATGTCATAAAAGCCATTTAGGTTTTATTATCGGAGTCTGACTTGGAGAGAAATATGGGATTCGCCCATAGGCAACGCCAGGCTGATTTCAGCTTGTCATACACAAAAAGAGCAATAAATGCTGACAATTTTTCTTGTAAAGTGCTGGGCATCTTATGTCTGTAATGACAGAGCTTTAACTTTAAAGGATATTTGTGTTCGTACTGAAAGTTTCATGTATTGGCTTATTGTAAAACAGTGGATATAAGCTGAAACTCATGTGGGTTATTTTTCCACATATCAAAGCTGCTGCCAATGAACTTTGGTTTCCATAATGCTCTGTGCACCACTTGTTGCAGCAGTTGAGCTCAGACCTTTTTACTTCATCAAACCCAAATATTCAGTTCTGTAGCATACAGGAAAATGATTGATGTTATGGCTGCAAAAATTGGTTCCATGAAGTTTCACTTCAAGATTAATGTTCAGACCTCAGAGCTAATATGTCACGCTGTTTGTTTATTCAAACAGGCATCTCTGTTTTACATTTGCTTTGTGTTTTCAGTGGTATTTCCACAGCTCTGAGAAATGCAAATACATTTGTGGTTTGATGAAAGACTGTGTCAAGTGACCTGTAAAAATCTGGGGGCTGCAAATGCTCTCTCATGCCTGACTATCTGAAATCCCTAGTCAGTATGAAGATAGGGTTTTGAAGACAGACATAAAAAGACATGGACTCTGCTCCAATCCATAGACAGGGAAAAGTCTGCAATGAAAGCTTTTCTCTGGAGGTTTAAGATTTCATACTCCTCACCCCCCAAAATGGTGAAGTTCAAAGGATGCATTAGCAGATTTCACAAATTTCAAAACTTAAGTGTAGAACTGTACAGGTAATTTGCAAATGGATAGTGTTATAATTTAAAGTCCTAAAGATTCATTCACTGCTTTGGAGATTTTCAATTATCTTTCTAAAGGAAGTCTCATTTTCCAGTACGCCTTCTCAGTCTCCAGCAATCTGTATTCAAGGGCTTCCTCTCTTGCAGATTCAGGGAGTTTTCTTAGACAAACTGTCTTCTAGAATATTTTAAAGTTCTACTTGCACAGTTCCAATTATTTTTTGTCAGCATTTAACAAATGTAAGGATAATGAAATCAAATCCAGCACCCAAACATGGTGATTTTTCCTGGCTAGAAGTCCTACTCATCACTGTAGCATACGGTTCCTAATAATGTATACAGATAATTTAAAAGAGAGCATCTGTTCCGGATTTTTTTTTTAATTTTTTTCCTTCTTTCCTTTCTTTTTTTTTTTTTCCCTTTCAGGAACCATATGGAGATGTGACAGAAAGGAGACTTCTACGAGAGAAGCTGAAATGTAAGGATTTCAAATGGTTTTTGGAGAACGTGTATCCAGAACTTCACGTACCCGAGGACAGACCAGGCTTCTTTGGAATGGTACGTGGCTGCTGAGAAGGGAGCCTGCTTGCAGCTCTCTGAGCTCTCCTACTAAGTCAGTGTGAAGGTGTTTTTGTGCCTAAATCAGTTTGGGATTTTGGTAGAATTCAGTTAAAACTGGTAGGCTTTAAAATGTGGTATTTATCAGAATATTGAAGGGAATGCTGTTTATGAAGGAGTTCTGTGACAGAGTAGGAGAACAGGTAATGTTGCTGTGGATTACTCCTTCTAAGTGACATCTTGGGACTGTTAAAGGCAGGAAAAGAGATTTTTATTTCTCGAAACATTGCGTAACAAAAAGATAACAGTAAAGTGTTTTATTTTACTTGCTGAATTGAAAAGAAAAGGAGTGTGCTTTGAAACATATGTTCGTACATTTTATCTGATGAAAACTATGATGCTCTGGTGATGGGAAAGAGAGCTGGTGCTAAGTGCTTCCAGATCATAGGGGATTCTGTATATTAAACCAACATGTTAATTTTTAATCTGGAGATCACTTTAGACCAACAAGGGCTCAGGCAATAGGTTCAATCAGAATCCTCTTCTCTTTTAAGAGCTGACAGCTCTTTATGCTTTTTGCAGCTTACAAAGAAATATAAACTATAGCTCTGCGTATATTACATTACTATAATCTCATCTGGAAGGGATGAAGGCAGAGATGATGCAGCAAGTAGCTGTTTCCTCTGAAAAAATCACCAGATACCAGCTGAATGTTAGGAACACAAAACTGCACCTTTCCACCAGGCAAAGATGTATCAAATATCTTCCTAATTACTAAATGCCACATTGACTTAAAAGTACTTTTGCTGGTAACTCAATTGCTCTGCAGATCCAGTTAAGCTGCATTCCCACGCTGCATCAACACATCCAGCCCTTGTCTTCCTGCCATCTGCCCTTCCCCAAGTTACTCAGCCTCTGCTGAATCTCCTTCAGGAAAGGGAAAAAAATCTGATCTCTGTGGACATACAAAACATTCAGGAACAAAGTCTCCCCACAGTCTGCCCTAATAGCTTTGTAACTTGAATGAAAAAGATGCTAATGTGGAAATGCTGTGGTTTCCCCTGGGGAAAACTCCTCTGGGGAGCTGTGGGAGTTCCCCCAGGGAGGGCAGCAGTTGTCAGAAAAGCCCTTAGGAGCCTCTGAGAGAATTGCCAGCCCCCTCCATTTGTCTTGGAGCTTGCAGGAGAGGTGGTACCCCTGTGATCACTGGCATGAAAGGTGCTGCCCACCATTATCCAGTACCTTGAACAAATCCTGGTACAACAGTGGTTCTGTTTTTGCTCTTTTGTTCTGGATTGCCACTGGCAAGTTCTGAGCCAGTTGAAGCAGTAAGGTACAATAAGACTTAACTTCCAGGAGCATTTCAGGAATTTTATCCTTCCTTCCACCTCCATCCTTCTCCCTCCAAGAGAAAGGGTTAGACTGGTGCCAGTGATAGTGAAGAGAAGGGATTTGTGCAGTTTCTTTTATGATTTAATTGGCATCTTCAGGCAAGGAGTTGACAGTACCTAGAAATTATAACTCTTGTTCAGAGCTGCTTGAGGTATCTAGAGTGTAATTTAGGTGTGCTCTATATATTTCTCTAAAAACAATTCATAAATGCTGTCATCTCGTTGTAAGCATAATGAGAATACGCCATTTTTGGGGGGGAGGAAGAATTTAAAATGTGATGGAAATATGGTTGTACTCTGAGAAATTGGGAGTGCAGAAACGACACCTACTGATTCAGCTGATTTGTGGATATTGAGTCCCATCTGCTAGCTTCAATGAATCATTGATCCTGTTCTTTACTCCCGCCTTAGCTGTGTAGGGCTTTTCTGCTTCACAAAAATACTGTATTTAAAAGTGTCAGCTTTGATAACAGCTCAACTTAGTGTGAGGTTATTTAATTGTTCAAGGAATATACAAGGGAATCTGGAGATTTTTACCTCCCTTAAAAATCTTTTTACTTTTGAACTGAAGTTAAAAATATTTCTAAGATTACCTATAAGTCAGCCATGTGTTCTTCAGACGGAGTCAAGAATTAATGAGCAGCATTCAGTGCTGTGCACTGGCAAGCAGCTTCTTATGCTACATTTTTTTTCTTGATACATAGATAAAAATATCCATACTACCTACCCTTGATTATCTAAAATGCTAACTGCCTCAAACTTTACTTAAACATAGTGAATTATGAACCTTTTTGCCTGAGATATGATTGCATTCCTGCAAACTGCCTGGCACCTATAAAAGAGATAAATATCTTCTTGCTGCTCCTTGGGCTTCATGCAGCTTTGGAACTTCGTGGGACATGAACCTTCTGCCTTGAATAATTTCTTTGAGGAGGCAGGAGGAAGTGATGCTGGTAGACACTCAGTGGGTTAAAATAATATGTCAGCACTTCTGGAAAGGCTAATAATACCTTTTAGGCTCTTGTGTAGTGCACTGATGTGTCTTTTTCTGGCACAGCCTCTGATTTGGCCATCCTTGAGCATGCAGAGTACCTACGAGTAGGTAGGTGTGAAATTGTAACAAGACTTGAGCCCCAGCTCTGCACAGATTGCCCACCTGGACAGCAGAGACTGGGTCAGCTTACAAATCCTAGCTACCCTGGGAAGGGATGGTGTGGGAGTCTGTAGGAAGAGCTTTGAGCCAGCTGGTGTGTTCAGCATTGGTGTGGTGACATCTCTGCATCGTGCAGCTGGATGGAGATAGAGGAGCTGGGCAGCTCTGTGGTCTTTTCATGTTATGGGTGGCTGTGGAAAGGCATGGCTGCAAAGCAAGGGAGTAGTCAGGGCTCTTCTCTCTTCTGAGGTATGTATTAAGTATGGCTGGCATTGAGATGCATATCCAAAGATAAAGATTAGGGTCAGTCAGTGAATTTGGCTTTAAGTTTGGCATCAAGATTGCTTTTAAAAAGCAGTGGTGACACAAAAATCAGGATTTTACTCTAATTTTCTGTAAGTTTGATCACTTGGTGGTGAGACCATACTATGTTCTGATGATAAGTTTTTCTTTGTTCTCAGTTTAGCTGATATTTCCTTCAGCTGAATGTAAAGCAACAAACCTGATAGATGTCTTGTGCTGGGACTTTCTATCTGGTCTCTCTTTCTGCCTTCTATCAGTAAAGGCATCTGTTACTGACTGAGTCAGTTGGGAAATCAAAAACTTGTATTTTTCTTTTGACAGCTCCTTCCCTATTTTCCTCCAAGACCATCTCATCTTCATTTTCAAGTGCTCAATCATAATTTTCTTTTAATTTAGACTAGGTATAATCTTAAAAAAAAATGGAAGGAAGATTTTAAACTATGCCTTTAAAACTATGAAGAATTTTGTTTTGCTGCAACATGTAAGAGAATTTAAAATTATTTAAATTATCTAAAGAGCACATGATATATGTGGACAGATTTGCAGAAGAACAGAGCTATGTGGTTTAAATTACATAATCAAAGATATTGCATGACTCGTGCTTCAAGTTCTCAGAGTATCAGGGTCCCTTCTCTAAGGTATACCTCCAAAACTTCATTATAATCCAATTTGTAGAGCTGCCACTTGAGGTTGAATTGGTAGCCAAGATTAAGACTGACTAGACCTGGAGACCTTATGGTCATCACAGAAAAATATGCACTACTTGGTTGGCTCTGAAAAGCCTCTGAAAGCTAGGCAGAGGCTTTTTAAAAGGAATTTTTGGAAGAAATTCAAGTGTTTGGTAGTGAACACACCATTGCTTGAGCTGCAGGCTTATAGGTTTTTGAGCTTCCCAGGGAGATTTGGGCTTGCTGGGGTGAGCCAATGAATCCAACAGCAGTGTGTCATCTTCCTTCAGAGGATTTAGTCATCAGTCTTGTATGCCCTTTTCAGCATTGCCCTTAAGAAGTTAACAGGTGATATGAAAATAGCATTTACTCAGTAGAATAATTTCCTGTGACTGCTTGGATTACCTTTGAGGTAAAAGCTGATGTTTGATCAGTACTAGTGAAGCTGTCTGGCTTGCTGCAAATTCATATTTTACTGCATCCCACAGTATCATCTGTCCATATCACTAATAGATCAGCTCCACTGCCACTGGCAGAATAAAGAGGATTCTGATCTATTTTGTGAATGTAGAGAAAGGCTGGCAGGGCTCCATTGGCTGTACTTATCAACTAATGTAATGAAGTTTTAATGTCAAAAATCTCTTGTTGATGGTTTGTTTGCAATGGACTTTATCAAACTAAGACTTATTCATAGAATGCCAGCTGTATTGTGTAGTCATATGCAAGTGTCCAGATATTAGGAAACAATAGATTTAAATATCTCCTAGCAGTAAGAGTTAAGGTCTATGATGAATATCTTGGTGTTTATTACCTATCTCAGCCTCCAAACAGTGGTAACTAAATGGCACATAGAGTGACACCTTTAGTTTCAATAACAATGTTTCACTAAGAAGCAAATGCTGTAAAAAACCACAGCCAATAGTCCTGCATGGGTACGTGGTTTTAGACCTGAACAATGTGTTTTAATGGCAAGGTGATCAACATTTTTTCTTGCTTCTGTTTCTCTAATGCAGCATTGTGCAAAAGAACTAAGGTAAGTCACAGAGAAAATTTTGTTCTTGTTGCATGACTTGTTTATGGTGGATGTGGGAATAAACATAGCTTCAGAAATGAGTGGGTGATCTCTGTTTTGATAGAGCTCTTGCACTCTTGTACATAAAAGATACTTAAACTGTATATTTTCATTTAGCAAGAGAAAAATATTTCACAAATTCTCTCATACTTTTTTTCTGCCTTGGAACAGAGGGCAAGTGTGTATCTTTGTTTTTTGGATTTTTTTTAATAAATGGTGCTGCAGTCAGATTTTCAAATTTCTCTATGTTATTTCAGATCAGGTAATTTAATAGCTTAGAATATACTATTCCCACTAATTAGGTCTTGAATACCTATTGGGCTTCCTGATGAAATGTGGGCATATCTACCAATGTCTGACAAAATAAAATAATCAGGTGAACAACATGAACCATGTACGTGTAGGAAAATGTCAGCATGTATCACAAGCTGACATTTGATTTATGCATGAAAGCAAAAAAAGGAGAGAACATACATGGTAACACCCTAGAATACAGCCTCATTTCCAAACCATCCAACATGAAGCTTAAGTTTAGTAAGCTTTTACATATCTTTTTGCTGTGTGTATTTGGGCATTGAGTAACATGCATACAAGAGTTACTGTAGTTCTGGTTGTGCATGGCATTTTCAAACAGATTATTTAAAATTTCCCAAAAGGGAGCTCACACTTGAGCATGTGCCGGGGGCTGATGGCAAAGAGCACTGTGAAGTCATTGGGCTGCCTGGAAGGGCATCATGGGTAAAGGCTTTGCTGCCCTTGGAGCCAGTAGACAGTCAGGCAGAGTCACATGTTATTAAACCTACTAATGGGAGACCCTCTGGTCCTGAAGACGGCTGCTGACAACAATTGTACAGATAAAATTACCATTTTAAGTGGTTATGAATTTTAGGTTGATATTTCCTGATGTAGAATGTAGAAACATGAGAAGCTTATTGTTTGGTTTATGTAGTTCCATGGCAGTGTTAAAAATAGTCTATGTAAGACACTTCTCTTTCCTGTTTTTCTAAGTGTAATTCTTGGGTCCCATTAGGAAAGTAAACAAAATGTTTTCTTTTGCCTGTTCAAGGAGGGTTGCAGTGGTCTAATGCGGGAGTGAGCACAAGGCAGTGGAAAGAAGATGTTGGGTAGCAGTAAAAGTAGAAGTTGGCAAAGCAAACATATGTAGAACACAAGTATTTAATTTTCCAGCTTGTGTGGTTTGCTCTGTGGTGGGTTTAGGCCCCGCAGGGTTTGTCTTGTTTGTTTAGTTCTAGCCGCCTGCAATCCCTATGTGTCCACTCATTTTCCACATTAAGAACCCAGGATATGATTATCATGACTAGGGAAGAACAGTGAAATTACACCTTGCTGAACTAACTCTTCTGAGATTTACTCTGCCTATTCTTTTTGTCTGTGATATAATTGCACTCAGCAACAGGGGCATTCAGCTTCTTGTTTACCAAACCTATTCTGCTCTGTGTGTTTTCAAATTTGGTTATGTGGCTTATACCAAGAATCAGTGGCTATGTGATTGTTTAACTTATTTTCAGTTACTTTTGCCTCCTGAATACTTAAATGCAAATCCTTGTTAACTAGCCTGTTGTTTTTAAAATTAGCTAACTTAATATTTTAAAATTTTATGTAGAAGTTATGCACTCTTCTGTCAGAGATCAGCAACATGAGTAAAGAGCATTTAATATCACACCATAATAATATCTCTTTTCAAAGATATATTTTGCCCACTTTCAAAATTTCTGATCCTAAAATCTGTCTGCTTGTTCTGCCTCAAGAGGGTACTGGAGTCCTTTTGAGAACAAATCCTCCTAACATTTCCCATTTGACAAACTGAGAAAAGTATGTAGTCATCTTTTCATAAGAAAATTGAACAAGTAGATCCTGGGGGAAAAAGTCATGGCAGACTCTTTTGTTCTGCATGAGTTGCTGGCTTGTTGGGTTTCAACACACTTTTTCATAGTTTCTACCCACTTCCTTTGCAAATACATTGGAACACAGTGTCATTCCTAGGGGAAGCCATCATGTCTGGCTGCTTGAGTGCTCAAAGTCAAGATGATCCAGTTTTATTTCATATTAGTCTGAGAGATGTTACCATTGCATCCCTTTGATCTATTCCCATTGCTTTGCACTAGCTTTGGGATAGATCTCAGAGCCCAGCAGGATGAGTGTAGAGTGACTACAGAATATGTTCCTTACTTTAGACTAATATTTTAAAATGTTCTTTTGTTTTGATTAGCTGAAGAATAGAGGAATGGAAAACTTCTGCTTTGATTATAACCCTACAAATGAACATCAAGTAACTGGACAGAGGGTCATACTCTACCCATGCCATGGCATGGGACAAAATCAGGTAAGAATAATGTTTTATTTTTATTTTGACTAACATTCATGGTTGTAATGTAAGGAAGTATGGTAAAGTCATTGCAGTAGAGTTGAGAGAATTTGTTGCCACAGTAAGGTGATCTTAGTTTGAGCTTTGATTCTTGCACTAAATGCTTTTTATTTTGATGTATCTTCAGGTCAGATTTTCTTCATTCTGAGGATGTGTCTACCCAGCCCAGGGAACTCATGCATACCTTTATTATGCCTTTCCACAGAGCTCATTAGCAGGGGTTAATGGCACATCAGTGCAGTTATAGTGCTGGTAGGCCAGTGTTCACTCATCTCCAAAACCCCTCTGAGATTTTGTCTGTCCATGCCTCTAAAGCCCTTAATAACATTGGAAACCTCACCTAGTTCCACCTGGGTCTGTCATCATGTCTCTTCTTTGTGGTGCTTGTCTAATTACCTAAGAGGTTTTAGACCACATCTTCTCCTGTCCTTCTACAGAAATGTCCTCCTTTCTTGGGCTCCACAGTCCAGGAGACCAGGGGCTCTCTTTAAGGCTGTCATTCTTGCTGTCTTGTTTTTAACTTCTGAAGATGAAAATGCTGTTTTCTTTCTCCATGTTGACTAAACCAGTGTGCAGCAGTTGTTAGTTTTGATACCTATAAGCCTCTCTGCATAATGCCATAGTAAAAGTGTTGTGGGGCACTGTGTGAATGGCTATAATGGCTGGCTTTGCATAGTTTTGAGTGACCACCTTCCAGAATTGAAGCTTGATGTTTGATGTGGGGAATGTACTTGCCTGTCTATCTTGATTTTTGGCTTCCAATCCAGATTAGAGTAAACACAGTACTTGAGATATGGTCTCATTAGTTCTGAGTACCAAAGGTCTTGTGAGACCTCTTGTACATAACCCTGTGACAGCTTGGGTGGCTTGACTGTTTAGGTCCTTTTTTAGTGAAATTAATCCAAACATTCAGTTAGGATTGTTTGGAAAAAGGAAAAAAGGTAAAACGAAGTTTGGAAAGAAACCAGAGATGTGACAGTAAAGCAGAGTATCTGCTATCGTTCTGAACTCTGCTTAAAAAAAACAAACATAAAAGCTCAAGGAGTGTAAAACAAATGTATATTGGGGAGAAAGCTTCTAATATGAATTGCACTTTACATGAGAAAGGGGAAAGAAAAAGCAATGTACCTCAGATCTTAAGAGGAAATAGATTTGTTGCTGATAGCAAGTTTATTGCCTAAAGTATTATAACTATTATTTAGTATTTATTAGCTCATGTCTGGTTTATGTCTTATGTTTCATAATATTTCTGTCCTTAAGGCCAAGGTGCAGGCGAAGGGAGGGGGAGAATCTTGTACCATAAAAGCCAAAGGATCTCAATACTGACAGATGTCACCTGTGTGAAAGTTTACTCCACACCAGAGGAATAAACCTCACCCTGTTTACTCTCTTAGTTCAAATTCTTGCGGAAGTTAAGAATACTTCTATAGATCTATAGAGAAGTTAATAATCAGATAACCCAGTCAAGTCACTTTCTTGTAAGTGACTTGATAGCTTTTGTAGATTAAGAAGCATTTAATGTAGAGGATTACATGCTGACATGCCAAAGGTATTTATAGATATACTTTTCCTTGTATTGAAGATTACAGAGAGGAGAGGGGTCGCTTTTTTTTTTTTTTTTTGCATTTCTCTGAGCAAAGAGAGTTAGCTTAAATTTTATCTCTTTCCCCAAGAAAGAATAAAGAAATAGGATAAAAGGTGAAAGCAAAAGAGAAGTACAATTCAGAGACGAATTGTCATGTTTTTACAGTTATCCTTTGTTTAGCTAGCACTAAGAGATTAACTGAATTTACTGCAAGATATCACATCTCTGGGTATTAATGCTCTTCCATCTCTGCTGATGGTGCATCCGTGTACCTGCGGTGGCAGGCACCGGGCTGGAAGCAGCAATACTCTGGGAACTGTGCAAACCGCTCCCTCTGCTGGCATCCGAGCAGGAGGAGGAAGGAAAAGTGGAGAAACCACCTGACTGCAGTGTAAACCAATAAAGGAAAATATGAGATGACTCAAGAGAACTGCAGAGCCTGAGGAGGGAAGGCCAAACACAGGAAATGGGTAAAACAAGATTAGTGAAATGGGCAAAAAGGCATGGGAGGGCTGGCAGGAGCCAGGGAGAAAGGGCCAAGGTGACAAAGGCAGTGGTAGTTTGTGACAGAGGTTGAGCAACAGGTGATGAGCAGGGAAGAGTAGGACAGGGAGTAAACCAAGCAGAGTCATTGGAGAACCTTTTAGTAGAAAGGGGCAGGGTGACTGAATGTGGGAGCTGAGATACCACCTGGCAAAGGGGGGCATGAGTAGGGGTGATAGGTAGTTGCAAGAGAACAAGCGGACAGCAGGAAGAGTTGTGTGTGGGAGAACAGAGGAAGACTAAAATAAGACAAGATGTAGAAACACAAGTGAGGTGGGAAATGAAGTTGGGCTTGCTGGACTTGCAGCTCCCTTTTCTGGCTCACAAATAGCTGTGAAACCTACCAGCAGGACATGTCTCTCCATTTCTTTCCCATCCCACCACCTTCTTGACAATCTGAAAAGGTAGCAGGTTGTTCCTTGTGGTGTGAATACTTTGGCAGGTGACACTGTCACAATCAAAACAGTCAAGTCTTCCACATTTATGTCCATTGCTATCTGCTGATGAAATGATTGTGGCAAGGTTTGGTCATCCTCTAGTATCAACAACCACAGAGTCTCAGAGATGTTTACTGACAACAGGCACCCCTTAACTTCTCTTTGGCCCCCTTAAAGGGAATCCACCATCCTAATCCCAAACTCTTCCAGCCTTTTTTTCTGTGAGTTTGTTCTCATCACTCCACTCTTTATCTAAATAGAGTTTTAGCAGCAAGCCCTTATTCCAAGCTTTGCTCCCATTCCCCGTCCCACACCACAGGCAGGTGGCTGTTTATGTATGGGACAACTTCAAAACTCTTTTCACTGGCAACAAGTCTCCACTTGGTGACCTCTGAATATATGTGTGCACTATGCCAAGAGGAGAGAGCACTGTGCTCTTGGTTATTTATAAGGTCCAGCACCTGCTCCTGTTTTACATCTCAGTGAATAAAATCACTCTCAGAAAACTAAAGTTCGTGGTAGTTTGTTTCTGTTCCTTCTTGAATCCATGATCTAATTGAGAGGGTTTCTTTTACTCCTTTTGTATGAGTGTAAGAAAACTAACTGGAGGTTTTTTTTTTTTAATTAGCATTATCCTTATCACATGAAAGTGGGGATAACACTGCAGTGTTAAGAGCTGAGTGTATATGGAAGAGAGGAAGGAAATACACAAAACACTGGCTACTGATTGCTTGTACCTCAGGCTGCTTATGTTGTGGGAGTATGTGCCCCACAGAGGAGAATGAAAGGCTTTGAAACTCAACACCAGTTAAAGCCCTTTGCCCTTCTGGATATGGCTGGGAAGCAGTACAGAGGGAACCAATGTATGATGGCAAGAAATCAGCCTGATGTGATAAGAGGATGGGAACACACTGACTGACAGTGTTCTTCCCAGAATTCCCATTTGGAGCTGATACATTTGACATTAACAGTGAGAGGCAAACAAAGAAGTTACCAAAGCCCTTGGGTTTTCAGCAAAAAAGAGTATCAGACCTGGTAACCTCTCTGCTGGTTCTACCCATCAAATGCAAACTTTTCCCTGCATACAAAACAACAGTAGCCAGGCACAGAGAAGGATGAGAGTGTGTTTCAGGGTCCAGTGAGGTAGCCAAAATCTGCTGCTGGCCCCAGTACTAGAGAGACACTGATGCAACTGAGACATATCCTGTAGATTGTCCAGAAGCCAGAGACACCAGGTAAAAGGCCTCATCAAGTTTGCCAATAGCACTTAAGGGACTCTACTGATTCTCAGAAGGAAAGAAATGCAGTAAGGCTACTAGTTACTGGGCCATGGATCAGTTTGAAAATGCCTCCTTTCTGCTGACAGAATGCAAGAAAAGAGAACTAAAAAATGCTTTACCTTTTGAGGAGGAAGATATTTATTTCCTGTACTACTAGAGCTTGGAAAAGCCCAAAGCCTGAAGTATTTATTCAGTTTGAAGTGTAGGGTAATAAACTGATTATGTTCATTGGACAACAAGGCGGGAGTGCTTGGTTGTTAGTACTATAACCCCATTCCTTAAAGCTATCCAGAAATTAACCATTTTACTTGCTCTTCTTTGGAATCTGGTGCAAGTCCTTGAGAGACCATTCAGGAAAGATATCAGTAGTAAGAAGTGCTCTGATCTAGAAGCTGCTCCATTTATTCTTGGCACATCTGGTACAGTCAGCAGCTTGCAAGCTTTCACTTATAATACAAATTGCTAAAGAGTTATTATATCTAATACATCCCCTAACGAGCAAGGCTCTAAATATGGCTTTGTGAAAGTGGCAGCTGTAAAAAGTGTCCATCCACACACAACTGAGCAGAACTGAGGCTTTTTCTTTATTCACAAGCCATAGGATTAAAATGCATGTCTCTGTAGCTCACTGTCGTGCCCAAAGTAGCGGGTTTTCCATGTGTCAATCCCAGGTACTGAACCTGGGAATAAAGCCTAAAGGCCAGGGAGTAGCTGCTGCCTGTTAGGGTAAATAATAATAACAGGAAATATTCACACAATTTACTTTTGTTGATGAGATTTTTTGTTTTTTGCATATGGAAAATGTAAAAATAGTGCAACCTACATTGTAGGAACAGATCTTAGTAATAGGTTTCAAGGGAAAATCATGGTCTCTGGGGTCTTATGTCAGCAGGGAGACTTCAAACCTGATGTTGCTTTCTCAAAAACACTCATGAGACTCCACAGGGTGATGCAGTGCGCAGCATTGGTCAGTGTATGGGTGTGACAGCCACCTTGACAGAGAAATTCCTGATTGTGATAATAGGACGGGCAGATTTAATGAAACAACTATAATCAGTTTAGTCCAGATCAGAGTTTTTGCACTTGGAAATGGATGGCTGAAGATTTTGTAATAGCACAGTCCTGTTTATACTGAAACTCCACTTCCAACTCCTCATCAAGGTTATTAGCCCTGGTGGTTGTTAAGGATGTTTTTGTGGTAAGTTCAAGTATGTACATTTCTGAATTAGTACAGCCCCCTTCACAAAGCCTTACAGTCTCCAGAGGGGAAACAAAACAAAAGAGGATTCCTTCTCTCCCTCATCCTTTTATTGGTCTCTGCTAATGCAGCTGTACTATGGGTAATAAGCAATTTTCTGATGTTTATACAACTCTCCTCTACTTTATTGAGTATAATTTAAATCAGATCTAAACACACATCCGTGCACTATAGTCATCTAAATTTTTTATAAGCTTGCTAAATACAAACAACTCTCCAACTCTGCCACTCTTTAATAAAGTCCAAAAGTTGGCAAATGTTCATGATAAGTACAAAATTTTAAGGAAGTCTTCAACCATAACTGCTACAGAAGCCAGGAGTTTCAGAGCATGTTCATAACATTTCTGCAGAATATCGTGCAACAAGTAAAGACAGTAAATTGTCTTTAAGGAAAATTTTTCATGTATAAAAGCAGCTGTACCTGTTTTGCTTCAAATAATATCTTAAAACTTTATAGAACAAAATGCTTATCATCATGCATCCCTAGTGCTGGAAATGGCCATTATAACTGGAAATGAACCTGGACAAAACTGCATTTGAACTATGCAGTGAGCAATTCCTTAGTTAAAAGTAATATTACTTTGTGATGACTGAATTAAGAAGGCATAATGTCAGGCCAGAAACTGTTTTCCATCCAATTTTTAAGGGGGGCCTAGAATGTGAAAGTTAAATATTGCAATTGAATTTTGGAAATTCTTTAATGCTGGAATGCCTGTTTTCCAGGACATTTAAGTGCTACAAGAATAAAGCAGTGCTGTGATGAGATTGATTTTCTGTAAAATAGTAAGCAGTAGAAGTTAAGGACTCTTGAATATTTCTGGCAAAATTTCCCTTCACAGCAGCAACTTTTATTCATGAACCTAATTATAGTCTCTTAGTACATGCTTCTTTCTAAACACTCTCTGTGTACATATGAAATGACTGCTGTCCTTTGTTTCTTCTCTTGGGTTTGTAGTTTTTTGAGTACACATCCCACAATGAAATACGTTACAACACGCGACAGCCGGAAGTCTGTGCAGCTGTTGATTCAGGGACTGACTACTTGACGATGTACTTGTGTCAAGAAAATGCCCACAGTGTTCCTGAAAACCAGAAGTTTATTTTCAGAGAGGTAAGTGTGCCTGCTTGGGTTTGGGTTTGCTCTTTTTTGTGAGTGGGTGGAAGGAGAATTGTTGAATTTTTAAAATTTTTATCTTACTGCATACACATCATGCTACAACACTGGCACAGGTCTCTGGGAGAAATGGGCTATCTTGGCTTTTAACATCTGAACACAGAAACAGGGTAGTGGGCAAAGAGTATTCCTGTCATAAAGAACAGGAAGATTAGAGGAAGGAAAGCACCCTTGTTAACATCAAGGAGGTTGGGAACATTCTCTCTGTCATGTCGCCCCTACTGTCTTCTCCTGAGATTGAGGTGCTTCAATATAACCCTTCCCCAGCCAGTCATATGGCTGGCCTACTTCTCTCTTTTCACTGACTTATTTCCCAATATTTATATTACCATTTTTCCCCCAATACTTCACACATCACCATTACTTTGTGTTCTTTCCTGCTTTTAAGCAGCTGCCTCTACATGCTATTAGAAAAGTTTGTGTTTAGTAGTTTTGAATCCATAAAGAAGCCCCTGGATGCCTGAGAGAAAATAAGCTGGATGAAAAATGATGGCCTTGGTCAGGTTCTGGAGTGTTGTTATTTGGCTAATGGAAAAGGTCACATAATATATCAAAATGGTATATTTACATAATGTGTCTGCATAATGCATCGAATCCCTACAGGCTCCATGGCTGACAAATGTCACACTTCGATACTACCAGCAGTGATAGGTAGCAGTGTAAACTCTAAAAAAATAAGATGGAAGTTACTGTCTGTTCCCTAAATCTAGTCCAGACTGAAGCTCATAGTGATATTACTAAATAAAAATGTTTAAAAGGTTGACTTTATAAATTATGTTTCATTTTTAATGTAATCTTTTAACAAAATTGCTCAGTCATATTGCATGAATCCCTAAGATGACGTATATTGAAGGATCTTCAGTCACTTCAAGAAGTAATCAAGAGAACCGAACTTTTCAAATTGAGAAAATGAAAAAATTGAAAAAAATTATGGAATGCATCTGTTTCCACTGTAACCCTAACCATTAATTTCATCATCTGAGACTTTAGGAATTTCTTTAAATGTTCTTTCTCATGATCAGTTTGTGTGTGTGTGATTTGAATGTACTGCGCTGCTCCAATTCCTTTTCTGCTGCTGCACTAAATCAAAAGCACCAGTCTCCACCTTTCAAGGCGAGTGATGGGTGAGGTGTCAGCACCACATTTCTTTTGCTTTGTGCATAGTAGTGTCAGACAGCTGTCCTTATGGATGGAGCATAATCAAAGATTTGAACAGCCTTCCCAGCAGCTTGGCAAGAATTGAGTTCTTGCGGACACTGAGTCAAAAATGAGTGAGATGGATACTGATTAATCCACTCTAAAATTTGAATTATTGTGATGGAAGCAAGAAAGTAATTCTTCAGCTGAATCTGTCAGCAAGTCTGTGAGCAAGCACATGCTGCTGGGCATCAGGAGCTGCGGCTCAGGATGCAATTAAGTGCAACATTCCTGATGAGGGAAGGAGCAGACTTCCACAGGAGTCAGGGCTATGGACGGAAACAAGGCATTGGCATTTTTCTTTCAAAGCTGCCCAGGGCCTTGGGAATGCCTGCATGTAGGAGTGGCACCCAGGCCAAGAGGATGGCCTCAGAGTAGTGCAGTCCTCCACAGCTGCTACGCTGCCCTTTTGCAGCTTGCTGTCCTAGCTGACAGCGCTCCTGGATTGGAAGGAGAGACTTGATCTGGAGATAAACATAAAAAAAGGGCCTGAGATGTCAAAATGTGTTCTTTAGGGAATTTGACTGTGGAGGCCTGTCAGACCTTACACTTCTGAGGCAGCTTTCCTTTCAGCAAAGCAAGTGAACTCCACACACATCTGCAGGAAAGGGGCACACTTAGATATTTTTACTTTTTCCATTTTTTCCATCAAAAATATACCCTACGAAGAGACAGGAAAATTTTTTGCTAAAATATTTCCAACATTTATGTTTAATGAGCAATATTTACCTTTTACTTACAAGATGTGCAATAAATTGATACATTTGGGAGTAATGCTTGTGCTTGGCTTAGTTCTTTTCTGCCATATTCTGGTCCAGTTACAAAAGGCAATGAAAGCAAATGTTAGCACATCCTTTACAGGCTGAGAGGCCACTTCATGAGTTACTCTAAAGCAATGCTGATTTCAGTTTATATAAGTTTAAAAGCAGGATCTTTTGATAAAGTTTCAGACATCCTCAAGTTAGGCTTTACTGCACAACCCCATTGGAAGGGTATGTGGGATATTTATTTGTTGCGAATGATTTCTGTTACTTTAAAACACAGTGATATGTCTGCAATTTTTGAGACCTGAAAAGCTAACTTTATTTCTGTCTTTTCTAGGATGGTACCTTGTTTCACCCACAAACCCAGATGTGCTTACAAGCCGAGGCAAACGCTTACAATGGGAACCCAGCACCATTGTTACGACCTTGTACCAACTCGGACTATCAAAAATGGTTCTTCAAAGAAAGAAGTTGATCCAGATGTTGTCTAGGATATAGCTGAATACAAAAAAAAAAAAAAGCTTTTTCTAGTCAGCAGTTAGTCAGCCTTTTGAAAAGCTCATAAGTGATATATTTTTGTATGGAAAGAACTGTAATTAGTTGACAAGCCTTGGATCTCGTTTCCTGGAGCTTTAGAAGGCACTAAGTATTGAGAGCTTCATAAAGTGCCACAGAATCTGCTCCTTTTTATTTGGCAGCTACATATCTGCTTCTGAAGTGTCTTAGGTTCTTTTCATAAGTGACATTTTTTTAATCTACTGTGTGGAAGTAAGGCAGTCAAAAAAATTGCACTAATGTTAATCTGCCAATAACTTAAAATGTTTATTTTTCTACTAAAACATTCTCAAGTTGGATTTTTTACAGATAGTAGTTAATAATTGTTCTTGTCTTTTAAATACCAAGAAGGTAAATGTAGGCTATATTCTGCTCTAAGTGACTACCAGAAAGCCCTCACTGAAGACAGTGTGGATTTACACATAAAGGCAGAATATGACTGCATGATTTTGCACAAATAACAATCTAGTTGCATTCAAATTGCACATGCTTGACAATACTATACCTTAACTTATCTGACAATTTTAGATGTTCATGGCACTTGAAAAGTTTCTAATCATGCTTAAGATGGTTTGGGAGTAAAATGGGGATTTTCTCATCTTTCTTAAAGGCAGAAGGCAGCAATATTTAAAGGTGATGCTTTGGGAAAACCTATTTAGATTCATATGGGCCCAGCTGATGTGGCTGTGTCCTAGAATCCACAACCAACTTTAACATTATGTGGATTTTCAATGTGCATAAAACTTTCAAGATAAGACCTATCAACAATTCTCTTGTAAAAATTTGAAAATTACAGTTAGAGAAATTGAGTCTTTACATTTAAGTGTTAAATGATTAATGGAAAAACGATTATATTTTTAAAACAGTTTTGCAACTGATTTCTGTGAAATTCAGCCAATATTAATACAAAAATTATTGTCGTTGAGGTATAACTTGCATTTTGTCTGGGAGCCTCCTTTTAGATGAGTTGACCCTGCATGTGGTCCTGTTGAAAACAGGGGGTGTAATCTGCAGCAATACAGGATGGTTTGTGCCCTGGTGTGTGGGATCTGCCTTGCCCAGTCAGACAAGGAGTGTGTAGCAATGTGTCTGGCCATCGACCATCAGCATTGCCATGTTGATTAGAAGGGTTTCAGCTCGTAAGAAGAGTTTCTTTCCCTGTCAGATGAAGGAATGCTTATGTGTAGAAGGATGAAAAAATGTCAGCCTTTCCTCCCCCCAGAACTCTGGGCATCTGTTTTGATTAGTTTGGTATGTGTTTTGTTATTTGCTTTTGTTCATGTTTTCTATAAAAAATGTACAGCCTTTCCTTTGAATCCCCATAAGCTCATGCCATTTTGGCATACCTATTTATATGATTGGGGTGTGGGGGGAGGGTTTCTGATTTTAGGAGATACATGTATACATGTTCTTCCAAGGTCTTTCTTACCCATGTAGATACAAGGTTTTTGTGAGCACCTTTGAAATTTTGTCTCTGTAGGCTAGACTGATGAAACTGATGTTAGAATTAATAAAATATTTTGTGATTCAGTAGAGTTGGAAATGTCTTATCCACTACTTTTTTTTTTTGTGGTCAGTGGTTTTCATTTCATCATTTTGCTGATCTCTTAGGCCCAGATCCCTACAGCACTTGGGAGAAGACAACTTCATTTTATGGTGCCTCAAGTTCTGTTTCCTGAAGTCAGTAGTGCTTCTGTTCACCTGCTAGCAGCAGTGGTTTATACTTTTGGAGCCACAAATCAAAAGTGAGTGGCTGCATGAGAGAACAGCAAGGATTTTCTATTAATTTCTGCTTTGCCTTCTTGACTGCTGATTGAACAATGTTAGTAGCTGATAAAAGCCCAGCTACTAGAATCACAGCCAAAGCTCTCACTGACCTCCATTCTCAGTGAGGTTTTCTTATTCTTGGGATTTCAAGATTTCATCATCAGATGGTGGTATGCAAGTGAAACTTAGTAAGTAGAAATTATTTCCTATACATCTTTTCACTTTGCCCTTGTTTAGAGGGAAGTATTGATGTTTTTGGCTTCCTGCAGCTAAGATGTTTTCACATATGCCAGCAAACCTGCCAGCCTGGCTTGCATATTTGCAAGACAAACACACTTGAGTTCAAAAGCAAACACTGAACATTAGCAATGCCACCAGCTTGCTCCCTCTGTGTTGGCCTTCTAGTCCCTCCACTTACCATTTTTTATTCCTTGACAGCCTTTTCTTCTTCTCAACTCACTGGAGCTGAGAAGAATTAATGCCTGGCTTCAGGTTTGGAGGGTGAAGGACTCCATCAAGCATCTGAGTCATGTAGCACATCTTCAGACTTCCTTTAACATCTCCAGACTTCCTTTTGCAGGAGGTCAGGGTTACCTGCTGAGGAATGGACTGTGGGCTTTGGACTTCTCCTGAGCAGAGATGGGGCTGGATGTCTCATAGAAATGGAAGAACTGGAGGATTTCAGTCACAAATTAATACTTATTTCTTAGTCTTTCTATTCATGTATTTATGTATTTTTTTTAGAAAGCCATCCAGACTACAGTCAGGTACCTAATTATCATATTTATTTGAAATTAACAGGTAATGATTTTAACTTTTTTTCATTTGCTCACTCACCAATTTACTTTCATTTAAAAATTATGGGTCTTCAACATGGGCTAAAACTTACTGGATTTTCACTTCAACAGAAGACAGTACATGAACCTTCCTTCTAAGAAATAAACCACTAAAACCTCTGTATATGTGGCCTTGTCTGAACCATTATGTTGGGGGATTGATAGAGCTTGCACAAACACCTGGGAACAGCAGTCATCATCATATATGCATCAGTCAACATGAATTGGAAATAGTATTTCTTGCTGGCTCTGCTGAAAACAGAGACTAAAAAGTGTGTTCAATTTTTGTTATATTTATAGGAAGTGGTAAGATGCACTGCAAGGGGAAATTCATGTTGGTTGGTAACATCAGGACTGATGAGATTGTGCTCCTATTTCCTATTTATGAAAACATGGGCACCTACACAGTGATAGTGCTTGCTAATTTAAAATCTGATGCTCTTTTCACTTCATTTGCCTTTCTTAAGGCCTTTAGATCAGAGATTAACTCGAAGTTAGCTGAGCTTTGTCCTGATACCCTGATAGAAAGACAGCAATCAAGGTGTCTGGAGAGACTGTAGGGTCAGGATCATGCAGTTGTGTGTATGCCCTTGCAAATGTGCAGGGGTTTTTGGCAGTGTTTGAGAATGCTGTATGCTCTTGTAACAAATATGGAACTTTGGTCCAGGAAGTTAGCTGAGGTAGGTGTGAAAGCCCTCGGGAGGGAGGGAAAAGATGGATAGGAGAGCTCTCCCCTGTTCTGTTGAGGCGCAACAGCAATAGCTGAGTTCAAATTACAGCACTGCAGTATTCCTACATTTCTCATTTGTAGAGGAAAAACATTTATGCATGCACATGCAGTACTAAAATTACTGTGCCTAGATTACCATTTTGAGGCTTTTTTAATCCACTGTTCACTGATATTTTTATGAACAGACAAAGCCTGATTAGACCAGTCCCAGTCAGCACTGACAGGAATTGCATGGCTCCAGGATTTGCAAGGGTGGCTGGAGACAAAAAAAAGGGCAGGACCTTCTCAGCGATCTCTCCAAAAGTATTAAGAAGATGAATATGCAGGAAAATACATACAGGAAGTGAGTTGCTGGCTTAAGGGGCTGCATGATACATTTTGTGTAGCATCAAACCATCTCCCAGAGTAGGAGAGGAATTGCAGCAGATGCAATTTATTTGTTGGTGCTAATGGAAAATCAGTTTTCTGAGTTTCTTGACTTTATACATGGTCTGACAACTTAACCTGCAACTGAAGAAAAAGTGGTCAAGGAAATCATACTCGTACAGATGCTTAAATGTGAAATTAATTAATTAGGTACTCTGTGATGAGCAAATATAAATATATAAAGAAAAAAAATTGTTAATTGTGCATACGCTGCGAGAAGACTTAGTAATAACTGAGAAATTGGAAACGATCATTAGCGGAAAGATACTTGACAGTGTTTTTACAGAAATATGGTTGAAGGATTCACATGATTGAAGCACTGAAATGACTGGGTAACATGCCAAGAAGAAAGTGACATTTGATTTTCGAGTTAAGAGAACAGGTTTTACAATTCTTGTGAACTGATATTTTAGCCAGCAAGGAATAAACAGAGGGTGTCTGATGTGGACCACCAAATGAGAATATAATGCCTTTTTGCCTAACAGATAAAGGATGTGTGCTGCTTCAGAGGATTTCATCCTAGGGAATGCACTTTACCAATTTGAAGGCAGCAAAACCTTCTGGGGATTTCTAAGGGGAAAAAAAAGGCAGCTGGGCCAGTGGCTGTGTCTGACACAATATTGAATAGGCAGTTTGGTGCAATTCTCCTTCAGGCCTCCTTTTATTTAAAATGAGCTGTTACCTGGGCATCTGTTATGCATAAACACAGCACAGTACCTAAGAAAGAAGAAATTTCTCAGTGCTGAGAACTGGAAAGAAGCAGGCTTTTCAAAATATAACTGTAGCAGAGAATCATGTTGAAAACATATGTGGACAACGTGAAACTTTTTCTCAGATTGCAAATTAAATACTTAGGTGCCAGAAATAAAGGTTTTTGTGAAATCAAAAGTTGGCCTCAGTGTGTCTATTACACTACGATTTTTAATGACATCATTTTCTTGCAATACATCCCTTGTTTTTGGAGGAGGAGTGAGGGGTGCTTGGGGTTTTTTTGTTTGGTTTTATTGGGTTTTTTTTGTTGTTTTTTACAAAAGGTGGAGAAACTGTCATTTTTATGTTTCACTGATACACAGGAAGAATTTTGAGAGGCTTGCTTTAACTAATCCTCATTGTTCAATATATGGCCTTATTTGCATCCCCAGAACAAATCCCTAGACTGAAAAATAAAAGAAAATTAAAGTTATTTTCTTAGTGTGAGTTGTTTCTTTTTTTTTTTTTCTATTGGTTGGTTGTTTTTATAGAACTTGAATGTTACAGTTTCTTAGTGTTTCCCAAATACTTATTAATCTGTCTTCACAGTACTACCATGAAGGAAGTGCACCCTGTTTTACTGACAGGCAGTGCAGCAAGAAACAGATTAAGGTCAGAAGCACCACACTGTTAAATACTATAATTTGAAGTGCAGCTGTGCTTGGTTTAAATGATATCCAGCCACACCCCAGACCTCTGCAGACCTCTCCTAGATGCAATTCTTTGCCCTACCTCTCCAGCACTGACCTTCCCTGTGCACTGCAGGGACACCAGTGTCAGCTGGTCTCTGCCTCCCACATAAGGGCAAGCCTTGAAATTCACACTGAGTGGAACTGTCCAGCGACTCTCTCAGACCTGTGCTGGGAAAAGCAAGGAGATGCATTTCAATCTTCAGCTAACAAAGGGACATTTGCTGCTGCTGCAGCAGTAGCAAAGAAGGATGTCAGGTAGTTCCTAATAATGTCCAAGATACTAATTCTGTTGCAACACACATCCTGGCCTCAAGCTTTCTTTCAGAAAGACTGAGTTCTCAAAACTGTAGAAACTGCTTCCAAAAAAACCCATATCTTGGAAAGATGACAATGTGAGTGTGTGTGCTAATAAACTGCCAATATTGTAAAAGGATCACCAAATTGATCCCAAATTGATGCAAGTAGCTGTAGTTCTGGTAGCCAAGTACTGGTGAAAATCACAGAATGATACAGTATACAAGCAGTGAAGAAAGATTTTCTGTGGAACTAATTTTGACAGACAAACTTGCATAGCAAGCTGAGAATGGCAAAACATCATTTAGCATATGATATTCTGCTTAAGAATAGCATTACACAAAATCAATATGGCACCTATTCCTGTTGGCATCCTAAGAATGTTCTTGGTGTTATGATAATCAATTATCTGGAAGAAAATGAGTTGCTGGAAAGTTTGCAGGTGACAAACTGCTGGACAAGTCACTTGTACAAATAAAGGTCATGGTTTGATTTATTCCAGTGCAAGACCAAGTGCACAGGAGTAAGGAGGTAGGTGATGCTTTTAGGCAGTGCTGGCAGGAGTGGGGAGGGGCAAGAGCTGGATGCTCCTCTGGCTCTGGTCCAGGGGGTTTTCCGGATGCCTTCTGCCCCACCTGGGTCACAGAAACTGATGTCTTGTGAAGGCTGACCTAGAACAGAAGCTAGATGGAGTTAAAGAATAAAGTAGGTATTTATTAGAAGGCCTCAGCAGCTACACCTTGGGCAGTACAAGAGCCCAGCCAGGGCTACACCCAAGATGAACCCAAAATAGTCACAAAATGGATGAGCGGTCATGGAGTTGTGCTCCATTTGCATATTGGAGTTAATTGTCCAATTATAGCTTTAGATTATGAAGTCCCCATCCTTCTTGTCTTTCTCTCTTCAGTCTTTATGCTCTCTTCACTCTTTATGCTCTCGGGCCTGAAACTTGGATCATTTGACCTTGGTCCCCAGCTAGAGAAGGAATTGTTTTATATCCTACTCCATGAAGAGATCTTACTATCCCCTAATATGAAGCTCAGAACTAGACACTAAAGCAGTATAGAATTTGCAAAATATAAAAGCTAAAACCTGAGGTATCAAAAACATGGTGTAGATGATTTCATAAAGAGACATCCCCACAAGGACAACACACTGCTCTGCCTGTAGGGATTAGGTTTCTCAACCTGCCAACCTGCCCAGCCTATGGAACTGGCTGGTACTGAGGGAGGCTGCAGCTTATGGCCCAGTGCAGGCAGATCACAGGGTCAGAAGGGCCAGCTCAACATCATGTGGAAAAAGGAGAGGTGGATTGGAAGTGCCTCCAGGAATGATTCTTGAGGTGAGAGAAAATTGGCCTTACTATTTTACAAAAGCAAATGTGATTAATCTTAGCCCCTGTGTGTGGGAGAAGATCACTGATACTGTGTCCCCTTAAGCTAATAAAGGTATGATGAGACCTGGTGGTGGGAAGTTGGAATAAGACAAATTGATACGGAATATGAAATGCACCTTTCAGCAAACTAATAATTGAAATGATTTATCAAGAGATGTGATGGACTCTTCATTACTGATGCCTTAAAGTCAACACTGCTGGACGTCATTCTGAGTGAAAGGCTGTAACGCAACAAATGTTATGAAATTACTGGTTGAGGGCTTTTAGCCCAAGGTCAGATCTTAGAATCTTAGAATGTATTAATCAATGAAAATTCCTTCCAGTTTATTGCAGACATGCTGCCATTGCTGTGTAATACAAATTAGATGTATTAGGTTGATCTTCAAAGGTTTGCTCAGAGTGACCTCAGGAAATTTATGAATATGTATAAAAAGTGGGGTGCCTAAGGCAGGGTTAAGAAAAGTTTTGCATTTTGCCTGTACCACCCCCTGTATGGGATCTACCTGAGATGAAACAGATCAGCAAACTGCTGCTCTGGGACTCTGCAGGCCACGGATCTGGGCGGGCAGTGTGAACGTGTTCCCTGGGATGGGGGGATAGCCTGGGAGCAACGCAAAAAGCCTTGGGCTGTCTATGGGATATGCCCCACAGCCACTGAGATGTGGAGACAATTATTTGGGACAACAGGCTATTCACAGGGTTGCGACAGCCCTCGGGAAAGCTCAGAGTCCTGCCGCAGCCTTAATATCTTTCTTTCTTTTATTCTATTCTTTTTTGTTTGTTTGTTTTTGTTTTTGTTTTTGTAACCCGAGCGCTGTCAGGCTCCCCAAAACCCGCCAATTCTGCGGGAAAAAGAAACCGGTTTAAAAAAAAAAAAAAACAAACAAAAACCAAAAACCAAAATCAAACCAAAACAAAAAAAAAACCAAAAAACCCCAAAGCCCCACGACTTCAGCTCTAGCGAAAGGCGCCGCTCCTGCGTGCCGCAGAGCTGCCGTGGCCCGGGCTGGCTGCGCGTGTGCGTGTGCGGGGTGCCGAGCCCGAGTGGGAGCGTGTCTGCGTGCCGCGTGTGAGGGCGGGGAGAGTGCGCGGAGCCCGCCCGCGCCGGGCAGCGCTGCCAGCGCGCTCCGTGCGTGTGCCAGCGGGTCGCGCGTGGGGACAGCCCGCGGGCCGCGGCTGCCGCCGGCCTCCCCTGCCCGCCCATGGGCAGCGGCCGCCGCTCGCACCTCCCCGCGCCCACCCGCGCCCGCCTTGGCAGCTCCACCTGGAGAAGGTGCCCGACCCGCAGGCGGCCAACGCTGATGCCGTGAAGAGGGAGCTCGGTCTCGCCCCCGCCGCCGCCGCACACTTTGCTGTGCCCCCGGCCGCGCATCCTGCCCGGCGGCTCTGCCCGAGCCGGAGGAAGGGCGCAGGCGGCACCCCGCGCCCGCGGCGGGGGCTGCCCCGGCTCCCGCGGAATGCGGCACTAGCACCCCCGCCTCGGCTCCGCTCTGCTCCCCTCCCTCCGCCTCCCCGGCTCTAGCGGGGGGCTTTTTCCTCATCGGCGTTTTCTGCCGGAGCATCCCTTTTTTTTTTTTTCCCTTTTCACCCTTTTGGAGGAGGAGAAGGAGGGGGAAGGAAGGAAGTGTTCAATGAGGGCTGCTCGGCTCCCCCCCCCGCGCCTGAGAGGTGCTGTCCCTCCCTGAGCGGAGAGGGGGGAGAGCTGCCGGGGAGGCAGAGGCAGGTCCCGCTCCCTTGCTGTGCCGCCGGGGAGAGCGCGGAGGAGGGTGGTGGGGAGAGTGTCTGTGTGTGCGTGGTGGTGGTTATTTATTTATTTATTGCTCCTGGTGGTTGCAGCTGGCAGACCTGGGAAGGAGTAGGCGCCATTGCCAGAAGGATTATTGCCAGGGGAGGGGAGGGGGGGGGGGAAGAGAGAGGAGACCCCGAGGCTCCCGAGGAAGCGGAGAGAGGCAGATCTTTTCCTCCCGCCTTGGCTTCTGCCGCGGGGGGATGCGCCCAGACTGAGAGGGGCTCGGCTCTCTTCCGCCGCTCAGCCCGTTCCCCCACCCTCAGTCCTCCTCCTCCTCCTCCTCCCCATCCAGCAGCATGCATCCCTCTTCGCGGAGACCGGCCGCTGCCACCTCCAACCCTGCCATGCTTCTGCTGCTCCTGTGCCTGGGCTGGGCGCCGCCGGGCTGGGGCTGGTCGCGGGGCAGCTCCCGGGGAGCGGCCGGGCTGCGCCCCAACGCCACCACGCCGATCTCCATCATGGGCTTGATGCCGGTCAACCAGTCCGAGGAGGAGAGCAGGATCACCCAGGGAGTGCTACCCGCCGTGTATCTGGCCATGGATCAGATCCGCAACGAGTCCCTGCTCAGCCCCTATTACCTGGACCTGCTGGTCTACGACACGGAGGTAGGGACCGCCGCGGGCCCCGCGCCGCCGGGCGCAGGGGGAGGCGCCGCCGCCCAGTCCCGGGGCGCTGCGGGTGCAGGGGCGCAAGGGCAGCGCGGACGCCCGGGCCGGGGCTGCGGCTGCCGGCGGGGGCCGTGCGCGCCGCCTCCGAGCCGCCTTGCCCGCCCGGCCCCGCAGGCTGCCGGCAGATGTGCGGGGACCGGCGGCGGAGGGGGTGACGTGGGGCCGGCGGGCCGTATCCTGCCCGCCCGGTGTTATCAGGAGCGGCTGCCCCGGCAGCTGGGGCTCGCCCCGCCGCGCCAGGAGCGCCCCTGTCCGGGGGCCGCCTGCAGCGCGGGGGTGGGCCCGGACGGGTGCCCGGGCGGTGGGGGGTTCTCGTGGCGGTGGCGGTGGCTGTGCCTGGGATCCGCTGCCCTTGGCACGCACGTACACCGGTGGGAGGAAAGCTGCCTCGCCCAGAAGAGCCGCGGCCGCATCCCTGTGCCAGCCGCCACCCGCTCAGCAACAGATGCAGTTCGGGCGCTCCGCTCCCCCGCTCCGCCAACGGGCTCACGCTGCCAGCCCGGCTTATCCCATGCGGCGGCGGGACGCGAAGGGCAGCGATCGCAGCCGTAGCTTGAGGAGGAGGAGGAGGAGGAGGAGGAGGGGAGGCTCTGGCAGGGGTTCGCTGAGATGCCCCCCGTGCCTGCCCTCCGGCGGGAGCGGCTGAGCGCTCGCCCGGGGGTGCGCGGCGGGCGGGCGGCGGCGGCGGGGCGCGGAGGCGCTCGCTTCTCGGGAAGAACTAAATTTGCAGCGCCGGTCCCCGCGGAGTGCTGCCAGAGCGGCGGGATGCCTGCCCCCGTTCCGGAGCGCTGCCAGCGGCCGGTTCAGGGCTGGGAGAGCGGGGAGCCCGGTTGAGCGAGGAAACACGCTCCCTTTACCTGGGAGAGGGAGGCAGGGAGCGAGGCGAGGGCTTTGTCGAGCTGGTTGCCACTACCAGCCGCCCACAACTGCCTTTGGTTTTTGTCACAACTTCAGTACCTGTGTGTTTGCGGAGGATACGCGCGGCTTCGGTACCGGGGCTCCCCTGAAGATGGCAGTCGCTTCTTGTGCAATGCTGGCGCCGGGGTTCGCTTCCAAGACAACCCCCGGTAAAGCAAGTGACTGCTGAAAATCTTGCCGGCTGTAATTTAAGGAAGCCCCTGTCTGCTCCCTTTGGGTTCTCGGGGTCCGGGGGGAACAAGCTGAGAGCAGCAATGACAGGCTGTACTGCTTCGTGACAGTGTTTGCGTCCCTGAAATGACTACCGAAGGCCTCTCCTTCCAGGGTGGATGCTTTTTATTGACATACATTTGTCATAGTGTGTTTTTTAAGATATCTCTGAGCAGAAATGCATGGAGGGCAATACTGCTGAAGATGTCACTTAGAAAGGAGCGGGCTGCCATCCTGTTTTGTTGTGTGAACAAGACTAGATACTGACAGGGAATACAGGCAAGATCAACCTAGAGTAGCTGCTTGTTTCCTTAGAAAATGAATCTCAGGGAACTCTGCAATTGTAATGAAAAGAATTATGGGGATTTTCTGAATGGCATTACCTGTCTCATAAAGTGAGATGCATGTCAGGAAAAAATCACAGGTCTCCTAATCCTGTTTTCATTATGTTATTCTATATTAGTTTTTCCCTTGGATAGAATTACTACAAAATATGCATAGGAATTAGAGGAGCCTAGGCAGGATGTCCCTTCTTCATACAATAATATCTTAATCAATCAGGTGCTGCACTTTATTGCAGTCAAAATATTGTGACGTTCTTCATAGAGATTTTGGGTTCTAGACTAGGTAGTTATCATAAAAATATTCAGGAGAAAAATTACCCTGTTTGTTCTGGAATGAGTATCAGTTTCTTAAAAATTGCATTTTTACTGCTTGGTACTCCAGGGACATAAAAAATCCAGGGTCATGTTGCCAGCTTGCTGTGTTGTTTGAATGCTTTTAAGCAATTAATAAATGGACGGTTACGGAATGCTAAGTCAGGCGAACGTATATGTTTGGAGTACAGTTGGGTCATTACTGCGTGCTTAATAGTGACAAGTAAATAAGTTAGTGTCCACAAGGAGTGCTAGATTGACTGCACCCAAACGGAATGGACGAGTGCCTGGAATAGCCATTAAATACCTAATGGCAGCACAAACTTTTTCCCTCGGTTCAGACATCACCTTTTTCCTTCGGTGCACTTATGGTAAGCAGGAAGGTGGCTGGCTCATCATACCCACTTGATTCTCAGCCTATTTTCTGAGGTTGCCAATAAATAGATATGCCTGAAGGGCCTGGATCCTTATCATTGCATAATCAGAGGTCAGGGAGTAGCTCTCCCTTACAGGGCTTCACAGGTGGTGCTTGTGACATTGTTGGCTCTTGAAAGAGAAAATGTAGAGCCTTGAACACATGGGATTTTTTAGTAGCTTGAGAAATAATTGCAGTATATTTATAATGCTTAGGAAATGTATGGCAGTGATTTACTAACTCATGTATTCTCCCTTGTGTCTCTCCAAAATCCCTCATTGTTGCAGTCTGATCCTTGTATTGCAATTTTCCGTAAGACTTTAACTAAGTGCTTGTGAAAAACGATAATGAAAATAAACAGACTAGATTTTTTTTTTATTATTTTTTATTATGCATTCAGGGTTATTCTGTCAGGATTGAACTGAATATTCTATATGGCTTGATAGTTCTGGTTTGCATAAGGAAGCATTATAATGCCTTTACTTTCTGACCAGCCATCTGAAGAACTGCAGTGTGCCTTCTAAGGTCAATTGTTGTTTGTCAGCACTTGAACTCGTTAACCTTTGAGGACATGAGCAGCAGCTCTAGTGTTTTTCAAAGCATTTAAATTGAATTAAGCACTTAAGTACAACGTTTAGTTTATGACTCAGTCGAGATTGTGTGAATTACATCTTTGTTATGAAATATGACCACAGGTTACATCACATACAAAAATGCAGAGGCTTCTGTTCTGGGTATTTTTTTGATCTTTAAATGTGCTCGGAGCATGATCCTGATCCAGTCTATTTTGCTACTTCATGGGCATGTCTTTATCTATTTGGGCATTCCTATGCAGACTCAGCCAATAAAATGAAGCTCAAATGTAGGCATTTGCAGAACTCTGGTCTAAGTGACTTTACTTTATGCTGTTCATTTCGATGAGAGTGGTAGTCTCTCTCTAGATGAGACTCTTGGGCAAAATTTCATAATTGTGTTATTTTAGAAACTCAAAAATTTATAAAGTGATCTCTAAAGAGTCTCATCCAAACCCCATTGAAATTAATGGCAGTAAATTCACCAATTCCAGCAGCCCTTGGACCAAGTCCTAGAAGTTAAGGGTGCTTGATAGCTTATGGCTTCAGATCAACAACCATGATACAATATTTCTTTTCTTTTTTTCCATCCCTGTGATTGTAGCTTTAGTTGGTTGAAAAAGAAAAGAAATAGTTTGCAAAATAATGAAAGAAAAACCTCTACAAACACTAGATACAGCTGAAGATGCGCATAAATCAAGAAAGATTATTTCAACTTAAGCACCCTGACACATATCTGTTGGAGGAAAAAAGCAGAATAACCCTAAAAAAAAGAGGAATTAATCATTCTAGTGGACCCTATTATAAATGTCAAAAGTATTTAATTTGCATCAGGCAAAAACTGACCATATGGTAACTGGAGGAAGAGGCACTGTGGAAGAAGGCAAGGGAAGTTAATTCAGGTTGGATACCTGTCCTTCTACATCTGGACATCTTCCCTCAGATATGCATTGGATTTTCTTATTTCTTGTAGGAGCAGTGCTGCAAGTGGTGCACAGACAGTATGAGGTTTTTTTTTAAATCTAAATGTGCATAGTCAAGAAAGCACTTGTTTCTGAAAATCAAAGTGAGTTTTGACAAGCTAAAAAAAATCTTCCTGAAGTAAGTGGGTATATTATCACAAAGAGGAAAGAATATTGGTACTGGGGAGATGAAATTATTTAATTTTCTCTAACTACAACAAACACCTTGTGGTAAGCAGGATATAATCTCATTTTTGTGAAATAATACATTCTAATACCTTTAAATAGCGGGTTGGCATAGAGGGATGAACTGTGGAAAATGCACAGGACTCCACAAAATCTGAAGGAAAATGTGAGCTTATTGATATTTGAGACATATTTGCCTTTTTCTATTCTGTAACTAAGTAGAAAGTGCCTTTCCTAATTTATCTGAGAAGAAATTACAGTTTAGGTGCAGTATGTGTAGACTTTATCTTTGTTTCCTTCTTCTTTTTTACTAAAAAAGTGCATGTTTTCAGTAAAAGTCTCAAGGCTTAAGAAAGACCATGCACCCATCTGAGTCATTCTTACCAGCTGTTCTAAGTTTTAAAGGACCCTGAGCCCCCAAATAAAGATGCCTCTTCCAGAAAGTCCTGTCATGAGTGGTGTCAACAAAACCCATTCATGTTTTGTTGCTGCACGTGGAAGTAAGAAAACTGTTCACTTTTGCTGAGTATGGGGAACACATTCCAGAAACAGGAGAGCAGGTTTGTGTCAGTGGTACAGGATAAGGTGTCTGTCCACTGGAGCTCCACAAGGTGGTTCTCAGAGAGGGACAGACAGCTACTGGTTGCTGTCTGAAAAACTCCTCCATTACCGTAACAGGGCTGAGCAGGGGCACCTCTACCCCCTAAAGAAGTGCATGGGATGTGTTGGTTAGCCCCTCTGTCTTAGGAGGAATCGATCCAAGTCCCACCCTGGATTTGCAAGAGGAAGCATGATGTACCACAGTCAAGTGGAATCTCTGGGGTGAGCCCTGTCATGCTTGTGAGTGCTCTGAGCACTAAATTGTCTGGAGCCTTATTTTGATTTCTGGAGTGTTCACAGTGGGACAGGTGAGGCTGTGTTGTGGCCATCTGAGGGTAACAGCTGAATACATGGGAGAAGTCAGGGTCTGAAAGAGGGTACAGTGAACAGCAGACAGAGCTGGCAGACATTTGTTCTTGTGTCATCAGGTGAGCATGTGTCTGGCATATGTTGAGGCAGTTGGGTAATTTCTTACCTTTAAATATTACTGAGTACTTGTGCTGTCTGATATTTGCAGAGAGGGAGGCATTAAAATGCGCTGCGCTGCGTGTATGGTGACAGTCACTGTCTGCTCTGCTGGTGACACTCTGCTTGGAAGGGACATCTTTAAATAGTCACTGTCCCCTCTGACTTCCGAGTAACATGACTCCAACATAACCTCCTTTTGCTTCAGAGTTTTGTAAACTTGGAGGGAAGAAAGTTAAGTGTTTATGTTAATTCCATGCTGGCTTCTCCACTGATGTTAAGCTGTGGGTGGGGAGAGGAGAGAAATCATGTATTCACTGCACCCACTCCTCTGGGTGCGGATCCCAGACCTGCAGAATGTATATCCTCTAAATATCTCTGCAAAGAGATTAAAGCCAGTTTCTGGCATATGTCTTGCAATTCTTGTATAACTTATCCTATGCATACTGCAAAACACACTCTTATGGAATCTTTAGATTCAAATGCCAAACGTGCTCCATCAGCATGGAAAAACTATTTTTTTGACTAAATCTAGGAAATAGTATTTATTTGCATTTGAAGAAAGAGTAGAAAGGCCCAGTCCTCTTACATCAGCCAGAGTTAATTACTCAAGTTTGTGGAGAGGATGGGATGTAACATCCTGGTGATAACTGTGAAGAAAATATTTGTAAGAGGAAAACAGAGAGGAAGGAGCTAGATGAGAGAGATTTAGTGATAGCATTCACAAAGAAAGTTGTTGATATGCTATTTATATTGTTTGAATTAAATACATGTAACTATTTAGAATGACATCATAGCATTACATGTCAAGGCTGCAAAACACCACCTTGCATTAATAATCTGAATATGATGATACATGCGCATATCAAGTTGTGTTCTCTGCTTTCAATTTCATTGCTTTATGGACATTTTCACGGCATAAGGCAGAAGAATAATGCCGTTGAGCAAACTGTAGAATCTGGGAACCAGACAAAACTCAAGTGGATACCTTGGCTATGATAGAAAGGAGATACTTTTCCTTAGAAGGATTGAACCATTGCACGCAGAGGTCTGGCTCAAGGAATCAAGTGGTGAAAGTTAACTGAGGAAACCCCCCCATTATTCCTTTTGATTTGAATAATTTTTGGAGCAGCTGGGGTTAGCAGAGATGTGTGCTGAGATCAGTGAGCACAGCTATGACTCAGCCTTGTGGAGATGTCTGTTAATACACAGCAGCCCCATATATCCCAGGAAGCCTATTTCAGACTGCGGGATTCCAAACTGAGATGGTGCAGTGCACATACATCACATTTTTTCAAATTTATTTTTGTACTAGGGATCTTGGAACTAAATCAGTGACAGAGCCTCTAACTTTTCAGCAGCCAGATGCACTCTGATTTGTGGGTCTAGCTGAGCTAGAAATGAGATTTGCAGTACCTTTGTGGTTCTTGGGTTCCAGTGTTAATGGCCCAGTAGCCTGACTCCTGAAGCGAGCTCCTTCAGCTACACCATTGCTATGACTTAAAGAAGGTGGTGCCCCTGAGAACAGGTGGAATATTTTTTCAGTCACCCTGTGTCTGCCCTTGCCATGCCACTGACACTTAGGGGATGCCTTCTTTGCTAAGCAGGGATTTCTCTACTTGCAAAGGCTTTTGCTGTGGGTAAAATCTGCTGGATTTGGGGACTGCTGGATACTGCCTGCTGAGTGGAAATTAGGCATACTGACTGGCAAACACTTTTTTAAATTTTATTTTTTCCCCTTGTGATGGAATAGCCGTGTAATTTCATTGCTAAGTCAGTGATTGATGATCAATTTCTGTGCCATTAATTTTTCATTATCATCTGCCTTTATTTCTGACGGTTTTATCTATAGTATTTTTCAAACGAGTTTTCTCAATTGTGAAGACGAAAGCTAACAAATTAAAGACAAATATCCACCTTCTGCCTGAAACCTATACCCACAAAGAATGAAAAATATGGGGGCTAATTCAGCAGGGATGTCCAAATTGTTGTTACTGAGGCTTCTGAGAGATGAAGGCCCAGATAATGGACTAATTGCTTTAAAGTGAACATCAGGACTTTGAGTGATAGGATTAGAAAACTTAGGTTTCCTACTATGGCCATGATACTTTCCTTAAATAATTAATGAGTTCTAAGATCAGAGGACCATTAGGATTATCCACATTTTACAATACAGACCATGTATTTCAGCTGGGGATTTCTGCCTGCACTGCTGCAAACTAGAATATGTACTTCAGAAAACCTTTCTATCTTGTCTTTAGGATCCCCCAAAATCATTGTCCCTGGACAACTTTTTTCTGTAATTTGCTTGTTATTTCCAGCTTAATCTTTGCTGACCCTGCAGCCACTGAAGCTGTGAGAGGAGCAGCTCCAATTTTTTTTCACATACACCTCCCTCCCTGCAATACCTCATCAGCTGCAGACTCAGGAATCACCAGCAGAAGAGGGGGATCAAGGCTTTCTGACTTTTATGGCTGTCTAGGGGATCCTTCCCTTTTCTGAAGGACTCTGGTGGATTGGATCTTGATGGAATCAGAAAACTTCTTTGCTTTGTGAGACATAAAGTCACAGACTTTATGTGGAAACCTTATATGCTTGCTTCTTTGCAAGCTGGGTCTGCCAGGCTCTTGTGCTCTGTCACTGAGTAGATGGCTCTGCAGAGCATTTTTTGAATCCTTGTCTGAACTGATTTTCTTCTTCTTTACCCCCACCTTTTTTGTAAGACCCTTTTTGCCACAATCCCCATCAGAGGAACTTAATGTGTCTGTCTGATTATTTCCATAATCTCTTTTATTTTATTTATCAAATAATCACCACCACATATCTCTAAAAGAATCTATTTGTTGAATCTTTTATGTCCTTAAAGTAGTTATATATTCTAATTTACCATTTACCTAGGGTAGGCCTCAACTTCTGCTGCAGCTTCGTTGAACTACAGAATTATGTGAAGATTCATACACACAATAGGTGTCTAAGTAACCATTTTACATCCAAAACCTCCAGGGAGAAGTAGTAACAGGCCCCTTTTGGGATGCTAATTAACTTCCTTTCCACTGTTTACTGCTCCTGTTTTCACAGGGATTTAAGTGTTCTTCTAGCAAAGAATAAATCTCTCTCTTTAATATCTTTATATGAAGGGACAATTTTTGACAGACTAACACTTAGTGTGGTATAAAATGCAACATGTAAAATTTTTCAAGCACTGTCATTCAGATGTGCCGTCGTGTTTATCTTACCAGCACCGTGTAGGTACATTTTGGTATACACATATGGTATAAAAATATTAAGTTCTGTGTTTTTGTGGAGTCTTCCATATAATTTTAAAGTTCTGTAGAAGCACCTTGGGTTTTGCTTTCTATTTTCTCCTGTGAATTTGGCAAGACCGAAGTATTAATAATTTACAGGAGGTTGATCAAGAGAGAAAGCCAACTTCCTCTTTTTTTCCCATCCACTTTTCCTAAAAATTATAAAGCAGGACAAAATTCCATGTTGTTGGTGAGAATCTAATCTGGAGGGATGTGCTAGTGGCAGCAAGACTTTGTGCGATATAGCAAAATAAATTAAGTTCCAATAGCTGCCTGTGTATAAAGTGATACAAAAAGTTTTGCATTTTTAAACTTAGCCAAGATCCCCTCTGCTCCTCATTTTTTGCTGTGAAGCATGCTAATAGTATCAGCTCCACATCACTTTTTTCTTCGTTTTCTTTTTTTTTTTTTTTTTAAGGTTTCTAGTTAGGTCCCTGAACTAAAGATTTGCTTTCCAAAAAGCACAGTGATTTGCATTTTCTGTCAACAACAGTGGGAATTGCTGAATGCTCAGCACTTTAGAAACCCAGCCCACCTATGAAAATGCAGTGCTTCTATGAGGAGGAGACCTAGAATTGCCACTTTTAATTAAGAACAAAGGCACTCATCGTTACTTGCTTTACAGTTTCAAATTGCCTGGTGGAATAAAATGCTGATTTCATTCAGACTTTGGGATAGAAATCCTTTCAGGATCAATGGCAGTATTAAATATCTTTTTAAATTAGATTATTGCATCTCAAGGATCTTGTAGTTGAGAAATTAGCAAGGTACAGTATTTTTAAAAAACAATCAATCAAAAAATAGTCATTTTTACAATTAACACATATTTGAAAATGGTGTGTTTGACCTTGGAAAAAATAACAGCTTGTATAAAATAAACAAAAGGAGTGACATGGTGGGAGTACTATGTCCCTAGGGCCTTGTTACTCAAGGCAGGTCTGTATGGCTGGCACGGTTATGTCACTGGTGGGTTTTAGGAGGCGTGATCTCAATGTCAGCAGAAGCCCTTACTGTAGTTACAGCAGGCAAACATCTTTTTTTTTTTTAACAAAGGTTATTTAGTTAAAAGGGGATAGTTTACCAAAGGGCAGAAAGTATGTTTTCCTTAACCACTGAAAAGTTTGGTATTATTAGAAATCATTTTTCCATCCACAATAGAGCAGGTTACAGATTAAGCCACCTCTGAACATTAAACTAGACAGAAAGAACTGCTGATCTGGGTTTTTTTCCCTCAGCGTTTTATGCATTCTTGTCTCTTTCTTCTCAATCTTTTGCAGTTTGTCATCTTTATTCTCAAAGTGCTGCCACTAGAATTTCATCTATTACTTCAGGAATAATCTCACCATTGCTGTAAATACTAGTAATTTTATCTCTTTTCTTCAAGCCTTCTGTTCAGAATGGAGGAAATTAATTTGATCTTTGTGTTGCACTGCTGGGAAAAAGGGAAAGGAGGCAGAGAGATTTTCAGCCTACACACAAGGAGTGAGACACTAGGTTTTGAGGCAAAACAAAATTTTCATTTCAAATGAAAATTTTAATTTCAAGATGATCTTGAAGGTCTCTTCCAACTTTGTCATTCTGTGAATTCTGTGAATTCTGTGACGTAGTTAGCCTGCATGTTTGGATGGTGCTATGGGAGGTAAATAATTCTATCCGGATAGCAGTTACTTAAAAAGCTGGGACGTGTTACAACAGACAGTAGTATTTTGATAGTGAAGCTGCTCTTGGCAGTAGGTAGAGGCTTGGTCTCAATGTCAGAACATGAGTTTTCTTCCACAAGAACTGTATTGGTTTCCAATACATTACCAAGGTTTCTTAGGATATGTGAGTGCTCTGTACTCCAATTACACTGAGCGAATAAGCAACAAGAGTGGATACACGTGGGACAAGAAGGGGTGAATGATAACCTGCTTTGAAAAAAACTAACATGTGAGGCTGGGATTAGAACATCCTATAAATGTTAATGGGTGTTACTCAAGGGGGAGGAAGCTGTGTGTGGGAGGCATGAGGTGACATATAGCTTAAATATATAGCCAGTCTTTAACACAGTTAATACAGTCTATAATCAAGCTTTTACATGAACTAATAACTGTTTAAGTGATTTACAGTTCAGAAATACTTATCAGGGGATTGAGAATTGAATTTTAAATGCTGTAAAATTTGAGAATAATGCAGCAAGGAGGACAACACTGAAAAGATTCCTCCTTTTGCCTTTGGAAAGTATTGGCTGTGGAGGACACATTTATGCCAGGTGTTTGGGGTTTTTTCTATTTTTAAGTTCTTAGGGATTGTGCTTCTACGAGGGAGCACAATTTCCTCCTACAGTTTCCCTCTCTGAATATTACTCAGTTTGTGTGGAACTCACAAAGGACATGCCAACAGTGAGTCATCTGGTCACCAGCTCTGTCCTAAGGTTTTTAGCTAAATCTTGCAAAAGCTACTTTAATGTACTGAACAACAGTGATTGACCTTTGGTAAAACTCCCCAAAACAGTGTGGAAGGCAGTGTTTAAAGTCAAATGGCCTTCTTTTTCTGACACTGAAATCAAGTTTCAAAATCAGTGCTATTTCAAGTGCTTCACATTTGAAATAGAGAGGTGGATGTAAGAGAAGCGGATGTAAGATGCAGTGAGTTGATTTATCATCTTAAAATTTCCCCATTGTTACATTTTAGTAGTAAATTTTGAGGTTGTTGGTCAAACTCACTTGAAAGACTCTATCTTCAAATGTGAAACAGAGGCTTAGTTATCTGTTTTTGTAGGTAATAAGACTCAGGATATGCTATTCTGAAAATGAAGATTATACCTGTATGATCAGTCATGAGCATGGCAAATTTAGCTATTTTATTCATAAAAATGAAAACACAGGGGCTTGTTTGGATGCAAGCTTTACAGGATTAGTTAGTAATAAAAATACTATCTATGAAACAATTGTCTGGTTAGGTAGTTAAATGTTTCTGTCAGGAAGTAGATTTTCAGGACACAAGTGACAGGAAGCTGCTGTAATTCATAATCTTGTTTGTTCCTTTGCCGGGCATGGGTTAAATGCAGCAATGCTGAGGGCACCCAGCAGTAGCACCAGAAGAGAAAAAGACTGGTCTAGGTTGAAGCTGCTCATGAATCTATAGAATAAGGTGATGCTCCCTTAAATGTGTGTCCATCCGTATGGTGCTGAAAATTACCTCATAGCCTCTGATTCGCCATTGCTCTCTTATGAATTTAAAGGCACTGGCTGAGCAACAGGGGTTCAGTGAGGTGTGCTGTCAGATTTATGCCTTTTGAAATGCTAAAGAGGGTATTGGATAGTCAAACCACATTTTTTTGTTACCTACCTATGAGCCAAAGCTATGACTCAGTGGAGGCCCATGTCCTCACTTAGCTGGTGAGAAGATTTGGGGATAGGAAGAAGAGCAGTTCAGAGTCCCTTATCTGCTGAGGTTTGGCAGCATGAATGCCTGCTTTCTTCTCCTCTTCATTAGTGCAGTCAATGCTGAAATAATGCTGGTAAGAAAGGCTGGTCCAAGAACTGTTCACCAATAAAATCCCATTTAAGCCTCTAAGGAAGGTATTAAATGGGATTTAAGCAACATCTTGGCCTATGCTGGCTGTCTGCTCAGGGAAGAGTTTCATCTTAAGTTAAAAAAAATGTTTTAAAATATGTTTTCAGTGATCACATTATAGAATCACAAGGCTTAGGAATGGAAAATATCTATTAAGTCAATTGTTGCTATGCAGACTGTGCTATGAGAGTATGCTTCCTACTTTGTGTTGTGCCCAGACAATTTGTTAAATTTCTTGGTCTAGGAAAGATCCATAATAAATATATATCTTTCTGCATTTGATCTGGCCATGGCCTTGTACAGGAAGAAAGCCAGTATCTCCTTCCCCACACGAAGGGCTCCACGCAGCCTTGCTGCTTTCTCACTATGGGCAATGGTGATAAAAAAAAACAAAGACTTTTTGCAAGGTTTTTTCTCCACCCTAAGCAAGGGCATTTCTATTTCACCTTATGTTTGTGTATAAGAATGCATTGGGCTCTTTTCTTGACCATCCAGTTGCACAGGTGTGTTGGCAAAAGGGTCACTGTGGACAGTTAGTGATTAATTGAGAGTATCTCCTGCTTGGAGCTATTTACTGGGCCCAAGGTAGACATTTTTTGCTTATTTATATATTGCTATTTTGCTTGTTTTAATATTATTTATCTATTTACTTTCATGCCCTCATGTCATGTGATATATAAATTGTAATTATAAATTAGAATGCTTACAACTAGAATTTATGTGGAGATTTTCTGTAAAAACTTCTTAGTTGCGTGTCAGTTTCAGAATAATTTGTTGACCTGTAACGTCATATTTTTAAAATTAAAATTAGACCAGCTACCCTTACTTTCTGCAGCAAACTAATGCTTCCTTTTTTTTTTAATGTCAGCCATTCACAAAATAAATTGCCAAGCTCTGAACATATAATTTCAAATTTGATTTATACCAAATTAACCTTCTGCTTATGAGCCCTTCCATTTGTTTTCCTTTCAGATTATTGAGTCATGAAAACCTTTGAGGTTTTGGGTTTCCATCCCAGCTTGGCACAGGGAATTCTTTTGAAACCTTGAATTTCCACAAGGTGGTGAAGTAATTTGCTTTTCAGCTGCATATATAATGAGACGTGCTGAAAATCAGAGCTGTTTTTTCTACTCAGAGAAGCAAACATCTCCCAGATTTCCTTCCTGTCCGTGCCACTAGGCTTGGCCTTTGTGTTTCCTTCCCTTGCCTATGACAGCATTCCAGTAGGTTTGGGGGGCTTCCTGTGGATGAGGAGAGCTGGCTGCTTGAATGGAGGAGAGGGGTCAGCCAGGTGTCTGCCTCCACAAGAACAGTGGCATCACTGCTGAGAAAAGGGCAGGGAAGATGCTGCTTGTCTGAGGGGTGAGGTGGGCTGCAAGTCCTGGGCAGCAGAGGTGCAGGTTCTTCTCTGGTGTGGTGATCCTGTGCATAATCCCTTCTCACCCTGCTGAGTTTTGATTAGCAGCAGGGAAGATTTTCTCCAGCGTTACTATTTTCTCTGCATTTCTGTGTGTATGGCATCCGTTCCATTTCGTGGCCTGGCATATTACTTGGGAAACTGCAAATAGTGTGTTGAAATTACTTAGCTAGCTACAACAATATGTGAAATGCCTGTCAAATGCTATGTGCCTGTAGATGGGAGGAGCAGGCCTGCATGCTGAATTTTCTCATAACTACCACTGATTTTAAGGAAAGCATGGGGTTTCTGACAAAAAGCAGAACCGAGAAAAGGGTTTACAGCTTTGAGCTGATGCAGCTTTTGCACTAGAAGTCTATAAAATATTATCGATATACAAGACTTCATATTCTCTGTTTGACATGTATGAAGCCAATAGAAAATGTGTTTGTGCAAGATAAAACAAACTGAAGCAATCTTCTGACCCAATAGCATACAAGTTGCTGTATGCAACTCAAATATGAGTTCAGTGTACAACCACTTTGATCAACCCCTAGAATATCTATTTTCAAAGGAATCATATGAGTTCTTATATTGATTTGTCACCTATGGTTGAATATTTCTCCTACAGAATGTTTAAAATGACACATGTTTAAAATTAGACTTGGCAGAGTAATTTGCCTAGAGATTATTCTTGTGAAGTATTGATTCACAGCACTGCTGTGAGCTGGATTACTGTCCAAATTGGAAAAGCCAGTCCTAGAGAGGTCTTTATCCTTTAATAACAATTAGCTGCTTTCTTAGAGGGACACAGCAGACTGAAGCAAAGGAAAGCTGCAAAATGTCAGGCAACCAGGGCATCTAAGGCCTGGTTCTCTTCAGGGATGAGAAAGAAAAAGAAGAAAAGCACCAAAAAAGATGGTTTTCTGGAGCTGGAAACTAGACACTCTGATGCTGTTTGTGTTATTAATAATTAGGTGCTCTGAGGAGCTGAATCGGACTCGCCTCTCTCTTCTTGGGCTTTTACCCAGCAGCTGCCTGATTGACCAGAAAAACCTAACAGCAGATGTGCTGCCTGCGGTCCATTTAGCCTTGAAACATTTATACAAGCATAGATGGATGCTGAAGAACTATGAGCTCCAGGTATCATTCCATGACACGCAGGTAAATGGATGTAGGTGTAGAGTTGTGCAGTGCTTGAGCCTCCTCTGTGAGCACACTTTGGAATTCTTGTGACTGAACTCCTTCCTGGAAAATCCTGCTGAAAGAGAGCAGATGTGGCTGTCCAGCAATGTTGGGGCTCTTGGGTGGATGCCTGACTGTGATGTGGATCTAGTAGTGCAGTCGTGCCCTGCTGGTGCTAGGAGCAGGAATAAAGAGTGTGTGAATTAGGGAGCTTGGTGAACACCTATGGCTCTTGAGGAGTGTTTGAGGCACCCAGGAAGTGATTCCCAAATCCATGGCTTGCCGAGTCACTCTATTCTTCTGCACTGTCTTCTGCATCTTGATCTTCTAGCTTTCCACGGTGACAGCTTTATCGATCACTGCCTTTCTCTTCCTGCTTCTGCATGAGCAGGAGAGCAGCCTGTGCTGAGCTCTCAGAGCAGGGTGGGGATGTAGAGCTTTGCTTGCCATTTTAAGGAAAAATTAAAGGCTGATATGAGAGATGAGGGCTCTGAGAAGCTGGGTATATTGAGATGATATCTGTTTTGGCAGTAATTTCAAATTTGAGAGAAGCTTCTTCTAGATTTGAGATATCTCTTCATCTTCTGTACAGAAATTAATGCAGTCAGTTTCTAAAACCTGTCTTTTAGTCTGGTCAGAAGAATTGTGGCAAAATTAAGAGGAGGAGCTCACATATCAGGGTGATCTGGGACCATAAACATATTCTTAAGGAGGTTGCTACTGATACGAGTTTCTGTTTCCCACATCAGAGGCATGTGGTGGGGCAGATGCCCTCAGACTCATACACACTTACAAGCTGCTTAATATTTTGAAGTTGCAAAGTAGTGTGTCTCAATATGTTTACTTATCTATAAATCTTAAAACATGGAATGTACTGTTATGATGAAGTTATTAAAATTTGACATTATTACACCAATAACAGTTGTGCTGCATTATATAATGGGAAGAAGGTATTATATGTCTTCTTTTGAAACTCTAGAAGATTATCCAAGGGAGAAATTAGAGTGTAATTTTAATAGTGTATTTGGTTCATAAGCACTTATGTATAATTTTTGAAGTGCTTAACATATAACAAACATGATCCCATATGCTATATTACTTGAAGATTGCCTCCCCGTTTAATAATGGAACACATATGCATCAACTGCACGTTCTCATTAAGAAATCACTTATCTTGTAAATTGCTTTTGATACCATTCACTGTTTTATTTATTTGTCTGTATGTTCTTATTGGAAATGTAATTATAGTTATGCAGTCCTGAAAAAAGTGTGTTTCTTAGTTTCTTGTGTAAAAAGAGAAAGTGAGAGAAAGCTTAAATAAGTGGAAAGTGTGGATAGACGCGTTTAAGTGGACAGCAATTAAAACCTCCTTTTTTTTTGCTCAGATTCAGTATTTGGTTGGGCTGTGGGCAGTTTTGTGGAGGTGGATGATTATTTGCTAATTGTGTTTACCTAGTTTCCAGTTCTAGGAGCAGCTCTAAAATATTTTTCCCCACATAAATATTCAGTGGATTTGAATTGCAGAACCTCAGCTCTGTTGCACTGACCTCTCAATTTGAATAAAAATATTGAAGTAATCTATAATTATATTTTTAAAATAACCCCTGGCAAAAGACATAGATCACTGCCTTTCTCTTCCTGCTTCTGCCTGAGCAGGAAGACATGTCATGGTGACTTGGAAGAGATTAATAGAATGTGGATCCTTAAAATTTCTGATTTTTCTTCCTGGTTCTGAGAGTAGAGTACACACTCGAGTTTTAAGTACTGATTACAGACACACTGCAGAGGCCCTTGTCTTTAATTGTTTGTCAGGGACAGTATGAATGCAGGAGAGCTGGTTCTGTTTTTTTAATGCTGTTAGCCTAGACTTGCCATGTGTGACCTTATACAACCTTTGGATTAGCTTCCTTTCAATTAGAAAGTATGGATACTTTACTCTTTGGATGCAAGATCTGCCATGAGAGGGACAGATAATTTACTTCTGGGCATCGTTCACTAGGAAGAGAGAAAAGGTACAACTAAAAGTACTTGAGTTGCTTTTGCTGAAATAAAAAAATGGAAAGAAATCATGACTCCCAATATATGCGCAGGACTTGAAAACAGTGTTGTAGCTTCATTCATGAGCCAGGGGAGGAGAGTTGTGCTCTGCCATGAGCCCCTGAAGTTTTGAGCATTCTCTGCTGCCCAGGAGGGATCACTGCCCTGCCCAAAGGTAGGATGTTTTGTGCAGGGTGTTCAGTCTTTGGCTTTGCTACTGTTTTATTTCAACTAATTAAGCTGTCACTACTCCAGAATGTGAATGCTAATCAAGAGGCAAGGGGAGCATTCTTGCAAGAGATGTCTGAATTCTTTGTATTAAATGAAGCTGTTTCAATCAGGAGCCTTTGGGAGACTTTCTTCAGCAGAGTACTTTATAACCTGGTGGCTTTGGCACTGAGCTGAGAATGGAATGCTCTTTTTGACTGTCTCTCAGGTCTCCCGTGATTAAATGTGCATTTCCTAATTACTGTGTTGTCAATTCCTTTTAAGTGGGACTCCCTTGAAAACTCATGATGTAGTACTTTCACATTAAAAAAAAACAAACTTAAATATTCACTAAGAATGAAAAACAGGCAAATGAAAACGATCTTGTAGTTCAGTAAATGGCTGCTTATCCATCAAATGGTACATCTATGTCTGCAGTGTTTATTTATTTATACCAGAACGACACTGTTAACAGGACTGATCTATCTCTCTATGCCAGCCACCCCAAGCAGTGGCAGCCTGGGGAGGTTTCCTGCCTCTAACTGAAAGAGGGCTGAACCTGGGCTGTGTGGAGAGCTCAAATCCTTGAAATGTTGGACAAAGGATGTGGGAGGGCAGCAAAGCTGCATTCTGCAGATTTGTGAGTCCAGCCATGGAGCAGCTTTTTAGTGCAGTAGGGGAAATAATGCCCTTGAGATTTTCACCCATGGGGGTGGGCAGCCAGGTATAATTGAGCTGTCTGAGTATCACTTTATTCCTGTCTTTCACCGTATGGCTGACATCTGGAGTCTCTCCTTCTATGCTGTCCTCAGGGTGATCAGGCTGGTGGATTCTTACAGGCTTAAGCAAGTCTAAAAATAGTTTTACTGCTATGTAAAGAACAATATGTTGGTTCTTCAAAGTTATTTTTCTATTCTTACCTAGTTTTCTGGGTTAGTAGCCAGTTAAAAGGATGTGAAGCCAGGGCTTTGTTAGCCGTGGTGTTAACAAGAAAGGTTTACGTGCTGTAATTAGGGCATGGTCTGAGCAAACGAATAGACTTTACCACTGGGATTTTCTGAGTAGTGCTGATTTGCACTCAGATTGCTAGTTGGCACTTGGCTGAGTCTATCCTAACATGTATCATTTCTGACAGGAATGCTACAACATATCCCAGTCTGACTTAAAAGCTGGTTGTCTTTTCTTTGTTAGTAAACTGATTCCTTTGTAATGGAATGACACAATAACATGATAGCTGTGTGTCAGCTGATTCAAAGATTTGTGTTCTTGTTAAATAAATGCAAACCGCCCCCCTTCCTTCCCCCCAAACCCCCTAAAACCCAGCAGTGGAACAGTTACTGAAAGTGACATTGATAGGCAAATTATTTCTAAAGTGAAAATTTCAAGGCATGCTGGTTTACTTGTCTTACCTAAATAAGAAAAAAATATCTGCTTCAGGCTTAAGATGCAATAAACGGAAGCTCTACACTGGTTTTGGGTTGCACGTGTATATTAATCCCCTAAAAGCACAGGCATTTTGCAATGATGTTAGGATACATCACCAGTGTTATTCCGTAAATAAGACAAAACATCTCCTGGTTTTTGTGTGTGCAGCTCGTTGCATGCAATGTGTAACTCCACCTTGCACACTCCTGCATTCTGGGATGGTTCAGGAAACAGTTTGCTAAGACAGCCATAGGAAACAAAAGCATCCTGTTTGGTAGACTTGAGAGTTTGAAAGCTTCTGTAAATTTGTGACCTAGGAAGTTATTAAAAGACCATGTACTTGGTAAATCAGTTCTTGACATTGACTTTCACATGAACGAGATATCTATCTTGCCTCGCAGAGAATGCAGTTTCTAAGTACTTTTCTAAGTATTTTAGGCATGAAAATTGTGAACAATAATATACTCGCCAAAATGATAATTTTAGCATTCCTAAATTGTCATATCACTATCTTTGTTATTGGAAAAGTCTAACTTAAAACAGGAAGAAAAGTGTTATGTTGTCTATATTTTTCAACCCAAAAAACTCTTAATTATAATTCCTGGCAAAATCTCTTTGTTTTCCAAATATTACACTTAAGAAAAAATTATGATAATCTTGGCTAAATTCCTTATAAAGAGTTGTTTTGAACTGTCATGAAAGGTATCCAGTTTCAGTTTTATTCTAATGTTTCACTTTCTAGTGCAGCAGGGGTTCAGAGTTGTACAAAGGGTGCACAGTTGCCTTATGTTAACCCTTTTATGTGTTATTTGAGCTACTTCTCACAGAGCGGAAAGACATGTAGCTTTCCTTAACTTTTGGCCCCAAAAGACTCAGCCTTTATTCACTGATGTAATTCTGCCTTCTTACTCTATCTTCTTGGCGTCACCTTTCATTTATTTCAGGCCTTTGAAACTGCTGTGTTTAATGCACCTTCCTCATATGAGTGCTGTACATGCAGACATCTGGTGTGAGAAAAAATTACTTGGGCTTGGCATTTCTGTTTTCCTGTTACTGCTTCTGAACCGTAAGGAATTTGAGCAGAGGAGCTGGTTGATGAGGGCTGACAGAGGGGTTTGGTGCTGTGAAGCTGGGGATGTTCCCAGGCATGTCCAAGGCAGAAGGGCTCTGGGCTTCCTCTGACCAGAGTTTGGAAATGTGGGCTGGGGATATCTCCCTTCAGCTAGTGTACCAGGGTTCTTGTGCCGTCAAGGAGTAGGCACTTTTATGTGGACAATTCATCTAACCTATTTTAGGTGACTATTTTTAAAATAAAAAGAATTGTATACTAGAGAAAGCCTGTTTTTTTTGGCAAAGTCTAAAGGGAGCCTCAGCTGGCTGGTGTAGATGCAGATGTCTCCTCTGTGGAGGTCTGTATTACGTCAGCTAGAGACCTCCCTAGGTGTCTGGGGGAATTTTAATGTAAAACCCTGTAGTAACAGTGCATTTCCATCACCTCTGGCTCTCTGGGGGTTTCAGCAGATGGTCCAGAGAGCTCACTTCCCACCATCCCCACTTCATCTTTACTGGTTACAAAATACTCTGCTTTGGTCTCTCACATCTAGCCAGAAAAGCTGGAAAACAGGTCAGCAGTGTCCTGTGGTGTGTGGGCAAGCAGGGTGGTGGCAGCACAGTGGCCAGGAGTGCACAGCAGGAATCTCTTCCGTGCCAATCCTGTGGGCACACAGGCTGTCCCTCACTGGAGCTGAGGATGGGCTTCTGCTGCCACTGGCTGTGGGGCTGTGCCTGGGGAGGGACTCACCTGGTAAGGCTTTTTTGTGGATGAAATGTTACAATGCTCGGGAAGCATGTCCAGCTCTCTGGTCTTGCTTTCAGCTCCTGTATAAGGAGAAAATTGTGAGGAGAACTGTTCATGTAGAGCACAGTTTCTTTCTAAATCAATAACACTGGGAAACCACATTATTATCACCACTCCTCAAAAACCAAGGAAGGATCGTTTAGATATTCTTGACATAATTTTTGAAATTGCGTGCTCTTGTATTTTCTTTTCAAAATTAGTTTCAATTTAGATTATAGTGTTTTTCTCTATATTCCACATTAAATTCAAAATTTAAAAAATTATAATTTGAATTATTGTTTTTATGAAGATGAAACATTCCCATCAATGAAAAATTAATTGTTTTCAGAATTATGTTTCATGGCAAAATCTCATGTTTGGGATTTTCTGTTCCCAATAGTATGAAAACCACTTGCAAAACTTCACAAATCACTTGATCCTGTTCTGCACCTCCCTGCTCATATCTGCTCATGGATGTTCTCCTTCTATGAAATTCTACACATATATGTTTTCTGATCTTTATTGTGAAAGTTTCATAAAATGCCTCCTTTTCAATTTGAAAATAAAAAGGGAGATCCATCAGATTCTGCAAAAGTTAGTGCATTTAAGTATGCTTTGTTTAGGTCAACTCCAAGGTTTTATGCTTGGTGTATCATGTTTGAATGGGTCCAAGTCTCTGGTGAATAGTGTTGCTTTTGGAGCAATTTTCTTGATCTTGATTTGTCACTTGTGCAGTCAGTCTCTAAAGAAATACCACCAGTGACATCTCCACTCTGCTACCATTCTCAGACACATCTTGCAATTACCTTAGCTTTCACAGTAAAGCAGTGATAAAGCAATGCAGGGGCCTTGTGAAGGCAAAGAATTAAAAGACCCCAGAAGGGCTGTTGTTAAGTTCTGGATCATTTGTAGCTTGGCTAAAGTGTGGTAGCCTCACAATCTGCTCCGAGAATGGTGACCTGCTGGACAACTAGCACAGGAGAAGTAAACCAGGGTCTGCTTCAAAGTAGGAGGTGGTAAGACCGCTTGATTGATTTGAGTAGTTCCACTGAAGGATTAGACATTTTGGCTTTGCATCTCAATTAAACTTCCTTAATTTATTTTTTTTTACATAGGCAATCTTTAAAACTAAAAATGTCTTTTATCTATTGAGTGCTCTGATACCAGCTGATGCCATACCACTAGAAACATTTTCTTGTTTGATGGAGATGCACAGTAAATATTTTATACATAGAGAAGTAATCTGGAATTCAAAAAAAAAGAAAAGTAATTTAGCACTGTTTTCTGAGGGTGTTCGTATCCAATTCTGTTATTCTCCAGACCTTCTATGTCCATCCGAGTCAAAGAACTCAGTCCTGCTGCCCATTTCCTCCATTTGTGGCTCTTACCCTCGTTTCCCACTGCTGGGCTCTTTTTGCTCTCAGTTAGCATATGCTCTGTCTTGGCTGACATCACTGCTGCTCCAGAGCTCCTCTCTCCTGCCGTGACCACTGACTCCAGGTGCTCTGTGATTTCTCATCTGCCCACAGTGAGGAGAGAGGCAGGGATCCAAGAGAAAGGAGTCATCAGCAGGGGGCCGATGAAATGTTGTGAAGAGGAGGTAGGCGTTTCACAGGGTTTTAAAACAAGAAGGATCAGGAAAAATGTCACCCCGATGTCTTATGAGCAACTTCCAAGCACAGGAACCCTTTAGGAGTGCATGGCTTAGTACCAGCTAAACCACCAGAAGTTTAGAGACACAAATGTGATCAGAGCATCGTATTTAAAGAAGTGGGGCTTGAAACTGTAGTGAGGAATGTTAACTCCAGAGGAATTTAGCAACAGGGAGAAGATAGAAATGAAGTTTTATTCACATTTTTGTTAGGAATTTGTGTCTTGTTACAGAGTGGGTCCAGTATTGCTCCCAGTACCAAGTATATTTAATAGATTTCAGGCTGGAATGGAAGATTTTCTGAAAACTATGTTAAATGCATCATTTAAGGAAAACCATGAGGTTTTTCTGATTATTTTTTCAGTTTTGTGATTGCATTATCTTCCAATAATAAATGTTTGTTTATTTTTATTATGAAGGCAGGGACATTGAATTGCATTTACCATTTTGTTCCAAATGATGTCCTTATTCTGAGAAAGAAAATGAATAGAAACAAGAATTTCTTGATACATAAGAAAACTCACATGAAGATCTGACAGACAGATGGAACTGATTTATAATATTTATGTGATATGTATTAAATTATTTAAATCTTATTGATCAAAGCAATAATATAGGAACTTTTATAACAATGGAAAATACTCTTGATCCAATTCTCATTTATGCAAAGGACATTTTTACTGAAGCTGACAAGATAAAGGTGCCTTGAAAACATCTGATTTTTACATCTGCTTGGACAAAAACCACAGCCACAGCCAAAGTAATTGACTTCAGTGTAATCTTCTCTACCCAAAACCTGATATTCAGTATTAATAAAAACATATAATTTGTGGGATGGGTAGAAATGCAGTGGGAAGATATAAAAGTCAAGAGGGTTGTTTCTCTTAACTTTGGTGTGCTGGTAGCTGCAATCAAAGTGATGCTATAGTACAGACATGCTTTAGAGCCAGGTGACATGCCAGGTTTTATCCCTGGGACTAAGATCTAGTTATTAAGAGGTCATGCAAAGAACTTTCTATATGGTAAATCATGGGAGGAAGTGGTAGAAATACCAGAAAGCCTCTCCTTTGTAGCACAACCTACAAAGAGCAGAGAAAACTAGATGAATGAAATGCAAATAAAATGCTTGCCTTGAAATGGATCCTTGCATGTAGATATTGGTACATCAGCAATGGTTTTAAACTTGGCAGTGATCATCATGGTGATAGAAGTCTTAGAAGATGCTTCTACCAATAACTTCTTCTTGCCTAGTTTTTGTTGTTACTCTTGGTTGTCCTGAAGGGGTCAAAAACCTAGCAGTAGATTAATTTACAAAATATGGTAATCTTGACTTCATTAGCCTTCCATGGACCAGTTACTCTATCCATCAAGATATTCTTGCAGCCGGTTCACAAGTCTCCCTCAAAATTGTAATTTATCTTTTTGAAAGATGTGCAATTTTTATTCAGAGTCATCCAAGGGTGAAGAGAATTTACTGCATTTTTTTGCAAAGCTGTACCAATAGGCAATTTCACATGTTGTTTCTGGTTAAACCTTGCTGATTTTGTATTTCAGTTGTAATATATAATGCTCTCTGTTAGATTTAAGATCACAGTGTGATATCTGTATATTGATTGTGGATCATGTTCATCTCACCACTTTCTATTGGCTGTGATAAACAGAGGAAGTGCTTTTATTTTCTTGCTGCAAGGCAGATTTTTCAGGACTTACACCACTCATCAAATTAGCTTTCCGGAGAGAGAACAGAGGAGTATCACCATTCTCCATTGCCCTGCTTGACTCCTACTTTAACCTCACATTGTAGAAGCATGGCTCCTGTAGCAATTGACTCTGCTGTTCCTACTGACTTGTGGAGGTCCAAAGAACAAGTGGGATACATATCTGGTACAGGAAGAGCCCTATTTATGTAAAAACCACATACAGAGGTAGAAGTGTCTCTAGAAATTTTGCTGTGTCCTTGAGTTGTCAGCACACAGTTCCTCTTCTCTCTTCACATAATGCTGAGATACAGGCTGTATCATAAAAAAAATGTACCCATAAAATAGAAAGACTTTAGACTACAATTGTCTCAGTCTGAATATTCTTGATAGACAGAACCACAGTATGACCTTTTCTGATTAAAATAAGTTTGAAACCCATCCCCTTGATGACAAAAACTCAGCATGAGAAAAGGAGGATATTTTGAGATTTTACCGTGTTTCACATATCATTGCAAGATTGTTAATCTTTATTTGCAGAACACTCTTTATATAAATATGCATTTTTATCAGTAGAAACCATGTGACAGGTATTTTGTTCTTTGACTTTGTTTACCTCGAAAGCTTGCATGTGTAAATATGTGTAGCTATGTAACACTAAAGGAGAAGGTGTGGGGCTGTGGCTAGCTATGAATACAAAATCTGAATGACTATTTGCTTGCTTTATATTTCAGCTGTCCTGTATGAGAGCTCTTTTGATTTATAGACATTTCTTTCAATGTCTGCAAGAAAACTGCTAATAAAATTAGGTATTGTGATATTTCTAAAGTTCCCATTCATGGAATCATAGACTCATAGAGTCATAGAATCATAGAATTGTTTGCATTGGAAGGGACCTTAAGATCATCTAGTTCTAACCTCCCTGCTATGGGCAGGGACACTTTTCACTAGATTCAGAGCCCCATCCAAGCTGGTCTCAAACAATTCCAGGAATGGGGCATCCACAACCTCTCTAGCCAACTTGTTCTGGTGGCTCACCACCCTTACAGTAAAGAATTTCTTCTTGCTATCTAATCTAAATCTACCCTCCTTTGGCTTAAGACTATTCTCCTAGTCGCCATTAGTTTTTATTTGCACTTAACTTGTGGAGTTTTCTGCCTTGATCGTTACTGAGAGTGCTTTAATTCTTAGTTTTATTTAAGTACTGCTAGTTTGGCCTTACAGAGTTCCCTGCTTAAGACCTGATCCATAACCAGGATGCACACGTATAGATAGAGCCCATCAAAGCTGAACTGATCTGAGAAGTGAAGATTGATGCAGTTGATGTCTGATTCATCACATCTGTTTTTAGATATGTTTGTCTGAGTTGGGCAGCCTTTACAGTCAAGACATTTAGATGCATGCTTTAGGATGTAATGAATCCTGTACTATAGCAGCCTGCTTCTTTCCACTGTCTATAATAACCCATAATATTTAGCATAACTCTAGGTTTGGTCAAATGAATCACGCTATGCATCTGGCCATATAGAAAGGAATTTGTTGTTTGTGCTGTTCAGGTACATGGTGATCACTACCTTGTTGATCAGCTGCATGGCAAAATGGTGCATTTATAGTTTTTTTCACTCCTTCATATTCATGAACCAATATCCTCTTAATGTAGGAAATACTTTCAAGTCTGTGTCCTAATGGAATGCCTGGATACTACCTAGGTTTTTACATGACAGACCATCCATTTAGCATCTGAGAAGTAAACCCACTAATGGTAACCTATCTTTGTGCCTCAGGGACTGCTACCTCCCAGCAGCTGCCTGTGTTACCTAATACATGTTCTCTTTACTTCCACTGTAGAATTCACATTTATCTAATTTTCTGCTTCCAGTGCTTCTTCTAGAACTGTGTTCAGATTGGTTTTGTTAGTGATATTTTAATTTTGCAGGATGCTTTTGCTACTAAATGCTTCTACATCTTTGAAAATTTATCTCTTTTGTTATTTTCCAAACACATTTCTAAACCAAGTTCCTTGCCTTCATTAGTATTCTCAGTAGCACCCAGCTTAATAGCATCAGGAAATTTTCAGCAAATTAACCAGTTGTTTAGGTCTTCAATATAAAAATTAAAATGTTAAACAGAACTGTTCCAACACTGATCCTCTGGCAGTCTAATCATAGTCACTTTTCCCAAACTTAGCAATTTGTCATTTATCATCACTGTGGTACTTCAGCCATAGTTCAGACTGTTTTATCACACATGTGTAATCATATGTAATTGATTTGGTAAGATAATATGAAATAATATGCTAAATTTCAAATATTCTAAGTGAGTTCAAGCTTAGTTTTCAATTAAAATTGCCACTCAGTGGGCAGATGTATCACAAAAGCAAGTACATCAAAATCAAAGTGCAATGCATAACAAATGAAATAGAAAGTCATGGATACAATATTATACACAGATATTAGATGAAATGGTGATACATCTACATTACATATGAGCTGTAATCCATCATAAAAATTAGTATAGGTCTAATAGGAGGGATTTAGAGATGGAGGATACCTGCAGGTACCTTTGCACAGTTGGGATGTGATTTGAAAGAGGGGGTCAATCCCAGTATTGCATTTCATGACACTTATTCAACTCAATTCCCCTAAAGAAAAAAAAAACCCAGGCTTTCTTTTACTTTTGCATTTTACTTGAATTAAATATTTCTTGGCCCATATATCAGAAGTAGAAACTCATAACAGTGGTTTCTGGCTTCATAGGGATATCCACATAGATTCTTGGTGTTGCTTATTGTACTTGAGTGTCATCCACTTCTTGCCTTGCCCAATGCATAATGCACAGGTGGGTCATACCCAGGCAGTTCTTTCATGTACCAGTTCCTCTAATTTGTTTGAACTGATATATAAAATTTTTTTTTTCATTATTATTTCATATAAAGGTTGCCCGAGATCATCCTTCACTCCTTTTGAATCTGGCTCTTTTGGTGCATAAGGAAATGTGGGAAGACACTGGGTCCTTGAAATGAAGCTGATGTCTTGGATGCTTTCCATAGCACACAAGGAAAAAAAAAAAAACCACAAAAAAAAAAACAAGTAGGAGAGAGCTCTGAAGTGAGTACTGAGGGCGGTGAGGAATGCAGTGTGATGAATGGTCAGGAAGCCACTCTAATGCTTTCATTTAAAAATAGACATGCAGTCTCTTGTGTGGTTACAGAGTAAAACTTGAAAAGGTAATAGGAGTGCATTCTGAAATCCAAAGGTAAATAAGCAATAAGAATTTATTGTGATCATAGGTTCAGTTTTATAGTATTTTTGATTCTGACTCATGACCTTTCAACATCTGTAATGGATGGTATTAGCAAAATAGGGAAGAGATTCATAATGTATAGCACTCAAGTAAGGACCAAAGTGCCTGTCAACCCTTTTGCAGTGAAATTTAATTTCCTGCCTTTTTGTCCTGTGCAGAGTAGCGATTTTCTTTTTATTGTTCCGTTTGACTTTGAAGAAATATATCTTGTTAATAACTTCACACTTTTGAATGTGGTTTATCTATCTGAATTTATTTTAGCTTTCTTTATAATGGTAAGACACTGAGCATGTATTTCTTAAGAAGTTTTTAAATTTACCTACAGTAACTGAAAATCATGTTGGTCTGATTGTACAAAACCAGAAATATTAGTTGAAATTGTGTGCAGAACAGAGCAAATAATTCTTAAACAATGAAGTTGATCAGAGTCCTCAAAATTTATGAAAACGGAAATATAGTGTAACAATATATTTTAACTGAATTTTATGGGTCAGTAAAAATACAGAGACAGATCTTTAAATAGAAAAAAATAAATAAATACTCTTTTTCAGTTCTATAGCATGTCACTTAGAGCCTAGCCCTCTAACTAAATATATCCCTCCAAAATACTAAAAAGACTGAGCAGTGCCCTTCAGAGATCCACCAGTAGTGGAGCTGATTTTGTGTAATTCCTCTATTATATTATTGACCTGGAGGATGAGATGGAGTGCTCCCTTCCCAAGTTTGTAAATGATGCTGGACTGGAGTAGTGGTTGACAACTGAAGGAAGAGGGAACTCGACAAGGTTGGGTTGAAAGGGCTTTTGGGTATAAGATATTGCCATAATGATGTGAGTCCAGCAGAGGACTACCAAGATACTTCAGTGGTTTGGAGCACATTACATAGAAAATGTATTTCAAAGTTTAGTTTTGAAATACTGTATGTAAGGGAAAGCAAAGCAGATGGTATTTGGTGACTCACTAGTATGAAGGTAAAGTGCAACTACCATACTGAGCTATCATCTCTTCATCTCATGGGCGGCTTGTCCCACTCTCCTGTCTGTTGGAGGGACAGCACAGAAGGGCACAAGCAGCTCAGGATGTTTCTGGAGGGCACTGGTGATAACTTCCAAAAAACATAAGGGATCAAGGAGCTCACAAGCTGATGAAGTAGGGGCTTGTGGGGGTGGACTGAAAGCTGTCTGAACTGGCAGGCTTAAAGTGTAGTGATCAGCAGCATGAAGACAAGCGGGATATCAGACCCTGGTGGTGTACCCCAGACAGCAATACAGGGTCCATCACTGCTTAACATTTTAATTAATGATTGGGATAATGGTGCAGACTGTACACTCAGCAAAAACATTTGCAGAATGAGACAAATCTGGGAGGAATGGCTGACAAACCTTAGGTGTGTATGCCTTGATGTAGGGAGGGACTTGGATGGGCTGGAGAAACAAACCTTGTGAAGTTCAACAGGGGAAAGGGCAAAGTCCTTCCCACAGGGAGCAGTAACACGTGGCACCAGTACACACTAGGGTTGACCAACTGGAAAGCAGCTTTTCAGAGAAGGCCTTAAAGGTCCTGGTGGACAGCAAGCTGACCAAGAGCCAGCAATGTGCCCCTGCAGCAAAGAAGCCAACAGCCTCCTTTTCTGGCTGCGTTAGGAAGAATGTTGCTAACAAGTCCAGGGAGGTGATCCTTCTTGTCTGCTCAGCATTTGTGAGGCCACATCTGGGGTGCCATATCTGGGTACCCTGATGCAACAGGGATATGGACTTAGTGGAGCAAGTCTACAAGGATTTCTCATGTGTGGAGAGGCTGAGAGAGCTGTGATTATTTAGCCTGAAGAAGAGAAGAGTCAAGGGAAAGCTTATCAATATTTATAAATGGTAGGGTGTAAAGAGGAAACATTTAGACTCTTCTTATTCATGCTCATTGAGAAGACTACAGGCAATGGGTATAAAGTAAAACACAGAAATTTCTATCTGAATATAAGAATTTATGTGAGAGTGGTTGCACACCAGCACACTGTCTAGAGATGTACAGTCTCCATCCTTGGACATTCTCAAAACACAACTGGACACAGTCCTGGACAATTTATTTTTTCTGACCCTGCTTTGAGCAAGGAGGTTGAACGAGATGGATCCCCATATACCCCTTTCAGACTCATGCATTCTGTGCTCTGTGATTGTCTAGCAAAATGACTTAACTTGAGCCTGAGTGGGATGCACTGAATGAATTTCAGGAATACCTGAAATACTGGCAGACTGATAATTTCCAGTTTTGTCTATGGTGAAAATCTTTGTGTAAGAATTCAGTATCAGGTTACTAGATTTATTATTTGATAGAAATTCTCAAAGATAGTTAAAATTGCTAAAGATTGAATATTTTACTTAACCATGTTAAAGAGTCAAAATTACGCATGTTACTCAACTCCCTTTTCAGCTTGAAATTTGCAAAGTCTTAGTAGTGTGAAATAGTAGAGCTTAAAAAACCCCAACACCTAAACAGATGGCAAGACAAGGGAGAAAAGTGCATAGTGAAATGAAGAACAAGGAGGGACATTACACTCCTTTAATCCATATATAACTTGAATTTTTAAGAACAGTAGAAATTAAAATGGTTTGATGTTAATCAGTTATGAGCAAGCATGCATTTTCTACCAATATTTTGCAAAAGCATGAGGAAATAAATAATTAATTGTTCATGACTCTTGCACTTGGTGTAAGAAGTCATTTGGCAGATAAATCACAGAATTGTTAGGGTTGGAAGGAACCTTTGGAGATCATCTAGTCCAGCTCCCCTACCAAGGCAGGGTCACCAGGAACAGGTCACACCGGAACAGGTCCAGATGGGTTTTGAATGTCTCTGGAAAGGGAGACTCCATGACCTCCCTGGGCAGCTTGTTCCAAAGCTCTGCCACCTTTCCTTACTTTGAGGTGGAACCTTCTTGTGGTTTAGTTTATGGCCATTGCTCCTCATTCTGTCTCTGAAAAAAGTCTGGACCATCACCTTTGAGATATTTGCATGCTTTAATGAGATGCCCTATTCAGTCTTTTCTCCTCTAGACTAAACAGGCCCAGCTCCTGTAGTGTCTTCTCACAACAGAGATGCTCAGACCCCTCATCAACTTTGTAGCCTCTGCTGGACCCTCTTCAGTAGCTCCCTGTCTTTGTTGTATTGAGGAGTCCAGAACTGGTCATAGTATCCCAGTGGTCTGACTAGGGCCAAATAGAGGGGTAGGATCACCTCCCTTTACCTGCTGGCCACACTCTTCCCAATTCACCCCAGGATACCATTGGCCCTCCTAGCCACAGGGGCACTGCTGGCTCATGGTCAATCACACCAAGACACGTGGTCAATCACCAAGACTGCCAAATCCTTCTTCAAAGGGCTGCTTTCCAGCAGTTCAGGCCCCAGCCTGTGCTAGTACTTGGGGTTAGTCCTCCCCAGGTGAAGGACCCTACACCTGCCCTTGTTGAACCTTGCTGGGTTTCTTTCTGCCCAGTTCTTAAGGTCATCAAAATCCTGCTGAATGGCAGCACAGTCCTCATGTATATCAGCTGCTCAGCACACTTGCTGATGGTCCCTTGCATTCTTTCCCTTTTTCCAGGTTGTTGATAAACAAGTTGAATAAAACTGGACCCAGTAATGAACTTGGGGAACACCACTGACTACAGGCCTCCAGCTGGATTCTAATCCTCTGATCACAACCTTCTGAGCGCTGCCATTCAGTCAGTTCTTGATCCACCTCACTGTTCATTTATCAAACTCACATCTCCTGAGCTTGCCTATAAGGATTTTATGGGAGAGTCTCAAAAGCCTTGATGTAGTCTAGGTAGACAACACCCACTGCTCTACTGTCATCAGCCCATCCTGCTGTGTCATGATGTAGGGTATCAGATTTGTCAAGGATGATTGCCCCTTGGTGAATCCATGCTGACTGCTCCTGATTACCTTTTCTTCTACATGCTCACTGGTGACCTCCAGAATGACCTATTCCATCACCTTTCCAGGGATGGAGGTCAGGCTGACTTGCTGATAGTTTCATGGGTCTTCCTTCTTGCCCTGTTTAAAGATGGGAGTAATGCTGGCATTCCTTTAGTCATAAGGCACCTGTCCCATTCTCCATGATTTTTCAAGGGTGGTCAAGAACAGCAGAGTAACAACATCCATCAGCTCCCTCAGCACTTGTGGGACATCCCGTCAGGTTTTATGGATTTATGCATGTGAAGTCTGCCTAGCTGATCTCTAACCCAACCGTCTATGACCTGGGGAAAGTCTTCCTTTCTTTGACCTTCTCTTATCCCGGAGTTCTGGGATTCCTGAGAGTCGTCTTCAGCAGTGAAGACTGAGGCAAAGAAGGCATTCAGTGTTTCCTTCATCTCTGTGTCTTCCATTACCAGAACCATCTGAATCAGCAGCAGCCCCACATTTCCCCTAATCTTCCTTTTTCTGCTGATTTATTTGTGAAGCCCTTCTTGATGTCCTTGATGTCCTCTGCCAGACTTAATTCCAAGCGGGTCTTGGTCTTTCTTGTCACATCCCTGCCTACTCTAATGATTTTCCTATAGTCCTCCCATATGGCCTGTTCCTTTCTCCACATCCCATAAATTCCTTTTTTGTATTGAGAACTGTTAATAACAGATGGATGAAAAGATCTCCCCAACAAAGAAAATGACATGAGAAGAGGTCTCTATTTCAGTATGGTGTTAATTCCTCAGCCTGCCAGAGAAGTAATTTTTTTGCTATTTTTACAAGTCACTGAACATCTTAACATAACTGGAACCAGTCAGCAGTTGGGTTCATCTGTTATATTAAACCTGACTCAAATGTCAGTCTATATGTAAGATTAGCAGCAGTGGTAGAATCACAGTTATGAGTCTCCAAATGTTTTTAGGGCAAAATTTGTAAGTTACATCCGGAAGAAAAGGTGAAAAAATATGAAAAAATATAAAAATATTATTTGAAAATCAGGGCAAGAAAAAAGAAAATAATTTTCCTTTTTTATTTTGAAAGAGTCTCCAATCTGGAAGTCATGGTTGGTTTAAATCTGAAAGAATGACATTTCAATATAAAGGGAGATAATTATTACATAATTAATGTTTCTGGCAGTAATAGCAGTAGTAGGAGTAGTACTACTAGTGCTACTTCTAGTAGTACTATCAGCAATAATATATTCTCAAAAAATATGTAGTCCTGAGAAGCGGGTGTCAAATTCCCCATGATCCTGAATCCTTAAGATGGATACTGTTCAATTCTGTGCAGGGGAGCCCACAATGCAGGTATGTGCCACTTTGCAAGTGATGGCCTGGGTAAATAGCCTTGGTGTCTTTCTCACAGGCCACAGATGTTGCATCTGGCACTGGTGTTACCATCATCTGGTAGCATCCGATGTGGGTTCCTTGGAATACTTCAGGATGAGAAGTTAGCAATGGCTTTGCACAACAGGCCTGGTTGGAACCTGTATGGGCAGCGTTTGGAGAGTGAGACAGGGATGTATCAATGAGACAGAAAAGAAACACAAAATCATGTCAAGGAAATTCTGACAGTGTGACCAGAGCCTGAAAGCTGATAAATGTGCCCTGTCCAGTGAATGATTGGTCTGAAACAGTCTGTGGGAGCAATGGCTGCTTAATTTGTTTGTGGAAGATTCCACATGGAGTGTGTGTGGTAGCTCACTCTTGGTGGTAACCTGCAGCTTCAAGTTGCTTTTGCAGAAGGACTTCCATGGCTATTGAAGTGAACTGAGTAGTTTAAAGTAGTACATTTTAAATCCTTCAGGAAGTCAGTACCAGGCAAACTTGGGGTCATAATCTGTGAGCATTTCTGCCGGAACTTAAAATTAAAAATGCAACATATTCTTCCTATGTGACATCTGCACAGCGGTTCAGAACATGATCTGTAAGTTTGGGTTGATATTTTTTCCTTGGTGTTAGCTGGGGGTGGAACTAAAATTGAATGTGATCACAATGGATTGGAGAAACAGTGTGGAAGAAACAGGTACAATTCAATGCAGACAAATGCAGAGTTCCAGCTTTAGCAATAGACAAATTTAATAAACACTTTTCCTTACTTGGCTATAGGTCTTTGATGTGTGTGACTTAATTTGACAGTTTTCCTCACTTGTACATAAAGAGTTAAATATGCCTTTGTTCATTGCTGATCGGGAACATATATTTAAACAAAAAATAATTAAGGAGGATTTAGGACCATCAATTCTTTCTTCACCAGCTGTCATGTATTGGCTATAACATATCCCTAAATCTTCGTTCATATATATTTTTATTTATTTTCTATAGGCAAGATCTCTTACCTTAAATTCATCAAAATATTACAAAGAATTGTCATTGGATAAGAAAAAGCTATAGCACATTCATTTAAATCAAAGTGTGCTTGAAAAATGGGTATATGAGGGACTAACTAATTTTTTTTATTTGCTTTCTTTTCTGCTGCTTTTTCTCAGTTCTTCAATGTTGTACAGTTCGTTCACTGAAGATGTGTGTTTTTTCCTGTCTGACTCTGCATGAATTCTCATATTGACATCTGGCAAATTCTGCCAGATGTCACTGAAATGGTTTCTTGGTTTCAGTGCTGGAGCTGCTATCTCAGCTTTAGATACACAGGAGGTTTGTGATTGCTGCGCTGTTCTGTCCTGCTGCTTCTATATTCTCCATGCACACGGTGATCTGTGGGGGAGCTGCCAAAGGAAGAGAAATGTCAGAAGTAGAAATGTACTTGCTGCATCACACAGACCAAACAACCCCACTTCCCCTCTCCTTTCTTCTTGTGAAATAGCTAGGAAGAAGATCTAAACCTCTAGAAGAGACTTTTCAATGTTTAGAACTTAAAAGTATTAAATATTATGGTTGCTTTTTTTTGTGTCAGGAGTACTGAAATTTAGAAAGCTCTCAAATCAGTTAATTTCTAGATCATTTAAAACCCCCTCCATATTAAGGGGCTACACTTTTATCTGCCTAGAGGGTGATCATCCTTTCTGTACTTTCTCATGTTCCTGTCACCCCGACAGTAAGCCCTGCCTTTTCACTCTGCTCATGACTTGACATACTTACTTTTCACTGTATAATTTTTCTGCCTAATTTTTCTGTCTGGTTCCTGCTTTCCTTCTCTACACCTTTTCTTTCACATACAGTGCCATTTCATCTTGGCCTTGTAATGATCAAAATGATAATCAATAAGGTGTTATATTCTATGCATAAAAATAATATCCGGAAATTAGCTTGCTGCTTAAACAGCCCCAATTCCCTGCCACAGCCTGCTGAATCAGTCACTTCAAACATTACTGGAAACATTGATTGCTGCACTATTCCTAAATGAAATACAAATTTACATACTTTATCTTCCCATGACAATGGTAGTCTGAAATTATACCTTTGAGCATACTTTATTTTATTCTAGTTTATTTTGGGTAAATGGCTTTCAGACATAAATCTCATTGTTCCTTCAGCCCGTCTTGCAGTAAGGTAGAGTTATAAGTATTAGAAGATGTGGCATCACTAAAATGAGAGGTGGAAGGAAACTATTTTGGTGCAGGAGTGATCAGGTAGTGGTCTCCTAGCTGAGGATATTCTGACAATGCATTTTCATGCTTACCACTCAGAAATCTGGTTATTCAGATCCTTACACTTTTAATTATCTGATTGAAAGTACTTGCAGAAGTAGCCTGTTCCCTGCATAACAGACTGTGAAATGTTACTTCTTTGCTGCTAAAAGGGGATCCAGAGTTTACATTTGGCATAAAATGCCAAAGGAAGTGGCTGATCTTTCAATCAAAGGACACAGATAATTTTTGGCAGCAGGGGGCTGATTCTGGATGATCATATGTTATACTAGGAACTTACTTAGAAATTGCTAGTCTGCCAAATAAGCAAATAAATAAAGCAGATGTTGTTATGAAATCCAACTTCAGGCACTTGATTTCAATTCTCTAAAGTATGAGATGGATTAAAAAAATAAACCAATGCCATTGTGAAAGGCTTATATGTGCCCTGGTGAAGAGAAGAAAATCGAGAAGGAATGTTTGTGCGTAATACCAGCAGACACTAGAATTACCACACAAATTTAATCCTAGGAGCTACTGCACACATTTTACACAGCAAGTAGCACCACTGCTTTTGTGGTAAAATCAAGAAATATTTTTCTCAAGAAATTAAAGTGGCATCCTTATTGTTTAGAAGACTGTGTGACCTTTGACTGCGATAGTAATAAAGCATGTAGTCTAGTCTCTGCAGATACGATAAGAAAAAAGAAAAAGAGAATGGATGCTTTGATGAATGCAGCATGGTGTCAAAAAGGACATAAAATATATACAACCTTAGACTTTGTAACCTCCATTTCAGTCTTCTTGGCAGATTTGGAAGGCTTAAATATTTCCAAGCTCCCTGATTTGTGTATATTTAATAGCACACTACTACCAGAAGGTTATCAAACCTAATGTTGTCCTTATTTTTTTCTTGCCTTTGGAGTGACAAACTGGGGACAGAGGAATGGGAAAGCAAATGAATTTGCCTTAGTGCAATCTGAAAGAATGTTGTCTTGTATCCACTTGAACCCTGCAAGGCAAAAACATTTTGTCACCAGACAGAATCTGATCTCCGTGGTCTATTGAGCAGATAGATCCATCAAACAATTTTTCTTTATTTGTTTATTTGGGAAAGATAGTAAATATTTCTGGTTTAAATCTGTGCTTTAAGTCTATATGCTGATTCTGGTATGCCTAGAATAGGTGTTATCCAAGCAATACATTAGCACAAAGCAGGCAACATAGCTTGTCAATCACACTGATATGCATGTTAATCACTACTTTCCTAGATTCCTTGTCATCCACAAGAAATGCCTTGATGGCATTGGGACCAGCGGCATCAACACCAGTACAACATCCAACTCAACATGCTGTCAAAAACCCTTCTCATCTTCCTGCAGCTCTTGCTCCAAACACTTCTTTCCCTTATCCCCCACAACAAGATCCTGATGTGAGATCACAGGACACGACCAGGCACCTGCGCATCAGGTCAAGAGGAGATGTAGGAGGCATCAGGTATGAACAACCCTCCTGCAATGAATCCCCCTTTTTACGAATGACATTTTTATGTGTCACGTTCATCACAGACGGATTGGCTGCCGTGACTGAACAGACTCAAAGTGTTTATGAACTGTGCCTGAGAGGTGGTCGGATCCACCGGGAAACAACTCCAGGCTACAGATCTTGTACTTCATTCCTCTGAGTGGAGGCCAAATGCAGCACTGATGTGGTGGTGAGAGGGGGTGCTCCTGTCCCGCTGGCACAGAGATGAACAGGGACTCCATTGCTTCCAGAGACTGATGTGTCATGGTGGGGCACAAGGCACAGTTGCCTTCTGCTACACAATTTCTGCTTCACAAGTTGCTCTACCTCACAATTGCTTGAAACGCCCTCACAACCATCCACTCCCCAGGACTCTTTCACTTCTGTTGACATCTAGATTTCCTCACTTCTTTCTTTCTCCAAAATAAAACTTTGAGTCCATCTGTAGGCTTGTGAACATCAATTTCACCCTTTTGGAAAAAAGTATCCAAAAGGCATTGCTTGAATATTTTTTTCTTATTTAATCAGATAGAGTAATGCGACAGCATTAACTCAGTGAAACATAATTTAATAATAACTTACATTCTGTAGTGTGTTTGATCCATTTGTCTGAAAACACTTTAAGACATTAATGCATTAAATTTAACTCTGTCCCTTTTCTGAAGTAGGTAGGTATTATAGCCTTAATTTTACAGATGAGAAAACACAGGCACAAAGAATTGAAATGCCTTGCTGAAGGTCAAATGAGAGATTCCTGCTAGAACTAAGAAACTGGGAAGAGGAAGTAACGATGTGTTTCCACTAGCACTGCAGTAATGTATCCAGCTCCTAGATTTTTATGGAAGAAAATGTGGGCATCTACACACATGAAAAAATATATTGGTTTCTCTTTGTATGTGCAACTAGACACTAGTATAAATGCCTGCATAATCAATAAAAGACTTTTAAATTGAGACAATGCATCAGTGGGAGTAGCGGACCAAAGATAACATTTTGACCAGCAAATTTGTTCATTTTTTCATTTTTATAAATTAAGCATCTCTAGCACTATTATTTTTTCTTGTTTCTTTAATACAGTTGGTTTTAAGAAATAAATGTACTAAATAAATGAGTGTGTAACCCCTGCCATGGCTGACATAGGTTAATAAGATTCTAGACTGCTGCCTCTGGAAATGGATACGAAGTCTGTTCTTGGTCACTCCTGCCATGGTTTTAAAAGAAAAAAAGACTATAAGAAGGTACAAAATTAAGAGAAAAACTTTATTACAGAAGGTTGTCATGACTTTGGGGTTTTCCCATGAGAAAGAAGAATGTCTGGAGCACTGTGAGGGACAGTTTTGCAAGGACAAGGCCTCTTAGACATGCCTGAGTTGGTCTGGAAATTTTAGCCAGAATAAAAGATGTGTAAAGTCATTTTTTTCTTCTTCATTTTCTGATGTAGCATGCCATGATGTAGCATCTTCAAAGTAGAGCCATGCCATGTGTCTTACGATTTTCTTTGTGGCTCTGGAAAATCGCTTTCTTCTCTTCAGCTGTTCAGTCTTGTTACATGAATGCACATATTCTGGAATACTTGCATAATTCTGATTTTCCTTCCCTCCTTTTCCTGTAATCAATTGCTTCCAGCCACTTCCAGAAGTGTTTATTGGCTTGTTGTCAATTTGCCCAGCTTAATCTATGTAAATACATACAAATGCTTTATTTCTACTCTCTTTTCCTCCCTACTTAACTCCTCTGAGGTTCTCTGCATCTGCTCTGTGTTGCATGCAGCTCTTTTCCCAAGTTTTGAACAGATACATGCACTTCTCCTGTACATCTTTGCTGTTACTGGATACCTGCAAATCCCATGCCTTTCCAGCAGTGCTTGTTGCATTCGTCCATGTAGAGAGGTTTTTGATCTTTCTAGGGAAAATGAACAACGCCCTTTGTCAAGTAAAAAAGTCCCCTAGATTGATTTTCCCTTATGGTCTCTGAAGAGGAGGACCATAACAACAAATAATAATGTGAAAAATATGATCCCACTGCATGTGCAGCAGTCACAGTTCTTGCTTCCCAGCTGTAAGCACTAACTCCAGCTCCTCAAACAAAAAGAGGTTCTGTTTCTGTCTGGAAAAGTCAAAGCTGTCTAGCAGAGGTGTGGGAGCTGGAGAGAAAGGATGATCCCAAGTGAGAACCTAGGACAAATTTCTAGTTACCATTCACTCTTCTTTTGCATATTTTTTCATACCTGTTCCCATTTGCTACTCTATCATATGATGCTCCAAGAATGTGATTTGTCATCTGTTCTTAAGTCATGCAAAAACACCACAAGCTGGAGTGTCCTTCCCTGAACTTAGTTTCTTACTTCTCAACTCCTAAACCCTGGGGCAACAGGAGGGCTTTCTTCTCTTTCCATGTATCTCATGATTGCTCTGTCCCAAACAAATCTTATTTGAGAGGTTGTTTTGTGTTGCTGCTCCTGAACACCATTTCACAGTGTCTTGGACACTTAGCTTGTGTCCTCATGGTGTCGTTGATGAATGGACAGCAAGAAACACTGGTTAAAACAAAGCTAAAGGTAAATCTCTCTCAAGTGGGAATGAAGAAAGAAGTCATCTGTGCCTTGTCTCTTCCCTCATTGAAAGAGGCAAGAGACAACTGTTGGCTTCCTGCTGAAGGTTTTTGTTTTATGTAGACTGATGCATGACATCACTGTAATTCGCTGTGCTAGTGGGTGATGGAGGTATTGGGTTCTTCTTTGATGTGAAACAGCAAAGTATTATAATCTGATCTTCTTAGATTGGCTTATCTGTATCAATATTTATATTGATAGAGGAAAAAAGGGATGGTTTTTTCCTCGAGGGCTAGCTTTATGTCACCTTTTTGAGTCCTACAAAAGCACAGAATCAACTAGATTGGAAAAGAGTTTTGAGATTGAGTCCACCCTATGATCTAACTCTACCTTGTACATCTCCATACATGGCTTTTACCATGGAAAGTCATGGAAAGCATTTTCTAAATTAAAGATATAGAAGTTTGCCAAATAGCTGCTTAGAAGGTCCAGGTGTTTCTTTGGCCATAATGGGCAGAGAGTAGATATGACAGCCAGAGAGGTCTTTGCAGAGGCATTTGCTACATTGCTCTCATTAACTTTTCTTTGTAAAAAAGTTTACAACTTTTTTTATAATGCAGCTAATGGTCTCTTCTCTTTTTGCTAATATAATGATACAGCACAAGATATAATAATAGTATGGTATATACTTCATATATTGTGTTCAATATTGTAGTGTTTATTATAAAATTAAATAATAATAGTATAAAATTATAGTGTCGGAGGTGGCTTAAGACCTCTAAGGAGCTCGTTTGGAGTGAGGTTTCTTTTTTGTACAGAAGGATTGCTTAAAGGTGATTACAATTCTTCTTTTGGTCAGAACTGGGCTTACTTATGTATGCAGTTGGACTGCTGCATTTGGTATGGTCTCCAAAATATTGTAATTTTAAAGACAGGTATTAGAAAGCCAAAATAGGAGGGTTTTTACCACTTAAGGTAAACTTCTAATTTCTCAGTCACTCAGAGGTGCACTGATGATGGAAAAAGGATGGGAAGGACATGATTAACACACTGATTTTCAGGAAGGACCTATTCTTGAGGCCAAAATCTCAGGAAAGCAGAAGTCGTGTCTGACAGTACCAGCAGCATCCAAAAGTGTCTGCATCATTGCTCCCTCCTATGAGTTAAAAAATCTTCGCAGGAACACTTTATACCTATTCCTGCCCTTGGGGGCAGTAGTCTCCTTAGCAGTTTCCTTGCATGGCTTCCTTCAGGACTGCTTTAAGGGTTGAACCTGAGTTTTTGGCAGTGCTGGGTTCTTAGAACAATTAATCTGTCAGCAGTAGAAAACTTGTCCATTTTCTTTTCTATTTTAGGTATGTCCAGGAAGTCTTTTTTGAGAATGAAGGTTTCTATTTTGATCTGAGAATATTTGCTGAGTGGTTTTAAAATTGAAGGCTTTTCAGACAAGCTCTGTGCCAAATGGAAATCTTTTCCCCAGTTGTTCTCTGCTGCTTTGGGAGCAAATTCAGTGCAAGTCAGGTATAATGTGGGCAGCAGTTGTCTTTTCCAGTAGTTTTCTGCTCCTGGCTCGATTGCAGAAATCTGAGCCCAGACACACACAGATGATATGGAACTAGAACTGTTTTTTAATATTTTTCTCATTCTAACATTTTGTTTTAATGCAATCCAGAAATATAAGTTATTTTATAAAGTCAAAATGTTATTAAAGCTTAGATCAAGAGTTTTGGTAGATGATGAAGGACTGGCTTGGGCAGGCATTGTAGCATAATGAGACCTCACAGATTCATTATGCCATATGCTCTGTTCTCAAAGTGGAAGTTACTGAACAATAATAACAATCTTTGTGCTGTTTTTTTCGGTTGTTAATATATGTTACTAGATTATGGGAGAATTTGTATTTGAATAGTCTGTTAAAATCCATGTGCATGTTTGAATTCAAGATCCAGGATTTAAACCATGAAATTTAGTGAATTGGTTAAGGAAATAAATTAAATTGACTTGCAATGTTTGACAGTTAAGAGGATACTGTCAGAAAATTACACAATTCTATTTTCAAAGGCAATAGGAAACATGAACCAAAACATTTTCCTCTTGTAAAAAGACTGATCATCCTGGGTAGGAAACCATGTAAAAAGAATCTTTGTATGAAGGAATTTGTCCACATAACCATATTTTACTTTTCTCCTGACAAGTTATTTGAAGATGACTTTTAATGGCTGCTGAAAATCTATTGAAGATCTGTAAGATAATCAGCATTAACAAACTTGTCTACTATGTACTTTTGTACATTGTCAAATACAATCTTAATTTGCCACAGGCATTGTATATTTATTAAAAGTGACATTTTCCCATTTTCCTCCAAGCAGATGTCTCATATGTGCAAAGAAAACTAAGTTAGAGAACAAAGACTGTGTGTATTGCCTTAATGTTGTGCAATTGCAATATTTCTGAATTTTATGGAAGTGAAGACCTGAAATAGACTCTTCCAATTGCTACTTGTGTGGCAAGAGTTTTTACTTAAAGTAACATGAACTGCCTGCATAATTCTTGCATAATTTTCAGACTTAGTACTTCATCTCTTTGTGTATGTGTAAGCATATACATATATGTATACTCACACATATATATGCATACAAACTTCCTACGTGCTTGACAATAATTTTTTCCCCAAAAGCCACATTTGCTAATTATAGACTGGGCTAAGTGTATGTTGTAGCCTATTTCTGGTTTTATTATCAAGATCAGATGCAATGTACATTAGATTTGATCATTTTATCTTGGACCTTTATAAATTTAATTTAATACAGATATGCTTTTTTGATCTACACTTCATAAAGTCTTAGGCATGCACAAGAGGAATTAGTGAGATTAGAGTCTGTGAGCACTCTGCAGAGGCATAATTTGCATCACAATGCCTTATAAAGCAAATAGTAGTGAGAATTTTGGCCATTAATTTAAGATGATGCATCATTCCAGCAAGCAAAACTTTTTTGGACTTTGACCCAGAAAGTATTGCCAGCAGATTATGAATGGAAGCAATTCCTTCTGGAAAATCCATTCATCTGCCTGGGAAGAGTTTGCCAAAGTGTGTGTAGTCAGATTAGCCTCTTACATGAATGATTAAGTGTAAACAAGGGACTTAATGCTAGTCTGTAGGTCATGCATCAGAGCTAAGCGGTTCAAATACAAGACCTTAATTTCTTTGCCTCTTTCCTTACTAATCTTATGTTGTGCTCACATCAGGTGTGTGCGTGTCCAAAGAATACTAGGAATGCTGATCAATTTCTTATTTGGACATCTTCAAGTTAATAGCATCAAAATTGATCAGAAATTTTAATTTCTTGGTAAAACTGTTAGTAGTGCATAAGCACTTTGAAGAATGAAGAACTCATTCTTTTGGTTTTCATACATTCATTTGAAATGCTTTATTTGCTTCAAAAGGATTATTCTTAATAGCTTTAAAAATGAAAGACCAAAACTAGCCAGAATTGTTGGCTTAGGACCTACAACAGGGAATTAGTGGCTTCCCACTCACCACTAATGAGTGGATTTTTTTTTAAGCTCTGTTTATTTATGAGCACTGTTGAATACAAATTCTTGTTAAACAAGTCATTTTAGGGAGCCTGCTCTTCTTGACATCAAGATATGTTTAACAACCATATTAACAAAATGCTATTTGCCCAAGTGGCCACATAACTTCATCTAACATGAAAAAAATGCAGCATGCTTAAAGAAGAAAAAAGTTTAGATTATTAGTAACTGTAGACTTCAGAAAGGTTACCTCCTTTTCTTAGCATGGGGTACTTTTTGGACAACCAAAACATACAAGTATGTACTTAAAAGTACATACTATCATGCACTTAAATTATGTATACAATATACTACATAAACATTCCAGAAAATTCATATCTAAGGTATGTACAAGCTTAGTAAAGTGACTTGTTCATATTGAAGACCACATGCCTTAAGAGCATTAGAGGGGAAAATAAGATACAGTTTTTGGGGTAGCATAAGTGCTCCTCTGCAAAACCTTCCTCTATTGCACTGTGACCATGTTCACAGGGGTCGGAGGATGAGGGAAGAGATGAGGATCTGACTCCATGTTTCAGAAGGCTTGATTTATTATTTTATCATATATATTACATTAAAACTATACTAAAAGAATAGAAGAAAGGATTTCATCAGAAGGCTAGCTAAGAATAGAAAAAGAAAGAATGATAACAAAGGCTTGTGGCTCAGACAGAGAGTCCCAGCCAGCTGACTGTGATTGGCCATTAATTAGAAACAACCACATGAGTCCAATCCCAGATCCACCTGTTGCATTCCACAGCAGTAGATAATCATTGTTTGCATTTTGTTCCTGAGGCCTCTCAGCTTCTCAGGAGAAAAAATCCTAAGGAAAGGATTTTTCAGAAAATATCATGGCTACATTGCACCAGTGTTATTCCTTTTTCATGAATAAAAGAAATTTGAGCAGATTAAAACCAACAGAGTCTGTATTTTGGTATATGAGGACAGAAGTAATTTTTTGTTGATGTTTCTTGACTTCTAGTAACATTTTTACTGTAGGGTTTTCTTCCAGATCCCCTGTTTTGATTCTGTTTTGATAATGTGTAAGAGAAGACTATTTAGCCAAGCTTAAAGATTTTTTTGTTGTTCTTCTTCCGTGACCTCAGGTTTTGTTTTAAAAATTTCATTTGGTCATTGCTATAAAAGGAACTTTACTTTTTCATGTAATGTTTTCATCTTTTCAACTTTGTGCTTTTTTTGCCTTTTCATGTTTTCCTGCTTTTACATCTTTGATCACGACATTCTCTTCCACCATTTTTGCTCCTGCACTGGAACTCTGGGGTGTGCCGTTTCTGGCATGCTGTGTGCCAAGAGGAGCATTCCTGTAGCTCCCTGGGCACGGATGATCCAGGCTAAAGCTGGAGTCCAAGCAGCTGCAGGTGACCTTGGAGCAGCCGCACGTGACCTCAATGAAGCCCAGACACTCGACCCTTTTGCAGAAGTGCTTGGGTGCTGAGCTGGGATTCTTAAGCAAGGGTTTTCTTGTGTCTTCTTTCTTTACATATCTAATAACCCCCAAAACCAAATTAGTTTTCACAAGGAAGCAGAACCACTCAGCTTTGGCCATCTGCTTCAGCTCAGCAGGGAAGCGATTCTGGTCGTGGAAGAGGATACCAGAAAGGTCAACTACTCTTAGTTCCTCAAATTACTCCATTGACAGATTGACCTGTAATTGTCTTCTTCCACTGTGACAAATTAAAACTCACTTGCAATGGGTAATGATTTGCTCCATTATATAAAATGGAGGTGGGATAATTTACTGCATTCCTGTTCTGTGCTGGAATTGCCCATCAGATTAATTTGGGGGAAAAAAATTACACTGTGATAAAATGTAGCATTAAGTGGATTGTATTCCAGGTCCTGCCTCATCCAAGTGGATGTCTCATTTTGCATTTCTGAAGCAATATATACAATATAAAAGTGTTCCCATTTTTGCTAAAATATGACCATGTATGCACCCACAGAACAGCTGATCCTTGTTTGTCTCTGACAGAGGTGCCTCTTGGGGACATAAGGTTCCAGATCATTGCAAAAGATATTTAAAACAATTATATATATCATATAGTAGTAATATATTATATGTAAACTTTTTAAAAGTTTTAGTTAGTGCATGCCACCAAAAGTATTGAAAGGTTGCTGCCTGACAAGGAGCATCAAGCTTCTTCGTGAAATAATGTTGATTAAAATTATAGTGTTTGAAAAATAAATTATAGAAACACATGGAAATGGAGATATTTACATGCACTTGTGTGAGTATCTGCAAATATAGTACTGATTTTATTTTCCTTATTTGTTCATTGGCAGGGTCCAGCTAAACTGCTCTGCATCAGACTCCATCATTATGTCTGTCTGCCACATGGCTTTAGAACTTTCTGTTATTTTAGCAGTGAAGCAGAGCAAGCACATTTACCAATCAGATAATAATTAAGAAACCCAAGACAAAAACCCCAAAATTTAATCTATATATTTTTTGTAGCCATGGTAATGAAGCTTGGTGAGACAGGAAAACTCTACTACATCATCATTACCTACAGCTTATGGCTACATAACCAGTTGTGAGTTACCTGGTACACACAGCATCAGCTCCATCTCCTAGCATCACTTTTTGATAAATTTTACTGTCCTTCTTAGACAACACTCATCTCCCTCAAAATTTGTTTTCTGGATCTCAAGTGCAATGGTACCAGAAAGAAAAAAAAAAGTACAGAAATTATAAAAAAGTGTCTATCAAGTATGGAAATAATAGCTTCAGATCCTTGGAAATGGAGACCTTTCTGGATATCCCTAGATAAGCAGATTTCCTTCTCCCCCTCAAAAAAGTATTTTTATGTGTATTATTTACACTCTTAGATGCACTGGCTTGTGAAAACCCCCAGATAGCCTGGATCATGAAGTAATTCTTACAGAGGCTCTGTGAGCTGGAAAAAAGCAGGAATTTCAGGATGAGTGAGGGAGATGGCAGGTATTAGCCAGAGATAGCTCTGAAATATACTTTCTTCCACCGTTAGTACTGATGGCATGCCTTCCTACCTTTGTGCCGTCAGATGATAAAGTCATCTAGGCCACCTTCCTGCTCCAAGCAGTGCTTCTGCCCATGCTACAGAGGGTCTGCTTTTGCCTGTGCTACAAGAGGGTCTGTCGTGGCTCAGTTGGCCAAACCTCAGACACCTTCAGGGTGCAGACTGAATCTTCCCTGGGCCGACCGACCCAGTACTGCTCTAGTGAAAAAGTTACTCCTGATGGTCTGATGTATTTCCCAGGCTGCAGTTTGCAGCTGTTTTACCTCCCACTGTTATGTTATCTGCCAGGACCATCATCTCTGTAGCCTGTTTGCAAGTATTGCTATGTTGTCACTCAGCCAAGCTCGACAAGCCCAGCTCCCTCAGCCTCTCTGTGCTGGGTTGCATGCTCCAGGCTGGTCATCAACCTGGCAAATGGACTCTTGCTGGAGAATCAGAGCTAGAGTATTCTAGATATAGTGGCAAAAAGAAGAGAATAATATCTTCCCTCTTACTACTGTCTAAGTACATCTGCTTTATTACAGGCTAATTGCATAGTGTTTGAGAAATGTTTGAGAAATATGGTAAGATAATTTTTCCAAAATAACGCTGTTCTTACAAAAAATAGGATATGCTTCCAAGATGTCTTGCCAGCATAAACAGTACTACATGAATCTGAGGAATGAATGCATGAGTCTCCTTTATCCAAATCATAACAATTGACTTTAAGATGCAAGGCCTGTTTTTCTCAAATTTAAGATGAAGTTCACTCTTGATTGAGCTGGAGAAGCAAAGCAACATGGAAAATGACTCTGGGCTAGTTTCATCTTTGCTTTCTGGCAGTGGTCTCAGAAAGACAAATACACATCCTTTGCATTGCTTTTTGATGGGAAAACAGCACAGGGGAGATATGTGAGGGTGGAATGCCTCCCAACTCTAACAAAATAATTGTTGGTAATGCTCAGAAAGATATTGAAGACGGTATGAGGGACTTGCTTCACTTCTACTTTGGACATTCATTTTTAGTTGTCTAATTAAATTGGACTATTATTTTAAAAATGTGTTTTTAATTACTCAAAATTACACAAAAAATGGCAAATTAAGCTCACCTTAATTCCATACAGTGCATGTTATATTTTTTAAGAATATTAAGAAAATAGGTGCACCCAATTCTGAACTTTGTAAGTCATATGCAAGCTTCTATATGTAATTTGTATTGGAGCATAATCTCTTCTATAACTGCTTTAACCTCTTATTTTCTCTGTAATTCTTTGTCTAGTTTGACATTTGCAACAGCTCACATTTTAATAAAAATAATAAAAAGATGGAAATATATTTTCTGTTTTGATTGTCCTTTTCTTTCAATACAACTTTAGAGGATATTGGTTTCCTTTAGAATTGTATTTGTTGTGCACAACCATATCAGAATTGGAGCTTGATGAAACACAGCTTGACATAAAGAGGCAGGCTCAAATATGCTTGTAATTAGAACACAGTTTAGAATTTGCTGTCCAAAATGTTTTTTTGTTATTTGTCTGGGTTTTTTTTTTTTTTGTTTTTGTTGTTGTTATCATGCCAGGAGGCCTCGAAAAAGTACCTTTTCATGTGATGTACCTTCAGTAAGCAAAGAGATTCCATAAATCCTGTTCTCTTGGTACAAGATGTATGATAGCAGTGGCAGGCAGCCAATCTGGTAGAAAAGCACAAGCAATTAGCGTAAGGAAACAAGCTAAACAGATTGACAGGTGCATAAGGATTTGTAAGTGTCCTGTTGGGATAGATTCAAAGGATGTGCTTGAAAGAGGTATTTTTGTGCATAGATATTTTTTTTTGGTAACATAATGTGTGGACATACAAGGAGTTTAGTAGGGAAAATGACAACTGGGGATAAAAAGCCTCTGTTGCTGACAGGGGGAACACAAGACTTGATGCATTAACTGTGTATTGAATTATTTAGGGAGTGATAAACAGGAGCTAGACATAATAATTTAAAAATATAATAACATACTTCATGAGAGGAGGGTGGAAGCAGAAACTCTAACTTACTCTATTTACTCTTCTGGATTTGAAGCAAAAAATTGAAAAAAATCCCGGTTTTACAGGGGAAAAATTTCCCACCATACTCATAAATCCCATAATTTTCTGGAGGGTTTGGGTTTTTGTTTTTTTTTTTTTTTTTGTTTGTTTTTTTTTGGTTTTTTTTTTTGTTTGTTTTTTTGTTTGTTTTTGTTTGTTTGTTTGGTTGGTTGGTTTTTTTACATTGCTGAATTTTTATTGTTTATTAGTCAATCTCAAGTCCTGCAAGAATTGTGACCAAAAAACCTTACATACAGAAAGAAATATCTGAATTGGCAAGTATAATCTGGTTTACAAAGAAGACTGAGTTTAGAGTATTACTGTGTAGAACAAACCGCAGGGCAAGGAAAGACCAGCAAAAGGAAAGAGTTGGAGGTTTAAGAGGTTTAAGAGGTTCTTCTCCAATTTAGGAGTTGGAGAAGAAAAGGTGAAGGGGTAAATTAAGATTGAATTTTTGGGTTGGGTGGATGAGGTGGAAGGTTCAGTAAAGAAAAATAACTGTCTCATTTGCATGGCCAGACTAAAAAGTAGTTTGCAAGACAGGGATGGGATAAATTGATTGAGAGGTATGGCTGATGGCATAGTTTGTTTAGAATGATGTGAGGGTTATTTTAGGGGGTTTTGTTTATTTTTTATATCCTTTAATTAGAAGGACTTGTTTTGGTGGGACCTAGGAGGAAGTGGGAGGCTGCTCCTGCTGGGGTAGGTGGGCAGAGATCTGCCCAGAGGGAAGGTGGCAGAAGGAGGCAGGGATCCTGCAGAGCACCAGGAGCATTGGGAAAGAGGCAGTGGGAAGAGTAGGGACCAATCTGCTAGTGTCACAAATGACAGAAAATATCTCCTACAGGCAGAGGAGGCTGGGCACAGTTTGCTGCATCTCAGAAAGCCACTCAGTTGGCCAAAACTGGGCTGTGAAGGAAGGATCAGCCTACGTTTGTTGCTGTGAGAATAATAAATTTGAAGCAGACTTAGAAGTTGTCTCTCTCAATTATCTTGATGATTTCCAATGATTGAGGGCATCGGTGTCAAGCTGTTATTTCTTTCCAGAATGTAACTCTAAAATCAATATGTTGTACTAACACTTCCAACGCCAGTTGTGAAAATAAAATAATTTAAATATGCAGTCAGAAAATTGCATCCATCATCGCTTTCTCTGCCATATAAAATTACTCAAATTTTGACTGCTTGATATAGATTATACCTGAGATGTAGCACTCCCTGTAGCTTTCAGGCTAATCTTCCCCTTTCCCTGCCCAGGAGACAGACAATGCAGCTCAGCTGGATGAATTTGAATATATCAGCCAACAAATTAATATTGGAAGAGTATCTTCACATTCAAACTTTGCATGCTTGCAATTCAATACCACCTGCTGATATTTAAAAACATTTATTTTTTTGTTTTAGTTTTGTATTTGGTTTTCTTTTTTTTTTTTGGGGGGGGGTTAAATATTGCTTTTTCAATTTATTCCATGAATTCTCCATTCAAGCCTTCTGTTTTTTGATTGACTGTTTTCAGAGGCCATGAGAAGTGCTGAAAAGTGCAGTTAACTCTAGATGCTGGAGAAAAACAAGTGACAGAGTAACACAGCTTTCCATTTAAGAAGCAGCTCACCTCTCTTGGAAAGGACCCACATTACAGTAACATGCTCCTAGGCTGTGTGCTAGCCAACGAGGGTGTTTGCCTTGGGCTCAAGCACTGGCACTGCACTTGCACAGATGGGACAGCCTGGTAAAGTACACAGAGCCATTTGTCCAGCTCTCCTCCCACCAGAGCCCACAGCGCATGAGGATTGAGAAGATAATGCACCCTGACCTCTACCCCACCTTAAAATGACATGGTTTCAGTGCTTCTTCATGTGTGGAAAAATGTTTTACTACACAGATTCCATCAACCTAACTTTGGCTTTCTAAATTTTTTTTTCTGCTAATGAGAACGAAAGCTTAGTAAGATCTTGCTTGGTTTTGAAACTCATGGAAAATTGTCACCTGCCAGCTGGAAGTGAACCAAAGGCAAGCTGCCTTGTGTCATGCCAAGTTATCATGGCCACTGCCTAATAAAGGTTATTGACCTGAGCAGGATGGCTCTGTTCTTAGCAAGCTGCTGGTGGGAGGGACAGATGAACCAAGTTTACCAAGGCAGACGTGGGAGGTTTTATGTTGTGATTTTGGTTTGAGATTTTTTTGTTGATTTTTTTTCTTTTTCCCCAAAGGAAAGCAAGGGTTTATTTGTAAATGTTTATCTTTTAGGATAATGTGATGTTTACATTCTTGGAATGCAAAACAGTGCTATGCTGCCTGTTGTTTTCCTCCTTATCATTTCAGCATCTTTTTGAAAATATATGAATATACATGCCATGCAAATGAGGGTTTATAAGTCAATAAATAATTGTATTTGCATTAGTGTGGATGCAAATTTTGAGGTCAAGTTACAGTCATTAAAATAGTTTTATAAGCATTTCTTTTTACCTTGACAAAAATAACTCATCTTTGAAGCAATTACTGTCACGCAAGCCACTCAACTATTTTGGACAACTTCTTTTTCCTTTGCCATGCTATTTGCACTATCCAACATGGCTAATCTGTGGAAATGCAATAGGAAAACAATTTTCTTGCTGGTAATCCTGTTGTTCAGCAGGCCAGACCTTGTATGACATCTCTGTAACTCTGCTTGTGCAGGGTCTGGATTAAGCAGTGACTCCCTTACCAGCAGTAGCAAACACAAAGTGTATGTTACATGGCAGATGAATTCAGCTTGCATGAGTTTCTTGATCCTTGGGGTGGAGCTGTGAAACAAAGAAGAAAAAGTAATTCCACAAATAAAGATCTGGACATTAGAGTTATGAGATATATATCTGCCAGAATCTGGAGAGAGTAGGGTAATAGTCCAGTGTCAGTACTAGATGTGTACCCGGGCCTATGACTTTAACAATGATGTATGTCTGCCGTATATAGAAACATTTATGACCTCATGCTGTAATTTAGGTGTCCTTTATAAAAAACTGGACACATTAGGCAAAGGCTTGAAGTGATTTCCTTGAAAATATAATTTGGAGATCATCCCTGTGAAATATTGCAACAGCAGTGTCTTTGGAAGAAACTGATAGCCTGGGGGGAAGCAGAAACTTTAAAATAAGACTATATGATCATCAGAGGGAATAAGCAATGTAATAACTATTACAGAAACATAGGTGAATTCATAGCTACCGACTCACTGATTTTTCACTGCATAATAAATTATTCTTAATTTAAATTTTAAAAAAATCTAACAGTCACACAGGCAAGAGCCTCAGCTTCAGATATTTCCCTTTGGAACATTTTCAAGCACCAAATTACAAAGAAAACAACTTTTTGACAATCAGGGTGCCTTTTGGCTGATATAAGTAGTTTTGAAGGACATTTTGCTTTCTTCCTCGAGCAGCAATAGTGCCAATGTTGTATGTTGTTCTGTTGTATGAGGCCTCAGGAGGGTTAGATACAAACACAGATGACACTATAATATTTGGCTGAGGAAGTTCTTGATTGTAACCTGATAGCATAATGAACAGCAGAAGGTGTCAAGTGTTATTACAGTTAATGGGCCTCAGTTTTCTTGTCATGAGCTTGAACACATCTAATCCTCCTTGCAGCACAGCTTCCACCATGATAAGGCAGAAAGAATTGTCAGGACTGCCAAAAACCTGGGCTTTGGGTTTTATTGTTTTTTCCTCCCTACTCCCCATCTCCAGATGGAGAGGGATAGGTAAGTGGGAGCATATCTGAATAACAAAGCATGTAGAAAGAATTACTAGACTAGAGAAAAACATCAGCAGAAGGCAAAGGCAGCCTTCCAGAACAGCTCATGTCACACCATGTATGGACCTGTTTATAGCAAATGAAGATTTGAAGCCAGCAGCAGCTGAAAATGTGACTGCAAGCATCAAGCCACTGGTAGCTAACCAAATATTGCTGTGCAGATAGCCAGATTCCTGGGACTTAAATATTCCTGATAACCTCGGATGCAGCTAGCATCTAAAACCAGAGGTAAGGCGTGAAGGGCACAAGAAGACACCCATGCAAAGCTGGTGTCTGGCAGCAAAGAACAGGTGACAGATTCAAATGCACAGGTGACTGATTCAGCACCGACCTAACAACATGGATTGAGATAAGAATAACAAGATAAGGAAATAAAATAATTGAAAACAATTTAACAAGACAGATGTAGTCAGAAAACTATTACAAAAGTAAGAAAAATCATAAAAAGAGCTAAATAAAGCAAGCTGAAAAGATTTTATTTATAAATTAAAAAACCCCAGTATTTCAGTAAAAGTATTTCAGTAAAAATAACATAAAAATAATAAACATGTCCTGTATGAAAGCAATTAATGTAGTGGACAGAAGCCTCCTAGCATTAAATAATGCTTTGCTGTTCATTAGTCTGAGTGGTTTATGCAACCAGTATTTACAATTTTTGTTATATCTAACCACAAATAAAAAGGGAATTAATAAAGAGATAGGAAATAGAAGGGAGAAAGATAACACAACATCATGGAGTTTTATAAGCTTCAAATAGTTACTCGAGTGGAAAACAATTCCTCTGAAAATTTTGCTTTCAGCACGCTGCCAGAAGTCAGCTCAATTTTACTACTGTGTCTCCTTTATTGTGTGTGGCCAGAGGTACTGGCCAGCACTTAATGACAGAGATGAGAGATTTATAGCTGAGACATAAATACAGTGAGTAGCAGAAAGGTTATATATAATGGAAGTGCAAGTCATGTTCCTTTACAATCATAACTCTGAAAGAATAAATACTAAACTGTTTTCCTTAGGGAACAATTTGAGTTATTCTTATGGCCTGGTTGTGAGGATAGCTACTTGCTCTAAGGCTTGAGGCTTGGCAAAAATGATGCATGAAAATGAAATTCAAAGCATGGGTGTATCTTGAAGGCAATCATGAAATGAAGACCATCACCCAGAAAAAAATCATGGGTGAATTGTAAAAAGGTCTAAAACCCTCTACAGGCATTAAATCCAGCTAATATTGTACTGGATTTTTCTCCTTGTAGAGAGAAAGAATCATCATAGGAGTTCCCTCAGTGTCAAGGAAGACATCTGTAGAGCTTTCCCTCTTGTCAAGCTCTTTATTAACTAAACTCAACCTGAGTTTGCAAATAGTTTACTATTTTCTTTAAAAATAAAATAATAAAAAAAAGATCCTTCACAAAACAAACAGCTATCTTTCCTAGCCCTAGGCACAGCTGAACAGCTGTGAAGAAGCACTGTGGCAATTGCTGTGCCAGTCACGGCAGAGGAACAGAGCCTTTCACAGGTGGCTCTCATTTTCTGGGTTGCTGACTTGCGACCTCACTGTTTGATTTGCAGAAGCACTGAGTACTTGCAGCTGCAGCTGGAGTTAATAGTAGCTGGGCTTTGAACATGGAAGAGCATCATGAAGCAAGTCTTCTGAAAAGCAGTTTTCAGCACTTTCAAGACTGAGTGTCCAAAATTAGTAAGTGTGTGGTGGTTTTTGGTTTTTCTTTTTAATTTTTGTTCTCTAGGCCTTTTTTAAATAAGTTTTTCTTGCTGTATGTATGCTGTGAAAACAAATTAAAATGTGTTATGCATGTAGATGCTGTAATAATGAACTTATGGAGGAATCACAAAAGAAATTAATTGTTTTCACTCTGAACTCACGTTATGTTAACAGAAAGAGAATTCATGGAAGTAGAACATGGTAGGGCTGTGGGCTAAATCAAGTAGGATAGAACAAAGAGTAGTTATCCCCTTCTCTGTGTCTTGCTCTCAGAATTGCATGAAATGGTTTAAATATATACTGGGAGCTGTAAGGTCAGGCACAGTGTCTCCATGTTGCGTAACTTGCTTCACTTCTGTTATTACTACCTTATTGTGGTGTAAATCAGAAGGAGTGAATCTTGAAGGAAAGAAGCCCTTCATCACAGTGCAAAGAGGTCTTGTACTGTCATGGGCCCTAACACTGTCTGTAAGAGCACACAGACATTCTCTTGCATGAGAACTCATTCTGAGCAATGAGTTCTCATACAAGGGGCCTGTGGTAGCCCTGAGTGAGCAGCACAGTCAAAGACTGAGCTCCAAAGTCAGTGGTGGCTTATAAATAACAGTACTGTAAGTATATAAAACATGGCATAATGGTGTTCCCTAGCTTCTGTAGTTACTGATGTTCTTGCTTTATTATTGGGACAGTGTAGGGACAGAGATGCATCAAAGAATCATTGATGTGATAGTTGAATAAGGGCACCTCCAGTGACAGGAGGAGAAACAGGAACTGCTGGGTTTCTCTGTTTCTTAAAATGTTAGAGAGGGAACAGTGACCTAGGAAAAGATAAGGAATCCTTAAAGGATAAGGAATCCCTAAAATTTTGCACTTTTATTTTTCTGCATAGCTGAGGCTGATGTAAGATTTACTGCAGCTGATTGTGATTAGTATCCATGTATTTAATTGCAGTCTGCCTGCTTATGATTGATTGTGCTTAGGATGTTATGGCAGTTGTGCATTGCAATTAGTTAAGAAACTGGAAGGTGAGCTTTGAGGTACTTGCTTGTACTGATTTAAGATTTCCCCTGGCTGTCGGAAATTGCCATCGTCATCATTATAGTAAGATTGAGATGTGTACCTGCAGTTCCACTTTTCCATTTCTTAACCCATGAGGACTGCATTGCTGATGAGAGTGGGTTTCTGTAGAAAGCCAGACTGTTAATGGGAAGACCTGAAGTGCACCTTCTTGTCTGGCTCCCTTGGGCATTTGCTCAAGGCCAGCTTGGGGCAGAGCAGCCGTGTTTGGTACTTGTGCTGGGATCCTAGTGTCAGACTCCTGTGTGAAATCTTAAGGCTCTTTTGTGCTCTCCCCTACCTGTCCTCCTCTGTTACCCTGCTGAGGAGGACTTGGGGCTGCTGGTGGATGAAAAGCAGGACATGAGCTAGCAGTGTGTGCTTGTACCCTGGAAAGCCAGCGGAGTCCTGGGCTGCACCCAAAGCTGTGTCACCAGCAGGGCCAGGGAGGGGACTCTGCCCCTCTGCTCTGGTGAGACCCCACCTGGAATGCTGCATCCAGCTCTGGGGTCCCAGCATAGGATTGACATCAACCTGTTGGAGTGAGTCCAGAGAAGGGCCACCAAGTTGATTAGAGGGATGGAGAACCTCTTCTGTAAGGAAAGGCTGAGACAATTGCTTAGCCTGGAAAAGACAAGGCTTCAAGCTGACCTAGTTGTGGCCTTTCAGAGCTCAGACTTATAAGAGAGCTGGAGAGGGACTTTTTGTAAGAGCATGTAGCAACAGGACAAAGGAGAATGCCTTCAAACTGGAAGAGAGTAGGTTTAGATGAGATATTAGGAAAAAAAATTTTAACTCTGAATGTGGTGAGGCACTGGAACACTTAGACCTGAGAAGTTGCAGATGCCCCAGCCCTGGAAGTATCCAAGGCCCGGTTGGATGGGGCTCTAAACTGGTAAAAGGTGTCCCTACCCACAGCAGGGAGGTTAGAATTATATGATCTTTATGGTCCCTTCCAATCCAAAAATTCTGTGATCCTATAATACTGTGGTGTCAGTCTGCAGATGGATGCAGTGACCTTTTAGCTCCATACACCTTACCAATATTGAAGTCACTGTAGGTTTAGTGCTCCTATGAACCCAGTGCATGATAAAATACATTTTGTAGAGAATATTTACTAAAGCAGAACAATTTTTCATGTTACTGACAAAACAGTGCCAATATTGAACATCAGCAGGATTTTGCAGTTTAAGAAGTCAAATTCATTGTTGTCTCTTACACAATACATAAAGCAAAAAGAGTATGAAAGCATGCATGGATATCTTTATACCAGTGAAGAAAACTATTTTCAACATTGGCTCTGTGTGTCTCCAAAAAGATAGTCAGCTTTTTTAATTAGCAGCAAACTGAGTATGCTTCAGCGATTTTCTTCAGAGCCCACCATAAACCCTAGAAAACTGTTCTGGAGTCCTCCTACCACTCAGTTTTCAAACACAGGATTTTTGCTTCCCTGAATTTCAGCTTTGAAATGATTCCAAGTATCACCCCATGCAGCAGGATGACAATACCTGGAAACTAGGACAGCAGAGTCACAAGAAAGATTGCATGCTTTCAGTAGAGTACAAATGAAGGAGACTTTCTAACTCCTAGTAATAATAATAATAATACTATCTCAGGTGGGAGAATAAATTCCACCAGCTTTTTACTTTGCTAAGCTGTGTGCTCTGAAATGAGTCATCATCAATTCATTTGGGTTGACCCAGTTCAACATAAAGTAGAGCTTCATCTGCCCTGATCTGATCAGAAGCTGCACAGCTTGTTGGTAGCTATAACAGTTGTGGAAAGGAAACTACATATAGTGATTAACAAAAATATTTTATTACTCCTACATCCTTGTTCAGGAATGTGTACAATACTGTCAGCATATGGCATTTTTTTATATGTTGGCCTTTCAAATAAAAAGAATCCTTGTCATATTCTTCCTGTAAAAGTTCTTAAATTCCTGACTGCTCTTATTCTTGTTGTCTCTTCTTTCTGTTCATGGTTGTGCCTGAGAGACTTTTTGTCCTTGCCAAATCCGTCAAGGTTTGAAGGTCAGTCACTGGCAAGCTGAGCTTCATGGTTTTCACACGTTTCAGCCCTGGTCTGTACTCAGAGCAATTACTGGTGTCCTGTAGCATTGCAGCAGTGTTTCTCTGTATCTGCCTGAAGTGCTGTTAGCAGGCAGCTGGGATGCAATGAGGAAAGGAGCTTATTAATACCCTGGTGTATCTTTACAGATCTGAAATGTTTTCCTTGACCTTTTTGTTACTGTTGGGTGCATAGGCTGGTTTGCTGTGGGCTATAAACTGGATGGTTTCACAATGCTGCTGCCTGCTCCTTTGGCTGGCAAATCTTGGTTCTGCTTTCATTGTCTCTTATCCCAATTTGTCTGGGTAATATTTTCCTGAAAGCTGCATATATTGCCATTAAACTGGTTCCAGCGTGGGAAAAAATGTGAGACATTCAAGTTACGCTTGTGATGTAAACTCTGCAAATCCTTGACAGGTAAATTGGAGAGAGCTGAAAGGACTTTGAGAGGTTGTGTTTTCCATATATTCATCCAAATATAAATGGATCGATTTTGACTGTCACTTCTTAGAAGCCTTTGTCTAACCTATTCTTAAAAACCTCCTGTGATGGCGATTCAAATCCTTTCCTAGTCATGTATTCCAGCTCGCAGTGTTGGGCACAGGAAACATTTTCTACCTTAAATTTGTGATGCAAGCCCATACTTTACTGCTAGAAGATGTGGAGGAGAAAATGATACCTTAAGCTGCTTTAATTTGCCACTTAGATGCTTGATGACTCTGAATGATTACCAATTTTCACTTTCCGGCGCAAACTGTCCAGACTCATTTAGCCCTTCCTTACAAGCTATATTTTCTGGTCTTCTACTCGGTCCCATTATTTACCCCATGGTTAACTGTGTGCCTGGATACCTCTTTAGTCTTAGCAGTGACAACTGGGCATGCTGGTAAAGACCTGGCTAGTGCCACATAAGGCAAAAGTACTGCTCTGGTTTTCTTATGAACAATACTCTTTCTTTTATATTATTGGTGTGGTGTTTGTTTTAATTAAGCATAAAATGCATTATCAGCTGAGATCAGCACCTGCCTCCTGCCCCTTTGTTTGTTTCTTTATGTCATAATAATTTATCCTATGTCCATAGATCTGAAAATGTAAACTTTGCTTGTGTTCTTACTGAATTAAAATAGAGGTCCATGATTTCAGTAGGAGCCCCTAGAAGGTTAGCCAAACTAAGCAAGTTGGTGAGGAGGACTACTTTTTTTTTCTTTTTCTTTTTTTTCCTTTTCCTAAATAAAACAAAGATGTGCTAGTTTTCAATCAGTTGGATATTGTTTGTGTTAGGTTTATGTGCTACTTTTAACCTATTAAAAATGAAGTATCAGAAAATCAACTGAAAATTTATATGACTGGAACCTGTACTACAGGTGAAGGCTTAGGAAAAGCTCTTCTGTTAGAGGGTTTCCCAGTGAAACAAATGTCATTCATAGACCTGTAAAAGTGGATGTGTATTTTTGATGTGTTTATGGTAATAGGCAGGGAATATCCTTCTCAGTACTTCTTGAAATCCAGTCATGCCCTTCATGTGAGAAGATGTATCTGTTCATCTGCTGCTTAAAACAGTGCATGCACAGTGGCTATATTATTTCAGACCAGGAATCATCTCTGTTAAACACTCTCAAACTAAATCTTCTGTGGCATTTTTAAATTTTGAAACTCACTAGCAAAGCCCTGCCTCTGAGTTGCTGCATATTGTCAGTTACTCAGTGACATTTGGGATATGGTATTCAAGGATTCATCTCCAAATGCTGAATTTAAGCTGTCAGCACTGAGATCTTAGCAATAAGTATTTGCAGTTCAGACTAGCAATTTATGGAATACTTAAAAAACCAGCTTGATAACCTGTCTTTCAAAATAGTGGCTCTTCATTTTTCTTGATACGTTTTTTTCTTCTATAGAATGCAACTCCATATGTGTCAGTGACACTGTTAAAAATTACATTGGGATTTTTTTTTTTTTTTTGCTGTTTTAGGTTGTTTTCATCTAGTAGATGAACAATGAGCAACTATTTGTGGCCATTTGCTAAGTGACATCTTTAATTCCATTGAGCCCCTACATAAGCAAAAAAAGAGAAGATACAAAAGACCTTGAAGCTTTTTGTGTCTATAATTTTTATTAGTGATTTTACTCATGTTGATTCCAAAGTGCTTCATTAGGTTTTTAAATCACATTTAAAATCCTGGTCTGGAGCTCTTTTTAAGAGCTCAGTTTAGCTCTTAAATCATGCTGTGGTGCAATGTTGTACTTGGAGAACAAACTAACACTGATTCTAAAACAATGCCAGCTAATAAACGGTGGGAAAATGTTCGCCTAGCTAACGTTGCCCAGAATGAACTAGATGTGGAAAGCTGCAAACTCAAGGGAAAAAAAAATAATATTTAGGGGCATGTTGCAGATGGTAATTTATGCAAGGCTAAATTAAGCCTATGCATTTAACTATGGGTAGAATGGAGCTGTACATTTCTCCAAAAGATACATAAGAATACATAATCCACTCTGGTTTCCAGTGGTGGCTTTCCATTTTTTTTTCCAGAAATAAGATGCTGCCCCTCCACTCCTTTAGGCCTTGGCTTGACTAGGCTGCCTGGTGTGTTCACAAGCAGAATTTGTCCTCCCTCCCTCTGCTCCTTTGTACAAGCTGAGGTCTAGCCTGTTGGTGAAGTCTTGCTCCTTGACTGCATGGATTCAGAACAGGCATGACCCAGCCTGTATAGTCCAGGTAAAAGAGTTCAGCACTCTTTTGTGTGTAAAGTCTGGCACCTGACATGTTACCTTACAAAGAGAAGAGATGCCTCTTATATCTGCAAAAACAGAGTAGCTTTTGGAATTAAATAAACCAAAAGTCATTGCTAACCTGTTTGTCCTAAGAAGCAGAAATCCTACCTTAGTTAGACCTGTCATGATGGGCAGTCAGTCAGTGTTATTTGTTAATAGAAATGTGATGCAAATGGAAATTTAGACAGGAAACATAAAGTTCTGATCTAAAGTCTTTTTTTCTGCCATCCTAATTCCTTGAATAAATTTTTAATTTAACATGTGTTTAATAACTGGATTAAGCAGAGTAAAGAAAAATTTTGCTTAATAGAAATAAGTAGAAGTAATGAAGTAAAATATTTAAAAATAGCTCTGACAAGAGCTTTAAATTGCATTGCAGAGGTGGGTGGAAAAAAAAGACAAAACAAACTACCACAGACTTGTGTCATGCTTACTTATGTATATATGAAATAGGCCTCCTTTTATTCTGAGTAGCAGTTTGGAATTTATCTACTTTAAACCTTCTGTTGATAGAAATCAACTGAATATAAAATTTGTTAAAACTCATTATTCTATCATAAACTTGAATTTAAGAGTTCTGGGGAGTGGATGATATTGATGGGCTTTATTTTGTTTTCCATTTGTTCAAATAGCAGTGTTGATTGCCCAATTATCTTTGATTTCCTGTGAGAGATAAAAAGCAAATGTCTCTCCAGCACACGTGGCTTTCACATAACATTAAGATGTCATAGTCTTCTAGTAGCTTCTGGTACTGTAGGCCTAGTAAATTTTTGTTCATTAAGGTAAGCTGCAGAAGAGAATAGACAAAAGCTTTATGGCATCTAGAGAGGTAGCCTGGATGATAAGCTGATAGGATCCAACCAGCTACTTAGACTAGTTAGAAATGTGTGGGAGAAGAGAGCTGTACATTTACTTTTTACTTTTGTATGTGAAAGAACAGATTGCCTTTGAGACATAGAAAGAAAAAATGCAGTATGTAGGCTAATTGTTAAATAGCTGCTTTCTCCTCAGCCTTGTCTTTATGTGGATTCTAGACAAGTAATGAGATTTGGGTAGTTCCTGTCTTCTGTAGAAGGTCTACAATTGCCCCAATGCTGCTGGCACCTCAAAGTTCCCTATTGTCATCACATCTGGTCTCATCAAGAGCCAGTGATAAGCTCCACACATATCTTCTGCTAAAATATCTGGGTTTTAAAAAATTAAATAATTTTTTAAATAATACAGTGATACAAACTGTAAGGTTCAGTAACAGTTATATTCCTTGCTGCTGTTTAAAGCCAAACAGCCACCAAAAGGGAAGTCAGAAACTCAGGCTTTCATTGCAGCAAAGATTTGTTTAGTAACTAGTCCAGCACAGCATTTAGTGTAGTAAGGAAACTCTTGCCATGGGTATTGGAAGGGAAAATCTTTAAGAGACCAGCCAGACTGTCTTCCACATCAGGCAGGAGTGTTGAAGCGAAGGATGAGCCCTATATAATAGTTTAAAGGACCATAGAAGCTTGAAGGTAGCACAATGGAAGGCTGTATGCTCTGTAATCCTTATTGCTGTTAGGAGGGACCAGTAAATCAACACAAAGTAGTTTTACAAAAGAATATGGAACTTCTTTCTTTTTATTTAGTTGCTTTTAGTATCTTTATTTTTCCTTTTCTTTTTCTCCAGGAATCGCCATCTCCCTGGTGTTTAAGTACTCAGCAATGGGCTAACTTGATTCTAACTGTAGCATTATATTTTTCTCTACAGATAAATAAATATGTATATACAGCAAATATAAAAAGCAACTTCTAAACAATTTACATTTCTATCAGATGTGAGAGATCTAATTATAGAAACACACACAGGCTCCTCTGTACTGACATACTGGAAAAATCTGAACAATTCTGTTCCTCTATCTTCTGATTCCTTTAATCTCAATGTTTTCAAGAATCAGTTCTGAGCATTTCATTTTTACATAAATGGAGCATGCTTATCATTATTTAGAGATTTGGGTCCCTTAAAATAAGTTGTTAAGCAACTTTAAAGCCTACATTCTCAAATTTTCAGGAGAGAACTAGACATGTGAATCACTTTGACATTTTTGAAAATATTGCTTCAATCCTCTCTTTCATCTTGTAATTTTAAAGGATTAAAGGCTTGACTGTCCTTTTAAGTCACAAGCCAGCATTATCACTGGGTGTAATGACACTGTATTTCAAGACACATAGAGCTATCTATCTTTAGAAGACTTCTGAAAGCTTGCTTGTAAACTAGCTAGATGTAAAGATCATCCTGGGAATGGGGATGGCTGTGGAGATATAGGCACCTCCAGGAGTGGTGGTTTGCAGAGGCGCACTATTACAGCTGCTTGAACAGTTTCTTGGGTGTAGTAGCAGATAAACAGAGAAACTCCCACTCTTTGGGGAGAATACAAGGGAGGAGATAGCTTCAGGGCTTGCTTGGTCTCAGGTACCACTATAAGTCCTGATAACAGAGAAAACCTGTTGGTTGGCTAAAAGCACTCAATTTGGAAATCAGAATAAGGTGGCAACAAACATCTGTATATATCAGGTGAAAAAGAGCACTCAAAATGGCTTGGTTTCTTTTATTTTTGTGGGGTTTTTTTGGTTTTTTTTTTTTTTTTTTTCACCAGAGCTACTTACAATATGCACTGAAGTACAAAGCAGTACCAGTACTACTTGTACTAGGGCTAAAGTAGTATTGATTTTTATATATCTCTCACTAGTTCCTAAGGTTGTGTGTGATAGAATACTTTAGTTATATCTTATAATTGCCCTTTGCTTTCTCAGAATTAGTTGTGGTATAGATGGGTATCTTTTTGGATGCAAGGGCATCTTTAGTTATAAAATGAGGCAGATGTCTGTTAAAGAAAGGTATTTATCCAGTCATTTATTAGCAATAGTTCTTCTCAAGCACATTGCTGCAGGACCCTCCAGTGCAGAGCATCTTGCTTTCTGTATGCATCGTCTTACTTGGATTTAAGTGTCCAGGTGTCACTTGCAGTGTCCTTGATTTTTACAGTTGCCTGGTTAACCTCTCTTTTTTTAAAGACAGTTCCTCAGACTGTCCTTCTTCTTCCTGGCCTGTTGTCACCTCCTGTCCCTGGCTTCTGTGCTTGTCCCATCCTGCTCAGCTGCTGGTGCTCTGCACCTTGCCAAACTTCCCAAATGCAGCATCAAGTCCTCCCATGCACTGCTTTTTCACAGCTGGCCTTCCAGATATAGCTTTGACTTGCAGCAAAACAAATTTGCAGAGAAAGCGTTTAGCTGCCTTGATTAAGTCTATATCCCAAAGAATTTTTGTAAAGCAAATAATTTCTCCTCTCAACACATATAGGTTTTATTGAAGAGCAAGAGATTATTATACTTCAAATGACAGGTAGATTTCAGATCACAAACTAAATCTTATCATAAATGCTTGAATTTTAAATCTACATATTGCTTCTGCACTGAGGGTTTCATAAGTTTGTGTGTTTCTGTTAGAGCTCTATACAGTACATAAAGGAACCTGTAAAAACACCGTATGATATTATTATGCAACATGCGGCTGTTAGATTTCATTAAACTCTGTCTGGTAGATTGATGTCTAAAAGTAAATCCTGTCTGGCCTATGGACATTTACAAATTGTGACAAAATGCCTCCTGATTCCATCTTTGATAAGATAAATGGAAGGAGATATTTAAACTTATTAGGCATGACCATCTCCTCTGGCCTTTATAGGTTTCCTTCACTTAGTAAGTTTATAGGTCAGATAAGTGAGGATGCTCATAATTATTGCATCTTGTCCACAAAAAGGATAATTTATGTCCCTGCATTCAATTGCTACACTGGAGAAAGACTAAACAATCAGAAACATTGGATAGGTAACATTATAGGAGAGCTGACTTCTTCTTAAGAACAGTCTTTGTTTTAGGAGTCTTTCTGGAGGAAAGACTCTTAAAACTAGTGGAGAATCTGGTTCTCATTTTTCTGATCCCTTCCTGCTTAAGAAAGACACATTCTTTCAGGAGCTTTTGAGATTAAAGTCACAGATTGAACAAAACCTGCTCATGTCTTGCTGTTCTTTTCTTTCTACTCAATTCTTTTGAATGCTGCATCCTTATGATGCAGATAGGCAAACACAAAACTTCCAATGTCTTGTTTCTGTCAGTGAGGCATTCTTTATGTGGTTCAAATTGCTGAATCTTACTAGAGCTTTAATTTTTCTTTTGCTTATTTATTTATTTAAACAATAGGGTATGGAAGTAGCAGATCTTGGCAGAAAGATTGCAAACCATATTTTTTTTCAATCTTGTTGATCTTTTCTCTATAGCTTATACTAACTTACCTTGAAGTTAGACAATTTTGGCTGGCAGTTTATTTCAGAGTGTCTCACTAATTTAAAGTAATAAATTTTAAACTTAAAAGAAACTAGTTGTGTTTTGAAGTTGAGATCTGAAGACAATTAGCATCAATTTACTTGTATTCTTAATTCAGAGTGCTGAGCTACCACCTCTAATTGTATTCTTGCTTTGTGTACATTATCAGTGGGATATTGGGTATAATGACTGTAGTAGAGAAGGATTTGGATTTCATGAGACAGGCTGAGCAAATATCTCTAATTGTCAAGTGTAGGAACTTTTTATAGTTTTTTCTTAACTGAACATTAAGACCTTTACTTCAAGAGTGTATTCAGTTCTGGTTTATGCATCCAGCAAATAAGCTGGAAAGAATTCAAAGGAAAAATAATGACTGATGTGACATTTGGAAAAATAATCTTAGCATAACAGAAAAAAAGAAAAAAAGTCTGTTTTATTAGAGTTGCTTCAGAAATGTCCTGATCACAGCCCGGGGCAGGATTGTGTTGGAGACAGTTGTGCAGGGTAGAATTGGCTGTAAACAAGCAGGGAAGAAACTGACTTGTCAAAACACCAGCTGCCTCCTCAGTGACTGTCTTTAACTTATGGGCAGGTCTTTAATTTGGTAGGAAGCTCCCAACTTTAACAAAATCCAATAATAAAATGATTTTGTTGTGTTGTTTTGATAGTAGTCAGAGGATTTATAGGCTACAGAGAGCTTAAGCACATAGCAGCATGTAACATTAAACAGCACATTTCTACCCACTGAAAGATTAAAACAGAATCACAAGTGACTATTGAAATTAAGAAGCATTCTCTAAGACGTCTGTCAATTTGAAGTGCCATTGTGAAGAAATTGGCCTTTTACAATAATTTTTTTTATTAAATTTACCCTTTGGAAAGGGTATATTCACGTAGCAATGTCACCAATTTGGCTTAATTATTAAAAATACAGAAAAAACCTAAAGTTTCTTAAAAAGCCAAAAACTGGCAAGAACAGCAATCTAAAACTCAAGCTCCAGCAAATTAATTACAAGTAACAGAACATCCAGTTTTTGTCTGGAAAGGACTGCAGAAACCTAATTTGATGCTTAATTAATAGATATTTCTGGTTGTATTCAGTCATCTTGGCCTACTGCAGAGGAAAATGTATTTTTATTTGTTAGCCACAGAGACACAGCCCAGCATCAAGACTGCTTACTGAACTTTCATATATAATGAACATAATTATTTATAAATTTCTGATCAACTGTTCCTGAATAAACAGAGAGATGATACCACCAGTGTCAAATGCCCACAGTCAAGGACTTTCACCCATTCAAAAAGCTGTGTATGAGAAATAAGGCCCTGTCACATCAGGAATTATTCAGAGACTTGTGACACCTGGATAAAAAGCTACAAAGATGCTCTTCATCCCCCTTTTTGTCTGTTTAGGCAAACTGTGTACTTTTTCCCTCTTGGAATGTGGTCAAAAAACTTTCAGAAACATCTTAGAAGTGGGCTGCTATGAGGTGGGGGAGGAAGGAGGGCAGGTGGCTGCTGCAGCAAACACATGCTGTTATTACCTGTAGGAGGTTTGCCCTGTCCCCCACCTGTGAGCCCTGGGATGTTGTGGGGATGCTGCTTTGGGAATGGTCCATGATTCTTGGCTGCAGGATAGCACCACAGCTGTCACAGTTTGGCTTGGGAGCCTGAGCTCATGGTGTGAGAAACAGAAATGAAAAAAAAAATGCAGATGGCTTTTATCTACAGCAATGAAAACATCTTAAGTTTGTCCACTGTTTCCATGGTGACCATGCCATCATATAGTCTCCCTGGGTAACAGGCAGGAGGCGGAGAATGCTCAGAGTCTTGAAATATATAAACCAGCATATTCTTATGAGAAATTGTTTTGCTCAAAAAGCAAATAGATGAGGGTGTTTTTTGAAGAACTGCATCTGTGCTTGCACTTGTGCAATCTCAGAATGGCACTGGCTCTGTTGATGGGGCTGTCAGCTATTCAAAAAGCTGTGTATGAGAAGTAAGCCCCTGTTGCATCAGGGGGAATTATTCAGAGGCTTGTGACACCTGGATAAAAAGCTAATCTGCACATTACATCCCTTCAGGTTTTCATGGTGTGGTCCATGCATATCCTGAAACTGGGTGACTGTGAACCACCTGCACTAGAGGGCTTCTCTGCACTTTTTGTTGGTGGTGTATACTCAAAAGATACCCAATTCTTTCATGTTCATCAATTATTCTCTAATATTGTTTGCTTCAGTTTTGTTTTTCAAAGGAAGGAAAGAAAGGGGAAAACAAACTAAAAAAAAGGTGGGGGGGAAGATAAAAAAAATTAAAAACGTTTTTTTCTACTAACAGGACTAGACCAGCAGGGGGGCACTGCCTAGGTGTTGGCTGCTGCACTCTGAGCTGTGGAGGAGATCCTTCTGCTGGAAGGGCAGGCTGCACACTCTACACCTATCAGGGAAAGGGGTGCAGCTAGGAAATCTCCAGGAGAGCCTGGTGAGAGAGAGATGGAGGAGCAGTCATGCATGGTGAACAAGGAGCTTTGCTCACAGGAGCAGGCCAGAACAGGCTGGACTTGGAGGTTTTCACCTTGGGACCCCAAATTGGCTTCAGTCACTTTGCCTTGTGACCCTGTTGTCTCAATCCCTTTGCAATCCCGTCTCTTTGTCCCTTTCTTCTTGCAGTTAGAGGTGGGAGGGGTGAGGAGTATGACTAAACCTTATGCCATCAGATTTTTTAGTTTGTTCTTGCTCTACTTGACTTCGGTTACCCTCTGTCCTGACTTGCCCTTGCAGGTGGCAGCTCAGGTGGCCCAGTTCCTGGGCACAAGGCATTCCTATTCAGCTGGGAACATAGAAGGACACTCTGGGAATGTGTGAAAGGCTGGTTTTAATATACATGAAATGATATTATACATACATAAATACGCTGTGCATATTTATCATCTGCATCTGCAAGACTCATCTGTACTGTATCTAATAGATTCTTTTCAGAACTGGTAAATTTTTGCCTTTTAAAGGCAAACTCAAAGGAAATGCTTCACTTGTGCTTCCTACAAAGCTAAGGCAAACAAAGGTGACATGGGAATCTGCAGCTCCAGCAACTCAAGTGCCATGGACCCAGTGGCCAGTGTTGACTTGGGAGCACTTTGACCTTCTGTTACTCCAAAAATCCTGTTATGGGTAAGGAGGATGGATGTAAGCAATCAAATAAGCATACAATTTATATTTGTAAAGCCAAGCATTTATTTGTGATATAACAGAAATATTATGAGTCTAATTATTATTAGTTGTAGAAAAACAAGTCTAATGATGCCATTACAATTGGCACAGACAAATCTCTAGGGTTTTGCCCCATTCCTGGTGTTACACTACCCCACCCATTCTTCCTCTGGGTTCTGAGGTTGAACGACCATGTTGGTCCAGCAGGATCTACTGTTAGTAAACCCATTCTGACTCTTCCCAGTCACTTACTCTTTCATGTGCCCAGAAATGTATTCCAAGAGGATTTACTGCATCATTTTCCCAGATCTGGGGACTGTACATCGCTTTTTCACTTTTTTTGGGATCTTGAACCCTGTTCCAGGGTTGCGACAGCCAAAGCTCCAACTGATTTTTTTCATGCCTACATGGTTCTTCCTGTGTTAGTGAACTGTAGGTCCAGCTGTGCATCACATCTGGTTGCCTCATCCTCTACCAATGTCAACAAGTTACCTCTAACACCCTCCAAAAATCTCTGTCAACTTGTGTCCTGCTGTGTTTGTGTCCTCCTTGCTTGTGTCCTGCCGTGTTGCCCTAGCTGAAGATGTCAGGGCAGTTATAGACCTCTGTGAGAGCAAGGGTCTGATCCAGAGACTTCCTCACTTAGCTTAAAGAAACCTTCATCAACTCCCTCACTTTGGTGTGATGTGGTACATGCATTCCGTATCCTGTAGACGCCCACAGCATCCGGCAGCTTGGGTGGCATTCCCGGGCCCCTGTGCACATTCTTCCTCTGGCAGCAGGATTTGGGATGTAGTTTTCTCCTCTGCACTCCAGAGCAGGCTGCTTCTCCCAAGACTGAGTGTTCCTGCCTGCTGCTCATTTCACTTTTGAGGAACTCCAGTGCTGTCCTTGTGGGAAATGACACCGAGGCATTGTCTGCTTGTGTGTAGTGAATCTTCCCCCAGCAGGTCCTGTCTTCTGCAGCAGCTGATACCAGTCCTCTGGGTGCTCCCCATGGGTCCCGAAGTTTGTTCCTAAATGCAGTCCTTCTCCTTGAGCAGAGGGCCTATTATTGTCTGTGTTGCAAGTAACTGGTCTAGCAGTACTGAAATTCATCTTTTTTAGCCCATTTCTATGCTAAAGAAAGCTATGTAGAGCTGCTATTGTTAATATTTCACCTGTTTTTCATCTTTCTTTCCTGTCAGCTGCAAACTTGTTCAGCAGAGATTTCTTTGAATTTGCTTTCAGGAATGGATCTGCCTTCTTGATGACCTTAATGAAAGCAGAGAGGTTTGAGATTTGGCAGACTCTTTGTGTCAAAGCATAACTCGATTGATGGTGTGTTCATTACTCAAAACTGGAGTCAGACTGCTTGTCTGGCTCCTGGGTACTTTCTGGGCACAGAAGTTGGTCGTTGGGAGGTTCCAAGGAGGTATTGATATGTACATACTGCCTCTTACCTCCCTAGCCCAACCCACAGGAGATGTGAAAATGCGGAATTAAGGTACCACTTAAAATCAGGTGATCAACAGAAAACAACGTATGCTGCGACACACCTAAGGACTTTGGGCAAAAATGAGAGAGTAGAAAAGGTGTGAATAATTTTCATACATAAATAGAACATAAATGGTTCATTGGTTGATCCCCAGGTATTTCTTTGTGGCACCTAAATTACAGCCTGTCCTGTTTTAGAGAGTTCTGGAAAGGAGAAAAGCTGCTTGCTGTGAGTCCACAGCAGCTGAATGTCTTAATGCTTAAATTCTTGCAGTGATGATGGCTGTCTCCATATTTGTGATCTCTCTTGCTGCAGGTCCTGTTGCAGTCCCTTTTGACTTTTTTTTCTCTTCCTTGCTTTAAGTCATCAAATATTTGACAAGATTCACATTTGCAGGAAAAAGAATAATTGAGATGTAAGAAAGGTGTTCCTTCCAGCCTTCATATGATCACCACTACAGAGTTTATGAGAAAAGAATATAGGTGTTATGCTCTGGATTAAATATTCTTCCTCATATCTGCAATCAGTAAATCTTAGAGCTGGGGCTGTGTTTGTCTCACATATTTTGTTGTGATGTTCAGGAGTTTGATAATCTGTCACTGAATGGTCCTGTTTCCTGGTTGCTCAATCTCAGTTGATATCTGTGTTCTCAAAGAGACCTGGATTTTGAAGGACTTTGAACATTTTGAGAATTAAAATTGTAAGGGTGGGAGGAAGGAAGGGAAGAAATACTTTGTGACCTCTTGACAAACACAGTAAATTGGCATGCCTCCTCTAAATCACTGTAACTCTCTCAGGGTATGATAGCATTTCAGGTGAAGTTTTCATCATTTACTTCTGCAAATAGGCATTGACAAGAGAGTTAAGATTTCAATTCTGTTTTCCAGAAAGTCATGAATTAAGAGTCAAGATGTGGTGGAAACACTCTGAGCTTATTCAGTGTTGTGGTTTGACTGGCACAGAATGGCCAGGCTGTCTTGGGGGTAATGTAAAGGGTTGTTTGTTTACTGCCTGTAAAGTTACAAGAGAAAGGGTAAGTGCTGCAACTAGAAGGAATTCCACACCGGATCACAATAATCAACAGGGGTTTTATTCACATGGTGTATCAGCTTTGTAGGTTCTTACCTCGTGCTGGTTCACAGTAAGAAAGCTCTTTGGAAAGTTTAATGAGACCTCCCACTATGGTTATTTTCCTCTCTTTATTTCTGTTTTAAGAGATTCCACAGAATCAATTAGGAGGGAAGTTGATTTCACTTTCCACACTGTATCAGTATGTCTGCTCAGAAGTGCAAAGCTATAATTTTGCTATTTTACTGTTTTACAAAAAGATAGGGCTGTTCAGGATTGTGGTGCTAGTAGCCTAGTGGTAGGACAAATAATGGGAAAAGCTCAGCAAGTGTTCAAAGATATCTTACATTTTATGGGATTTTTTTTTCATGAAAGAAATATCTGCGGTATTCAGAAACTGTAATATAATTTGGTAGAAAAGGAGTAGCCACAGTGAACTTGTCATTAAATGTGTACAATCTAATTAGAAATTTGTGAAAAAAAATACTTCGTTAAGCCTGGTATCCTGGAGATTCGAGCCTTCTGTCCCTCTGCCTGGCCTCTGCCTGCACTGTGAAAAATATAATTCCAAGCTTTCTTCACGTCCATTGGGATTTTATCTCTGTTTGGCTTTCAGAGCACTTCCAGCTACCTGGTGTTCCCTCATGCCTTGGGAAGAGGCAGCTGCAGCTCGTGTGGGGTTTCTGTGTGGCCAGACAGTGCCCATATGCCGCCCATTGGCAGGTGACTGAGCTTGAGGGGCTGTCTCACCGTACACATTAGAGTGCTCCAGTTTGCCTGTTCCTGATTCTTGGTCACTGGATTTCCTCCAACATAAAAATCATCCTTTAGGAGTTCAAAAGGGTGAAGAGCGATGATGGCAATGATCACTCAACTGTACATTCCAAAAGTCACTCAAGAAGTGAAAAGTAAAGAGCAAGATGTGATATTTCTTGAAACTTTAGGATTCTGTGCCTGGGCATTAAAAAGAAGCTTTTCCTCTTTTTTTTTTTTTTTTTTTTTTGCTATAGGTAAGAAAACCCTCCCTGGGTGTAATGCTGTAATGCATTCAGTCTAGGGGAAAATCAGTGCTAACACTTCTGGTAGGGATTGACAGATTTGATCCTCAGGGAAGGATTTGGACTTGCTAGTTTTGGGAACAGAATAATCCTTTCTGGGTTTCAGTCACAGTCAGCACAAACCCAGAATTTGTAAACAATAACAGAAGCAATGAACAGTACGGAGGAGGGAGAGATAGTACTGAAAGGAAACTCCATCACAAGGAAGTAGTGATAAATTTTAAATTCATCTTAAAGTGAAAGGAGTTAGAACCAACGGTTTAGGGTAATTGTTCAAAAAAATGAACCTGTTGAAAACTGTCGATAGGGCAAAATTTAGGAAAAAGATATAGTAGGAATTTGTACTGTATGGTACCCAGAGTGTTAACAGAAGTGATATAAATGCATTTCTAAAAATATACATTTATTAAGAATGTCAGTGGAGCTGCATGAGGTTTTTACTAGGGCTGACTTTCTTTCATATTTATAAACCTTGCCTACTTGCATGGTCTCTAAAGTAATTCAAAATTCCATATTTGCATATTTATTTCTTAACCTTAATCTAGTAATAAAATGTATAACCGTCTCAATTTTATTACGTCTCTCATGCTTGATTTTAAATTAAAGGAAGAGAACCAATTTATTAAGCTATAAGCTATCACAACTACAGGGATTTTTTAAAATAAATTTTACAATTTTACAGTAAGTGAAATTTGTTTCTCTGTCTTTTAATTGTAGTTATCTTTTTATATGATGAAATATTTTCAGGTTGGGGCTTTTAAATTTTTTTCTTGTATATGTAAAGAACCAGTATCACATGTATGCCAGGTAACCTTGCATTTAAAACACAACATGAGTTTGTTAGTGCAAGAATTGCCACATCCTTCATTAATATATACTTCTATGAAGCTGCTTTGTGGTACAGAACATGTGTATATCGTTTCCCAGGATGAAGCATTAGGGAAGGACCCCTCTCCATTTACAAATCCCTCTGAGATTATTAATAAATAATAGCTCGCTTTGCAGGGGGAATGTGCACTATATAATGACATGTCTATTCAGCCAGTCAACTCTGTGATTATAACTGGTCTTATAAATAAGATTTTTCTAGAAATAGATTATTACCAGGAGACAAAATAAGAGGAATATTTTCTCCATCACTGAGATTTCAGTGTCCATAAGAACACATCTTGTGAAAAGAGTTATATGATGGCTATAGTAAGTGTAAATTGAAATAAATTATAATGTTGTATGTATCTAATTCATCTATATTATCTCCATATGGAAAACATTCAATACAAATGCTCAATTAATAATAATGACATTTTTGCACAGAAGGGAAGGCTGAGTAATTTGGGTAGTTTTCTTGTTTGCAGTATATTGTGCTTATACTCTTCAGGGGAAAAAGAGAGAATTGTGCTTAAACCTTGATATACTTGAATCATGCAAATAATTTAGGGATGAAAATTACTTTTAAAGATAATGAACACAGTGTAATAAATGATGCTTTAAAATTAAATGAATCAGTTTTAACTTTAGAATTTATATAGCATTTTAGTGCTGTCAGTCTATAAAAAAATTACATTCTGACATTGTCTTCGCAGTCTCTAATTTTTCCATTTCATGCCCTCTTCTTGTGTCAGGCATATTAGTCACACTGAATGTCTCTGAACTCGGGTTTCAGCTTGACATGATTCAGAAATATTATTAACGTATGTGAAAGTGTGATATTCTTCACATGCTGGGTCAGTTCTGATCTGCTTGGTATATCTATACAACCTGAAAGATACTTCAGAATGATTGCTTAAAAAAGAAAGTAATTTCCCATCTCCAGGGTTGCAATGAAAATTATTAGCTGTGATATAAAAATTGTCTGTTAAAAGGTAGAATAGTCCAAATATTCCAGATGCTCAAAACTGAATGTGAAAATAAAAATATTCAGGAGTTTAAGTTCCTTATGTAATTTAATTCCATCTGGACATAGTGGGTAAAGAAAAAGAACTACTCTCTGCACCCTCTATTTTGTGGGATAAATAAGTCAAGCTAATATTTAGCCTTCCCTTAAGACAGGCTTCTAAAATAACAGTAGTAATGAGAATGGAAAGTCCTTCTCTGCATCTGTTGCACAATTAATTAATCATCCCAAAAGTGATGATTCAAGATGCACATGATAGTCCTTTTTGAGTTATTTGCTGTGTCTGGAATCATTTTGGTAGGTAATTTTAAAAATTACATTTGATGTTTTTGCATTTAAATATTTACCCCTCTGTTTCCAACCAATGAACTCCAGACTTGGCGTGTACTTCTGTTTTACTGATTTGTCATGGAATGGTTTGGGTTGAAAGGGACCTTAAAAATCATCTTGTTCTAGTCCCCCTGCTGTGGATTCTGAGGACTTTGTAAATTGCTGCTCACCTACCTATGCAACAGATAGAGGTATGTTATATAGTCCAGTTGTCATCTCTGGACTAGAAGAGTCTTGTGCCAGTGCCTCTGCTGCACTCAGAGGTGTGTTTGCCTCCTGTGAAGCCCAGTCTGAGCAGGTTTGTGTAGCTCAGGTGCAATCCTGGGGTGCTCTGGGGCAAAACGCATAAGCTACTGAGCCAGAGTTCATGTCCCAGCATAAAGGCAAGGCTGCAGGAGACAGGCTGCTGCTATGCCAGCTAATTGATAATAACCAGCCTGCCCATGTGCACTGCAGCTCTGCCTTCAAAGGAAGGGAATCCTGACCATCAATCCCAAAGGAGTCCCTTGCCCGGGTGGTCTGCCCCCAGGGGCCCATTTCTTCTGTCAGAGCAATGGGAGAATCAAATTGTCTCAAGAGATCAACAGATCTTGTCCCTTAGGATCTTTCTTGTGCAATGTTAGCTTTCTTGCATTCATTGAGGAGGTAGAGCAGAGGAGGAGAAGAATATACCAGATTTCCTAGAATTTTTCAAGAAGCCCAGTAGAGTCTTCTGCCTAATTTTGCTTCACCAATAGGAAGAATTAGTTGCAAGAAGCAAAATCCTAAACTCAGATTTAGACTTTGCAGTGTAACCTAATGTATTAAGAGGGACAAATTCACATCTGTCAGTGCAATTGTAAGCAGAAGACTGTCCAGTCCTAAATCTTGAGATTTACGTGTGTCCAATATCTAATATGTTAAGGGCTCTCAGTGTCTACCTCAAACATGACCTCTGATTTAAGGATATTTGCCCATTCTAGTATGTCTTCAAAAATCTACAATTCCCATTATTCATAATAGAAATGTGATAGATGCAAAAGACAACTAGAACTAGAGGCAGATGTAGACAGAGTGTTATTGGGTGTGTTATGTGTGGAACTAGAGACTAGCTGATTTCAAGTGCTGAGCACAGAGACTGGGAAAGAAGTGTGACTTAGGAATATGAACCTTGTATTTCTAAGAATATTTTTTGATTTCTGTGTTTTGGAAATTTTCAGAGATTGTGAAGCATTTTTTTACTTTTATCTATAGAATATAGAGGCCTAACCTAGTGATGATCAGGGTCTTCATATATGTCAATTTGGAGATGTAGGGGCAACAAACATCTCTAATACTTCTGAAAATGTGGATTAAATGCCTCAAAAATTCCTAGCTGCAATTTCACATTTCCACTGCATGGAAGCCCTTAGGTTCATGCCTTGATTCAGTTATTTTTAAGATTGCAAAACAACTTCTGTGTTGCAAATGTGTAGTGTAACGTTTTAACTGACAGGGGCTGACCTGGGCCTTTTTGCATCCATAGTGTTTCCAGTTTTATAAATGACATAGTCAGGAATGCTGCTTCAGATCTACTTACTGAAGGAACAAAATGAGTCTTAATAGCGTGCCAGGATGAGGAAGAAGGTTGTAATTTAGAGACCAAAAAAGCAAACTAAGTGTTAATTATCTCATCCCTTTGTACATTTGTCAATTTCTAACTGGGCACTATAGTTTTAATGTACAAAAGAACTCTGTCCCGTTTTGTTACCTAATGCCAATTCATTGGTATGGCTGTGGTCTTTTGTCATTTGAATAACCTGAGAACCCCTTTCTGTGAGCACACTGAAAACCATTTCTTCAGTTTTGTAAATCAGGAAGTTTTAATCCAAATGAGTAATGAGGTTGTTTAATCTTATTGAGAAGACATGTAAAAAAAAATTACATCTTCAGCTATAATGAAGCGGTTTAATTGTGTTATCTTGCATAACATAGTACAAGGTAAAAATTATTTTTTTCTTAAAAAAAAAATCTTCTCATTAAACATTCTTTTTATTTCTGGCAAGTGACAAGAATGGGAGATGTCTTTGCTCCTCTCTTTCTGAGGCAGTTTTGTTTGATTCAGCTGCAATGGATTTATGTCTTTTAAGTTGTTTTGATACCTAGGTTCTCTAGCTATTCTTATTTTCCATTATATAAATACTAATCTTGAGTTATGGGGCAGACCTATGCTTTTAGATGAATAACATCAAAAGTGTGTATTTAAATTTTGTATAGTGTAAGCTTCATGTAAGAGTCAAAAGTAAGCTTCTGTCCCAACACTTTCAAAATAAACTTAAATGTCGTTTTGTCCTAACATTAAAAAAAAAAAAAAAAAAATCAAACAAAAAAAACACCTCTTATGAAGAGAGACATTTTGGGCATTTTTAAGTGAAATAAGTGACATTGGTATGCATTACTGATAAGCTCATGATCAGTTTTCTTGGGGGAATGACAACAGGAATGAGTGAACCATAGTGTAGAACTTGGAACTGGGGATTGCAGTGGGACACTAACCACAAGTCAGAAGTAGCAGGCATGCCTCAAACACAGACTTGTTTTTCAGCTAAATGGTGCTGTCTTTAACTGTAGATCAAGGATACAAGTAGAGGTTTTGCTCCATTTGGTAAATGTTTGACATGCAGTTTCCTTTCCACCTGGGTTCCCTGCCTGACCTCTTACTGGTAGTACTAGATCTATGCCAAGTTCTAACCTCTAGTTTAGCGTTATGCAAAGTGCTTACAATGTGCTTATATACTTTAATATAATTTGGACATGATGCAGTTAATTGCAGCAGTGAAACACAGTTTCTGTGTAACACAGTGCTCTGAGGGTGTTGACGACTGAAGTGTGTCAAACCTATTCACCTTCTGTTCTGTCTTGGTTGCTGTCCTGCACTGGGATGTCGGTGCATCCAAGCTAGAAACTGAAGGAGGAGACACAGTTATGACAAATTTCTAGACAGAGATCAGCTGTCAAAAGAGACATCTTCGTTTCCTACCCCATTTTCCTAACCTTTTCAATGGCCTGCCTGTACCTGGTTCTGAGAAACTGAGTTTCACATTGATATTTATAATTAGAAGTAACTTGTTTGAGCAGATGGAAATAATAGTGATGTAGTTAAGATTTTCATAAAAGCTTCAAATTCAGCAACAAAGTATCTTCATTCTTCCATTAGAAAAAGTGTTGCCACTTATGTGTAGGCTAGACTTCCATTGGGGGGATATATTCATGCGGTTGCCCTTCAGGGTGAGCAAACACTCAGAGGTCAGTGCATCTATTCAGTGCTTAAACAAGATCAGAGCAGTGCTATTAAGAGAAATAGCAGAGTTTATCAATTTTACTCACTTAAATCTATTTGATATTATAATTTGTCTTCAGCAGTCTCCTAGAGTTAACCCACTTTGGTTTCCTTGAGTGTGCCTGGCAGCTTCAGAGCCCAGTGCCTGAGCCATATGTTCGAGGGCCACGTGGTGATGCTGAGGCATCAGCCGGGTGGGAGTGGGAGTGGTTGGTAACGAGGCCAACGCAGCCTCGGGCAAAGGGGAGAGTAGGCATTTGGAGGAACATTGTCTTATCTTCTATTTGACTTACATCCAAAATATAAATGCTTTTGAGACAGCCCTTTTGACAGGTAATTCTTGGGCTGAGGCTGGGAGTTGTTCACTGAAGATATTCTGTGTTTTTCAATATGACTTGGAGAACTTCTCCGGGAAGGAATATGTTTGAGGGATCTGTTGTCAGGGAGGAAAGCACATTCCTAAACTCTATGTTGTTTCTGTCTTAAATTTAAAGGATTAAGGGATAGATGCCTAGGTCTGCTCAAAAGATTAATGTAGAATTAATGTATCACATATGCATAATGTTAATCAGTACAAATTTAGGTTTAATTCTGTAAAATACTGACCACCAAATTCAGCATGTTGTAATACTGCATCTTTGTTTTGTACAGCATCTATCATAAGGTAACTTGCTAAATGTCTTGCAGGATTAAATGACAAATGGTGTGAGATTGGTTTGGTTTTTTTCTATTTTTTTTTAGATAGATTTTTTTGGTGGTAATGAACTTTGGAGACATTTACTGCAAGGTTAGGGTGAAGTACAAAGAGCCAATACAATGGTAGACCAATGCTTGTGAAAACTTGCCACACAAGGCTAAAAAGGCCTATTTAGGATTTATTGTGAAAGGTTTTGGAGGTGTGGTACATGGCTTCCTTATTTTGTTAGCCAGTGTGATATGCATTCCTGTGCCATGGGGCAGTTGTGTCTGCCATTGCAGAGTTCTCTTGACTTCTGGAGAGCCAAAGTGTTGATCTGTATAGCAGCAATGTGTGCACAATACTGCCATGGAAGCAATCTGTCACATTTTTGAGACATGCTACCTTAAACACTTTTTAATGGCTAGCACTCTATCCTGCGCATTCTGCAGTTTTAATGTAAAAATATTGCATACTATCATTATTTTGATATGTTATAATGTAATTGGGAGTATGTATATAGCTTAAATTCCAAAGATAAGTTAATGATCAAGAAAAAAGTTATTGCCTGAAGTACTCAAGAAATATAAATTTTTCTAAAGAGATCAAGAGAAATGATGTTGAGGTTTTTTTACTTAATGAGGAGTTGTCATCTAGCTGCAAAATAGGCTGAGAATTATTGACTTCAAGGAAAATAGCAAAGTATCAGTGCTAGTCATCATTTTGTGGCCTTTCACTGCATAATTACAGGTGTTTAGGATAGCTAAAGGGTAGACCAAACCATTACTGTCAGCTTACTTCACTGGGATAGAAATACACAGAGTGGTTGAAGATTGGTCCCTACAGATCTAATTCCAGTGAATTCCTTTTATACCAACATTTTGCTCGTGTGCTTTGTGGAACATAGGCCCCCCCAAGGGGTTTCTATGAAACAGTGCTGTGGTGTTGGTTTGTAGGTTTTTTCTCTCTGCAGGAAACTAAGGAGCAAGGAAGGATGTAAGAAAAATGAAGAAAACAAGAGCAATTGAAATGTCTGCTCCAAAGCACAGATGAAATAATCTAATCTTCCACTAATGTATAAATAAGCCTTTTCTGTGATTGCCCCATGGGTACTGTGCAGTAGCAGATGAGGAACCAAGTGATTGCCTGATTCTCTATGGGAGTAAAATTGACTTACATTGTGACAGAAGTGAAAGATGGAGTGCTCTTGAAGGAATTATTTGTTAAGATTCCACCCATATTTAGTATTAGGCTAAAGCAGTGTAAGAACAAATGTAATTTGTTGTTGTGAAAGAACTGGGAGATGTGCTTTTGCTGCAGTTTAAGCAATTTTGGAACTGTGCATTTCAATCTACTCAGAGATTGTGGTGGGTTTTTTGTGTTTTGTGGGGGCTGTTTTGTCCTTGGTTGCTTGTTGGGTCTTTTTGGTGTTACTGAGATTTGCTAAATGTGACCTGATATGCAAGAAAATAATCATGGTGAAATCTCTGGAGATGTTTTAAATGTTGTACAGAGGGAAAATTAATTATAATCCACAAGAATTTCTAAATGTCAAGATACATGAGTAAATATAACCTCATAATCTGTGGAGTTTTTAGTTATTTATGTGTATTAATATATCCAGAAAATATTGCATAAGATAGCCATTCAAACGGTGTAATTGTTAGGAAAACAAATAACTTGAAATATTGCCAATTTTACACTATAAAGAGAAAGAAATCTGCCCATTAACAAATATTAATATTTTCATGAAATAGTGCTGTACTACATAGAATGGTAGAGATCAAATGCATGCAATACTACATAAATTTTATCATAAATGCTCTAATGTCCCATTTTGAGGTGTTTCTCCGGGAAAAGTATGTGTACAGGCAGTGCTGAGTGTGAAGGGACTCCTCAAGATCATGGAGTCCAGCTCCTGGCCATGCACAGGACTCATCAAGAGTCACACCCTGTGTCTGAGAGAATTGCCCAAATGCTTCTTGAACTCTCTCAAGCTTGGTGCTGTGACCATTTCCCTGGGGAGCCTGTTCTGGTGTCCAGCCTCCCTCTGGGTGAATTATTCAGCATTGCAGTTTCTAATTCAGCCTGCTATAAGTATACCAAAGTGAGAATACCAATTACCTGTCTAATATTTTATCTCTTTATTACAGCTTCTTGATGCTAGAAAAAAGCTATAGATCTATCTAAATTTCAGACTCTGTAGCAGTTTCTCAAGCTGATGACTGTTTTTTGTTTTTTTTTTCCCCTTGTTTTTTATTTCTTCCTCCATCTCCCCCTCTTTGTGTCATAGCATGTGACATATTTCCTAAAGTAAAATTTTATTGAACTATCTACTGGCTGAGCATTGTGTTTAAAAATATAGTTTCCCCCCTAAGATCATTTGCCATTGCTTATTTAGGTGCAGCAAGGATTCCAGGTGATATGGCACCAGTTTCTTTCCATGATTAAAATAGCTCATCTGTAAACCACGGCATCAAGGTGCTGAGTAATTTAAACACCCATTTCTTGCTCCTCTGATTTTATATATAATGAATCTGACACATTTCAGGATTTCAGTGCTGTCCAGTGCTCAGATTTGCACATACCTTGGAGTTAAATCATAGATTCAGAGAGGAGGCAAAATTCATGGTAGATTGGCTTAATTCCTTTTATTTGTGACAGATGTGTGGATCAGAATAGAAACTGGACTGTTAGGCTAAGTAGTGGGATGGTCAGAGAGCCTTGTTAAATGCTTTTGTCCTATGGTGCGCTTCACAATTTCATGGATTTTTTGTGTGTTTTAAAATCCTTTTATTTATATCTCCTAACTATGCTCTGAGAAGGTGGAGAGATAACACAGCAACTACTTAGTTTGGATCAAGGATTTCTAGGTATAGTATGTGAAAAGAGGATTTTCATAAGGCCAGGAAGTGGGGGTTTGGGTGGAATTTTTATAATTACTGTAATGTCATCTACCTAATAATGTGAAGCTTCTTATTAAGTGACTGGCATAGTTTTTTAACTTGCAACTTCTTTTCATTCCTGGCTGAAGGAAACAAATGTGATAAACTCTGTAAGGAGATTTCAATGGTTTCTGATGCATTCCATCAGAACAAAAAGGAAAAATGTGCCCTGGTGTCTAAGACCTGCTCTTCTGCCAAATAGACACATCCATTTATAGAAAGTGGAGGTATGAGGGCTCTTTCCAAGTTGAAAAATACAGCAGGGAAAAATGCAGTATCAGAAAGCTCCAGGCGTTGTTGTTGTTGTTGTTTTCCCAACCATATGGGGCAGAGAAATTTCAGAAATGCAGTATTACAGCAGGGCCCAGCCATTGGCAGCACCTGATGTCAGGGAGCAGGGCTTTGCCTGTTCACCAGCCCTGTTAGGGATGGTCAGGTCACTGTGGGTGCAGAGGTACAGGTTTCATTATTTTCCTGATTTGATGACTAAGTGACATTAAACATTATCTCCCAGGCACAGAGATACTTCTTAACTGCATCTGCAGCATTTAAAGCCTTTGCTTGCTTGAAAGACTCTAGCAGCTTTGTATGACATCTGTATAATTTTCAGAGAAATCTGTGGTTTCATTGAACTAAAAATCATAGCTATTGTGGAATAATTTTAACTCTGGCACATGAAGGTGGATGGCCAATGATTACAAAGGGTTTGCATCTGCTTTTTTTCAGGCTTCAAGTTATCACGTTACTCTCACTGCCCCTAACATTCACCTTGTTTCATTTCTTGTGTGTTGTAATGAAAGAGATTTCTTTCCCCAATTCATTAATTCAGAATGAAACTTCAACTGAACTCCAAAGTGTTAGGAAATTTAGGCAGATGAATAAATGTATGAAAGCTCCAAAGACAGAATTGCTTGTCTGCCAAGACACTTCCCGTGATTAAAAGATGCTGTCATTTAATTGAAATAAATTATTGCTTAAAAATCACCAACCAAAGACTCAGTAAAATGACTTCTAGGATTAGCAGTCTTAAAGATGACAATACACCTCTGAATAAAATCCATATTTATTTTATATGTCAAATTAAATGAGACTATTAAAGAGTTTTTGCACTTTGGCCATATTTCATTTTGTTTGCATGGCCTACTTTTGAACTTACTTAAATTAATATAGTTAGAAGCAAGTCTTCTGAAGATAATGAAATAACTGTAGCAAATAACCACTGTAAGGAAGTGGAGGCTCTGGCATGTATATGTAATATTAAAAGAACTCTTCCTGAAACTGCTTTCATAATGAACTATTCAAGAATGTAATTTACAAACTTAGACACAAGATGAGATTTTTGAAAATGCTGCCAGAAAAAGGAATCCCTTTTCTTGTTTGTAGTTTTAATGGCTACCAGCCACTGCACATTTGATGTGCATGCAGTCATGGGTCTGGTTAAAACTACAGGCTAAATCATCTTTTAGTCAAGCTAGATGTAAGTGGAATTCAATGTCCGTCTTCACAGTGATACCTAGATGTAGTGGGAAGATACATGTATAGCTAGAAAAGTCAGATGATGATGATTATTTTATTAAAAAATTTAGGCTGAAGGTTGCGCATGTGTGTGAGCACACAAATCAAGAAACTAGGACAGGAAGAATGGAAAATCAGCAACCAAGTAAGAGAAGAGGTGTGAGTAAGGCCTCAGAGGATGCAATGATGTGCCCTCTGTCATAAAGCGCCCTGGGGAGGCAGCTCTGCAGCTACGATCAAGAGTGAGCTCACAGCACAGCCAGCCCAGCCAGGGCCTTGCTGCTGCTGCAGAGAGGGAGATTTCTGGTGCCTTCCCTGCATACTCCCCTACCCTGCCCTCTTGCTCCTGATTTCGTGGTAGGATGGCTTAACTCACTGACCAGAAGGAAAGAAATCACCTGAGTACTTTCCTGCTCTTTGATTATTTCAGTCTACTCACTGTGGGATCAAATGACTGTCAAAAGCAGCCTTAGTGTGAGGGTGGCAGGAGCAGAAGGTCAGCACCTCTTGCTCTCATCAGAGGTGAGGTGCTGGCTCAGCTTTGGTCATGGGGATAAGCTGTACTCTCAGCTGCCTTAAGGGCAGGGATGGGGAGAGTGCTTGTGGATTGTTATAACAACTCAGTTTTAGGCTTTTTCTGCTTGCTCTACCTTTATACTTTTCAGCAAGTGCCAAGACTCTAAAGAAAGATTCAATAAAACATCAAAGTCTCTGCTTACATATATGATAACTTTCACCCTAAAAAGTATGGGCATTTAGATTGACTCTAGTTTTCTCCCTTGAGCACAGGCTCATCATAATTTTGTGGGAAGGCCTTGTGCTTGGGAGGAGAATCATAGAATGGTTTGGAATGGACCTTAAAGGTCATATAGTTCCAATCTCCCTGCCGTGGGCAGGGACACCTCTCACTTTCCCAGGTTTCTCTGGGCCCCATCCAACCAGGTCTTGAACACTTGAAGGGCTGGGGTATCCACAGCTTTTCTGGGCAACCTGTTCCAGTGCCTCACCACTCTCTGAGTAATGAATTTCTTCCTAACATTTAATCTAAATCTCTACTCTTTCAGTTTAAAACCATTCCCCTTTTTTCTATCACTATCTGCTGTGTAAAAGTCTCTCCACCTCTTCCTTATAAGCCCTATTTAAAGTACTGGAAGATTGCTAGAGGTCTCTCTGGGGCCTTTTCTTCTCCAGGTTGAACAACCCCAACTGTCTCAGCTTGTCCTCAAAGGAAAGGTGTCTTGTCTGTGCAGAGGATCACCAGGTGGGGTGTTATGAGAGCAGAGTAGAACGTCACCTCCCTCAACCTGCTGGCCACACTCCTTTTGGTGGACCACAAGATCTTATTCACCCTCTTATCTGTGAGTGCACACTGCTGTCTTTCAGCCCAGAGAACGTTGCTGGACACAAGACCAGCAGAAGTAGCAGAATTTATCACACCTGGGAGAGCAGGAACACAGATGCCAGTTCCCATGTGTTCATGATTTAAGGAAAGGCAGATAAGGGGGTGGTATCCTCTGTTTCCTGTGGTGGTGCTTTCTGGTTGGGCAGGCTGTCCCAGCCCCAGGTGACTCCTTGTGCATATCCAATTTGTACAGAGGTGGCGGAGTGGTAGCTGTGATGGTGAGATTTGGACTTCTGAGTTCTTCTCTTGTGTTCCTTAGGCTGCTCAGTGTGTCCTCACAGCATCCTTCTCAAAGACAGCTAAATGGAGCAGTGAGTGACAGTATTTCAACCTTCTCATTGTCTGTTCATCACTTAGATGTCAAGCATCAGTAATGTGTGATTTCCCCTTGCATTCACTCTTTTGTTTTACCAGAAGAGATTTTAGCATGGGCTTTGAATAGTATCAGTAGATTTATGGGTCTGGATGCACCTAATCTCCCCAATGTTTGTTGATGTTATGTCATCAACATAAATGATGTTATGCAGTAGGCTGGAATGGGTTCTATTGCTACCTTAAACAATTCAGAGTGCAAATTCCTGACAACACAATATCATCTTTAGAAAGGAGAGGCTTTAAATGCCCAGCACAAATCATTACCACCTGAACTAAGAGTAACTGGTAGAGAACTGAACTGTTTTCTTGGGTGTGAGAACGGAATTTAACTCTGACAGTGATTAATCACTACAATTAACTAAACATACTGAGAATTGTTCTACTCTGGTCCCAGAAAAATGCTTGTTCTAGAGTTTGCTGATCACAATGTTGGGTCAAGCCATGAATTAGGATCTTATACACTGTGGACTTTGAATCCACCATATCCACCTCACAGACAAGGACTGGATTTTACCTGAACTGAGCCTATATAGAAATAAAATGACTGGCCTTATGGCAAGCTACAGGTCAATATGAGGATCAGGAATGTAATAGGAAATAATTCAGGCAAATGAATACACACACTGCAGTTTAGCAGCCTGGGTTTTCATGCTGGTCTTACCACACTCTTCTGCTGCACAGCTGCTGACTGGCCATACTCCTTAAGATCTTTAAACATTTTAATGAAAGAATGACTAAATTTTTACCTTTTATTGCCTGCACTAGGTGGGTGATAGCAAGTTGGTTATTCCTAACACACAAGAAAGTGCTAGTTATTGATTCTCTTCCTCTCCTTCTCTCCTTCCTCTCCTTCCCTGGTCTTAGAATGTTTGTTGAACACTGTGGGGTATGGGGAAGAGTTGAACAGAAGCTGGTAACAGCTGCTGCATGCTGCTGTTCTCTGTCATGCTAGTCTGGTGACAAACCTAAGGATCCTTGTATTGCTAATTTTTCAGTCAAATCCACAGGTTACAGGTGTGTAATACTCAAGAGTATGTGAATGTCATGAATATTTGGGCCCAACATCCCAATGCTGTTTAGTGGAAAACAAAAAAGGGGGAAAGATCATACTGATGGTATTATATAAAAAATAGAGGTAGCATGTCCTGTTTTTCATCTCCTTATACGAAAAAATTTCAAATTCAAAGACCTTTAAAAATGCATTTTTCATACAGATACTGCAGTGTGTTGGACCACTTCCTTTCTGTTTGAATGCCAACATTTGAGAATGCTAGATCTGAAAAAGCCTTGTGTAAACTGCACTGAATAACAGAGCATACGGTAATGAGGCAACATACATGATGTTCTCCCAAGTGAAAATGATACAGAACACTCAGTAAAAGAAATTTGGATGTCTGTTAGAAATCTAAATTAGCAGTGTGACAAGGCTGTCTTACAAAAATATTTCACAAGTTCTCAAAATTCCATCACAGATGTGGTTTCTCAGAGGATATTTCCTGCATGTACATCTGCTGCAGTAACATGACTAGTTTCTACTTATTTAGATGTCTCAGGCTGTACTCTTCAAAGAGGCATGGCAGTAGTCACTGGGAAAGCAGGACAGAAGTATTGATAAGGTGCCAAGGGTTTTGGGTTAGACACAGGCCTGAGCTTGGGATCAAGTGTTAGGGGAGCTGGCGTACACAGGAGGCTGTAGGGTGCACAGGAAAGCATATAGGAGCTGCATGGGCAGAGACTTATGTCTGTTGCTCTTTATCAGAAAATATTATGATTATGCTTTTTTTTCAGTTGGGCTCTGTAAGCCTAGCCCTGGGGAAAGAGTATGCAGAAGGCAGGAATGGAGAAAGATTTTCAACAGAGTGTGAAAGAGAAGGATTGGAGTGAAAGTAATTGGGATGTCTCAGGGCAGAAGGAGTGCTAGGGTTAAGGAGTACTCAGGGAAGAGATGGGAACATTACATGACTGTACATTCTCGCACACACAACTGACATCTGCTATTTCCCTTCCTACTTTAAACAGATGGTAGGAAATCAGAAGAATTTTTATTTGATTACCTAAGGGGAGTCATTCAAATGAGATTTGTCCTTAAAGGGCTCACAATCAAAAATTAGATGAAGAGTGTTTTAGCACAGATTCACTCAGTGACATTTTTGTCTGCCAGGATTGGTTCAGGGTCTCTTACCTGATCTAATTTTATCATCTCTCTGTTCCTAACCATTTTGTTACCTCCAACCTAAGTCTTCCCAACACTATTTTCACAGATTTATAGAATACAGTTCTCATCTGAAAGACAATATTGTAAGAATAAAATGGGAATTGCATTTAAGTGCTTTCCTCTTGTCTCCTGACTAGCAATAACTCCAGAGTGAAACACTGTGCACCACACAGCTGGGGAGTGATGGGCATCCAGGATTTGCTTCCACAGGATGCAGCATGTGCTGACAACTTCTGGGGCTGGTCTCAGTTCAAGGAACAGTCCTGAGACAAGCAATGAATGGATATTAGGAATATTTATTCTAAATGAGATCCCACTTTTCTGCTCTGTTTACCAAGATTAGCAGATGCCTTCTTTCCAGGAATATAGCCTAGACAATCTGGTGTTTTCTAGGAGAAGTTGTAATTACAATAAGTTATAAATACCTTACATCATTATACGGTTTCAATAATTCAATTATTACAAGGAATATTATAATCAGAGCTTTCACTGAGCTTTCATAAACTCTGACTTGCCAGGAAGTATTCTGGGACCTTGGCAAAAGGTGACGCATCCTGTGTTTCTGGATTAATAAACATTGTCATAGTATTTTTCCTCAGATGTTAGATGTTGCTGGGTGAACCTAAGTATGTAAAAATGAAAGATGATATTGCTTGCTTGACTAAATGGTGTTTTAAGAAAAGGTTTTAGACAAATTAAAATTCATCTAGTTAGAAAAATTGTGCCAAAACAGCGTGAAATTAGTACAGGGAAAACAATTGTTTAACTAGCCACAACAATCTGTAAATAATGCTCTTTATAGTGACTGAGAACAAACCATGATGGAAATGTAATTTAAAAAGCAAAATATAAAGTTTCAAATAAATTCTTTCAGGAGAGCCAGGGAGAATGTAGTTGTTATATGAAGATTAATGATACCATTCTTTCTCAATCATTTTATATATATATTCCAGTTTCTGGGTTAAGTAAATGCTAGCCAAAATAATTTTCTGCTTTCTCATTGCAAAATGATTCTTATTGATGATGGAAAGTGTGATACAAACTGTAGGCTCAAAAGTTTTATCTGCACAGCTTCATTCCAAAAATGGGGTGAAGACCCTATCTTTTCAGTGCTCATAGGTACTGCTTGAAAAAAAGACCTTATTAAATTAATGCTGGAATTGCTGTTGGGTTGGCTGGAATAAATGCTGCATTGGAGACTGCTATGAATAGACATGATGTTGTGAGGCTGATTGTGCCTGTCTTGCTTTGCTTTCAGCTCTTGTGAAAACTTATTATTGAAATATCATGATTAATTTTGCTTGAAAAGGACCTCTGGGGATCATGGGGTCCAACATCCTGCTCAAAGTGGCCAATCTTGAAGCTCTCTCAGGTTGCTCAGGGCACTGAACTGTCAGGTGTTGAAAATTTCCAAGGATGGAGGTTTTCCCAAGCTGTCTAGTTAACTTGTTCCAATCCTTGATCACTCAACTTGCCCTTGTACCTCTTCAATCAGAATTGGTCTTGCTGCAACTTGAGACTGTGGGCTCTTGTTCTTCCATTGCATGTCTGTGAGAAGAGTCTGCCTACATCTGTGTTCCCCATCAGGGTCTAGAAGGCTGCCCTGGTAGCCTTCCCCTCGTGAGGCTGAAGGAGCCCAGCTTCCCCAGCTGTTCCTCAGGCATCACATGCTCCATCACCCTCTTGATGTTTCTTCTTGGTTTCTCTCCTGCTCATCAGAATTTCCTGTGTTATCCAAAGGCTCAAAAATGAGCAGGCTGCTTGAAAGCAGCTTTTACAACGGTGACTAAAAGGGCATAGTCTGTCCCATGAAAGTGCTGGCTGTGCTTCTGCTGGTGCAGAGCAGTCTGCACCCACTCCTGCACAGCCCCACTGCTGGCACACATTCAACTTCTTGTTCACCAGACTCCCCCTTTCGTGTCTCGGGGTGCTGCTTGGCCTGTCAGCCTGAGCTGCTGCACGGGGCCCTTTGTTCCTACATGTGAGACTTTGGATTTGCCTAGATGAAATTCATGAGGGAGCTGCTAACACAAACCTTTGGCTTGTAGGTGAAGGGCAGCACAGCCCTCCTGGGTACAAACATGAGTTTGACTTGGCTGAGCTCAGGTAAATGAGTCATGAGCAAAGGGCTTCAGTTTGCTGTTCCAGCAGCTTCCCTGAAGCAGAAAGCTGTGTCCTTTGGGGAGCTGGGTAAGGAAAGTCTTGGCCTCTGTCCTGTTCCACTTGGTCCCACAGTTTCTGGGGTTGCCATGATGTTCCTTTTAGCTCATTCAGCTTCTGCATTTTTTCTGTTCTTGCAAGTTCTTGAATCATTCATGTAACCAATTGCAGTTTTCCAAGCTAATGTTACCCATTTTGCTGGCTTCCTATAGAGTTAATCAATGACTCCAAAGGAGGGGTTTATGTTTGCATATCACCAAAATCATTTGTTCAGAAATCAGTGGCATCAAGGAGTTAAGTGCCTTTAGATTCAAGTCCAAAAAGGAAGGTAGGTTTGACAAACACTTGCTGGCAGGAGTTGAACTCAACATAACAAGAGGGTTAGCTGACTCTGACCTTTGTGTTTACAGCATTAGCTGATATTTAGAGCCTGTTGTTTGTGTCTCTTCTCAGCTTGAGGTAGTCCAGGCTTGCCACTCAGGAGAGATTATTCTTTTTTTAACTGCCAGGCTCAAGATAGGCAGGACAAGGCACACTTCTGTTCTCTTGCTAAAGGTGTCCTGAAACTACTTGAGTTAAATTAGAAGCGTTCCTCTGTCTAGATCATCAAGTGGAAATAAAAGGTATATTCTTCTCAGGTCCTTGATGCCTTGATGTTTTGGTGACTTGTAGTAAAAGGAAAGAATCATCCCATGAAAAATCAATATTTTGCTTTAAACAGAAGAAATACCTTTTTGAAGATTTAACTATAAATATTTTCTAAAAGTGTTAAGTCACAGAGTGAGTAATGTTAATAAGAAGGCTTACAGAAACTCTGTGAGGTTTTAAATGGGGTTTATTTACAAATGGAAGGAAATTAAATTACTTATAATAGATTAAAGCTGTGCCAAAATCACTTCTGATTTATTATTTCTAAATAGAAAGCAGTACTATTTGCATTGTGCTACTTTTAATGCAGATAGCTGATAAAAATATGATTTTTTTGTCTTAAAGGTTGCTGTTATGCTGCACTAAAACTTCATATCAGCTTAATTTATATGGATCTTACATAACTTAGTCATATTGTTTTACATATTTTTGATTAAATGGCATTTAGACTCACAGCACCCTATTTGCTGGACACTAAGAACTTGTAATTAAAAACTTACCCAATATTTTCTGGACTTGAGAAGGTACAGGAACTAATGCTGCTAAATGTTTTTGAAAAGGCTAAGCTAGACTGTCAAATGACATTTCAAGGTGCATGTACAAATTTATCACCAATGATAAATCATGGATTAGAAGGTTAATCCTTTCTACTCAGTGAGGAATACAGGGCTTACCAGTATAAGTTGCTCCTAGTACACCTGGTAGAATTAATGCACAAACAAGTTGAAAACACATCAAAACAAGACTACAAAGAGTTTCTTCAACTGTCAGGAACTAGTCAAAATGAGGAACTAGTACTTTAAAAAGTTTTGATAAGCTAATCTCTTTTCCAAATGTTGTGGCATACAGCAGAATTATGCAGCACTCAGAAGTTGATTATCAGTACGCTGTGTACCCAATATTAAGTGCTGTAAAGCCTTTTGTTTGTTGATTTGAACATTAAAATGCAAACTTGGGAAACAATTTCTCTGAGTAACACTGCAAATAACTCTTGTAGTCTAATTTTCCTAAATTTGTTTTCTATTGTGATCTCAATTAATTAATTATGTTCATATTTTTCTAATGTTTATGGTTGTACACACACTGCTCATAGTTTATGAATAAAAGAAATTCACAGAAATGGTTACAACACAATGGAGGAAGCAGTGGACAAATTTTCTGTTTCCTTCCTGTAATGTTATCATCATTAATTTAAAGCATGAGGAGTTCTGAAATCCGGAGGTGTACTTGTTTTGTCATATCTGCATATCTGTGGAAATATTCTGAGCTTAAAGCAGTCAATAAGCCTTTGTGGTTAGGGGAGACATGACACTTTTCTCCCCCTTCCAACTCTGTCATGTTTGCATGCTAACACATCAATGCCACCCAAATCCATGTTAATATTTGTGATTCATACATATCCCTGTCTCTCTCTCCTCTTCTTTGCTGTGGGTAGGAGTCTCCTATCTTCCAACTCCTACAGTAGCTTAAACTACATTTTGAACACATTAGAAGAGGGTACTCACACAGTCTCCCAGTGGTTTGTATATAGCACTGTTAATAGGGGGCAGTGGGAAAAATTATCCCTTTTTTTTTCTACTGGTTTTACAGTTTCTAGGGAATACAGTCTCCACTGCACCAGAGGAATGGGCTGCTCCATGTTTTTTTGAACTGGCACCTGAGATGTTATTTTGTCACCATGTACTTCTCAGCTCAGCAAGCTGACTTGTGCTTCCAGCTCCATTTGCTGGAGTGGATTTGTTTTGGCTTTATTAATTTGTTTGATGTGAAGGTTTTTTTTTTTTTTGTTTTGTTTTGGTTTTGCTTGTTTGCTTGTTTCTTTGCTTGTGGATTTCTTTTTTTAAGATTAGTACATGGAACTCTACTGCCAAACTATCCTATTCTTGAAGCTAACATATGGAGTGTTTGAAAAGAGCATTTCCTTCTAACTGCTGTGTTGTCCTTCACCCTCAAAGCATACCAGTCAAATCAGGGCTGCAGGGAGATCTGTGGCGACCAGAAAGGCTATTGTCCTCCTCTGTCCTTGTCCCTGCATGCACATGCTGGCACAAACATGTAAGTACACATCCTGCTTTGACAAAATGGAAGAGATGGTGTGAACTCATCCATTTCAATGTGAGGTCAGCAGTCATATTCAAACAACTCTAAATATTAGTAGTAATTTGTCAACTTGCTTTACCTGAATTGGGAACCATCTGCATAAACTCTTCTAATTGGGCTGTGGAAAGGTGGCAGCCAGGTGATATGTTTCTGACCACAACCTAAGTAAAGAATGCTTTTCCTGGCTCTACTGTGTCACCTGGTCTGTGGCACTGGAGCGTTTCTGCTTGCATTTCATCAAAGCTTTGAAATCCTTGTCCTGCTACTATACATTCTCATTACTGGTTTTGAGCTAGGTATTGTGCCTCCCTCCTGCACCAACATCTTCCACAGCTGCCAATTTTTTGCAGTTTCCAGAAACCAACAGAAAACCTTTTTAGGTCTCTTTTTCTGCACCACTACTTTGTACCAGAAGACTTTAATGACAGAAACCCCTTTGCTCCCCTTGAGACACTCTGAGTGTCATATCGAGTAAGACATTTGAAATCCCATGAGGTATTCATAGCACTGGTTCATTTTGAGAGTGGTTTCCTTGGACAAGGTCATTGTCAATATAATATTTCACCTGGTCAGGACTTGCACATTTTCCTTCATTTTATCTCCTAAAAAATTGTAAGAAGATTTTAACTCATTCACACTACTTCCTCTACCTATATGATGCCACAGTAAAGAAATAAAATTGATCCAGAGCTGTACAAAGTACTTTTCTTCACTTGACAGTGTAGTGTCAGCCATGCTTGACAGAATGATTAGAATCATTCTATTAGCATTTTATACCATTTCAGCCTGTTAAGATTCTCAGTGACAGTCAGTACATGTTTGGCAAAAGAATGTCAAGTATCTGCACTGTTCCCTGTACAAGCTTAAAGCAATTTAGCTCTGTTGGAGTACATGGTATAAAAGAAAGCAGACTGTCTTGAGGAACTTGATATTTGCATGATTTTTAAATTTATTTTTTATCTCTGGGCAGTTTAGGACTGAATGAGTCTGACAAAATCATGGAGATTTTAAGGCAGGCTTATCTCCATAGACAGATGGGAAAACTTACATGTTTCTCTATCCAGTTACAGAACTAGTAAGTGAATTTTCTACTATGAGGATTCAGGCAGTTTAGTCATTTACAGTTTATTAGAGTTTAGTCAAGCCATTTTTAGTGGCATTTAGGCAAGTTAAAAAAGTCAATTTACACAGGGATGAATTCTACTCATGCATATAAGCTTTGCTTGTGGGGTAGCAGAGCATTATGTGCCAAAGTAATAGCAGCAGTCAGGGAAGTTTCAAATATAACCACAGTGGGAAGACAACTGGGCAGATGACAGAGGATTTGGTAGTTTGGAACTTCTTGATGGTGTGTCAGTGAGATTTCTGTAGAGCTGGTTAACAGCCAGCAGGAATTCCTGGTTCAGTGAAGACATGTCTGCGGGAGTTCGTGTTGGGGTTTCTTATGAAGGAGGATAGTGTCCTCAGAGGCAAAACAGTTCCTGGGCTCCTACAGGCAAGGAGATGAGGAACAAATTTTGTTGTGAGTGGGCCCCAAGTATGCAACACATTTAAGAAACTAAAGGAAGAGAATTAGGGTGACCTAATTGCCTGGCGTGCCCATCTTAGCGTAGACCTTTGCCTCTAGTATGGATTTTGTTTGCAATTTTCAGACTTGCATTGGATATGTTTGCTTTTAAACTTCTGGGTGGTTGATCTGGGGTCAACTGCAGGTTTGAGTTGTGCTCTCTGTGGGCATTTCACCTGCACTCAGCTCAGATCTACTTCACTTTTATGTCACATGGCCTTTTTTGGGAGGGGGAAGCATAAGGAGTGAACCTCCAAGGGTCAATACTTCAAGGTAAGTAATACTTACAGAAAATCTTAATTAAGCTTAATTAAGGGCTGTAAGAAATAGAGCATTGGTCAGTTTGCTTGTAGAAATCCTGTACTACTCTGCTGAATGTGAGTGGTAAGGATTTATTTGTCAGTCTGCTACCCTTTCTTGATCTTGCAAAGGAACAGCTGTTTGTTAATCATGTTGCAATTTGCAGTGTGCAGGCAATATATTGCTTTTATAGCTTTAAAGCTATTGAAATTTAGTGTTCATGCGCGAATGTGAGAGGATATCAGACAGATCCACCACTTCAAGTTTTTGAAGTGGTCCCCAATCTCTACCACTTATTCTTCTGGAATATAAAACTCAGATCAAGGAGAGCCTTTAGATAGGAAAACAACAAATTAAGTTTGGCTTGAAGTAATACCTTGCCTACAGAGCTAATGAAGTTGGAAACCATTTTGAATAGGTTTCCATTCCAGTGTCTCTCCATACTTCCAGGGCTGATGCTTCTCTTTCCTTTGCCTCTTAGGCTCAACTTTGAGTCAATTCCCCACTGCAGATAAGTCCATGGCACCTCAGGTTTTTGTTAGCAAGGTTGCTAATTGGCACTGGGATTTTGGGGGTTTTTCATACTCCCAAAACTGTGACTGTGAAGCATTGTGCCTACTGACAGGCTGAATGTCATCCCATCTGTGTAGCTGCTGAAATAAAACTTTATTCTCTCCATGTTTTTTCTTTTGCCAGGTATTAAGGGGGGAAAAGAATATGATGCTAACTGTGCTGATATGTACTCTATCCATTTCCAGCCTAAGACTTCTATAAAATGGTGAATTATTGTAGTCTCATGCTATGTTAATTCAAGCCAAATTAAAGCATACCATGAATTTAATTTGGCTTTTATGGGCTAACTTAATGGTGGTTTATCCAAAGGATCACACGTTATTCCTCATTAGATAAATTAGCTTAGCAGATTTTCATTCAACATGGACAAAGTTCAACTGTTTTACATCACAGAAAGATTTTAATTAAAAATCACGGACTTGTGATGGAGGTTATTATACCAGATTTTCTTGACCTTTGAGTAAAAAAAAAAAATTATTTTTTGCTATTCTTAATTCATTATGCCCTTTCTAGCCTCTTACTTTGTCAGCTGTATTTTAATTCTGCTCTTTGTCTGTGTTTTGAAAGTTCTTGTTGGGGAATTAAAAAAAAAAAAAAAACACCAAAAATAACCTCTTTCAAACAGTATTGCTTCAGAAAAGTCATGCTGGGAGCTACACATACCACTAAGCACTCTTGATGTTGAATATAATCCTCTAAAGTAGAAGAGTTTCATCATATTTTCCAAAAATGCCAGGTGCTTTCGGACCTTTTATTAAAATTCAAATATATTCTCAAGGATGCTACAGACATCCTTGTGATAGCTTAAGAGATTGTCTCACATTTTCCAGGTAAATGACTTTCAGAAGTTATAAGAACAATTCTGAAGGGCCTTGGAGTCATCTGTGCCTCTTGTCATCCCTGGTGAATGTTTATTTGGAAATTTCTGTGGTTGTGAGCACTGAGACATGGGCCCTGTTGCCGTATGACAGAGGCACACAAGGGAGACTTTATTTCAACATGTCCCTTAACCAGAAGGATGCTGAAGAGGTTGGTTTTTTTTTCCATATCTCTTCACCCTCAGAATAATTTTTAAATTTCATGTCAGAAAAGTATCAAGAAAGATTTCTTTTTTTTTTTTGCCCCACCCCTACCCTTTTTTTATAAAAATAAAGCCTTTTCCATGAGTAAGTAGGTCATGGTAAGGAAAGGATTCATACAGCAGACTTCCCCTACAACTGCTTCTTGCTGCTTGCTGAGGGGCAAGTGATCTTTCAAAATATCTTTGTATTCCTATCTTGGTTTCAGTTGCAGCTTATTACTGCAGAGAGGGGTGCCAGGCAGTCTATCATGTATATCACTGGTACTTTAAATGTTTTGCTCTAGTGCACCTCTATTTTCTTCCACCTACAAGAACTTCTTGATTTTTATTTATAAATTTGGATTTTTCTCCTTTTTTATTCTCTTATTTCAGTCTTTTATTTACTGTAAAGAGCACTGCTGCATACATTTTTAGTAGGTAACAATTTTCAGTGTACTGAAAAGACACACTAAGAGTTTAGAGATGGTACCCTTCCTTGGATAAGGTGATTTTCTAATTTCCAAAATTACCTGGGGGGAAAAAAACCCCAGTCCTATTAAAACTGAGTGCATAGTGAGTAGCAAACATAAGGAAAGGAGAAAACTGGTGAAACTAAACCTTTAAAGACAGTTTCAGAAAATTTATTTGCAAAACATAGAATGAAGTATGATGTATTATTTTTGATTGTTCTTGTGAAAAGTCCTATCTTTTGCATACTCTAGATGTGGAAAATAAAATCCAGTGCCATATTTAAATGACACATCTCTTCACTTTTCTGAATTCTTCCTTATATTCTAAAAAGTGCTGGGGAGTGAATGAAAGGAAGTCTAACAGAAACTTATCAGCAGAATGTGACTATGAAAACGTAGGCTTTTTCTGGCAGTGTAATGATAAATAATAAAGTGTAATAATGAAAGGAAGTAAAAAAAAGAGACAAGTACAAAATTGAAGAATTGATATTAGTGATTCTGTGTTGAACCTGCCAGTATTGTCTCCTTTAGCTCTCAGTCTCTACTTGAGTAGCAGCTGGCAAATACCTTGTAATTCTACTACAGCACATGTCTGAGAGACAACAAAACAATCAGTAGATTGCAACAATAAATTTAAGTGATAATGATCTTGGGGTTCAAGTGTCTGAAGCAATTAACACCTTCTGAGGTTACTTAAATGCAAAAAACAGAGCTGATTACCTAGGGGCATTTAAAAAAGTATTTTGATAAAAACAAAGTCTGAAGATATTTTCTTCAGTTACTGAATAAATAAAATCATTCTTTGTTTTGTTAGAAACCATTGTAATGTTGAAATTCTTGGTAAAAATTGGAATAGCTGGAGAAAGCAAAGCTGGCTTATTCTCAAAACCAGAATATATTATTGTTTTCTAAATATGTTTGGATATATTATTTTACTGTTCCTTTGGAATTTTTATGCTTTTCCATAATTCCACTTATTTCCATAAAACGTAATGGCAATGGAAAGTATAGGTTAGGTTAGGAGGAAGAATTAAGCAAGGTCTCCCTGTCAATACTGAATTTTCAAAAATATCTGATAGGTGTTTGAGCACCAGAATGTCAGAAAAAAAACCCACTACAGTACCAAGACTTATTTTTGTGTTTTATATATTTACACCATAAAACTGTGAATGTGTACATCCACAAGCAGCTTTAAGGATACTTGGAAAAAATTCTAATTCAAGAGAACATTGTTTTTGGGAACATCCCTCCATTTCAATTAATGCTGATAATTAAAAACATCTCTAAAACTATCTTGTGTAATATTTTATTAGATTAATGCAGAAGTAAGTTAAATAAAATGGACTGTATGTTGTGGATGAGCCAATACAATAGGAACGTTATAAAATCCCTTCTTGTCTAGGAATATTTGAACTAACAAACACCAATTTGATTCAGGTAAGATGGCAGGTCCAACTGCAGAACAATCCAACAAAACTCGGGAACTTCTACTGTGGGATCTGACTAATTCTAATTGCTCATTTTGCACAATAGGATCACTCTAAGGCCCAAAAGTGAGCATTCTCTTAGCAATTCACAAGAAGATAATTATGTTTTAAATTCCTGCTCAACTTCTTACATCCTAGCCAGTGTTACCTGAATTCCATTGCTGTCTAGCCCTCGAACAACTCCAGCACAGGACTGGTGGTACAGATAGAAGAAAAAAATAAAAGGAAAAAAATAAAAGGAGAAAAAAAAAAAAGGCTGTGGATCTCTGCTTCACTATGAGCCCCCATGGGCTGCAGGGGGTCACCAGGCTATCCCACCATGGGCTGCAGGAGCTGGAGCATCTCCTGTCCCTCCTTCCTCACTGACCTTGGTACCTACAGGGCTGTTGCTTTCATATTTTTTTTTCTTGTTCCTCTTTCACAGCTGCTGTACAGTGGGACTTTTTTGCCTGTTATATTAAACATGTTATCACAGAGTTTCATCAGCTGAATGGGTTCAGCTTTGGGCAATGGGCAGTTTTGGAGCTGGCCAGAACTGGCAGTCAGTTCTGGGGAAAAATGTGGGGGCAACTGGGCAACTCCTGGTGTCTTCTCACAGAAGTCACTCCTGCTGCTCCTCTGCTACTAAAACCTTGCCACATCAACCAATAGTGCATTATTAAAAGGGAGTGATCTTATATCATAAATACACAAAATACTTCTTGATGTTCTTCTGCACTTCTGTGTGTGTTACAGTACCACATCAGAGAAAAGCTTTACCTTTGTTTGAGAGAAGACTTCACCTTTTCAGCTGAATGCAAGTTTACTCTGAAAAGAGGAAGTCAAATTAATATCTGATACTACTGCATGTTTAATCAGGATGGAAACATAGACAGAGTCAGTTTTGATTACACAGGATTTATCTATTTGCTACATCCCAATTTCATTTAATATTGGAGTTCTTAAATTGGAATCATTCAGTGTAAATGTTATATACTCCATGAAATAGTAACAAGACTGAAAATATAAGTCATATAATAAAAAAGGGTATTGTTGGGAAAAGTAAATATACTTCTCTTATAAGGAGAGACAGGAAGTCTTTGTTTATCTTGCTTGGTGGACTCAGTTCCAAACAGTGAACTGAGTAAAAAGAAAATGTCATTGAGCAAGAAGCTGAGCCTTCACAAGGTGTTTAGACAGGCTCTAAGGACATAAGGGGACAGAGGAGCAAGTGGTCCCCCTTGCTTTGAGATCAGTCATTGATCAGGTGGCTGGTGGCACCTAAGGCAGCTTCATATAAGCTGCTAAATGAGATGCCAAGCACCAGTGCCTTAGAGGTAGCACTTGGTGAGCTGTGCAGCAGGCAGAATCAGATTAAAAAGTTGCTAGATAAAGTCTAGAATTATGTCAAGAGGTGTCAAGGTAAGAGAGTTAATTTACTGGGAAATATTTCACTGAATAGATTAAGTCCTCCTCTGCTGTTGCCAGTCCTTCTAAAGCAAATATGACTGCTAAATATGATTGCATTATTTTAGTGAAATTAAAATATGATAGAGAAATCACATACAGAAAAGCCCACTGTTTGGGATGAGTTAACTTCAGTTTTAAGACAGAGAAGTTTAGTGTACTTGCTGGAAGGAGTTGCTCTTGTTTTTCAAATGCAGAACATGGAAATGGCTACAGCAGTTCAGACCAGACTTGATGCAAGTACTTGGCATTGTCAATTCACCAGCAGGAAAAGGTGAGATTTTGGTCTTGCTTCCCTAGAATAGTATCCTGGCCACCAAAAATCTGTGATCCAAGTGTTTCATGAGAAAACTGCCATCTCTCGATTAAGAAGCTTTGAATTGATTTTTTGATCTATGAACTAGTCCAATTTAATTTCATGTATTTGAGAACTTTTAACATTCATAATAACCTCCGGCAAGACATTTCACACCTATTTTGCACAGTGTGAAGTGTTCTAGAACAATTGAAAAGTAGTGCTTTTTCTTTCAATGGATAATTATGTTGTCACTAGATGCTGTGGTTGTCAAAGTGGAGGTTCCAAGAGCAATCGTACAAACTCATGGAAAGAAAATCCAGCTACAGCAATTAAATGCAAAAATATAATTGCTGGCTTTTAAAGTACCTAAATTGCAGGTACTTGAAAACACAGATGAACCTCAGGGGAAGCATGGCCTGCCTGTATAAAGCAGGTAGAGTTTGCCAAATTGATTGACATTTTTTGTTGCTCTGAGCAGTTGTCTATATGTTCTTCACTGAATTGTCTGTGTTTATTGATGACTTTAAAGAAGTCATTGAAAATTAAATTAAAATAATTGTTGGTGTTCTTCATCTCTGAGTTCCATTTGAGCTGATGTTGTAACACAGTTGTCAATGTTTCTAGGCAAGATTTTGTAGAGGATAGGAATAAGGCTTCGTACCTTTGTTCTTTTTGTTCAAAGTCTCTTAATATATTTATGAGCATTTAGGGCAGATTGCTGCTGAAAGCTCTGATATCTCTTGATAAAGTTGGATATTTTATTATGCAGATGACAGCTGTTTGTTAGTCCCTCTTTTCATAAAGGCTCTCTAACATCAATTGTCAGTAGCTCAATAGACACCAAAATAGTTCCTCATGTTTACTTTCACTCAGAAAAAGTATAGTTGTGCCAGAATACAGCTTGCTGAGAGTTCAGCATAGCTATCCACCAGCTAGAAATCTAAACATAATCACCCATGTGACCAGTGTATCTGTCCCTGCAATGCTCACTGCTGTGCAACTCTAACTAAAGATCAGTTAAATTGCAAATATGTGCTGTTGTGCTAACCCTGTAATTACTCAAACCTCTCAATGTTATGGAGTTGGCAAAACTTTTTATTGTATGAGAGCCACACAAATTTCTATTCTGTGCACCAAGGACTTGCAGTGTGTTATGCTTATGGCCATGAGGATTTCAGTGCACATCCTGGTGTCTCTTTCACTGTCTGCCAGACAGCCCTCCTGGCAGCCAACAACACTCACAGGTCAGTCCTGCTGCTTCTCCTGACTTCAGTGATGTGGGGCCTTCACATGGGACATCCTTTCTCCCAGCTGCAGAGGGCCTTTGGGTAGATGGGAGGTCTCTCCTGTGTATTCAGCTGCTGTACTGTTCTCTCCAGAAATGTTTCTTGCCTGTGTGCACCCCTAACGCCTCAGGCAGTTCTTCCTCCCTGTGTATTCACATCCTTTTCTCAATGGAGGATTGTAGTTTTTATTTGTCAGCCATTCCTCTGAAGAGGATTCAGGAAGGGTAACACTCCAATCCACAAATTCTTTTCACTCTTCTCCTATGCAGCAGTTCATCTGGCTATTTTTCCTAATTAAAATAGGCAGTTCTATGTACGCTTTGTCAGATGCCAGCTGTGATATTAAGCTGTCATTGTCACAGCAAGAGGCAGGACACTTCACAAACCTTTGCTTAGTGATTTGGTTGTATTTTCCCTTGCGAATTTTCCAGGTAGTCTGTATCAAGTCAGTGTGCTAAGCGATACACTTAATGTAATTATTTCATTAATATGTATGTTTGCTATTTATATTTTGCTTATTCCTGGCTTTTGGCTGAGAGTAAGCACAGCAATTAATGTGTTTGGGGTAGGCAGTTCTCAGCCCCTTCTCCTGAAGAAAATTGTGATAAATGACAAATCACATAAACTTGAAATTCTAGTTTTGGTAAATGTATTGCAATCATGATCAGTGTTTCAATGTGCAGCCAAGTTCAGGGGCACAGCATAGCTGCCCTGTTTTATACATGGCTTGAAAGTGAGCTGGCTGAATTCAGATCAGTGAAGTAGACATGTTGATGACAATTCAGGCAAAATATCAAAACTTGGTGGTAAAAGCAGTGTTGGCTCCTTCAGATTATATTTTTCATGATACAAGTTTGTGACTTTTTATAAGGGATTCTTTCCCCTTCGTTGCTGTCAGTGATGCTACAATTAGTAAGACAATCAGCTTCTTGTCATCATCATGTGGCCAGGACTTTCTATCTTTTGCTTTTTAATGTGGATTTTTGTTCTTATGCAGTCTTGAGTTGTCTTGTAGATTGCTGCAAAGGGTTTTTCCTGGACCTAGTTGGAGTCACTTGGAGACAACAATTCAGGAAGTCGGGTGGCAATATGATGGGAATTTCAGTGATTGTTGTCTTTAAACAGCACTGCCCTCTTTTATGGTTACATATGAAGAGTTTGGAGATTGAAGGCCATGAGCAGCAGCGGTGGCCACCTGGGATTTCTGAAAAAATCCAGTTGTTCTCAGGGCTCCAGGAGCTCTCTAAGGATACATTCCTCAGACTAGAGGCACGAAGAAACCTTTTCTCCTGCTTGTCTGTCTGGCTTGGTAGGGCTATTATTTTTCTCTGAATGTTTATTCTTTAATGCTTGTGACAGACTGTTCTGTTGCTTGCAGGGAAGAATGTTATACACAGTGTATGTTGTGAAATGTGACATTAAACAAATGTGAAAGTCTGCTTTCTCCCATCTTTCTCATTTTTCCTTTCATTTCTGTCCAGTATGGCCAGCCACAGTATTAAAAGTTCTTGTTCTTTGTCTCTGAGACATACTTTAGACTATTGGGACAGTTATGCTCAAGGAATAGGCAGAGTCTACTCTAATTATTCATGGTGGCCTAGAAGAGAGAGAGCTGAGACTAGTCAGGAGGAAAGTACAAAGGTGAAAACATGGTAGCCTTTTAACTGGATCACATTTTAGAGAAGCCCAGGTGTTATTGTAGGTACTTTTGATTGATCAGTGATACATTGCAGCGGTGTGAACTTTTCCCTTTGGGAGAGATGAGCAAACATTTTGGCATACCTTCCCAAGGGAATTGCTGTGTGATTGAAAAGGGGTTGTTGTCATGCTAGTATATTCATAACCATGAAAAATCAAATAAGAAAGAAAGACCTTATAACAGTTCTGGACTTCCCAGTAAGCTGACCTAATGCAACCCATAATTCCTGAAGCTTACTGCAGTGAGAAACATTTTGTAGGCAAATAGAAGTTAAAAATGCATCAGATGTTTTGTGATGTAAGGGTGGGTTTTAGTGTGGATTTTACTTCAGATAATATACCAGAAGTCCTTATAATTTATTTATTCATAACTTCTACATGGCCCTTCACAGGCTGCAACTTTGGACAGTTATTTTACTATTAACATAATTTGTGTTTCAATATGGCTTATATTCTTTTCAAACTGCTACTTAGTGATACATTTTAAATGTGACCTAATAAAAAAATAAAAATAATTATAGTAACTTGTTTTAAGTTGGTATGAAAACCAGTTCAGCAATCTCTTCTGCTGCAGCTTCATGCCATAAGGTGGATGAGGGAAAAGACTTGGCTAAATGTGAATTAAATGCAGATACCTAAATCTCTGTGTCCTTGGCTGGATTTAGATTTAAGAAATAGCTGAGCCTTCTGGTTGGACTTGGAATAAAGTAGAGTCTTTAAGTAGAGAGTGAAGGAGTAAGAATGGAGAATTCTGCCTCTTCCAATGATCACAGTCTTAATTCTCTCACAATGTGAGCTTGTCACCAGCACATTAAACTGACAGGGGAGCCTCTGCTGTACTGAGAAGTTTTGGGGTTTTTTCTGCATTAAGAAAGAAAGCATTGGGCTATATTATGCAATTTAAGAGAGTCTATTCATTAAATATCTGTATCATTTTGAATAAGTGGGAGCAATAATTCTATTCTTGCAGATAGAAAGCAAATATAATAATTTTCTTTTAGCATATTAATTCAGTAAGGAGATTAATATAAGCTTCCAAACTTCTTAGTCAAAATCTTTATTCTCTCTGCAGAATGCAATACAATTACTACTTGGATGCTGATAGTAAATGAACTGTTTTATTGAATAGTTGTAATGAAATACTGGAGGCTGGTGTGTGATAGTTCTTATAAAGAGTACATTCAAGGAAGACTTTGCAGAGGAGGCAAAAGAGGGCAGAAAACTTGTGTTTCAAAAAGAGATAGGAGTGGCTGTTAGTGGAGCAGTGGCAGCTGCTATTATATTCTGTTGGTACTTCTGACTTCCAGTATGGTTTGGAATCAAATTCAACCTTCAGGCACATAATTTATTAATAATCTATTGCAAGCTTAGGAATTAGGGTTATTATGAATTCTTAATACTACTTCATTCAAGGATTGATATATCTTTTACAATACTGACTAGCATGAGCTTTTTTTCTTAATTTTCAGTCTTGGTCTCAGTTTACAGTAAAATCCTCTACACCTGAAATAATGATCAAACTAATTATCAGGGAAGCCAAGAACAGGTCAGGTTAGAAGGACCTAAGAATGTCATCTAGCCCAGCCTGCCACTCAAAGCTGTGTGAGCTATGAGAGCAGAACAATTAATCCTTAGCACTTCAAAAGAATATTTTATCTTTTGAAGACTTGGTGCTACCCTTCTAAATGACAGGCTCTCTGCTACATTTTTTTGCACAGAATACTGAGGTTGGACTGTAAGTTGAAGCTCCTTAGGAGTCTTCTTTAAAGATAGAACTTTCTTTACAGAGACCATCAGTAGTCTCCAACTTTCCTCCAACTATGGAAGCCCTGCTGACAATCCGGTGTTACATTACAAATTTTGCTTTGGGAAATGGTAGCTCTAAATGGAGAGAATGTTTTGCTCAACCATTTGCTACTGGACTTTTTTGTTATTTGTCAAATGGCGGTACCAAAATTCTGGTTTTGTAGAATGAGGTTATGTGATGGTTTTGTTCTGGTTTTGTAATGATGCATTTTTGCTGTTCTTCTACTATGGCTCATTAGGAGTCCAGAAGAGAGTGCTCTGATTTTTCCTGTTTAGGTCGTATGTTTTTATCTGTGGAACGCCTGTTTTCTTTTCCTTGCCCAACTACTCAGCAGTTTATTTCTTATTAAATTTATTTGTGACATTGAATATTGTCTATCTCTTTTTTTTTTTTTAGTGTGACAATGCAAAAGGACTCAAAGCCTTCTATGATGCAATAAAATTTGGACCTAATCATCTGATGGTTTTTGGTGGTGTATGTGCAACAGTTACTTCTATAATCGCTGAATCTCTGAAGGGATGGAATTTGGTTCAGGTAAGGCATGGAATGGAATATATTCTAATGCTGTCTTGTGTCTCTGGATTTTAAAAAAAATTAGAAACTTAGCTTTGATGCTTTGAAAGCTTAGAATTTTAATGTTTCAGTTTTGAAGGCCAGTTAATGTGTAAAGATTAGTTACTTGTATATAGTGCTAGATTTTAAGGCTTGGCATTTCATTGTATTAAAAAATGCTTGTGAGTTTGGGGCAGCAGTCATGTGTCTCAGTAGGTTAATTAAATAAGAATAATGTGTCTCAAAAAGCAACCTAGGTGAAATCAAGTTCAGGCATGGTAGGGGGGTAAACCTAGGACTTTTGAAAAGTTAGAAGAAACTCATCAGGCTTAAATTATGGTTCTTCAGGGTATTTACTCAGTCTGTTCTCAGTCAGAACACAGTAATTCCTATGCACTTTAAAAGTGCTGGAAGTGCATAAATTCTAAATAGTGACTAGGTTCACATCTCAGTATTTGACTCACGAAGCACATTTATTCCTAGTTGTTCTTCTTTCTGACTTTCTCAAAGGTCAAGTTTGTGGAAAGGTTTCCTTTGCTGAGGAATCAGAATTTATTAATACTGATCTCTGAAATGCAGATGATAACAGCATGATTTTCTTCATTTATTTAATCATCTGACTAGTGATAATTTTCAGATGGATGGCTGATCGCATCAAGTTTTGCTTTTCTGATGTGGAAATACCCTAGCTTTCTACTCAATGTTCATATTGCCCAAAGATACTCCTGCATATATTTTTTTTCTTAAAAACTCTGAATCATTCTATAGTAAAATAAAAAAATACAAAACAATTACCTGAGGTTACAGTTACAAACAGGCTCCTCTTTTCCACCTGGAATACTCACTGAGAGTAGTGCAGCAAGAACAAATGAGGCATAATTAAGTTTGTGAAGAAGATGATGATCAGAGTACAAATGGGAAAATCTTAGGAGGATAATTAAAGTAGCTTGTTAACTGTGTTTGCAATGCTTGTCAGATCAGATATTTTTTCCTTCTGCTTTGGGATTTTTTTTCTGATATAAAAAAGCAATTCCTCTGTGGAAACCAAATAATAGTGTGTCTCTGGGGAGAATGGAGAAAATAACAGAAGTCTTGAAACTAGCCTTTAACACTCTCTCTTAAAATTGGCCTAGTTCATGACCTAAAATGAAGTATGTGGCTGGAACTCTGTTTTTTTTGTTTTTTTTTTTTTAATTTTGTCACATGGAATTTCTGTATAATGTAGGATGTTTTAAACAGCTGTGTTTCATTGTGCTAAAAACGTTATCATTTGCAGTCAAGTTCTGCCTAATACAATCTGGAAATCAATTTGTTCATGAAGTTGCTCAGTCTGAGGAAGGGTGATTAGAAAGCTTTTAAATTCCTGAATTTGTCAATATATATGTCCAATTATAGAATGGTATGAAGTATTGCCACCAGAGAGCATTTATTTCTCTGTGTTCAAGTACTATAGCTGTGACTATGTCTTAAACATTATTTATGATACCAGTTCATCAAGGTGTTCTTGACTGCTTGGGCTTAGTATCCTGTGGGCACTAGATAAATCCTCACATGGAAAAATGGCCCTTTATGTCAAGTTTTTATATCTTGATTGGCTGAATGATGAAAAACCCACAACAGCATGGCTGGGAACTATGGCAAGGCTTAGTAAATGGTATAGCAGCAATGGCAATAATCTAAATATTGTTTGTGAAAGTGTTATGTCGTATAGTGACAGCAATATGTGTATCTGCAAATCAGCAGATATAGCATGTAGGGAAACAGAGTACAAATCCTTCCACTCCTCAGGATCCACTGTCATAAGTGTCTCTGATTGAAAGCATAACTTGAATAGAAGGAGAAGATAGAAATCTGTGGTTCTCAGAAGTGGAGCAATAATATTCAGCCTGATAAAATACAAGGCTGTCCTCCCTCAAAACTTGAGACTTCACCTCAAGGAATCAAAACAAACTCACATAAATTGTTGTATGAAATCATATGATAATGAAGTCATCTCATGTTGCAGTCAGGAAGAGGGAAAACAGCATAGAGACAAAAACTAACCTGACATTGTATTATTGAATAGAGGATTTTCATTTAGATGTCTGACTCCAAAGCTCTGTCCCTGTCCTTGTGCCTGCAGTCATGAAAACAAAGCTCTTAACCCTAGCAGGGACATTTGATTTGATTTGATTTACACAGGTGTCATGAGGTTCAGCAAACTGATGACTCTCTTACATGCAAGAGAAAAGCAGGATGATACTGCATTTTCTTGGGAAAATAGGGATGAAAGAAGAATAATACAATATAACTAAAAGAAAAATTACTTTCCTGACCAAATACAATATGAGGCTTGCTGACTGCAAAACCATTCTGAAAGCCTTTTACCCCTGATTTCCAAGTTACTGGGTGACTGCTTTTCCTCTGTTGGGATGAATTTTTCTTTTCTGCCTCTTCTCCATCCTCTACAATAAGAAGTTGCCAAAACCAAACAGTGAAACAGCAAGCCAAGAGTATAATGTGCTGGAAATTTTCATATTGCATTTTCTACTCAGGTAATTACAGTAGTGATGAGGGAGGGGAAGGAAACAGATTCTTGCAATGTGTCTTCAGTCTCTACTCTCCTTACTCTATGCTTTTGATAATGATAGTGTCTTTTTTACTTAACGGGTTAAATCAGGTCACTGACAGCCTGCAACAACGGGAAATAGGGAAGATTATAGAGGTTGAGAAAAGTCTCAGTCTGAAGATGACATATCTTATTTCCATGTCATATCAAAAAATGGGTACTTTACCTTCTCCATCTTTACAAATTCCGATTTAGTTTTGATCAGCGGCAGAAAGGGAATTTGTGTTCTCAATTAGCTACCTTCAACTGCTGGCTGATTAAATCATCTCTTACTGTAACAAAATTAATTATTTTTTAATGGAGCATTTTATATCTGTGAAAGGAGCAAGTTGTTTTAGTCCGCAAAGTCTTATGTCATCCTGAAGGACTTTCACTGAGGTATGCTAGGTGACACAACTTGGAAAATGCTTTTTGAACAGATATTCTTAGCAGAACAAATGCAGGCACCCATTCCTTAGCCTCTCAAATTGAAAGCCTCGCTGTGGGTAATCTCTGTGTGCCAGCAGTCCTTTGTTGAGTGACAGTCTGAATATGGGTTGGAGGCTGCCTGTCCATCTTTGATCTCCAGGCTGTGGAGTGGAATCAGTTTGAACTTTTGGTGGTTTAGTTTAAAAGTGCCAATAATATCTTGTGCCTTTGACAGTGGGCCTCAAAGGCACAAGAGTGGAAAGTTGCTGTTCTGTAAGGGGAATGCATCAATGTCAAATTCTTCCATATTAATCTTACCCCCATTCCCTTTCAATATGTATTCAAGGCAATTAAAGAGTGAAGAAGAATCATGAAGAGTATCTCTTAATATCTTTCAAAAGATAAATTATGTATTTTTATTCTCTACATCAAAGCATTCCTGCTAGTATCCAGTTAGTGTGAAACGGAGGAGATCATTAGTTATTCAGTCTTTCTCTTCTATTTCAGTATATCCATCAACTGTTATATCCATGTGAATTTCTTACAGTGGAAAAAGTATCTATTTTATATAGATTGCTGCTTCTCCTGTTTTTCATTGTCATCTCACACTTTTCCTAATTGCTTTGTTAACACAAACATTTAGTCAGCATGATGATTTTGACCACACTGGTCATCTCTCTTAATCTGCGGAACTCCTTCTCAATTTTTGGAGATTCATCTTTTTCTGCTATTGTGCCATTGATGTTCTCTTACAGCCTGCTTCGTTTACAATATCATTTAACTCTGGAAATAAGCTTCTGCCAGAAACAAAGTATAAATTTTTGTGCTTCCTCAGAATATCCTCTGTTCCTACATATTTTATGTAATCTAGTCATAACTGCTGGCTTGTAGGCAAGTAACTCCTTCAGGCAATACAGTGATTAGATTGTAATGACATTCAAAACTCAGGAACCTTATTTTGGATTCAACATCTCATGGTGGAAAGTTTTCTAACAAAATTATAGGTACTCTAATCATGATATATTACTGCTCACTCTTGGGCATATTAATGTAGGATGAGTTCCTGTGTTAGAAAGGGGAGTCGGAAAGGGAAAATTCCTGGTTCTCATGCAATTGGATATTAAAGAGCCTACCCTGAGATTTGTTTTATTGTCCCAGAGATCCATAGGTATTCAAATCTCACCTCTGAATTACTGAAAAGGCTGCTGGTGTTCAAGAAAATTGGTGATGTTTCTAGCTTTTGCTTCCCTTCTGAAACAAGGCGGATGTGATTGCACTGTCAGTTCCTCCTAGGAATTTCTGACCAATGGCCAGTCACAACCCAGTTTTAACAAGGGATTTCCCAAAGATTGTTAGCTTGTACACATTGCTGTGAAAATGAGCTTCTGTGGAATGAAGAGGAGGCTGCAATATGAGCACAGAGAACTTAGGGCCAGCTCTGCTGTGTTGTCCTACATGTCCAGCTGCTCTTTAGGGAAAGGGAATTGATTGGATTGAGAAGATTGCTAAAAAAAAAACAGCAGAAAAAAATTGAGGAAACACAAAGGGAGGGTGAAACTCAGAAGGGTATGAAGTAGGAGCTGAGGTGTGTGTTTGTACAAGCCTAGGACACATGTATCTCTAAGAAACCAGGCTTTAATAGGTCTCTGTTACTCATAAAAATGATTGTTAACACAGAATTTCAAGCTATGTTCAAGTTAAAATGATGTGCTTTACCATGAAAGTACTGCAGGTCATCACAGAGATTTCTATACTGGCCACTGAATCAAATTCCTTTTGTTAATATCTGAATTTTCTAAATCCTTATGCTTGTTACCTGGAGCTCCAGCATGGACACATAAAACATTTGATAAAAGAGTGTGGTGTTTTATTTTCTTTTTAGCCTTTTTCATCATGTTTGCTCCAGTACAGTGAGTTTGTGCTACTTTTGCCTTCACTGCACAAATTTTCATATATTATTAGTTTAAGTAATGAAAAGGGCATTTAAACTAGTCTTTGCCTAAGAAGATTAGCTACTTCTATCTATGTGATGCAGGCAGTCCCTCTTGAAGAGGCCTTTTTCCCGCTGGAATATGACCTGATGCACCAACAAACTAGAATCTTCTTTTTGGCTCGTAATTCACTATTGTAATCTTCTTTTTCTTCTTCTTTTTTTCTATTTTTTTTTCTCCTGGGATTGGAGGGATTTTATAAATTTTCTGTATTTGTGTTGTGCTTTTAATAGAAAAAGTGCATGAGGGAAAGACACCTCTTGAGGCCTTATTATGTAAGATGCAAACCTGAGGACATTCTGGTCCTCCTTTCAGGAGTTAGCTGAGCACATAAGGAAGTTTTGCTCACTTCTCTGTAGGAATACCCAGGAGCAGGAGAAAAGCAGAGTAGGTCTGACCTTCAGGCGGAATTTCCTGTGAAGTTTCTCCTCATTTGAGAGAAGCTGTGGTGAATTTGGAGGGAGACAGACCTTTTAGTTCTGCAAATCCTCCCCCTGGTACAAGCTGCCAGCAGGAGCCCTGCCATTATTGATGAACCCTCCTGAAGACTTGCAGCTGCTGCTGGAGAAGAGGGTGCATGGGGAGTTGAAACAGATGATCAGTGCCATACCTGCTAATTAGGCCGTGTGTCTCAGTGTGGGGATGGATGCATACGTGCACAAGGTAGAGCAGACCTGGAAGCAGTTGTATGTTTACCTTTCAGCTTAGAGAAATGGATGTGGCAGTACAGCAGACAAGACTGGTCTAGGGCAGACGAATCACTTTAGTGGCAAAGGTCCTTCCACAGCAGTGCTGAGTCCCAGTGCATTATTGCAGTTGTACCCGAGGGGAGACATTTGCATCGCTTCGCTGTTAAGAGCAGAAACACGGTCCACAAAATTTAAATTGCAAAGTTCAGAAAATTTCCAGGCTGAGGTATGGCAAGAAGTGCACATCCTAAATTTCAAATGCACTGCAAGATATAGTAGGACCTTATTTTCTCCTCTTCTTTTCTTTTCTCCTCTTCTTTTCTTTTCTCCTCTTCTTTTCACCTTCTGCCTAAACGTATGACATTGATTCTATGGCCGAACCTGTCTTTCCATCAATTTGAAACTGGCTTCTATCCAGTGTTCACTTTTATTTAAATACGGTGAGCTGCTCTTTTTCATCTTGTTTGTCCTGCAGAAAACATCAAAACTACAATTTATAGTCTAGTTTTTGCCTTTGATCTAGTGTCTAAGGTTCAGTTCACTACATAAAGTGGGAATAAAAGACTTTTAATACAGCTCTAGAGTTAGGTCAAAGCAGTTCAAGACTTCAAGATTAAAGCTGTATATTTATTCTAACATGATTTGCATGTTCTAGCATGCAAATTCAAAAATGGGGTTCAAAAAAACTCCCAATTTTTTTCTTATTTTTCTTCTTCTTAGCTGTTTGGACATATTCATTCAATCACTTTTGTTTAGTGTTGGATCAATAATATTAAATGAATGAATGATGGCCTCAGAAACTGAAACACACTGAAAAGGCATGGGTGTTACTTTGCCTTGCAGTATAATTTATGCTTGGGAAAACATTTAATTCTGAACAAATCAGATATTCCCTCTGTCTGAATCGGAATGGTCTCTTGAATAAAAATAAAATACATTAAAAATATCCCAAACACACAGTGTAATACATAGGCATTGATGGATTTTTTTTCAAATACAAAGTCTTGTGTTATAATGCTAACACACATTATTGTGAGGTGTTTAAAATGTCCAGGTTAATTTATAATTAGAATAAATAATGGCGGTGAACTTTGGTATTTGGGTTTTTTTTTCTTTCCTCCATGTAATTTTTTATTGTTGCACTGCTTGTATTGCTGGATTTTTTTTCAGTTGTTCTTTTTTCTTTCCCATTGTGTTAATTTCTATTAAACAGGCCTGAAGTCTTTTCTCATGTGGCTTTTGCAGCCCCACAGCTAGGATAGCCTTGCCAGGTAGAATCTTACTTATCAAAATGTTTAAGTATTGCACCTTGCAGGTATTGCAGAACTTCCTTCCCTGCTACAAAGGTACCCCTTACTGCTCCCTCAGGCTGCTATTTGCTGCTGCCTTCTCTGGAGGGGTTATAGGAGGGGAGGTAGAGGGGCAATTTTGGTTCCCAGCTCTTCCTTCTGTCGTCTTCCCTGTTCTGATATGATAGGCAGATTTAAGATTTGCTTCTTTGTAAAATCACTTGTAGTTCAGCATCTTCTTTATGCTGAATAAGGATGACTTATATGTGATATGCACCTATTTCTTTCTCAGATTTGAGATTATTTTTATGACAAATTTTCTAGTACTTTGTTAGATGTCTGTTTTTTGGGTTTTTTTTATGGTTTAACCCACTGGACAAAAGTGTTGCTAAATTTTGGTATAGCACTGTGTTTTCACTTGACTTGTTCTGGGAAAACATACAATTTGTGGGGATGTAGCTCTGTGACATTAATGCCCCATTAATGACAATATTTGATTTATTCACAGTTACACCAGCCCAAAGAATCATGTTTTAATTCATTAATCCCACTGGTTTCATTACTCTGTGATCCAAAAACTTGTCTAGAATCTCCCATTGCTTAGTGGGAGCATTTTTATAGTTTTTCAGCAATTGCAGCACTGAATTTTGAGCTGGCTCATGCATTTTCCCCTTTGCCTGACTCTACGAATCTTGTTTCTCTCTCATTGCAAACTCTCTCAGGGAGATCAGATGCTAATTAGCTGTCCATCTGTATATGGTTTTTCTGCTTTAAAGGTTATATTGATTTAAAGCTATCTTATTTGACTGAAAATCACTTAGCACTTTTTGGCTGGTTTTTGGCAATCATTATTAATTTATTCCAAAATGGTCAGACTATAATATTGTATTTCTCTGACTATTGCAATATTTCAAATATTCAAGGAAATCAGTTTCAAGCTTCTTTTACCACCAGATCCCCAAATGTGGTTTTTCTGGTTATTTTCACTACACCTACGATTTCTGCAAAGCTGGAATGGGTTATTTTGGTGTGCTACTTGTCAGAGTGACTACTGTGATTTGTCTCTTAAACAAGCAGCACTGAGTGTGCTCTACAAAACCAGCTTGCTGGCCTGTTTCTCAGGAGCCTGCCTGGAAAAAGCCCTGGGGTTGTTTTCTCTCCAGTCCCTTTGGCCAGCCTGGCTTGAGTGGCCTTATGTGGAGTGGCACCCTCTGCCATAGCTGCTGTTTTACTTGGAAACACACAAACCTGTCCACAGTAAGAAGGCAAATACATCAACAACTAATAATAACTAACAAATAACAAATACAACTTGACAGCTAAGTCAAGGCAAAATTGATATGATAAATTTTGTTTCTTCATACTGTGGCTCCCACAGCCTTAAATTCACTTCTTCCTTTCATTGTCTCTCATTTAAATGTTTTTCTTCATGTCACTCTTTTATTACAGAACAAGGAAAGCATTTTCATGTGGTAAATTAACCTGTTTTTCCCTGAATGTTGTTTGGCAGCTGTTACTTAATTACTTATTTTGAGGAATAGCTTAATTCATACAAATTTGGCATCAACAGCACCTGGGCATAAATTGAAGAACAAACTAATACACCAAGAAATTGGAAGAAGAATAATCATTGCCATGAAATTTTGAAATTGAAATAAAATATTTATTTGTCTTCAAAAACAGAAGAAGTTTAATTGTGGTCCATTAAGGAAGTAATTCAATGGTGATATGTTTCTAGAAAAGCAAATGCTAAGGTACAAATTCTCACATAATAGAAGCTGTTCTAAGGGCATGATTCTAAAATTCTCTGTAGGGTTCTTGGTATGTGATTCAAGTAGGATTGAAACCTATATGGATGACCTCTGTTTTAATTTTTGGTATTCCCAGTACTTGGTGCACCTGAAGCAGTTCCTGGGGCCTTGCAGACCTTGCTACATGATTTCTCCAGGCATCAGTTAAGTTTTGAAACAACTGGAAAAAATCAGGCAAATTGAGCAAGTGATAGTTATGTTTTAATTAAACATGAAGTGGTTTGGAAGCATGTTTATTTTCTTTAGCCTTAGTTGTCGCACTTAGAAAAACTCGAATCTCAGTGTCAGAGACAATAGAAATGATCAGCGTAGTTTAAGAACCTCCAGACTCTGTTGGAAAAACAACTTTGCATACAAAATTGTGACTGAGACAATTTGTAGTTGGAATATGAGGCTTTATTTGGCCCTGGGATGACACTGAGAAAAGGAATGTACTCCACAGCTCTTAAGCATTGACTTTTGATGTAATTTCCCTGTCCTTCTCATCACATTTAAAACTTACAGCTATAGATAGCTTAAGTAGCTGAGTCTAAACTTCATTTTGCACTAGAAAATAGTTCCACACTTGCATGTTTCCAGTCTTTCAGAATCTCTTCTTGGCTCTCTGGAATTTAATTCCAAACTGTAGTTGCAAATCCAGATTTACTTTGATTTCTTGTTTTGCCTCGATTTAATTCATTTTTAGGAGATGTGTAGCTAGAAACTTCTGAACTCTGTGTTAAGCCCTAACACCTTATTCTCCTAATTCTCAAAGTAAAGGAAGGCATTTCTCCAGTGAAGTGCAGTCCCCAAGTTCCCTTACTGTCTCGGTCTCTCTGCGAGCCTCTCAGGAACCCTGGGCCAGTCTCGAGTCGGCAGACACCGGGGAGGGCAGCCCCGACACGGCCGACAGCGGGGAGACACTCTCTGTGTGTGCCCCGAGGGTGCTGAGGGCACCTGGGCTGACAGCAGGGAGACACTCTCTGTGTGTGCCCCGAGGGTGCTGAGGGCACCTGGGCTGACAGCAGGGAGACACTCTCTGTGTGTGCCCCGAGGGTGCTGAGGGCACCTGGGCTGACAGCAGGGAGACACTCTCTGTGTGTGCCCCGAGGGTGCTGAGGGCACCTGGGCTGGCAGGGAGACACTCTCTGTGTGTGCCCCGAGGGTGCTGAGGGCACCTGGGCTGACAGCAGGGAGACACTCTCTGTGTGTGCCCCGAGGGTGCTGAGGGCACCTGGGCTGGGGTGAGACACTCTCTGTGTGTGCCCCGAGGGTACTGAGGGCACCTGGGCTGGGGGGAGACACTCTCTGTGTGTGCCCCGAGGGTACTGAGGGCACCTGGGCTGGCGGGGAGACACTCTCTGTGTGTGCCCCGAGGGTACTGAGGGCACCTGGGCTGGGCGCCTTTGCAGCACAAGAGACACCAGAGACATCGGTAGAAGATAAAGGGCCGACTCTTAGCAGGGGTTAATCCAAGGCTTTATTAGGATCCCAAAGGAGCTCCTGCACCTCAGGGGCCTCCTGCTGAGAGCCCCGGGAGATGTCCGAAGGTCACATTTAAAGGGAGGAGGAAACCAAAAGTAGATAACATTTTACCAACCAATAGGTATCTCTGAGGGATGGGAACTGGGGGATAGACATATAGGGCAGCGTATGGGACTAGGCCTGGGGGGCTGACCCCTGGCCTCTGGCAAATCACTCGACAACTTGGACCGAAACTTCTGGATGGGGGGGATGGGATGCTGAGTGATAGACAGAGAGCCAGGGTGGGGGTTTAGGGATGATCTCTAGAGGGATAACACAGGTAAAGGGAGGGGAGTACAGTCTGGGATAAACCATTTGGGAAAAATATTGGAATACAAAACAAAACTACTTCAAAATATTACAAAATATAAAAACGCACTACAACACCTTACCTTACAAAGTTCCATGAGACTTTGTTATCCAGTATACAGCCCATCACAATCTGATTAATAAAATACAGCAGGATTGGCAATAGAACCACTACAAGGTTTGTTTGTGTTATGATGCAACACTAAGCTAGGAAAATTTTATAATTATTTATAATTAAGCTACTGTGAGGGCACAGTGTGTATCAGGATGTGGATTCATTATGTTGCTTTGCTTTCTGAAAGTAAGAAGATTAGTGGCACAGCTTCTGGAAGGTTTGTTTAAGTCCTTCCGTATTCAGATAAGGGAATAAGTATGCATGTGACTGGGGAGTGGCAGGTCTCCAGCAGTCTAAAATATTGCATGAAGTGCTTGGGAGCTACAATTTTGTATTCATTTTAAGCACTGTCTTCCTGACATAAATCAAGAGTTAATTTGTTCTATTAAAAGAAAGGCAAGAAAGTTCTTCTTCACAGCCCTTTTGAAAAGCTTGTAGAAGAGTGATGACATTCTTGATCTGAAATAGTTTCTAAGTGCCAATCAAAAGCTGGATGTTCTGCATTTTTCCAGTGGAGGGCACGAAGATGGTCAGGGGTCTGGAGGATCTCTCCTGTGATGACAGGCTGAGAGAGCTGGGGTTGTTCAGCCTGGAGAAAGGATAGCTCGAGGGCCTTATAAAAGCCTTCCAGTACCTAAAGGGAGGTTACAAGAAAGCTGGAGAGGGACATTTTACAGGAGCATGGAGAGATAAGACAAGGGATAACAGCTTAAACTGAAAGCAGATAGGTTTAGATTAATTATTAGGAATAAATTCTTTACTGTGAAGGTGACGAGACACTGGAGCAGGTTGCCCAGAGAACTTGTGGATGCCCCATACCTGGAAGTGTTCAAGGCCAGGTTGGAGGGGGGCTCTGAACAGCCTGGTCCTGTAGGAGGTGTCCCTGCCCATGACACTGGGTTTGGAGCTAGGTGGTCGTTAAGGTCCATTCCAAACTAAACTGTTCCATGATTCCAAACAAACTCACAAACTGGATCCACTAATCTGTTTGGGAGTATCTGTAGCTGCAAGTACAAGATCACTTCTGGGAAAGTGGCATTATTAGCCCTTGCAAATGATGGGGCTTTTTGCTATAAAGACACACTTCTGCTAAAGTGCTCATTTTCCTCATGTCTCTCATTTAATGTAAACAATCACTCCAAAACATTGTTTGGCAAGCAAATTTTAGCTGCTTCTTTTTTCAAAGTTCAGAATGCCACTGAGAAAAGCAGAGTGACTGAGCAAGCAGTAGAGATGATCAGTATTATGTTTAGCTCTTACTGACTATGAAAATGAAATAAGAGGTTGTGTACCTACCTGTACATATATGCCTACACACACATATCTATTTAGAATTATCCAAAACTGCCCTCAGTCTCTTTTATGGCTCAGTCTATTGCTTGTGGGCACTGGCATGTTTCAGATAAATGCATTCTCTTACATTGCATCAGGATGCATTCTCATTCAGAATTATTGTTGACATGTTTAAGTGGGTGCTTCATAAGCAGCCTGCTTTGAAATTTTCTTCCTGTGATTTTCTGCTTTACCTGTTTTGTGTTTTGTTTTGTTCTGCTTGCTTGTGAGAAGTTAAAAAATAATCTGATTTGCAATTCTAAAAGTGAAGGAAGGGCCAGAACAAGGAGTTTACTTATGTAGAAAAATCCTGTATGTTATTTCTGGATCTTGATGCAGGAATCCAGAATTTTCCAGATTATGGACTGTAATCAGTCCAGCCTGGAAGAAATTTGTCTATAGAGACAGAAGTTTAAGAATTAATTTTAACCTAGCAAATTTCATTCTATCTCTTCAAATTTTCGTGTCTTGACTATTAAAATTGAGTAAAGTTGTAGCTGTGAAATCTGCTAATGCTTAAGGAAATTAACATGAATGTTGATTATGAGTTCTTTGAGCTGTCATTCTGAAAACTCTTGTGACCAGTGTGATTTTGTCCTTGCTTTTGAAAGTCTGTATGACAGCGTGATAAAATTCTGTCTTTATGGTGGTTTTAGCTTGGGAGGAAGCAAGAAAATGAAGATGAGGGTTTCTTATCTTTTTCCTTTGTTAGAGCAAAGGGCAGAATTATGGAACTATGGGGCCCTGAGTTTCACTGACTGACTACTCACCTTTATTGACTGAGACCTCAAGCTACAGTTTTTTGCAACCATAATAATCATAGACTGTACTCAAGGTGGCAGGAGGCATATCTTCATTTATAACACAAACTTCCTCACAACAAATGTGCTTGCACTGGCCTGACTTGTCTCCTATTCACTGCCCAATTGTCAGATCACAATAAGAGACCTAGAATTCTGCAACTTAATGTTGCTTTAAGAAAAGGTATGGAGGTAAGCTGCTGATTTGTTTTTGTTTTATTTTTTAATTAAAGAATTGAAACAGAAGACAACAAAACTGAGTAAAAATCTTTTTACAAATAATCCTTTGCTTTGCTCTTTCTGTTAGCCTCTTGCTTAACTTTTCTATTTCCCATTGCCACAAGGGAATGTGGAATTCTTAACTTTTCTATTTCCCAGTGCTAGAAGGGCTTAAAGGCAGCACTTTGCCAATTAGTCATGGCCTGCACACTGCTCGTTTGAACAGCAGGCATTCATTTTTATGTCCAGAAGTCCACGTTTATTAATGCAGATGAACCAACAGAGGGGAGTCTCATAGTTAGTTCTATGGTCTAACTGGTTATGTGAGTAGGGAAAATGAAACCTTAAATGTTGTTGCCCAGTACTCTACTGTTTTACAGGCAGATTATTATACTGTTATAATCACCTTGGAAAGACAGCTTGTGCCTCCAGTCACAAATGAATTCACACAGAATATGACATTCTTAGCATAGTTGTAAAGGGAAGAGGTTGCTGGGCAGTAAATCATAGAATAAATGTTTACTGAGAGTAAGTGATTGAGAGTGCTACTTTGGAAGTCTTAGCTGCCTGTCCAGAGACTACATAAATCCTGCCTGAATGTTTTCCCCAAAAGCTCCATTTATAAGAGGTATGCTTTCAGAAAGCAAGGGTAATATTATTGCCCCAGCTCCCTGGATGAATAATGAAATGTACATCACTTGAATTCTATAGAGCTTCAGACTTGTCCATGTATGAAATGGGTTTTGGTAACCCCTCTATACGAGGACACCTTGAGGCCCAGTATCTCATAAACTTACCATCAAATTTGCCCTTGATCCTGCACTGCTTCAGAGAACAAATGTCTCTCATTCTGCATCTCTGCTTGGTAGTCAGCCACCACCATGCCATGCTGTGTTCAGGAGGGGTCCCATTCCAGGTGATATTGCTTCTGAGTTTCCCAGGAGTCTTAACTGCAATTTCTACAGTTATTATGAAAAAAACCCCAAAAAACAAAAACCCAGGAGAGGGATCAAAACAAATGCCCTTTTTCTGAATTGTCATCAAGATTATTGTGGCCAATGTTAAATTTCTGGTTTCTTACCTCCTTTGCTTTTGGCCTTTGAGGAAGGCAGTTCTGTCTTGCCACAAAACATCAAAAGGGCAGTGAGGCATCTCAGATAGTCATGGCACAGTGCTTATACTAGTGAAATAAATTTCTAGAAATTGGAAGTGGTACTGTCTCAGCTTCTCCTTTGGTGATACAAAGACAAGCTCTGTGTGAGTACCTGGGTCATGGAAGAGAATGGATGGATTTCCACTAATCTTTGGGTGCTCTAAACAATATTTATATGGAATAATATGCCTTTCAATACCCACCTTTCAAATTTACCTGAAAATGGAAGAGTGTAAAAGAATGAAGTGTACACATTTTCAGGGCATGATTTGGTCCCAAGAGTATGGAGTTATGAAACCTGCAATTTAAGCCCTGCAGAGGGTGGGATTTCAGATGCTCAACTTGGAATGGCTCATTGCTCTAGCTCTAAGCACCCCCATGCCTAGCATGCCTGATGTGTTTGAAGCACTTCCTGAGGCACTTAACTCTCCCTGTGTGCTGTACTGTGACCTTAAGAGCCTAACTTTGTATTCCATTACTCTGAAAAAGCACTGATGTTCCCACAGTATGTGTTTGCCAGGTATCTCTGAAGCCATGTCTCTCTTTCATCATACTGCAACTCCTCACTATGTTGAATCACGGTATATAAAACTGGAGTTCTAATTTTAATGTCACAATTAACTTCTGTGGTAATGAGCAAAATGAAAAGTTATTAACCAAATCCTTTTTCCTGCTCTGCAGTCTAATTGTCATCTGGAGAAATCTCCTCAGAGTTGTAATAACAACTTTATGAGCTCAGTAGAGAGGAAGTTGTATGCCTCTACTGAGGTTTTAAGCCAGTACTAGACATTGAAGACCGATACACCAATTTAAAAAACCCCAAAACCCAACTTTCATGGAGATTTTGCCTGATTTTAGGAATGCCTAAATGTATAAGGCAGTTCCCTTTTTTTTTTCTCAGATGACTCCAGGTGCTGGTTATGTACAAATTTGCCTTTGTGCATTTTATTTAGGCTTGCTCTAGTCGATGCAGATTATTGTCACTTAGTTGCAGAAATAGGCCTTAATAAAATGCTCCGGTTTTCTTTTAAGATGTTTCCAGCAGATAAGATAGTAAAGACTGGTGTTTTAGTGTGAAAATAAAACACCCAGAATAGTTTCCCAGAAATTTAGAGATTTGCATTTCTCTCCTAGGACAGTTAAAATCACCTCAGAGTGCCATAACCAGTAGGCTATGGAGCCACTGTCCCTCACATGCTCTGTTTTTCTGGTCACACAAACATTTTCAATGATCTGCTATGCAGTGGGGCACCAAGGACATGAGGTAGGGGAAGGTGTAGTTGACACTCTGAAATGGTGGTAATGGTGATAAAACCACTATCAGTGCATCAACCTGAGGATGACTTGGACAAGATGCTCAGACATGTGATGTGACTCTTAGGGATGGTGCTGTGCAGGGCCAAGAGTTGGACTCCGTGATCCTTGTGGGTCCCTTCCAGCTCCACCTATTCTGTGGTTCTGTGATCTACATTTCCTTCCTTCTGTAAAAGACACTGACTTTAATATATGAGTGCTCCTACATTCTGGCAGCCAATGTGTCTAGGTAAAAATAATGAACTGTAGCCAGCTGCTTTGGCAGGACAAGTATCAGCGCTCTTCTTCAGCCTGTGATCTTCATGGATGGATGTAGGCATCTGCTACCTTGAATGATGTGCCTGGTCTTGGCAGAGCAAGACTTGGTACTCCCCATTACCCCAAGTATTCCAAATGTACTAAATATGCCCTGTTTAGTATATTATTATTTTTCTACACCTTCATAATTTCCATTTCATCTTATAAGAAAGCTAAATGTGCACAGAGTTCAAGGTGCTCTTCTGGGACCCAGCTCCCACAGGTTGAGTTCTGCAGTATTTATCTCATATGTACTGGGAAAATTAAGTTCACCTATAACTGAGTTTGTATTCACTGTGCTACCTGAAGTTACCTTGTTCAGCACAAACATACAGTGAGGACAGGAACAAAAAATAGCTTGCTTATTGATTGTAGCTTAGGGGTCATTTTCAAACATTCTAGATATGTATAGAGGAACAATCCATCTCTGTTCCTGCTTAAAGAGTATATGACTGATCTTGTCAGCTTTAATTTTTATGAAATTTAGAATGTGACATTTGGTATGTCTGAACTTATGTCCATGTAGAATACTGTCTGTTCTCTGGAGTCAGTTCAGAATAAGCCACTCAAATTATCTGTCTTACAGGAAAACATTACCGGAATGGATTTTTCAGGTAGTATGAGAAATCTTCAATTTTTCTTTAAACTGTTGGATAACTTTCGAAAAGTCCTTAAAGAGGAAGAATATTATACAATTTAGATATTGATTACATTAAATTTTCAGAATTTCATAGCAAGTTTTTCCAGAACGGATCCCAAGATTTGGTAGTGGTTCTCCACCACTTCAACACACAGATGACATCTTCCTTATTTTGATATCTTCAAAACCTGGGCCTAAGAGAATCAGAAATCACAACATAATACATGAAAGTACTCTAGAAATACAAAACTTTTTCTAAAGAGATCTTCTGTCTCTTTTGATTCTGTACCCAATCTAGAAATACATGCTTTCTATTTCTTTCAAAACACAGGCATTAATATAAAATAATTTAATTTTAATATTTTCTAAGCTTCCTTCAAGCAAATTGAAAGACTAAATATTTTTGTTTTGAAGAGACTTTTCCATGTGTGGTGATTCCTCAATCTTACTTTAATTATGCCTAAATAATTATGAACCTCCAAAATTTTTTCTATGGCAGTATCTCTATTTTTATTTTGATTATAAAAAGTATAAAATTCTGCACTATGAAAGTATGATAGAACATGCAGCTCAGTGCTGAAAATATTGACATTTTCATTAGAATAGGTATGATTTGATTTCATTGCTCAAAATTAAAATCTCACATCTGTCAGTATTTATAATTCTATGATTTTATTAGTCTATGTAACTTTTCCTTGGATGATGATGTAAATTCTTAATAATTTTCTGCATAAAGCAATTTTGAACTGTTTCACTCTCAGGGAGGCATACCTTAGTACTGTTGGAGGTTACAAACTTTATACAGTGATGTCTTAACTCTTTTTGATCCTAAGTTTTATTTTTCTTTAGAAATATACTTGAGTTACCCAGATCCATAAAAATGGAACCTCTATTTGCAGTGCAAAAAGGAGATCCCATTTAGGTACATTATCTGGTTTTTGCATAAACTTGTTTCCTTGTTGGACTGCTTTAACGTTAGAGCACAGGATCTTCTGAGTAGAGAGGCAGAAAAGTTTTGTTTGATGTGAGGGTGGTCAAACACTGAAACAGGCTCCCCAGGGATGGTGTGGAGTCCCCATCCTTGGAGATACTTGGTACCCTTGGTCTCACTGCTTTGGGCAGACTGTAACCAGCAGGCTGAGTCTGAGGGAGGCGATCCTTCCCCTCTCCTAGACACATCTGGAATAGTGTCCAGATCTGGGCTCCTTGGTGCAAGAGAGACATGGGCATGTTGGTATGAATCTATTAGAGCCTCACAGAGATGATCAATGGATTGGGGTGTCTGCCATATGGAGAGAGGCTGAGGAAGCTGAGATTGTTTAGCCTGGAGAGGAGAAGGTTTGGGAGAATCATACCAATGTGTAATAAATACCTGATGGAGGAAGTGAAGAAGGCAGAGCAGGACTTTTCTCAGTGGTCTCCAGTGACAGGACAGGAGGAAATGGGCACAAACTGAAAGGCAGGAAATTCTGTGTCATTGCAGGGGTGACCAAACCCAAAGAAATTGTAGAAAGTCCATTCCTGGAGGCAATCACAGATATGACTGGACAGGGCCTTGAGTGACATGCACAAGTAGACCTTGGTTTTAGCAGGGAGGTCAGACTAGACTAAGACCCATGTTGCCTTCCTACCTCAACTACTCTGTGATTTTGCAAATGTAACCCACAGTCTTTATTTTGGTTTTTTTTTCTGTAGACTAAAAAACCTGAAGTAATGCAGTGAAATTCCACTGGCAGATTGAAATCTCTATAGATTCCCTTATCAACTGAAAAGGATGAGATTATTTTATTTTAATCCTGTTTAATTCAGTATGCACTTATTGTTCCTGGTTTGTTTTTGGGTGCTTTTGGTTTTTTTTTTCCCCACCAAATCCTCCTTCAGGCTTTTAAAGCAATAACAATGAAACAGAGTGCTATACCCGCTGAATATTGAATTAAATATGACTTGATGCATAAATATGCATTTCTAAAGCACCAAATTCTTAAAAGCACAAACAACATTTGTTGACCCTCCTTTGAGCAGGAAGTTGGACTATTTATTTTTCTCTAATTCTGAAATTGCTGAACCATGGTGGTTCTTATTAGGTTTAAAAGACTAAAGATGGGTTATCTCTCACAAGTTATAATTCTGAAAGTGCTGGCATTCTTGGCAATTGCCAGAGTATTGAAACTTGATTTTAACTTCATGTATTTCTAGATAATAGAATAGTTCTTTGCAAGGTGCTCTGTCTTGCCATAATCATGTCTAATGGTTAGTAAAGTGTTAAAGCTACTGTTCTAAAGGCAAAGTTCCTGGGCCTCATTGTAATTTACCAAGCAGCTGCCACAATCAAAAAATATGACACTCAGTAAAATTTAAAAGACCTTTCAAGAAATCTTGTCAAGCCCAAAAGCCAAAGAAGAGAACAAGCAGAAATGTACAGGAATCATGTACGGGAACAGTGTCTGCTTTCTGTCCTGAGCAGAGACTGAATAAATTGTATGGCTTCCTCCCCACTAAAACAAGAATGGGAACTCAAGGGGAGTTACATCAAAAATGGTCAGAAGATCATTGCACTGAAAATAGAAGAGGAATATAGGGAAGAGAGGTAAGTGTATCTATTTTAATGCAAAATTTTATTTTGCATAGGGCCAAAACATTCTTTATTTGGTTTCACTTGAGTTTCAGACAAAAAAATAACTATAATTCCTTATCTATAAACATAAATTTTATAGGTCATTTAATCCTGCTGGAAAGATTGACATGATTGTAGTGTTAAATTCTACAGTCATAGCCTTTTTAAGAAAGATTAGGTGGGCAAAACTCAAGAGGGAGCACTCAAATAGCATTTCTTGTTGCAATGTCAATGACCTCTTGAAAGAAAATGAGTATTTGAGGGATTTCTGTTAGATTAGAGAAGTATGAACCATGTAATCAGTATGAAGTTACTACCTGATGTTTGCAGAAAACTATCAGATCACGGTAGAAGGCAAAATGCAGAACTCAGGATATAGCTACTGTATATATAGGGGAAAATGAAGATACACAATAGAGGACATCAGTCTGGATTAAATATGGTAGAAATAGCAACTTCCCAAACAACAACAAGAAAGAAAAGAGACTTGAACATAGAGGCTTATGTTTAAATTAGCACAGTTTATAATTTGAGTTAGCAGCATTGCTCCATATCCAGACACCTACAGGTTGTCATGATTGTAAAACTCAAACAAATGGAAAACTAATGGGCATACTGGATGAAATTTAATGCAAACAAAGCTAAAAGGGAGAAAGAGATAACAATTGATGGAAATCAGAAGGTAGGAACATTTGGAACATAAATAACAAGATCTTGAGCAGTCTGATGTGATTAGACCTGCTCTGGGCAAAGGTTTGTTCTACGCAACCTCTGGAAGTCTCTCCCCCCCCAAAAATACTCTGATATTCTAGGAAGACAAAGGAGAAGAGCAATAAGAAATATTTAGGTAAATCAGAAACTAAAGAAATCTGACAGTTATATCAGTTAAATGTTATAAGGAAATAGAATTTTCAATAACAATGTGTCAACAGAAGAAGTGTTTCTTTAATATTCTTGTACTTTAGAAAAAGTGTTTCTTTAATATTCTTGTACTTTCTGTTTTAGGAAAATAGATGACAACAAAAATGCTGTAAGTTTTTCTGCAGTAACCTGTGAGAATGATGGTTAGGTATTTAGAACAAGTTGCTTTAAATCAATTTCTATTTAAATTTTCTGACAAATTGATTAAAGAACCTTGTGAGTGTTTGTCATGAATGTTATCATTTTGGACCACCAAATAACTTCAAAGGAAATAGAAGGGAGCTCACACTGCACTCTGTGTTAAAAGTCTGTAAAGGATAGTTTGAATTGATACAGGCTAAAGTCAGTCCCACAAAATGAAACACATGATGTAGATTTTTGACTTATATTGAGCAGACAGAGGAAGGAGAAAAATTACTCATGTGGACTTATGAAAAATTACCTCCTGCCAAACTCCTCTTGCTTGGAATTTACAGTTTCTGTTGAAGAAAAAACCCCACATGTTTATAAATTGAGTTAGTTTCTAAATAATAGTATAGGTATTTACCTTGCAGAGGTTAGGGAATTATAAGTAACAAAACCAAGTCACTAGCAGAGACTGATCTCGATTAGTGAGAGAACAGCACGTCTGCATGGATTTTGAATTCTTCTCTTCTGCAACATTTCTCTTCCAGAAAGCAGTATTCCTTAAAAAAAAGAAAACAAACAAAACAATCTTGGTAGATAATTGGATTAATAACAAGATTCCTGGATGGATAGGCAGACAAATACGGCATTTTTAGGAGGAATTCTGTCTAGCCCTGGTAGCCATATCCAAAATTTTCACAGAACATATAGCTAAAATGCAGTAAAAAGATCCTCTAATAAAACCCTCACACATATGATGGTGATATTTTTTCATCTGAACTATATAAAAACTTTTGGCCACTTCCATATGAGGAATAATTTTAAGTGGAAGCTTTGAAATCAGTGGAAATAAGGCTAGAAATAAGATATAAATTTTTAACAGTGGATATATTTAATATTACAATTTACAGAAGCTTTCATTCAATTCTACCTTGCAAGGAGGTCAAGAGAAAATATTTTTCTAAAACTAAACTGTAGGTTAAAGAAAATGTAATCCAAGGCTGTACTTCTGCAAGTCATGCATATGAGGCCACTCCAGATCCTCAAAATTATTCACTCTCGTGTCATCTACAAGTTATCTGAACACAGATATTCTTACAGGAACACAGAAGTGTTATCATTTATAGTATGAAAACATGGAAAATTATATTTTACAAAGAAATCAGAATACCTTCCTTGGATCATGGAGAAAGCTACTTATTGGTTTAAATTGACAAAAAAGTATTAGAAGGAAATTATTCTTCTGGAAATTGCATGAAGATTCCATTGTGGCACCTATTAACAGTTTATTGTACACAAGATAAAGTAATTGCAAAAGAAAAAAAAAACAATCACGATTAATAAGTTCTTTGCTCAGATATTTTAATAATTTGCTGGAATTTTTTTGTCAGAAACCACAGTGAAGAAATCTAATTACTGTCCTCATTTTTGGGCATAGTCTAAAGGCAGGCAAATGTCTCCCAGTAAGGGAAAAGTATTTCACTTTTTCAAAAAAAGAATGTTTTTCATTTGCAACTGGAAAATGTGTTCATGTAAAGATGTTTTCTGGGTAAAGATAGGAAGGAAATATTATTTTCCATCATGATACTTTGCAGGCAGATGAAGGAAACATATAAATGTACTTTTTACTTTGTCTTAAATTAAAACTGAAATAATCTTATTAAATATTTGAATACCATTTCCTTAAATCACATAAAAAGATAGGCTCTGTTTCCATCATTAAAAACTATTTAGCTTTTGTATTGTGAAGGAAAGCTTGTCTATATGCCCTAAGGCATCAGACATGTAACAGATTCTTCTGCAGCTATGAAGATGTGGAGGTACCCTTTAAGGAAAATTGCCCTTGTGCTTTTTGTCTGCATCTGGACCCAGCTGGCTAGGAATCTAAGACAATACCTACAGGAGCATTTTATTTCAGATCTGGAGCGTGGCTTGGAAGTGCATCCTCCTATTGTCCCCACTTTCCACACTTTGGCTCCTGCCAAACTAGGTGTTGGATTGATGAAAGGATGATGCCTTCTGCCATCATCTGTGTCTGGAACAGTACTCTTCCTGAAGAGCTGTTGGGTTTCTCTGTTTTTTGCTCCTGTATCTTTAGAAGCCCAAAGAGTTTTCTTGGAACCAGGATTCTGAATATTCACACAGCTAAAACAAGAGACCCTATGGGTGGAGTTATCCCACTGATAGATAGAGCTTATCCCATTGTGTATCCAAAGCTTTCCACGTTCTTACTCTGGGCCTTAAAAACATTTACTGAAACTTCTGTTTTCTAGAAGCTGAAACTAATTTATTTGCAGAGTCCGAAATCTTCAGAGCAGAAGGGGCAACTACAGCATATAGTTTGACATGCAATTAAAACTCTGGACAAAATTTTTCAACTACTTTTCAGCTATCTTTGTACAGCCTAGTAATTTATGGCTAAGCTAGACTGAATCTTTATAAAAGACATCCATTTTTGATTTAAAATGTTCTGCAGAGAATCCAGCATACCCTTAAGTGAGGTGTTCCATTGATTAATTGCACTCACTCTGAAAATATTTCCAGTCAGACTTTGCTTAGCTTCAGTGTCCAGTCATTTATCTTTATGCCTTTGTCTGTCAAGAAGCTGCTTGCCATGGAAAAATCTTTTAATACATAGGTACTTACAAACTGACACTTTGTTGCCCTTGGGAAAACAGTTCTGTAAAAGTGACACACATTTTCAAAATCATTTAAAATAAAAGAACCCAGAATTTCAAACATTTCTTTGTTTTCAGTTATTTCCAATTTCAAGGGAATAAGAATTTTTTTCTATATAGTATAGTTATACTGAAATTTCAAGAGATGGAGAGAACTTTTTTACCAAACCATGGCCGTGAGTTGAAATGAAGTAAAACTGATATAGCTTTCCTTTTTGTTACCTCATACACCATCATTTTCAGAAAGATACAACATGCCTATTTTAATTTTTTTTAATCAGTTTTGTTTAAGAAAGCTGTTCCTATTATAGCTACTACTAAAAAATGTGGGTTTTCCCCAAATGATAAGATGAGAAAAAGCTAATGGAAGTGCAGAGATGGTAGAGCCAAGTTTTCCCGTCTAAGGTGTACAATGGTAGGACAAGAGGAAATGGATGTAAATTGCAACATGGTTAGATATAAAGAAATGTATTTTATTTTTCACCATGATCAAGCAGGTTTACAGAGGTTTTTGAATCTTTGTCCAAGATGATGCTCAAAATTTAGCCATACACAAGTCCAGGCTACCTCATCTAGAAGGCCCTGCTGAAAGCAGGAGTTGACCTCTTGGATCCTCAGGGATCCCTTCTGTCTTAAAGTCTGCAGTAACACCACAAGTGGGGCTATGTGAGTGTTTCAGCCTTTCTGTCATTGATGGAGGTTTACAAGAGCTTCCTCCTTGACCTGGTGGAGAACTTGTGTGAAGTGTGTTGAAAATTGGTGTCTTTGAGATTTGGAGAACAACCCCTAAACATATGGCTGGACCAACTAAGCTTCATTTCCTCAGGCAAAATGGCCCAAAACAGACAGCAGGTCCTTGTTTAGCCACATCAGCTATGCACAGGCAGCATAGGAAACAGTGCTTTATTAAACTGGTGATCTAAACTGGCAGCTTTGTTGACATGCAACAGTAAACTACCAATGTTCCATATTGCTGATTACTAAATCTCAATTTCTCAGTTTTATCTTTTGACAATCAGTCATATTTGGGTAGACTGTGATGCCTAAAAAGTAATTAAAACGTTTTCAGGTAATAAGTAAATTGAGGCATGGAATTTGCATTTATTGATAATTACACAGAAAAACTCCAAAAATCATGAAACAGAACTCATTTTTATTGACTTGAAGTTTATCTCCCAGTTTTCTATGCAAAATATTGCCTCTAGCAGACAAGTCAGTGTACAACCAATGCAAATTAATAGCTAAGAGAAAAATGAATCTCTCATTCTAGCACAGTGTATTGTGACACAAAAGTTAAACAAGTATTATTCTATTACCGAATTAATTCCATTTAATCAAACTGAGAACATACCGATCCTTGTAATTTTTCTATAAATAAGCCACAAAATCTGGAAATTTTTAAGTCAGGGAAGCCAGGCTGTCAGCATTCAAATTCAAAGTTGTCTTGAAGATTGTACACTTTGATATGCACCTGATCAAAATAAATTTGTTATGTAATGTGCTGATTCAGTGAAGAGAATGACTACATGCTTAACTTTTTATGCACTACTGGATCTAGTAGCATTCAGAAAGTACACATAAGTTAATTCAAAATTATTGAATAGCAAGAGTCATTGTCATTGTCATTAGGAATGTAAATGCATTTCAGTGCTACTGATCATTAACAATATATCTGGTGAGTTGGCTCCTTGGTTTGATTGCTTGTTTCAGCAAGATCAAATACTTCAGTAGGTATGGACTTCCAGTAAAGTTATTTTCAAGAATTTTCAACTCCCTCCTGACAGTGTGAGGTCATACAATCACGGTATTTGATCAAATATGTTTATTGAAATCCCCAACAGGGTTCAACTCTATTAATTCCATGACCTCTTTTCCTTTGCGCTCTCTGTCCATGGGCAATTATGATTCTGTTTCAGTTAGGCATTGCTAAACCCCTTTTTTATCTTCCTCTGTTTCTCCCATAATCTTCTCAAGATCACTATGAGTAAAACTAAGCCAGTATTTATATCTTTTTTACATTTTTATTAATGTGATTAGCATCCTTCTTTTGCATAATATTTACTTATTTCTATATGGAAATAAAACAGTAGTGATTTTTTTCTGAAAGAGACTTTAATATTGCCTTGTAGTAGTCTAAATGAAAAAGATATCAAAAGTATCAATGCCTATAAATTTTTAACGTGTTTTCTATATGCTGAAGGATTTTTTTTCTATTTTTTCAGGGAGAGAGTATGTCTGTTATGTTATTTTTATGGAGGTTCATTTGTTTTTGTTCAATTTGTCTGAATCTGTTTGGGGCATCATAAAAAGAGAAGCTGGAGAGTCTTTTTATGTTGGTTGTACACAATTCTATGCACATTGAGAGGAAGGGAGTTTTAGTTTTACACAAAGTGATCCTCCAGGTTTTTGACTAGGAATTGCTTTCATTTGAATGATGATGTCTGCTCATGAATAAATTGGTCAGAGTATGGTAATGCAAATGTGTGATTTGAAGATCTTTCAAGCAATTTATGAACTGAAGTTCTAAATATACATGGTTTAAAATGCAGCTAATCTGTATTCTGCTACACAATGGCATCAAATTCTCTGACAGGAGATGTATTCTCCAGTAGCACCCAGTGAATTCCATAGCAATATCAATTTATTTTATTGCTAAGTAATATACTTCTTTTTTCTCACCTATGTCCATTGCAAAGATACAAAATATGACTCATAGCTGAAAACGCTCAAAAAATTTTATATTGGATTAATATTATCAACAAGTGTTTTCATGTGTTCTCCAAGTGGTATGGCCACATCACCTACAATCCCTGTCTGAACCTGTTTTTCCCCATGTGCCAGAGGAGAGGCTAAGCTTGAAGGCTGTTAGATCAGCTTTTCTTCCTCATCTGACAAGTCTGTACTGCTGCTCTGTTCATGAAGTAGCCCCAAGTCTGTGATGCAACAAGCAGTGTAAGGATCTCTGGAACAAATAGCTTAAGTTGCATGGCTGACACTACTGGCCAACATTTCCAGCTCTTTATGTTCCCTCTGCAAGCCTAACACAAGTGTTTGCTTTCCAGCTTGTTGAGCTATGCATTGTAGTCTAGTTAAAGTGCTCAGTGAGGAAATCTTCCAAGAGTCAGCTGCAAACAGGAAAAAAAAGTTTAAGCTTACATGACATTTTTCAGTATGTTGAAAACTGGAAGGTTTGCAGGTTCTCTGGACCTACCTTTTATTAAGACCCTTGTAATGCCAAGGGATTAGATTCTGATGTGAGGTCCCATCCAGCCTACATGCTGGCCAAATAGTGAAATCAGAAATTACCAAGTCAACATGATACCAATGGGAAAAGGCAAGAAAAGGACCATTCAGAGCTGTCATTTTGGCAAATATATGCAGAGCTCACATACCAACTTGTGCTACAAATTTAGTCTCTTCACTGCTATTTAGTTTCCTTGTTGCCTGTGGGTTTTAGTGTGTGATTACAAGAGAGAGAAGAATTAGGTAGCTGCTGAGCTATAGTTCAACATTATGGAATTTAATTTTTGATGTAAGAGGAAATTCTATTGCATCATTTTGTGACAGAAGACAATTGTGAAAGGAAATGCTTGTGATTAAAACATGAATACCACTTTTCATAATGAAGGCCATGCTAAAAGTATATTCTCTAGCAATATATAAAATTATATTCTCATGCTTTTGGTGTTCTTTGCAGTGTTCCTTTTTGCATTTTTCAAAACTTTTCAAGTTTTTCTATAGCTTTTGATGTCAATGCCTTTCCCATTCTCTGTTGTGGTAAGTTTCTCCAAGTCTAATTTGGCTTGAATATCACCCACGTATATATTTGGAATTCTGGGGTCTAAAATTCTTTAATGGAAAAGAAATGGGCTTTTACTGATGCAATACAGTGGTGTAGAAAGCTTATTTTGGAATAAAAGTGACTTTGAAGTCATTTGGGCAGTCTTGGTAGATGAACTGAACACATGATTGCCTGGTTTTAATGAAGCAAATTGAAGAAAATACAAAATAAATAAGATGGGTTTACTTTTGACTCCAGAACAAGTAGAACTACTGGATTATCTGTAGTACCTTGCAGAATGAATCTGTAGAATCTTGTAGAATAATAGTCTGAGGACTCAAATATTATATGTATTAGAAGACCTTTAAATTAAAATTTATGAAAATGATTCTGTATCTGTCTGGGAACATTTTAGCAATTTTTTCCATGTACTTTCTTCAATCTAGTTTCTCAGAGATCAAATGAAGATTTAGAGAACTTGATTTGTATGCAAGGTGTTGATTTACAATGTTACTGACCTTCTCTGACTTGGCAGACAAAACTTAATGTGATCCCTTGTCAGCTACAAAAATTCAAATGTATATATGGGGAGATATTTTCTTTTTATGCAAGGGCCAGCTGCAGTTTCCTGAGAGCTGTGTGAGGTTTGCTGTGCCTGGAAGTTTTCTGAATGGTATGATCCAGATGAATCACAGGAGGTTGGAGGTTGGTGTGGGGACTGTTGAATCACCTTCTCTTGTCCATCTCACATGGGGAGCTGGGTGTGGGGACCTTTGGTGCTCTCCCAGGCCTCACACCCTGCATGTCCTGTGTGTTAACCCTGTAGAGACTCTTTGCTACCATGCTGCTGGTGGATAGAGGTGAAAGCTCGATGCTATAAAGAGATATTTCTATTTGCTGTCTCTTCCCTATGCCGTTTTCCCCCCAGTTGGTATTGGCAAAAGCAGTAGAGTTGTGGGACCTGTTGACAGTGTTAGGGGCTTTTTAAACCCAAGTTACAGTGATTCTTCTCTATCACTTTCTAATGGCTAGAGATGAAGAAGAAAACTGTCTAGACCTTTTAGCTGTCTTACAGACAAGGCCTTCACAGTGAATTATGTAGTCTGTAAGGGGGAGATTTAAAAGTGCCTCACTTCCTCTGTCAGCTTCAGCATCTGCCATTAAAAAAGCTGCTTGGTAGCTATTATACAAAGGTAAGGCAAGTATTGCTGCTCTTTTTGCTGTGAAAACAGAACACAAAAAGGGTTTTGTTAGCAAGAAAAAGACTGAAAAATGAAAAGCAACTTGCTAGGAAAACACCAGGAAATATAATGGATTTACTTCCAAAGAGTTTGAAGTACTTCTCAGTAAGTTTATTCGTGACATATACTATTACTGCAAGTAAAATCAAGATGGAAAAGTAATACTAACTTCCTGCTGACAGCTTGGGTAGCCAAGATATCCATCACTTTTATTTTTCATTTGCTTTAGGAGTAGTATATTTAGAATAACCAGTACAATAGTTTTAAGCCTTACAGAAAATCTGCAGAAAACGATGTAATTTCTTTCCACTAAGTTTTCAAGTATTTTTCACTTAAAAGAATTTAGATGACATGTTTTTCTTAGTGAAAAATCTGCTGCACATGTAAATAATTAATGTATGTGTTAAAAACACTCAAAAATCTCCTACCAACTTTTTTTGGCTCTGTAGAGTAAATATATTTTATAGAATGAAATTCTGATCAATAGGCTTTGCCAGCTTCTCATTAATTTAAAGCAAGTAACTTTACCCCTTTTCTGTTGGTTTTGTTTTCTCGTGTTAGTTTCAATTGCTTAGATTTATAATTTTTTCTTGAAAACAAGGCAGCATGTGTTTAAATAAGGGATTTTTCCTTTTTGCTTTGTTGATATTTTTGCAGAGCAGGCTAAAGAAATCCTGTGGGTTATCAACATGTGTCTGTTGTTCTGAACAGAGAAATACTTTACCTGTTTTGACATTTGAATCTCCTCTGAGAAAGTGACTGGAAAGACTGCCTATTAATTCCTTTTCTTTTTTTTTCTTTTTTTCCTTCTTCCTGTTTTCAGTATTAGTTTATGGGAATCTTATTTAATTTCATTAATTTTACCAGAAATGTACTCGCTGTTTGTAACTAGGGATTTAGCTGAGGTGATGCTTGAAAGCAAAGAGCCAAGTTGTGGTAAAATCCCAGTAAAAGAGAAAATCTTTATTGATGTGTATGTTTGAGAGTTTCTGAGTATTTAGTTATTTTTCTTCTTGTTCAAGAAAGCAAAACATGATACACTTACTGTGGTTTGTAGGTTAAGACTATTTAAAAAGTCCTCAGAAAAATTAGATCTCTCTGTAGTCCCACAAAGTCAAACACACTCTTGCATTTTTAATGCTGTTAAAATTATTTGATTTTAAGTGATTAGTTAAGAATCAATGAAAATAATAACATACATTTTATAAACAGCTAAGTCTGACTGCCTTTGTCTAACTCAAAGAATTTAGAAAGATTTTAATCATATCTGTTTCCAAAAAAGTGACACGTAAATACTAAATTAAGTAAAAAAACTCTGTAGGCTTAGAATCTCATACGCTTTTCAGATATGAAATTATTGAACATGTTTTTTCTCTTTTTCTAGCACTAATAAATTTTTTACCTTGAGAAAGTACATTTGTCTTTTTTACTCAGCCATGCTTTCAGGTGACAGGTTATGTATGCCATCTTGACTCAAACACCTTATTTGTTTTCAGTGCTGTATCTTAATATTTAAAGTATAAAGTTTCCATTTCTGATATCAAAGGTACCAAAAGATACTCCCTTGACAATCAACACTTTCTTTACAAACAAGATGAGCCCTGCTTTTTCTGCTTTCCTTTTAATAACTTTGAAGAACTTTGAAGTCAAGAAAATTTTTAGCTGAATGTCAAATGAGGACATTTATCTAGTTCCTCTGCAGGACTTAGTAAAGGTTTACTTGCTGGAACTCCTTTGATTTATATTTACTCATTTTATTTATTTAAAATAAAATTCTTTTTCAGTGTCTGTCATTCGGTCCTTCAGTACATTAGGAACAAAATGTGCCTGTAATGCCACAGCTTTCCTCATGGTAACACAATGCATCTGAAAGAGGCCAGCTGCTCATTCATGTGAAATACTTTACTCAGTTTCTCCACCTTGCTTACTGAACAGTTGTCTTTTTTAATAGGCAATGTTGATTAATCTCTGACTGGTGCTGCGAGTCAAAAATAAATTTTATAGCAAACATTATAGAATCCTTCTATTGTTGTACCAGTAACATGTCCCAGTAAGCAGGATTTTGCCACAGGTTCAGCAAACCCACACCTGTCCTTTTGTATTTTTCATTACAAGTAATTAAGTTTTCTACTTTCTCTCCTGCATGTTGTCTCATCAAAGATAAGTGCCTTCTTTCTTACAGTTATCTCAACTTGCCCCTGAAAGCCAAGAGCTTATTATGCCTTCTCTGGACTTGTAGGTTCCAGACAAGAAAGTTTGGAGTGTTTTTTCAGAAGAGCATGTGTTACTTGACTTGATGCCCAGAGCACTGTAAATGTTTGTAATTTTTTTGCACTTAAGAAAAATTAAAATGGCCTTCTCCATTAGAAGATGGTATTGAACACATCCTTAAATGAAGGCTACTTCTACCTTTGTATAGAGTCTGGGAACTGTCCAGTTCTGACCAATAACAGATTTCCCAGTAAAGCCAATAGAAAGTTCTTAAGAAGCTAAAGTAAACAATAATATCTAAATGTAGTACCAGTATCCAGAATAAATGTCTCAGTGAGATTGAATGTCACCAAGAACTGGATAGCCAATTTTAGAGCTGCTGTTTATTGTCTTTTTCCTGGCATTCTTAGCATTTTCTTTCCAGTTCATCCTCTGCTTCTCATTTACTTTTCCCTTCTGTGTTTTATTGCTTTTGAGAACTCCCAGCTGATCCTCCTGTGCTTCAGTTCCACTTCCTCTCTCAACTGCTTTCCAAAATAGGATCATTGAACAGTTAATGCTGGCACTTAGAATGAGTGAACAACCCAATTAGATTAACTGAGGGTAGGGAAATTCATGTTTCAGACTTTTATTTTCTGCCAACTCAGGAAGACAAAAGAACATAAAACAGCTCCCAGGTTCTGCCAGGCATAGCAGTGCAATGTATAATTGGGACCATAATGTCCATGCTGGTGATGATGTCGCCGTTTTCTGCCTTCAGGGGATAAGGACGTTTGCCTTTTGCTGGGGAAGAATTAAATGGAAGAAATGAGAGGTTTTGGCAGATTCTACCTGTCAGATTTTGGGGGTGAACAAGTAAAGATAACTATTTAAGCCTTCATCAGAGCAAAAGACATTAACCAGACCTTCTGATATGCTTTGTGGATGTTGACTAATTCATCCATACCTATGACTAGCTTCCTATGGATCAAGAATTTCTATTTTTGCTCCTGTGTAACACAGGACATTGGGGAGAGAGCAGAGTCCTGGTGCTTGCTCTTAAAAGGTAATAAAACATCAATAAAATCACTTTCCTATTATTTAAGCCAGCGTGGTGGATATGAAGGAAGGTGACTTTCCCCCAGGCGATGAGCTGTGGGGTAACTCTTTTATTTTTTTTCATCCCTGGCCTTCCTAGTTAAGCTGCCTCTATTTCTGTAGGGTTTTGCAGCTGTAGTAGCACAAAATTAATTTTTAAAGCTTTAAGACACAGTTGTTATTAAAGTGTTGGTAAAATATTATTATATATTTACTTTTATATACATTCATGTAAAAAAAACACACACATACTCCTCTTCCTCAGAAAAAATGCTGTCAGTACTAGGATTTAAAAAGTGTGTGTTTCAGAGATGAGTTCTACTGTGATATCATAACCTTACTGTCTGGCATAATTTTTTACAGTTCCCTCCTTCCCCTGACTACTGATGCTAATTTTCAGTGCTGGCCAGCACGCAGGCATAGACCAGCCTTCCCAAAGTTTTGCACTGCATGTAATTTGCTCTTTCCATTGCTTCTTATTGGCAGATTAGATAAGTTTCCCTGCTGAACTTTTGAGATGAGTTCTTACATTTGATGTCTTGGTGCTATGTCCTTTTTTTTGCCTTTTGCCACTTTGTTTTAGTCCCTCCCTCACTGAAGGAGATGGCACAAGTTATTTTTGCCTACAGCATTCCGTCAAAAATGCAAAGTCAGTTTATTGCCTGGAGATTTTTTAGTTGCCCTTTATTTGTGCAGCAAGGGAGGATAGACAAGCTTAGCACAGGCTGCTATTTCAGCAAGTTGCCAAACACTCTTTGACACCTAACATTGTTTCTTGTTTTCTTGTTACTCAGACCAGTTTGTGAGTAATGTCCTCTAGGTTTAGCTCTGGGTTTTAGTCCAGAAGCTAGTTACAGTTAGAATTAAACTGCTCTCTCTCATTGTAATCTGCATACATTTCAGGATCAGTGGTCCTGAAGTGTTTCCCATTGGATTTTTTGATAATTTATACATATATATTTTTTTCTACAAGACAGGATGGTATGTGAGTCACAAATTTCCTTCCCACACTTTCTTAAATTAGTTTTAAAGAGTACCATTGCAACATGTCTGCAATAATAATTTTTTACTGGCACAGTGTTTTATTCTTATGATTATTTCTGCAAGTTTGCATCAATTTATAAAACCTAAACAGATCTTAACAAACCATCACACTAGAATTTCTATAAAGTGATTTCTAATGGTTAATTTGGTTTGCCTTCAATAATTTTCAAATTGTAAATATTTGTTAAGCATAAAGACAAGATTTTTTATTAATTTCTGTTTAAGAATATAATTTCACTTTACTTTAGTTGCTGTTCAATCACCATGAAAGAAGCCTTCCAAGGTGATGCTGATGCTGCATTAACAGATATTCTGGCTTCTTTGCTAACCTTGAAACATTTCACTAAAGATTTATACCTCGGACAATATTTAATTCCTCAAAATAATTACTCTTGCCAATCTTTCCAAACACCAATTTAGTACGGAAAGAGTTTATTAACAAAGGGATGCTTTTAATCTCTGTTCTGTCTAATTTCTTTATGTAGTCAGTCAGGAAGAGAGAGCAAGAGCCTGCCCTCTAGGGAACAAGATCAGCCCTCGAGCTAGGCATTGCCCTCAAGAAGAGTCTTTCCCCATCGACTGCAGAAGAAGGCTAGAGAAACTAAAATAGCTTCTGTGACTAGTCTGGATTTCTAACTCATTAGAGAGGCTTAATTATATCAACATGTTGGAGATTCTTCTGTGATATAAATTCACCTTCCATCTGTACAACCTTTTCATCCTTTTTTTTTTAAGCTTCTAGTCAAAATATCTGCTCCACAAGTGTCTCAGTTAATATGGGAATATCACTGAAAACTGTTTCCAAATTTCTTTATGAGAAGTCTGTAGAGATTATTTGCAGGGAGGCAGTAAAATGCTACATAGCCTTTCACTGCATGTTGCTCATTTTAAGAGGAACTTGCAAGGAGCTTGGCACTCTTTGTAGTTTGCACACCCAGTTGGTAGCATTTAATATAAAACAGCCCCTGAAAATGCCACTGAAGATGAAACCTTTTTGGCACACATGTCGAACACCTCCCATGTAGATCCGTGCTCAGTATTTGATTAAAGATCAGCCATTGCTTGCACATAATACTTGAATTTTCTACAATAAGCTAGGTATAGTGTTCATAATAGAACATAACTAGAGCTAACATACTTGCTTTCATTTGTTCTGTAGAAATATATATGATATGTACCAGTGTTTATCTTATGAGTTTTTGCTTTAAATAATGGAATTTTTTTTCTCATGATTCAGTCTTTTCTTTTTTTAATACAAGGTACAGAGTTTTATTCTTTGTACCATGATGATTAGTTAAAAGCTTTCCCTTACCAAGGAAAGCGTGCTGTTATATATATTTAGAATTTCTGGTTTGTTTATTTCTCATATCAGAACCTACTATTTAGAATTTTTTTAAATTTAAAAACCCAAGAAAATATATATTTTAACATCAGAGTCCTTTTTGTCATCTTTGTCTTTTCTCTTTAGTACTCAGTACTACTTTGCAGTTGAAAAATTCTGGGATTTCTGATTGAAAAGTGACTTTGCAGAACTGCAATTTGTTTTTTCTGCCTTCAGTCAGGAGGGGTTTTTGCCTATGTTTGTTTGTGGGGTTTTTTTTGTTGTTGTTGTTGTTGTTTGTTTGTTTGTTTTTTTCTTGTAATTCTCTGGCATACTGCAATTTTACTGACGGATGTTTCGGTTCTTCTCATACAGCTTTATTTTTATGTACCTTTTAAGCCCACACTTTTCCTCCCATGTCAAGTTTATTTCTGAAGTAACCTCACTATATTCAGATTCAATTTTGTCATAAATAAATTTCATTTCCAGTTAATCTACATTGCTATGATTTAGCTGCATTACTTAGTTACTTACTATAACTCAGGTGCCTTATGGTGCAGCTGATTTCGCATAAATGAAAGTGGATTGTTTCCTGACTATGAACTTCCAAATATTGAGTGAGTCACTCAGAAGTCTAAAACAAACCACCACTTTTTGAAGAGTAGTTCAGGGAAACTTTTGTTGTTAGAACAAGTGGTTGTGCTGACATTAAATGAAAATGGAAGAACCTTGCAGGAGTTTTAGCAACCTAAAGATATTATAAATAAGAAAGTTCACTGTCATTTTGAAACTATTTTTGTTTTCATTCTTTTATTGTATAAAAACTAAATATAAAAAGTGGAAGTTTAACAGCACTTTTCAGCTAGCCTGAATTAAGAATTTATATGTAGTTGCACATTTTGTTACTTTGGAGTTATCCAGAATTAGCTCGAGGTTTTACACCCTACAAATTCTGCTGCTCTATGTGTAGTTGTTTTCTGTCAACTCACTGATATTAAATGAAGACCTGTTACATTTCTTGTTGGGGGTAAGAGGATGTCATCTCATTTATCTTAGAAAAAAAATGGAAGGTAAGAAAATAGTGTCTTTGGGCTGAAAGATGGAAATGGAAGTACTCTATTTTGAAGTGCTCTATTTCTGTCACTATGCAATTAGCATGCAACACAAATGATTGTGGTTAAAAAATGGACTCTGTCTTGGTGTTAATCACAGTGCAGTTGGACTGACAAGTAACATCCCTTTTGCCAGCTGCTGGAAAGTTACTCACTGACCTTAATGACTGCAGGGAGCAAAAAGAATTCTATTTTAAAACCTCGACTGTAGCTTATGAAGTGAAATAATTTCATCTTCAAACTGATGGTTCAGTAAAGGATATCAAGTTATAGATACTCTCTTTAGAGATTTCTTTCATTTTAGGAGATGACTGGCATCTGTCATGATGAGACAGAACTATTGGTCCCTGTGATGTAATCCATGAACTTATAGAAAGGTCTTGTTAGATTTAAGTAATTCATAAAACTCTCTGAATCTGAATATTATTGCCCAGTGTTGAATTGCTAGAGTTGAGACAAGGTTTGATATTTCATTTAGATGCATCCAAAAGTGTCTGTATGTTTCTCTAGTTTATTGTTACTCTACTGCATATTTTTAGCTTTCTGTATGGGTTTCCTTACAAACACTCTTCAATTTCCATTTCCATCTTGTAAGTCTTGATGTAGATGATGCTATTAGGAAAAATTACTTTAATTCCAGAGTTTCATAGTGATGGTATGCCATCCTTTTCTCCTTTGTCTCTAAATAAAATGTAGAAATGGTTTTTGGGTTTTTTGGTTTTTTTAAATATTTTTTAAAAAGTCTATTTTCTTATTAATTAATGGGTCAGGTATGCCATGTCACTTTTTTTTCCTTACTATTTTGTTGAAATTCCCTTGCTTCCTCAAGAAGCATTTTGCCTTTCCCTTTCTCTGGGCATGGAATTAATTTTGTCCTGGTATCACTGATACTGCACTTTGAACTGCTTTTGTTTGTACGGCTTTGCTGAACTTTTTCCATTCACAGATTTTTTGCAACAGATTTTCTTTGGGATTTGTGTGTTTTTATTCCTAAATTTGTTTGTTACATCCAGATAGGTTTGATTATTTTGAAGGCATACCTCAGTGGAGTATAATTAGGCCCTGTGTGATAAGTTTCATCAGTACATACTGTTTCATGCATATTACTTGCATCAGCAGCTTAATTTTGATATTTTATATCTACCAAGTAATTAATATAAAAATGTTTTTAGAATATAATATGTACTTCTAATTCCCATTTTCAAATGGAAAGCAAACAGAACAAAAATTCACCAAAACAGAAGCCCAAAAAGAACTACTTCAGGTTATCTGGGACACGTTAAAATATCTTGAACCAGATGTCAGAAATTATAAAATTATGAAATGTGCTAATAAATTGTAACCTTCTGTATAGTCCAGGCTGTTCTATTGAAACACAATGAGGAGACATCTCAGATTTCTACAGAAGAGGAGTTTAATATGATTTGTGTGTAATTTTTTGTCTATGATTCTATAGTGAATAAGAATGCAGAGGTAGAGGATGTTTAAACTATGCATTTTTTTCAGATGAGGATCACTCTTTTCACATTAGACAGATCCTTCTGTCTCTTACAGGATAAGATACATCAAACAGAAGAAAATATATTATGAGACACAAGAACAACATACCAGACTTTTCAGTTGTCTATGGATAATGAATAAAAAACATTGATAGCAATTCCATTTTCTATTTCAATTATTCTTAAGGATTCATTTATAAGGAGCTTTCTGTCCCATTTGGCTGACAAATGCTGATGTCTGAATCTTGATGCAATCGGCATCTTTTCCTCATACTAAATCATTCATGAATATTGCACTACTTTTAGACTCTTTATTCTGTCAATGACTTTGTGGCAAAAATAGAAATAGAGCTTTTTGATTTCAGTGATGCATTCATAGTTGATGCAGATCATTAGCTTTTTAAAATGCATAACTCATGGATCCTAATTTTACAGTCTTCAGGCTTTTAATCTGTTGGTAGTGTTTGCACTCTGATTTTAAAGGAATAAATTAATTATCTTTTTTGGAACTATATGAAATAAATAACTCTACAACAGTAGATACATACATATAAAATACGAGTAGTTAAATAACATCTCCAAGAAAAAAGGGGACAGATTACAAACCACAAACAGAAACAATTAAATGAATCAGGATTATTCAACTTTTATGAGAAGAAAAGGTAATATGTGATACAGTTGAACACTATACGGGACAAAGGAAAACAAGAACAGTCTCACAACTCCTTATGCGACCTTTAATTATGAAAAAAAAAGTGTTTGTGTTTATAACCAGTAATAAGAACTTTATGATTCAAGATGTTGGCTGTGTAAGAGCTAAAGAGCTTTAAGGTGGGGAAAATGTCAATCAGAAGAAAATTTGTTGCTGCAAGTAAGCCTGTGGAGGTGCACAAATGTTTCTGCAGAACTAGCAAAGGCAGAAAAAGACAGAGATTCATTTTTACTTTAAAATAATCATAATTTTAAGAAGTGTTTATAAATAAACGAATTTGTAATAGCAACAGTGAATCTCTGACCCTTTTTAACTTGAAAAGGCTGAAAAGCTGAAGAAAAAAAAACTATTTAATTTATACCACTCATTTATGATATTCAAGAAACCCTTTTCAGCACTGAAAAGTTCCATGACAAGTATAACACATCCTCTGCCTTGGTTTTTTTAGAGAGGTTTTCACTTTTCTGCATTGCAGGAGCTTTAGAAATAAAGCAAGCTGCACTACTTGGGCTTTGCAATGAATCTGCATGAAAATTGCACTACTCACAAATGTTTACTCTAGGATGTCTTAGCAGGGATAGCCTTAAAAATTATTGACAAAAATAAGTAGATAAAGACAGGAATAAGTAGGTAAAGACAGATACCTACCAAGTCTCATCAGAGTGTGATAGTTTGAGGTCATTTAGCTTTTAGATACCAAAAGCATTTTGTCCTTTTCCAGTGTTAAGCCACTTACCATGATTGTTTGTGTGGAAAACAGAACATGTTTGGTTTCTTTTTTGATGTCTGTTTACTGCTAAATGAGCTTAAAATGCAAGTCAAGAAATGAAAATGCTTATGTAGCAAGAAAAACAGATTTTAGATTATGTGGCAGGTTTTTGCTGTTGAAGAACAGGCAGCTGCTCCTTAGTGATTTCTCTTTTTATAGAATTGAAAGAGAAGAGATGAGCAAACTCTAATGGAAAAACCTTAATTTGAATGGTATGAGAATGTCTTTCACAGCAGAGGAAGTAAACTGTTGTATGGACTGTGTTTATTTTACTCAACATTTCTTTGATGAGAACTTGCCCTTCATTTGAAATTCTGCAGAACATTAACACAACACTTGGCTCCCACGGAAAAGGCTGTAATAAGTGGTGGTAGTCACTTCTGATTCAAAGGAGCTGATCTACCTAGAGCAATGGAAGGGCATCCCTTGGCTTTGGATTAGGGCTTTGTGCAGGAACTGGGAGTGGGAGGCCCATGTTACAGGGTGCTTCTGGAATAAATTTAAATAACCACATGGGTATGGCTAAAAGGTAGGAGCACTGTTGTCTTCTGGAAACTTCTCTCTCCAGTTTTCTTTGCTCTGTGTTGAGGGGCTGTAGCTCACAGGTGCAGTGGTGTCCTGTACTGTAAGATGCTGTACTGGAAACAAGAACAAAGCGGAACATCACATCTGCTGAGATTTTACTTTAACTGCTTGATGCTGGACTGTATAATTTTTTTTGTTTGTTTTCCTCTGTGGAAATGTAAAGCATTGGTCATATAAGCAATATTCTTTTTTGTTTGGCTTTTTCAATTGCGCTCTTGAAGGACCAGTGGACTGTCTGAGGGGACAGTGAGAACTGGTTGAAAGGCAGATCCCAGAGAGTCTGTAATCAGTGGCACACTCCAGTGCCTGTCACTTGTGGTGTCCCCCAAGGTTCAATACTGGACCCAGTGTTGTTTAAATTGTTCATCAATGACTCAGATGAAGGGGCAGAAGCCTGCTCAGCAAGTTCCCTGATGACACAGAGCTGGGAGGAGAGGGTGATACCCCAGAGGGCTGTGCAGCCCTTCAGAGAGACCTCAACAGGGTGGAGAGATGAGCAGAGAACTGTCTGAAATTCAACAAGGGCAAATCCTGTACCTGGGGAGAAATAATTCTAGGCACCAGTACAGGCTGGGGGCTGAGCTGCTGGAAACCAGCTCTGTAGAGAAGGACCTGGAGGTCTGAGGTCTGGGTGAAGATCAAGCTGTCCGTGAGGCACCAGTGCCCTTGTGGCCAAGAGGTGTTCCTGTGGTTCACTAGGAACACCATCAGATTGAGGGACGTGATCCTGCTCCTCTGTTCAGCCCTGGTGAGGCCACATCTGGAGTGTTATGTCCAGTTCTGGGCCCCTTAGTACAAGAGAGAGATGGAGCTCCTGGAGTGGGTCCAGCAGAGAGATACAAAGATGATTAAGGGATTGGAGAATCTTTCTTATAAGGAAAGGCTGAGGGAGCTGGATCTGTTCAGGCTTGAGAAGAGACAACTGAGAAGGGACTTTTTTTCTCAGTGGTGCTGAGCAACAGGGCAAAAAGCAACATGCAGAAACTGATGCACATGAAGTTCCACCTGAATATGAGGACAAACTGCTTTGTGGGTGACTGAGCCCTGGAAGAGATTGGACAGAGAGGTTGTGGAATCTCCCTAAATGGAGATACTCAAGAGCCATCTGGTTTCAATTCTGTGCAGTGTACTGTAGGATGATCCTACTTGAACAGGAAGGTTGGTTTAAATGATCCACTGTAGTCCCTTCCAACAGTACCCAATCTGGGATCAGGTCTCTAAATATGTAGCCAAATACTTCATCTTGAGAATTTAGGGAACTATTGTCCTCTTGTTTTTTTCCTGCCCTCCACTTTCTTTGTTACCACCTTCTCCACTATCACTTTTGTTTTCATAGATCCTTTGCAAAATCATTTGCATCTCTCATTGGTGTCTTCAGTGTCACATTGTGGGAATCATGCTGTGATTTTGATCATTTTTCACATACTTTTGCTGTACTTACTTTGTTTCTACTATTTAATTTTTGAAATAGTAGAAACAAAAGTAGAAAGAGAACTGGAGACAGTATTCCATCTGAGGTGACATCATGAAGATAAATAAATTGTCATAAGGATGTCTTCTGTTTTATGCTAGGATCTTTCTAGAAATTCTTAAGACTTCATTGAAATATTTGGCTAGCCTTAAACACTAATGTGGTATCTGCAGAAGTTTACCTGTCATAGCCATTTGATGATTAATGTTTTAGAATGAAAATTTTTATACACCTAATTAGAGCTGCAGGGTTTGTTTGGTTTTCCTACATGGAGATGGCTTCCCATACACAAATATTATTGATGTACTGGTAAACTGAACTTAAATAGTCCACATTAACATAAAATTATTTATGGCAACATTTTCGTCTTATGTGGACAGAGAAATCTGCAGGGATTATCTATCAATTTCATAAATTCTTGTGAGACCTGAAAACACAGACATGAAAGCATTTGAAATTTAGTTTATGATGTTATATTAAATACTGCATTTTAAATTTGTTAGCAAATAAGGTGGCAAAAAAACTCCAAAGCTGTTGCAGATCTCTGCAGCTCATAGGCAGTTACTAGCACAGATGTTCTCACCTGTTGCAAACTGACAGCTCAAAAATACGTGTAACTTTGAATACAAGTGCTAATAACAACTGAGACAGTCAAATGTAATTATTGCGTGTTATTATACTATCACCTGTGCGGCTGCGAGGCGTAGACTGAATATTCTGCCACCTTCAATTAGAAGAAGATAAAAGTAGCACTGGAGAACTGAGTCAGTTAAATGAGAATTTAAATCACTGCAACTGCAGTAGCACTTGGAAAATCGTTCAAAATCCCAGCCAACAGGACATGTTTCAAGACTAGCAAAGTGTGATTTTTTTTTTTTTTTCTGAATTTAGGTCACCAAAGCTAGTAATTTGGATGATATCTTAAGGGAGTGTTTGGCCTGTCAGGCAGGTGTATGATTTCTTAATGCCTTTTGAGCAGTGATAGTCACAGGAACTGTATTGTCCTGGCAAATTAAGTAAAAGAAAACTATCTTCTCACTCTGTTATCAACATTTGTCTCTTGCATGCACCTTGGCACTTGCTGTACTTCTCACTTTCTTATCCAGTCTCTAACAACTCCAAGCAGCATCTACTACCAGTTTCAATATATTTTTTCATTGCAAATGTTTCCTGTGAGGCTGCAGCACCTTTTGTTTTAAGATATAAGTCATGGAGCAGTTAAATTGTTTTGACTTCTGTTCTAGAAAAAAAATCAGTTATGTGATGGTTGATCTCTCTTTATTGGTAAGACTTTGTTTTATATCAATGTTAAGACTTCTACCTTTACCTTGTAAACATAAAGGATGCACTAGTGCTATGGTTGTTGTTTCTGTGATCAAGCAACCTCCAGAGTCACAGGAGCTTCTGAGGTTTAAGAACTCAGAAGTGAGAACTTAAAAGCTGCTTAGAACTCCAGAATTTTTGCCACATGTGTCAGATGATATTTTCTGTATTACCTGTCTTTTAACAAATTGATTTCTTAGAAAATAAAGGTTCAGTAGGAGTAAATTAACTTAAAACACTGCCCAGAAGATTTTTATAGGCAAAAAAAATCATGCATTTCAGTAGAATCATGATAGTTAATCATCACTTAGACTTGCCTACTGTGTAACACAAGCTGTTTAATTCAGTAATGCTTTGAAAACATCTATAGCTTTTGTTTTAAGAATGCATCTACTGTTTTAAAAATTGAGACCAGTTCACTAATTAGCCTTCCCTTTGGTATGGGCTGGTAAGTTTCTGACTTGTCACTGTAGTTATCATGTCATTCCAGTCACTTTCGTGGGACTCACTAGCTCACTTTCGTGGGACTCGCTAGCTGAGGCTGGAAGGCACCTGTGTAGATTGTCCAGTTCTACCCATCTGCTCAAGCAGGGTCACACAGAGCTGGTCATCCAAGACCATGTCCTGACAGCTTTTAGACATCCATCCCCATAGTAAAGAAAGAAGTGTTTCTTGATGTTCACATGGTCTCCGCTGTGTTTCCATTTGTGTAGATTGCCCCTTCTGCTGACACTGGGGACCACTGGGAACAGTCAGCTTCTTCTTTCTTCATTCCTCTTTATCAGGTATTTCTACAGTCATAAGTTCCTCCCCTAGCTGTCTCTTTTCCAGGTTGAACAGTCCCAGTTCTGTCAGCCTTTCATTGTAGGAGAGATACTCGCCTCGTTTTGTTTGTCCTTTGTTGCACTTATTCTTCAAAGTCCACCTTTCCTGCAGCCCAGTTTCTTCAGAAATTTTCACTTATTTTCACTCTCTTGTTTGACATTTAAGTGGCATATTCTATTGAGTCCTCTTTCAGATTACATTTTCCTTATTGTAAACACAATTCTGTAGTCTGTACTAGAATTCCTTTCATCCCAGCCAATGCATAAAGTTGAAGTCTCCTTTCTACAATTCTGCAAGCAAACATCAAGTAAAATGGAAAAGTACTGCTCTTAAAATTGGAGTCTTATGTCAACCAAGCCACAGCCATCCAGGCTTGAAACTGAAGGTGTCTTTTATTTGCTGTAAACAAAGAAATTGGACAACTCCACCAATTAATGTCAACTGAAAGAAAACAACTGTCCTGCATAAGAAAAGGAAACGGTGCTTGATTTTATCACAAAATAGCAGCCTCTTAACTAAAGAATTTTTCAGAACCCCTCACAGTCTTTTAAACTGTGACCTAGAAAACAGCACCCATAACCCCACCAGCAGCACAGCCACCTCCCTCCAACACCCATCCTGATTTCCCCTTGTTACATAGTTGGGTATTGCTGCCTAGGTCCAGTGCCTATTCCTGCAGCTTTAAGTTTTTTGTTCATATTTAATGTTGAAAAAAATTTATTGATTCAAAATACAAATAAGAGCAATCACTTGAAAGAAGCTTTTTAAAGTAATATTTATTTGAAACATGAATATAAATTTTACATGCTTCAGAGAGGAATAAAGCTTTCCTTTCTGAAAGGAAAATCATATTTAGGAAATTTGGGTTTTTTCTCAGGTTAAATATTGAATAAAATCTGACACAGTAACAAGAAATGTTGTTAATTGGGAGGTGGTTTTTGAACATGAAGTAGTTTTAAGAACTTAAAATGCATCATTATTTATCCCATGCCATGTCCTCAGTTTAGAAATGAAATAAAACCTTAATTTTGACCTTGATCACAGAAAACTCCATGTGAAGCAGATGGAATGCTGAAGTACAATTCGCAGTGGGTTTCCTCTTAGCAGTGTGGAAAAATCTGAGAGATTATCTCTTTAAACGCTACTTTGTTACTGTCACTTCCAGAAACTTCCTTCTTTCAGTTAATAGAGTTAGGATGACACTTATTAATATGTCTGGTGTTTGCTTTTATTTACAACCTTGCTGACGGTGTCCTAGAGAGTGATTTGTTCTGATCAGCTGTCAAGAGTACCATACCATAAGTAGTGATTTAAAATTAAATAGAAACAGGTTTCAGGTGCTGTTTTAGCTTAAGGGATAGGTGCACAGTAGTCTCTTCTGTTTATACAAGTAATGGCTACTCTTAGAGCTGCTGCATGACTTGCAGTCATCCAGCCCAACCTACTCAGCCTGGTCCTTCCAGAGCAATGGAAACCACTGAGGTTTGGACTTGGAAGTCTCCTTGTGTGGACAGTGTATTTGCAGCAAAATTATCTTCTCAGAAAATTGAATAACTTTTCTGTGCATCCCTGCAGCCTACATGAAATGTCTAAAATTGCTGGCAGGTAAAAAGGTGTTAAACTACTTGAGGCTTTGTATCTAAAAGTGCTGTGGATCTGTAATCCATTATTGAAAGCAAAGGGTAAAAATGTTGTATCAATGATAATAGAAGCTGAATTGCTTTAAAGTATCCTTAATAATTAAACAATTTCATTTTACATCAACAACACTTTTGATGACTCCATTTTGCAGAAATACTTTACCTCAGAGGAAGAAAGACAAAGGTAATTGCAGTATGACTCCAACCCAGAGGGATAGAACAGAGTGATGCTTTCATCATTAGCTACCCTTTAGCAGAGATGGCTAAAGAAAACAAAGAATCTGGATTTGCCTAAATGAAGTATTAAAGAAAGAAGTAAAATCAGCTAATAAAAAATGGCATAATAGTAAATTCACCAGTAGACTGGAGGGATATTTTATGACTGCTGGTTTTGTCCCCTGAGATATTACAGACAATTCATCCAGAAGACTGTAACTCTATGTTGCATAAAGTTCCCTGTGGACATTCCCCTGGAGACCTGCCCTTCCAAAGCTGTTTTCTCTCCACACCAGCTGTGTCCTGGCAGCTCATCTTTCTGTCAATAAGATTTTCCCAACCATGGATTCTACTGAGCCACAGTATATGCTCTGTTTTGTTTTGTTGGGTTAGTTGCATTTTATTTTAATGTCTTGTAAGCTTGACTGTTCTGTTCTTCCTTCATGGAAGGACAAAAAGAGGTTAGAAAACTTTGTGATATCCTTCTGCATCTTGATTCCTCCACCTTCTTTTCAAGATTCTCTTTAACCTTGCCATCTTGGAGGTCTAAAAGTCCTAGGAATACACTGACAAAATTCATTCTAGAGCAGGGAGTAGCAGAACTGCTCATTTGCTGAATGTCAGCATGCAGCTTTCCCCACAAATTATTTCCTATTGAGAAGCAGCTCAAAAATGGGCTCAGTGTTGCACCAGGAGTGTTTCAGTATGCTGGGAACCTGAGCAGGAACTGAGCCAACAGTTGGTAGTTCTGTACTCTTGTGCATGCTGCCCATACTTAGGGTAATTGGTTATATCTGTTAGGGTACAGCTCCTGGTTTTGTGCATCTGAAAGGGGATATTCCACACAAACGTGCACATGAATCAGATTTAAATCTGCCTTACCAATGATTGTGTGGCAGGCAGTATAAATCTGAGTCCTTGCTCAGGTTTATTTTTTTCAATCCAATCACATTATATTCTCCTATCTCTTTCCACACTTAATTTTCATTTTAGCATCACAGAAATTCCATTATATCTTTCTTAAAACTGAAATATACTTCTGTTTCAAAGTCATGGGTGTAGTACTGCAATGCAAAAGCTATAAAAAAAGCTGTATATTTTTTTACAGTCAATGTACTAGCATCTCTTAATTGTTCTAACAGCAAGGAGAGTGTTTCATGGAGACTTAAATTTTTCAGTGGAAGCTTTAAAATAATCTGCTTATGCATAAAAAAGATTTGGCAACCTTTGCAATATATCAGTTTAAGGAGACTTTTGAGCATCTGCAGTGCAACAGAGAATGAGAAATTTTGGTCACTTATAAGTGTTTGTGTCTTTATATCTGGTAATGCTACCATGTTACATATGTATCTATATATAGGTGTGTGTACATACATTTATTTATCATCAAACAAATGCTAGGCAAATATAAGACCTTTCAGTTGCATAAAGGTAACTAATGCAATGTTTTGCCTTGCTGCATATTTTGATAGAAGGTATCTCTATCATGGGCCAGAATTGTTGCCTCATCTCCCTGAACCTTCCAATAATGAATACATCTAACTTTTCATGACAGTTGCTTCTTATAAATAACATTTTTATTGCAGTGAAGTAAAGGCAAGTAGGAATTTTGGTTTTTGCTATTCTTGCTTTGAAACGCAAACACTCTGCTATCACAAGCCATTTGATACAAAGAAAGTATGAATTGTGCTTTAGCAAAAGTATGTTCTTCAAAGTTCACCATTTTCTGAGGTGGCTTCCAGAAAATTTCCTCAGTGGTCTTTGACAGTCATTGCTCTCAGTAAAAACCAGATATTTCTTAGTCTTTGTGATTTGAAAATACTGAGTTTTGTCACATCCTAGAGAATTTCCAGAACTGTTCTTTTTGCAGCATATATATGATATTTTTTCTGCCTAAAAATCCCTAAAATAACTTAGAAGCAGGAAGACAGATATCTGTTTGCATGTCTATTCCTAGTATTCTTGTCTAAACTTATCAGGTGATTTTCTTCCATATGCACTTCTCAGTGATGTGCAGTACTTCAGGAAAGGAGGATGTGAAGTAAGAAATTTCCTTTCATGCTGAACTAAGTATTTTTAACAATTGAAGTTCTTTATGCTTCAGAAAACAAAGGAATTTGAAAATAATTTGGTTTCTGAAGCTGGAGAGTTTGTCTTGTCCTCTGCTCAATATTATGACCAAGACTGTCATGACTTTAAATCAGTTAAAAAATCCTGTACATTTTCCCTGTGATCTTCTGTAGAAATAAAGTAGTGTAAAATACAATAAAATACTGAATTTATCAGTGTGCCTATTAAGAGATAATTAATATGTGGCCTTATAAGTGTATACAAAGAAAGATGTTAAGTTAGGCCCTTTAAAGTATAAAGAGAAATACAAGTACACATTGTCTGGAAAGTAAATTTAACAAATTAAAAATTAGATTCAAATGCTTGAAAAAAAAAAGAAACCTATTCAGCTCAGGATACATTCAGCTGTCTTTTCTGCAAGGGTATGATTGTTTTCAATGAACAGAGAAATACTGTATAACTGGTTGGAAATCTTGAATTATTTATTCATAAAGATCTAGATATTATCTGCTGAGACTGAAGTACAAATGCCCCCAAGACAGAAGGGCTGCAAGTTGCACCATGAGTATTTAAGTTTGTAGGACATATTTGCAATGGTATAGTAGTAAAATATTTTTGAGCACATAGCCATTTTTGACAGCATCAGCTGAAATATAGTATCTACACAGAAGAAAATTCAGATAAATGAATATATTTTATCTTTAGTTTGGCTTCTATCTCTACAGGCTTGGTTGCATTGAAGATGCTGAATTAAGCACTAAAATGAGCTTAGGAATAGTATTTTAAAGTCCTTAAGAGGCTAGATTGATTCAGGCCCTTCAAGAATAACATGTGAATAGCAACAGAGCATAGCAATGCCCTCATTGTTTCTCTGTTGACATATCAAAATCTGTTACAGTAAGCAAAACCTAATCATGGCTGGCCTTGGAAAACAAGGAGGGGATATTGCAAAGGAACAGCTTGGGTGGGAGAAGGAATAGGGAAAATAAAGCCCTTCAAACCAGCTCTTTACCACAATGACAAACAGGTTGTCATTAAATGACAAGTATAATGTTTATGATTGAAAAGGAGTTAAAATCATTGTTGCTTAATCAATCAGTATTCAAAAAGTTTATAGGAAAGAAGAAAATGCACACACTGAATTAGGATAATCTTGAGATAAAAATATTTAGGAAAGGAATAAATAAACCTCCAAAAGTTGAAAGTAGGTTGGTTTAGATTAGATATGAGGAAGAAATTCTGTATTGTGAGGGTGGTGAAGCACTGGGACAGATTGCCTGGGGCAGTTGTGGAAGATGCCCCATCCGTGGAAGAGTTTAAGGCCATGAGGGCGCTGAGTAAACTGATCTAATGGAAGGTGTCCCTGGTGTCCTGGTTATAGCCAAGGACAGGGCTAATGTTTTCCAGTATCTGAGAGAGGGCATGGGCAGAGCCAGATGTTATTGGATACTTCCTCATATCATTGCCAGGAGCAGGCGAAAGGGACACTTTTCCAGGCTTCCAGGGAGAAGTGTGCTCCTTTCAGAGGGAGAAAACCTTGTGGGCAATATAGTCCAATGTTGGTTTATTTTATGTGTCTTTTGTTTTGTCTTGCAGCTTTTGTTATTAAATTGTTGCTGGTACTCTTCATTTTCTTATCTCATTGCTGTTTCCAGTAAATTGTTAGCTCTCTACCTTTTGTGCTTTCAGTTGGAGGGGGAGGGGAGCAAGCAGCTTGTGGTCTTTTTAGTGGGAGTACTAAATTGGAGAAAACCTTTCCTAAGACATTGCATGTATACATGGCAGAGGGGTTGGGACTAGATGATCTTTTAGGTGCCTTCTGATCTAAACCATTCTGTGATTATATGCCTCTGAAATTACTGCTCTACATCCAGTTAATAAGATAGTAATTAAATTTTGAACAGAATATTACTTCAGAGTCTGAAGTGTTGCAGTAACAGCACACCTTTTTCACACACCTTCCCAACTTCTGATGAGGGTTGTGTAGCTTTTGCTGCTCCTTCTTTTGAGTTCTTACTAAAAGCACTTCCTCTAAGAGGACATGACAGAGATTTGTCCAGTCGTGTTCTGGAAGCAGCACTGTATGCCCTGTGCCCCTATCACTGTGGGAGGGGGGTCTGCCTTCTGCTTGTTCAACTTGGGGAAAGAGCTCTTGTCCAGATACAGCATTCAACAGCTTGGATGTCTGGGGAACGTTCTGGATGACTCCAATGAATTAATTGTTTCTTTATCAAAGGTCACAGTGTATACAGGTACAGGGGTGCACTTGTTAGGGAAATCACGTCGTAATGGTTTTCTAATCTCTTTTGTTCTCATCACAGAAGCAGAAGGCAGCAGAAGCAGCTGCTCTGTTAGTGCTACTTATCATTAATCTTCAGTCAAGGTCTTTCAGTCTTTCTGAAATTGTCTTGAAATCTGCTGCAGTGAAAAGGCGAGACTTCTGGAGACAGATACTCTGCCTAAGTCTGCATATTACTTATTTAAATTTTGCAGTCTTGTGTAAAGATATTTGTCTGTCATGATTGATTGTGTGTAAATGTAATTTCAATAGAAATTCATTATAACTTTAATCCCATAGAGATAAGTGAATATTGCATTATTTTACTATAAAATCAAGTTTATAAGATCACATTTTGTCCATTTCGTTTTTGAAGTCACCAGTAACGCCCTTGTTAAATTATGAAGGATACATAGTATGAGTGGAGATTTACAGGAAAAATAGTACGCAATCATTTTGTTCTTCAGTCTTCTCAGGGACAGGTATCACAGGAGGCACAGACTCCATCAGCACACTGAGTGTGTGTGGAGTAGTAATCATGATGTAGCACAAAGTGCTGGCATATGGTGACCTTCAGTGCTCAGTCTTGCACTTTAATGATCAGGGATTGGTGTTTACCAATTGCTGTGTTGGACTCTGTGTGTGTGTTATGTCTACATATCTATACATAGCTTCTGCAGACATTTATTTTGCTTCAGCAGTAGCTAATGACAACACACAGAAGGATCTGTCTTAGACAAGTATCAAAAGCAATATGTGTCCCATATGCATGAAGCTTGCAGGCTAAAGCAAAGCCTTTAGCGTTACTTTGGCAGTAATTTTTGGCAGAAAAAAATTCCCAAATCATAAGTTGCCTGAAAATTAAATGTAACAGTTGTGTTAGAGAATCGGAGGTCTTGTGAAATGTAGCATGTTGTGAAGCAACATATATTTTGCTATTGCTTGTTGAAAATAACAAGCACATTACAGGCATTAATGAAATTGAATCACAAAATACTTCCCCCTAAGGGGGCTAAATGCATTTTGGGGTTTATGGACACTGTACTTCCTCAGCCTTAATTGACAGGCAGCATTACTTTTATTTGCTAGTTTTAGTGAAAATTTACTTAAAAAATGAACATGGGCAAATAGGTGGATAGGGAAAGTAAAAAGTCCTATGCTTCCTTGTCCAGAAACACCAAAAATGTCCTGATTGTACCTCAATGGATTATTTCTTTGTGTATGTGTTTATTAATTTTGCACACATTTATACAAGTATCATCTTTGGGTTTGCTATTTTTAATTAAAAATCTATTTGCCTTTACTATTGGCCTGACGTGACACAACATCCCATGCAGTCCTGATGGCAGCTCAGTAGGCTACCACAGACTCCCCAGCAGAGCAAATGCCAACTCACGCCCGCAGGCAGATGGGAAAGTAAAACATGCATGTTATTTCCAAATCACTTAAAAAAATAACTTCCCTTACAGCATCAGATGAAAACATATTAAAGAAAATCTGTCTTTTTCCACATTTGGATAAATATGTTCTGTAAGACCAATTATGTCGAGTAATGTATTTGAACAAATATGCAGCAATTAGGACATTTTGTTGAGTTTATCTGTGGTGACGACCAATCACATCAAAGCCATAGTGGTAGCAATCTTCTTTATTATTCCTCTTGCCTAAAAAGAAATTCAGATTCAAAAACATGAAAGCTGAAGAAAATATCTGGCACAATCTTTTCTTTTTCTAACCTATTTTGTATATTCAATTAAAGCCTAACCAGTTACTGCTCACAAGGTAATATAGACTGATGGTAGTGTGTCTGACCTTAGTATCATCCTTATGTCATGTTTCAGTTGGGATTGGAAACTAACTTTTTAAATATAATAAAACCAAAACAAATGCAAAAAATAAGTTAAAAAAAAAATCAAACCAACCAACTAAACAAAACCCGGAACAAACCACAAATACAAATCTGCTGTTCTGCTTCTGTCCCAAGAGAATGTGCCTTTACTTTGCTAAGATGCAGAAGTGCCTTCTATAAAATCAGGCATCTGCCATACCGTGATTTTGCTACTTGCAGATTAAAACAATTTTTCAGACTTTTCTGTTGCTATACATCATAAACAATTATTTTTTAGTGTATATTTGCTGTGTTTTTGTAAAGATTCAGTTCTTTTAGAAGTAGCTTGGCTTACCATGTGATACAGAAATAAAATACAGATAAACACATAATTAGTTGAATGCTGCCAAAGCAGTGGCCAAAGATAGACTGTAAACTGTATTCAGTGTGGGCATCCACTGCTGAGGAAAAACAGAATATATATATGTTTATAGAAAGTAACTAAACTTATAAACGTCTATCTTGCTTCTTATGCTGTCAAAATGATTATGGTTAGAAACAGAAGTGATGAAAATATAAATCTTCATTTATCTGGCATTTAAATTTTAAGAGATAATTTTTAAGAGATAGATTGCTCTGGCCTTCTGACAATATATTGAAGTGGAAAAGTAGGCAATTGAGGGGGTTTTTTTGGTGCTCTTTCTACTTTACATCAGGCTTAGACTGCAATCAGTTGAAATTATTTTATTCGACTTCCTATGCATAGGTAGTATGGTTGTTTCTATTCATTTCACACTTTCTCCATTTCTTTTCTTCCTAAAGATAGTACAATGTTTGCTTCTCAGCTCTAAGAAAGGGCTTATCGTAGTCTGTATGTGACATTAATTAGAGTATAGGTATGTAACAATATTTTCAGACTGGGTTAGTGATCAACCTGAACTTAGAGGCATAGGCCTCGAAGAAGTGGTCACAGGATTCACTTCATCATAAAAGTCCAAGATTTTTATGGTGTCGGGGCACTCCAGTTTCTGATTAATTTTGCAATATGCTGGGATTATATACCCAGTGGAATATTCACTCTTTGATAAAATTTAATTTTATTTCTGTAAGCTTATAATCATAATAGAGGAAAAAAAAATCAGTAATCATTATCTTGTCACCATAGCAATCCTAGCTGGAAAAGACTTTTAAGTTAAAGAAATTCTATCTGCATTATTATTGGAAAAGTTCTACTAATCTGATTTTAAAGTTTTCTGAAATGGTGATTTCAGAAGTGATTTCAGCCTTCTCCAGTGCTTGACTACCAGGGTTTTTTCATCATGTCTAACTAGAATCTTTCTTGTTGCAAGCTAAACTAGTTATTGCCTTCTTTTTGAAAAAGAGTTGAGATTATTCTTGTTGCCTTTATGAAAAGAGGCTTTTATATTAAACACTCCTATTAGATCCCCTCTTTCCAGCAAGGTTTAAGCCAAATTTTTTGTCAAAGATTTTTTTTCTGGACCTCTGGTCCTTTCTCGTACTCATCTCTGGACACACACTCTTTGGTCCACAGCTTCATTAAAGTGTTATTTCCTAAGCTGTACCAATGTGTTTTTCAGCCAAAACATTAATTTCCTGTTTTATATTTGTGCAAGAGATTATTTTTGCCTGACAATTTGATAGCTTGCCCATTTTTCAATTGAATTCCTGATTTAGTTGCAAGCTACTGCTTCATTTTGTTGAGATTTTTCTTATTAAATCTAATTTTGAGGTTTAATTTGCTTACCAGCCATCTTTACCTAGTGCTATCTGTTGATTTAATGTGTATGATCTGTGTTCAAAAGCTATGGAATAGTTTAAGTGATAATCCTATACTCAAAGACAGAATTCCAGAATTCCACTCCCTGTCCCTCTGAGTTAGCTTTGCTTATTGAGAAGAGGCCACTGAGAAGTCTCTGGTTTGCCAGTTTCTCTGCCACGAAAGGCAATTCTGGAATGTAAAGCACTTAAAACTGGAAACAAAAATGCCAACAAGCATCAAGAAACATTCTGGCTTTTGAAGAAATATGCAAGAATATCCTTGAGGGGTCCAGAAACATAACAAGTTTGTAACCATTTTCAGCTCTCTTATTCTGTGTTCAGCTAATTAGTACAGCTTGAACCACCAAGAAATGTTTGAATTTTGACCCTGTCATTATCCTTGTAAAGGAAACAACATCATAAATCCCAGAGAATTAGCTCAGCTCTCTGACCAACAGCAGAAGTACAAAGGGAAATGTGGTAATAGGATAGGCACTCAGCCCTGCATGGCCTAAGTCCACAACTGAGCATGACACTTAAAGGTTTCACGTTCAGAGGTGAGAGATGAGAATAATTTTTGGTCCAGAAAGGTTGACCTCCAAAGAAATGTCTTAAGACCTGAAGTTGTTCAAGGAAGAGTCAGAAGGAGGAAGGCAGAGAGGCTTCAAGCATGAAGGAACTGACTGTCAAGAGGAAGAGAGCAAAGGCAGGATATTTCCTCCACTGCAGTGAGAAGGGAACAACTTGTCAACTTTATGGTTTGTCAGACTGTCTAAGGAGATAGAGCAGTTTGTCTGCCAGGAGAGCTGACATCCCTTCCAGCCCAGTGTAGGATTTTCTGACTTGCTTGTCTTACACTGTTCTCCAATACCTGAATTCATTCCTTTCTTATTCCTGCATGTTTAAAGGCTCTTTCTGAGCTGCTTTTACTTTTGTAGATGCATATACATAATGATTTTATTCTTTTCCATCATGGAAAAATACTTTTTTAAACCTCTGGCGTCATTTAACAGGAAGTCTGCAATCACTGTTTTATATTCTCCAGGAATTAATATTTCTGATTATCTCCCAAGCAATTTCTGCTTTGTGTGCTGTATGAAGTTCCATTCACATCAAGGAAATACAAACAAATCCCTCTCAGCAAAACAACAGGTTCTTTACTCCATCTTCACTCTTGCACAGAGTTTGTTAAACCAGGTAGTATTCTTCTTATACTATCCTAGTTCCTGGGTTATCATTTAATTTCTTCCTCCTGTGTCTCATTTATTGTCTCATTCCTCCAGTAGGTGGAAAATTTCAGCTTTCTTCTAGACATATTTTTCAGGTGGTGTTGTCTGTAGCTATTATACTGGCAGTACACATATCTGTATGAATCTGCTCTAAGTCTATTAAGTTAGACTCTCTAGGGGTTTTTCTAGTAGTACCTGAGAAATAAGGTGGACAAGAAGAAGCTTAAACTTAATTCTAGTGATATTAGAAATGTCAGGTAACTTTTTTTCCAAGCAAGTGTTGTTCTCTGTTTTCCTCCCAAACTTCTTTCAGCCAAAGAAGAGGATGGTAGTCATGACTGAAATCCTCCTGTGGAAGATCTATTAGTGTATATATATATACATATATATGTATGTTCTGCTGAATATAATGTTGCCATTTTCCTCAATCTGCTTAATCACTGCATGAATTCATGGTTCTAGTTTCAAGATCGCAGCCGGCTGCTGCAGAAGGCTCATTGCAAACCAAGTGGCGAGCTAGCAGCCAAACCTCTCTCTTTGTCCTTGGCATATCCAATTAACTGATAGACTCTCCAAGGCAGCAGAAACACAGTCATGATATGAAACAATGTGTTATAACAAATTTTGTGGGATAATTCAAACATGGCATAGCATGTGCTTCTCATGTTGGATGTAGGAAGGCTTTGAGCACCTAAAACAAAAGCTTTAGAAGCTGAATTTTCAAAGGCTCTCTATGTACAGTTGTTTGGTGTGTCCCTACTTATTTCTGGCACCAATTCTTCTGCTTGTACACAGCCTGGACCTCTGTGACCCGAGAGCTGTCACGTGTGGCTCCTGCTTAAACCTGACTTTTGGCATAAATGTCCCAACAGCTGTGACTAGAAGTTGTGCTGTGCAAGTGTCCACTGCATCAGTGTGGTCATCTAATTGTGGCTTCCAAAATTTCTTCCAAGATACAAAGAGAGGAGCAGAGTGGGCAAAGAAAGGGAGGTATGAAGCCTTGCATGGCTTGTGATAACCTTTTTTGCTGCAGTGCACCCTTCCTTGATGTAGTGTGGCATTCACATTCTCTGAAAAAATTCCTTCGCCCAGGGTTTTTCTCCTGGGAAGCTGAAAAGCAGCGAGAGAAGCTTCAGAGAAAAGGAAAACAGTTCTTATCTCATTTGCTTCTCCTGTGCTCTGCTCATGTGGAATGTGTTTGGAGATTGTTTACCCAAAGGTGTTTGCTTCATTGGACTCCGTTTTGAGTTGTTTTGACTCATTGGCCAATTGGGGCCAAGCTGTGTCAAGACTCTGGAAAGAGTCACAAGTTTTCATTATTATCTTTTTATCATTCAGTAAGTATATTTTCTGTATTTTTTAGTATGTTATAGTATAATATTCTTTAATATAATATGGTATAATAAAGTAATAAATTAGCCTTCTGAGAACATGGAGTCATTCTCTCCCCTTTTCAGTGGACCTGCATTTACAATAATGTAGTTGTGGTCTTGTTATTACAGTGATAGCCCAGATGACGTGAGGGGAAGATGAGAATGCTTGGTATTAAAGAGGGGTGTACATCCTGGGAACTCTGAGTTCTAGGCTGTCCTTATAGAGGATAGCTATAATCTGGGCAGGAAGGCAAAGTTGCATACCTGCTTTTCCTGCTTGTCATTTCCCTCTGGCTACTCACAGTTAAACAAATCGGCTCCCTGAGGTGCCTGACTCTTCTCACATGCTGCCTGCTGAAAGCCAACGGCCATTTATGTGTTCTGTGCCATGTACTGGCACAACAGGATTAGCAACCCCTAGTCTGAAGTCATCCATCTCTGTTTTTCCTGGGTCTCCCAAAAGCATTTCTGAAAACACTGCAAAGGAGGAGAAACAGAATTGTTCCTGACTGCAGGTCTTCCATTTTGCTGTGATTTCTTGCGACCTCAACATATTCTTCAGGACTTAGAATTGCTTTGAAATGGCAATAATTTGTGGTTGAATCTGAAAGAGCCACTGATGCAGGCTTTGGGGGAGGTGTGAAGAAAGCAGACTCTCTCAGCTGCCAACCCTGCAGGATTCAACTTACTGGTTCAGTGAGCTCACAAATAGGATACCATCCATGGAGGGATATTCTTTTATTTCAGTAAGATACGTCTCTGAAATCTAGGTAAATTATTTAGAAAGATAGGCATTAACTTGCAATTAAATTTTATTATTTAGCTAAGAGGAAAAAAACCCAATACACTTTAATTTTTTTAAAATTATTGAAACATAGACACTAGGTTTGTAATTTGGTGACTGGTGAAAAGCCAAAATTCACATTCACACTAGCTTGTTAATTAGGGACTTATTATTAGTAAGTGATTAACAAACTTAGTTGAGTTATCACCCACAAGCTGGTTGGTGGGTACATGCTATCACATCCTCATTTGTACGCAAACTCCCTCATTTTCAACCCCTCATTTTTAGCTACCACTGGCCCTGGAGGCATGGACTGAGCTGTCAGTCCTCAGGATTTAGTTGCGACATTTGTGATATTAGGAGTTTTACTTAACACCTTGTTTCCTGCACTGTTGTTGTTATACAATGAATCTCCATCCTCCCTGCAGAAATAAATTCTTGGGATTTTTTTCCTCTTAAATAAGTAGGTCAGGTTTAAACTATGAGCCTCATAGAACAAGGGAAAAATATATGTCTCGCTGTTTGCTTTTTAGTGTTATTTTCATTGAAGAAGTGGGGTTTTTTGATGCTTGATATTGGTAGTACTATAAAAATTACTGATGGTTTGTTATTTGATAAACATGATTTGTTTACCTCTCTCTACCATCTGCAGTGGTAGACAATTTGCAATAGGTTACCTGCTAAAATGGCTTCTTTTAGGTAATATTTCTGTTAACGATAAATACTTGGCTTTTTTAATGCCACTCAGGATTCATCCCTTGTAAACCATGGGAAGGATTTTGCTATAGCTACAGAGAGACTGTAGCCTGTCTTTAGAGCTAGTTTCTCTTTGTTTAAATGTCCCTCTGAATTGTAGTTGGACATGCTTCACTGGCATTGCACTGCATCAGTGCCATGCCCATCCATCCATTTCAGGGCGGATTGGCTCTGTGGCAAAGTTCATCAGTGACTTCTGCCATCATAGCTTTGTATGATTTGTACTAGTCTAATTGGGTCACAATTTCAGCTAATAATGATTGATACAAGCTTTTTATCAGGGTGAGAGGAGGATGTGTGACCTTTTTATCTATTCCTCTGCTTTCTGAAAAACTTGTTTTCCAGTTATTAACACCATATAAACATTAAACTTGCTGAAGAAAAGCTAAAAGAGATGGAAATGTGTATTCATTAACATCTTCTTCTAGTCATCTGTTATTGTGAATATAACATTTTAATATAAAACTGCCAAGTAAATGTTACTCTTCAAATTTTTTTGAGGGAAACTGGTAGTTCCTCTGCCGATTCAGCTGCAACAGGCTCACTTTTGAACTCCTTATTTTAATCTTGTCCTCCCTCAGCATCATTATTAATTTTTTGTCCCTCTATATTCAGCACTGCTAAGGCTGCACCCCAAATCCTGTGTTCAATTTGGGCCCCTCACAACAAGAAAGACATTGGGATGCTGAAATGTGTCCAGAGAAGGGCTGGTGCCAGTGGAGCTGGTGAACGATCTGGAGAACAAGTCTCATTAGGAGTGGGTGAAGGAGCTGGGGCTGTTTAACCTGCAGGAAAAGACAGTGAGGTGGCCTCTTATCAGTCTCTACAACTACCTGAGAGGAGGTGATAGCCAGGTGGGGGTCCATCTCTTCTCCAGGTAACAAGCAACAGCACACAAGGAAATGGTCTCAGGTTGTGCCAGAGAAGGTTTAAATTGGATATTGGAAAAAATTTCTTCACTGAAAGGGTGGTCAGGCACTGGAACAGACTATCCAGAGAAGTTGCGGAATCACCATCTCTGGAACTGCTCAAGAGACGTGTGGATACGGCACTTGGGGACATGGTTTAGTGGTGAACATGGTGATTGTGCTAGGTTAACAGGTGGAATTGATGATCTTAGAGGTCTTTTCCAACCTTAATATTTCTATGAGTTCAGAACTACCAGTATACCAGTGGTTTGCCAGATCCTGGTACACCTTACAGTAATTTTTCTCCTATTGTAAGTAAAGAAAAAAGATACATTTTCTCTTCTGAGGCTATCTGGCTCTTGAAGGATTACCTTTAAAAAAATTCTGTCACTGTAATAGGACATAAAAGAGTGTATAGTTTTCATTTAGAATGGCCACTGTCAGTACATTCAGTTGTTTCTCCAGCTAATAGGACCTCAGGAAAGTACTGGTAGTCTTTAAGGTATGTGAACACACAGGACTGTAGCCCTCTGGTTCTAAAACTGCAATGTAATATAAAATTCTCAAAAGCATATTTTACACATTAAATATTATCTGTGGGGTGCTTCTACTAGCCTTTAAGCCTTAGAACCTATTTATCCATTGTGTTATTATAATCCATAGGGCTGGGGTGGCTGTCATCATCTTAAAATGTAGCGCAAGCCAGTTCTTTCCCTGCACTATTCGCATTTCCATTCTGGTGTGTCTGAATCATTGTACTACGTGAGTGCCTTTTTCATACTTAAAAATAGACTCAATAACCATCTTCCTTCTCTGCTTTTCGTTTTACAACTGCAGTAGCAGCTACATTTCCTGTCTCAATAGCACTTATGAAGCAATTAGGCAAATTTAGGACAGATTTTGCTACTGAATGCTAGACAGATTTCTCTTTATCCTCACTAGAACTTGTGCATGGACAGATTATACCCTAATGGCCTAGTTCTCTTTCTGCCCCCGCAAGAAGCACTCTTCTCATTTTACACATGGGCCATTTGATTTGGTGCCACAAAATGAAATTGATGGATCCTCTAATTGGTCACTTGTAATTAATTAGTATAAAAAATCATTTATCTTTTTCTGTCTTGTATCTTCTGTAGTCTTCAATGACTACTGCTTGTGGTTACACAGCTGAAGGAAATTATTAGCGGGCAAATTGTGGACCTGTGGGAGCAGTTCCAGAGGAGGGCCGTAAAGATGATCAGGGGGCTGGAACAGCTCTCCTGTGAACACAGGCTGAAAGAGTATAGCCTGGAGAATCTGAGATCCAGTGAGATCTCATTGCAGTCTTCCAGACATGAAGTACAAGGGGGAGAGTGACTTTTTACATGGGCACATAGTGATAGGATAATGGGTAACAGTTTTAAACTAAAAGGGAAAAGATTTGGATTAGATGTTAGGAAGAAAATATTCACACTGAGGATGGTAAAGCACTAGAGTGGGTTGCCCACAGGAGCTCTATCTCTGGGAGCATTCAAGGCCAGTTGGGTGGGGCTTTGAGCAACATGATCTAGTGGGTGGCATCTCTGGCTGTGGGAGTGTGGGTTGGAACCAGATTGTTACAGTTCCTTCCAAACAAGGTTATTCTACAAAATTAGAAAGATTTATAAAAAGTAAAAGGAAAATATTTGGGAACACACCCCCCCCCCCAAAATGGCTCCAAGAGTAACAATTTTTTAGTATTTCTGTAAAATCTCAGTGTTTCAATTAAGTTGAGAGATAAAATAGGGCTTTTTTTTAAAATCAGGCAAAGTCAAGAAATCTTACCTAGAACCATGATTAAGTGCACATTAACAAAGCTAAACTTATAAAAGATAAATATGATATATATTATAGAAATATATATGACTTATATAAATAAAAATTTAAAAGGGCACATCAATTGTACCAGTCCATTGCTGTACTTATGGCCATTACTAAATAGCAAAGATAATTATTTTGATTTATATCAGAATACACCCCAAAATAAACTATTACTTAGACCATCCCTATAAATTTCTTCCTCCATAATAGCAATGAATATCAATATTCCACCTTCCCTCTGTTCACACATATTGTATTACTGAAAAGAGCTTTCTTGCTGAATTACAGAGGCAAGAAGTACTTTTGAAAAGAGCAATTGTGCAGGAAGGATTTATTGTGCAGAATTGTGTGTTTCAGAACTGGTAACAAAAATTTCTGCCATAGACATAGGGCTTGAGTCACCTGTGACTATAAAACGCCAGGATGATGTGTATGCAAACATAATTAAGTTTAGTCATGGCAAGGAGTTCTTGATTGGAACAAGTACCATGGTACAAGATATGGGTAATACCTCATTAACTAATTAGAACATTCTGCAAAAATCTGGCCAAAATGTTCACACCATTCGAACAGGAACAGCCCAAAGGAGATGAATAAGAGAATGAGGGATTCCTGGGGGAAAAATGTTATAACTTGTTTAGTGAAATGATGATGAGAAAGGACATGAATATTTTCCAACTAGCTTTGATGTTCGTTATCTTTCTGTTTGAAGAGTAAATGCATGTACAGTATTCATAAAGCATTTAGATTTGAAGGTTTTAAAAAGTTTCTGCACATCCAAAGAGCAAAGCTCTGAGATGACCTACATCGAGGGAGGTTGTGAGGGCAGAGGGATTGGGAATACTTATTGGCTGTGTGCAGGCTCTGTAACTGTGTTTATATAGAGAACACGTGTGCATGTCCATGAATATACATGCATATGTGTGTATTCCCTGTATGTGGAATACCTGCCCAGCCTTGCTACTGGCTGGACCTGGGGGCACAGAGCTGGGGCAGCCTCTCCTCTGTTGGGCCACCAGCTTCCACAGCTCTAATAAAGGTCATTAGGAGTTTCACAGAATAAATCCCCTGTTTCTGTGTAGGTCAAGGGCATTGGCAGTGTTTCTTATCTTCCTATGCCCTCATTTTGTGGCACATCATTGCTGAGTCAAAGGGGGTTTTACCACAAGTTGTCAGCTTAATGAAGTGTGTGGGGAATATTCTGTGGGTTTGGTTTATTGGAGCACATGTTCTCTAGATTCTTCTTACTGTACAGTATCTTGCATTTGCTGGAATGGGGCTTGATGAACAAGGTCTAATTTTATTTGGCAGTGGGCAGATTATACTGACTATACGCCACCAACTGGAAGTGGTTGGATTGCTTGAACTTTCTGTGTTGATCTTGTGCATAACCTCTGGAAAGCAGCAGAAAAGAAATGGTTGACCCCTTCTACTCTTGGTATTCATAACAAGAAGATGTTCCTAGACTTGGCTCCTGTATTGCCATACATCAGCAGTAGAGGACAAACTTCTGCTGGAGTACAGAGAACACTCCAATTCATACAAAGCAGCATGACCTTTGTCCTGCAGAGCTCCTTTCTTGATTCCAGTTCAACTCTGTGAACTATTATATCCTCTGATATTTTAACTTCCCCATGCAAGACTAACAAATTGGTGGGGTTTTTTTTTCTTATTATTTAATTTGATGGGTTTCCTTGTTCTGAAATGTATACATGTTTTTTTCATTTCATCTTAGTAAATTTCATCCTGTTTTCTCCAGAGTAATTTGCACGTTTACTGTTGTTCTGAATTATTCAACTGCATTTGTGTATCTTAGATGCCCTCTTATCTGTTATCTGCAAGTGTAAGTTTACACGTTTCATCATTCAGTCCATAAGATAGCACAGCTGAAAAAGACTGTATGTAAGAAGCATCAACTGTATGATGTCATATGAAATTTTCATAGCAAATTTTCTTTTGGACTTTCCTACTGTTTTTTTAACCATTGGATAGTAGTTCAGTCTGCTTCGGATGTATGCAGGATGTTAGCCTGCTTACAAAATATCATAAGATGGTGTCAAAAACCTTGTTAAAAACAAGATATGCCACTCCCCTTGTTTTTCCTTCAGATACAAAGATTGTTTTCTGTCAAAAAGGATGATCTGACTGGTTTAGCATGATTTGCCCTTTATGTTTATGATGAAGTCAGCAGTGAAGCATGAAGAAAAATAAATTGAAAACAGTCAGTTATGCACTAAAATTGTATCCTTCAACATCTGTCTAAATTTTTGGAAATCAAAATTGACTTTAGCCATGCTTTTTATAAGATATCTCAAAGCACTAGTGTTAATGTTATATATCTAGAGGTGTATAATAAATAAAATCCAAACCAAGCTAAACAAAGACTTGTACAAAAAAATTCTTAACCATTTTCCAAATGAAATGAGGAAATGACCTGTAATACTTTTTTTTTTATATTAAGAAGGGTTAAAGTAAATAATTTCTCTTAAATTCTTTAATTTAAAGAGAAATTGGTCTTCTGCCAATACAAAAAATAAAAAATTTTCAAAATTTCCCCCATGGAATTTGCAGATACGATGAAATTTGAAGTTAAGGAAAGATTTGGCAGGCTCTTCTCCTGATCAGTAGTAGAATAATGTTTAAATATACTTCTATATTATAGGATTAATATACTTCTATATAACAAGATTCAGGGATTGAATTGCACTGTATTTTTCATATTACATTACTTTTGAAAATTATGTCACTCTAGTATTTCCTTGGATATCTCTTTATTGAGACGTCATGGAGCAAATCTGCGACATGTTTATAAGGCTTAGAGCATTTTGCTTTTTATATTTAAATAATTAGATTTTAATTAGATTTTAAGTAATTAGATTAAAATTAGATTTTAAAATAAACAACCCACAACAGATATCTTCACAACTAATGACAATAATGTCTGAACTAAAATGTTCTACTCAGTCTCTCTGCTGCATTAAATGTATTTTCCAGCATTCAGAAGCAGAGCCTCTGTGTCCTCAGCATCCTGTATTCACTGCAGTGTAGCTTTCAATATTTTCACATTGCTTAAAATCTGTGTGACTTTATTCACATGGTGCTGAGCTTGAGCTAATATACCCTGCTGGGGGACTTAGCTGCAGCACAGAGCTCTGGCAGAATATCTCCTGGTGTTGTAAGTACAACTTGTGAAACTCTGTACATGTTGTTGACATAGCAGTGGCATTTTGAAGTTCTGACAAATGCTTCCACAGCTGTAGGTAGTATCAGGCACTTGGTTATTATTAGAAAATTTGCCAACATGTTGGGAATGTTTGTATGCACAGTGACTGTAGCCAAAGGTACTCTTTGTTGTTAGGCACAACAAAAAAATGGTCCTAAAAATTCTTGAGTCTCCCATTACTATAACCCCAGCTGACTGTGGAAGCTAATAGCATTGGCAAAAGCTCCTTAGAAATTACAAGCAACACCCATATGCCAACGTTTGTTGCTAAGTGAAATAAATTCTTACTAGCACCACCAAGTTTCTGGAACTGCTTGTGACAGCTGTGAACCCCAAAGTCGGTGATTAATGTCAGCTGCAAGTATTGCCAGCTGCCTGACAGAGCTTGTAAGAGCCAGGAATGCTGAACAGCAGGGCTCCTGAGGGCTGGGAGCATTGCTGGCTTCCCAGCAATAAATGTAACAGCCACACATCCTGAAATGCAGAAGTCACAGCATCTTCTCTTTTGTCCATTTTTACCTGGCTCTTGTGAAATCTAATTGCCACGATGAAACCTGAGGAATTTTAGAATGTCCATATCGTTATTTTTGCTGGTAAGCTTCCTTATGAGAATTTATTCATTTATTTTTAATATAGTTTACAGGTGTCCTTGCATTTTCAAGAAAGCAGGGGGCTGGATTCTGAATGCAGCCATGTTCTTTATTTATTGCCCAAGGGTGGGGATGGAGTTTTACAGAACCACTTATAAAATTCCTATCCTGGGAGCAATTCCATGCTACTTCCTATGTCATTATAATTGAAAGCTGCCTAAAGACTAGAGATTTAGCTTCAACTAAGAATTGCCAGAGTTGTCTCACTGTGCCAGCAAGTTGCACCCTCTGCTTGTTGTCTCTTTGGGAAGCTGCAGTGAGTATAGGAAGAACTAGTAATGAATCATAAGCCTTTAAAGATCTGAATCTGTATGCATATGAAAGGTCAGTGGATAGGCCTGTTGTCCTACAGTATTTTAAATGTCATGCTGCTACACAGGTGTCCTAAGGCATGCATATCGTAGAATCATAGAATTGCGAAGGTTGGAAAAGACCTCTTCATCAAGTCAGATGTTATCCCAGCACCTCCAGGTTCACCACTAAACAATCTCCAGTAATTAAGACACCTCTAACATTGCCAATGGGATACACAAAATTAATAATTAATCTAGGATTGTAACAGTTTAAAACCCAGTATTTACCCATGAACACCTACCTTTTTGTTAATAGAGGGAATATTTCCACTGTCTCTGCCAAAATTGTGTTACTAACTTCGGGCTGCTAATCAGCTGTACTCAGATCTTGCAATCCTGACCTTCTTATCAAATACACAGAATAAGATAACAAGTACTCTGTATTGCTTAGGCAGTTAAAACGACGCTGGTCATGAGCTCCTGTGAACTTTTACTAAGACAGTAGTTTATTCACTCCGTTTTCTAAGTAAGAACTATGCAGCATAAAATGAAACATGAAAGCATCAGATTCAAAATCAAGTCAAAGACTTGGTTCCTCAAGTAAACTGCTTAATCTGTGCATCTCTGCTGTGGATTATTATGTGGGCCAAATATTGCTACCTTCAAAAAGTAGCTGAACTCAATAAAATCATGGAAGGGAAAAATAAAAGGTGTGAGGAATATTAAATCTAAAGGCAACAGAAATATCCAAAATTTCTGGAGGTTGGGAATTTCCTTTGCAAATATCTCTAGCAGTGATTTGAGAGCAGGTATTTAAGAGCACAGAGATCTGGGAGAGAGCAGACACAGAGGTGAAGGAAGAAACAGTGTACATCTTTGCTTTGACCTGGTATGGCCATCGCTCTGATATGTTGAGCTTTTTCAAACTGGAGCATATATCTTGGGCAAAGTGGATCCCCGCGTAGGTGTTTGCCTTCCTTTGAGAATATCTTGATTGAATTAATTTGAATGAACAAATTTGAATGTTGTGTGGATTTTTCCCATTCATTCTCCTCAGACTGTCAGCTCTCGAGCCTTCGTGAAGAGGAGTGAAGCGATAACAAATTTATGGCTGATTATCTTAAGTGAAATCTAAAGCTACTCTCTTATCTGCAACTCTTAGATGCATGGCAGCTTCTGAGTGCAGAAGCAATGAGAGAGCTGCATTTGTAGGATTTGTGAATTTGCATTTGTGAAATCATGTGTTGGAATAATGTGACTCAAGCAACGCTGTTTTTTTCAATGACAGACATTTAAATAATGAGACAGTAAGCTGGCTATCTGAACCTGGAATACTGCACAGCAACTGCACATACAGAAACAGTGCAAAGGATGAGGTTGCACATGGTTAGTTTGGATTAAGTGAAGATATCTTTTGTAAAACTGTGTGAATAGTAGGGGGGCATCATTCTGATGGAATAATATGTTCCCTCTAGTATCAGTTTGTTGTCAGAGAAGAAAAGAGAGGTATATAAGTTACATTTTCTGTCTTAGAGTTTTAACTTGCAACTGCACCTTAGTCATTCTTGAAAGACATATTTATGACTGTTTTATTTCACTGGTGGCATTTTTCAGTTTTAATTTTTTTAATCAAGAGTATTTCAAGAATATGACAAGTAAGCATTTAAAATATATTATTTTGTATTTAGACTAGAGAGTTTGATGGTGGGCCCAATAACTGTAGCATCTTCATTAATTACTTGGATGATGGAGTAGGGTAGACCCTCATCACATTTGCAGGTGTGAAAAAAACAGGATGAATTGTTGATAGACCAGATGTACCATTGGGTTGTGCTGCCATTCTGTGGCATGTCAGAAGACTGGAGATCTTGGCCAGCAAGACTCTTTTAAAGCCAAGCAAAAGCAAATGCCAAGTCCCTGCCCTCGGGGAGGAAAAAACCCCAGGTACTCATGTATAGGCTCAATGGTGTTTGGCTAGAAAACCACATTCCAGTAAAGGCCCTGGGGATCCTGGTGAACACCTAGCAGAATGTGAGCCAGCGAAGTACCTTTGGAATGTAGGCAGCCAGGAGAAGCCAGATTGCATCAGGGAAAGCATTACCACTAGATCAGGAGAGGTAAGTGAGTCTTGACTGCTCAGCCCTGACTGGAACACATCTGCAGTGGTCCATCCACACTGGGCTCCCCTAAACAAGGGAGACATGGACATACTGGAGCAAATCCAGAAAAAACCTCTGCAAAGATGAAGGTACTTGGGCATCTCTCATATGAGGAGACCCTGAGAGAGTTGTGATTGTTTAGCCTGAAGAAGAGAAGACTCAGAATGTTCCCAAGAATGCCTAGAAGTTGTGGCTCACACGCTCATAACAGGCTCTCGTTGCAAATCCCAGTTGTGCCCTGCAGCAGCAGCAGCTTGAGCCTCCGTTAACACCAGGTTTGGGTGCCAGCCATGAGGGCAGAGGTGCCTGCCTTGACTCTCAAAACACAGGGACATATGTCCTGCTGCTGTCTGCTCCTTCTCTGATCAGTGGTGAGGTGGGGGCTGGGGAAAGAGGGATTACTGCAGAGCGAGGCAAGGAACAGATCAACCAGAGCAGGCACCACTTTCTCCAGCCCTTTGAGTTGCTGGGCTGTTTGTTCTACTCTCACCTTTGAATCCCATCTTCTCCAGAAAAGAGCTTCTGGTTCTTGCCTCTTCTGAGCAGAACAGGAGGAGGTGAGTTGAGGTCATGCCACAGATAGAGGAATGGCTGTTTTGTGCCTTTGTATTGCAAATCTGAAGTAAGAGGCAGATATTGTGTACTGCAGGAGAAAAGGGAGAGGTAGGAAGACATATGGGGGAGAGAGGGTGCGCATCTGTTCCTAGCCTCCCCCCAAAAAGCTGAAGTGGCCTCTCACTCTTTGAAAGCTGTTGTTAAGCTTCTGAGCTGTACCCTTCTGAAATAAACACCCAGAAACCATAAATACCCAGAAGCTGTAATATTCCTTTTGGAGATGTTGCCCTTCCCTGCCACTTCCTGACTAACTCACTTCCAGCCGCTACACTGACCTGAGTCCTGTGGGCTCAGAACTTGAATAAATGCATGGTTTTATTGGCAGTGAGAGATAGAGGCTCTCAACACAGGAAGATTGTGCATCTGTCTTTATGTATAGCTTATGAGATCTCAATAATATCAATAAGTAATGGTATCAAAATTTCTGAATTATTGTTAAGTCTATGTGAATACAAAAAAAATAATTTCCATCAGCAATAAGACATTCCATTTTTATTTGACCAGTAAATTGAATGTAGGCATCTAGCACTAAAGGACTTGAGACAACTACAATTTGAATGATGTCCTGACAACAACATAATATCCAGTTCAGGGACTGAAAGTATAATATTTCCATTTTTTTTCCTGGATCCATTAATTCAAAACACTTCCAGATCTCATATTTTTGAGACTTTATTTTGCTTCTTTGGTTGACTCCTACTACTTTTTGGCGGCTCTTATTATTCCCGGGCAAGCTTCATAGCTCTGATGCACCATATTGTGCAAAGAATAGTGAAAAAGCCTTCTACCTACCTGCCTCTCTTGCATATTTAGCTAGCTGTCATGGGAGATAACGGTTCCTGAATTGCCAAACCAAAAATCACCAGATTTGTTTGCACTGTCTATCCAGTGTTCTTTTCCTCACAATTTCACCCCACTGCTTCTGCAAAGCCTTGCAGCTTAATGAAGAAAGGGTTAGGTTAAAGTTGTTGTCCCTACTCCTTGATTTAGTAATTTAAAATATATTTCTTGTTGTATTTCAACTGTGTTGCTCTTATCTTTGGTCAAGCAGAACTTGCAGAAAATGAGCAGCAGAGAGTGAGTGCTTTACCTCATGACTGTGAGAGCTCAAGTGCCATGCAGCAGTTAGGATATAGTTGGTCCAGCTGCAGGCCTGCTTGTGTGGATGGCTGTATGTACAAAATCCCAAAAGGAGCAGTTCAAATTATGTGGGCATTGTTTTGTTTGGCTATTGCTTGAGGTTTAAGGTAAATGACATTGTTGGTCATAGAGGGAGGTTATATTGGTGTGGCATGTGATGGCATTACATGCTTAATGGCACTACAAAAAATGACTGGCTCAAATGGCAACTCTTACTTAACAAAGTAAACAGCTTCTTCATCAGTTGCTTTGGATACTTTATGTACAAGTGGAAGTATTATGCTATGATGAAATATGTGCTAAGACTGTTTTGAAACACCTGACCTGAATCTCAAGTACATTTAAGGTAGAGAGAAATTGCAGTGAAAATTCAGTTATCTAAAGACTTAGCAATATGGTAAGAAATTTACAGTGAAGATATGGAACCATTTGAAAATTCTGTGATATCTGTTTTTTCTTTTACTATGATTTCTGCAGAATTAAGGCACTGTCAGATTTGCTAACCATTTAGTTTAACCTTTTAAAGAGATCAAATAGCTTAAAATCCTCAGGGGTTAGGAGGCCAAAGTGTCTTCTAGGTGGCTCACTGCTTTCTCACATGCTTTAGTATCTATATAGGTCTGATAATTTTTGTGGGATTCATTTGACCAAGTGCAGTGTAGGTGGCTGCATCTGATACAGTCACTGTAGTCTCCCACTGGTGCCTACAGCAGTTAGTAGCAGATGCTTCTAGAGAGTGATTCATCTCATCTTAAGGTTTACCCTAGGCAAGTCAATATATGTTATGACATACCAATATAAATCACATCAAATTTGAAGTTTTACACTTTTTAAAATATACTGGGACATAAATTTTCTCACATAAACTTAAGTCTTGGAAAACATATGCTATCCTCTACTCTCAGTCTGTGATGTCCACGTGACACATGTTTTTTAGTGGTTGAAGATCTCTGAAGTGCGTTCATTGAACACCTGGACATGTAACCATGTGTGGCTAGATGCTTGTGTTTGCATATATCAGCCCAAGTAGGCACAAAGCCAACCCTTCACCATATTAAAAATTAGGCCAAGATTTCTTTTCTTCACTTTATTTGTCCATGCTGTCTGTCCATGTTATGACTGTTCATCTCTTTCTTTGCTTGGTTGTTTTGTTGTTTTGTTTTTCTTCCCCTACAATGCGTGTTTCTGTGCAGTGAACAACACCTCTCCTGTATTCTCTTGTCCATCTCTCTCATGGTGTCTAATGCAGTCCTTCCTGTTGGTAATTTCCTCACAGGGTTTCCTCCCCTGCTTTTTACCTACAAAACTTTGTTTTGGAATGGGTCGAGAGGTTGTATTCAAGCTGAATGCCTTCTGATCACTCCTTATCTGTGCTCTGGGACATGCTTTTCTGCTCAGAGTAACATTAATTTCTCTATAAGGGGAAAATAAGGAGTCCAGGAAATTTAGTAAACTATTGGTATGTAGAAACAAAAGCTGTCAAATCCAGTAATTGATGAATAGTAAACTGGATGAATCTGATGCTAAACAAATTAAGAAAAGAAAAAAAAGAAAAGAATGCCTTATTAATTTCTAATGGTTTCTGTGAACTAGCTGCAAAAGCACCATATGTATATTAGGAAAAGTATCTTCATTTTTACTACAGCTCTGTCAGAGGTAGTCTGTCACTTATGGTTTACCTTCTCTTTTCTTATTGGAAAAGTATAAAGATATAACAGTAATTGTCTCAAAGGTGTAGTTCTCTTTAGTAGTTATATTTAAAGGGGTGAAAACTAAATTTGATGTTCATTTAAGAAACTTATCTGTTTAACTTGAGAGAATTTCTGAATAGCCTGCTTCTAAAAAAGACAGTGAATATAATAAATCTTACTCTCTTTTTCACCCAGATGCACAGTGCATTGGTTGTTAGTGCATCTCTTGATATATTTTTGATAAAGCTGACGTTTTTTTAACTGAAGGAGGTACTTCAAAATTCATAGTAAAACTATATTAGCATGAAATAAATGCTTCAGGTAGAGCAATACAGATCACCAATTTAATTTCTGAATCACCAGGTGAATATGAACTGGAATTGCTCTGGTCACCTGTCACAGATGCTTTTCATTTTCCTTGCTGTCTGTACCATCATGAGTTTTTTCCATGCAGAGGCAGTAAAAATAGCAGACAAGCTCACATTTATCAGGAATATGTCCAAGACCAGTGTTTGAAAAAGACCAAAATAACTCAATACTACCCAAAATAACAAAAGTCCTAGTCAGTCTGCTGAGACTAAGTTGACAAAGATATGTGGTAAAAAACCGAACAAAATAAAGAAACCTTCCCACACAAATATTAACAACTTGGTCAGAAATGTTGTGTAAAAATAAATTGCAATTCAGAAGACACTGTGTCACAAATAAGAGAGCTGAGAAGAGGCAAGTGACTTCAAAAATCAAAACTGATTATTCACTGCACATAGAAGTGAGTAATAAATAATGAAATACATGATATTGAATTAGGAGAGATGATACTTAAAGCAGCTTCCAAAACTAATAAGCAGTACCAAAGTCTAATGCACGTCTGACTTTTCATATACAAGTTCCTTCTCACAAATCAATAAAGCTATTGAAATATTTAAAATTAAACTGTATTCTCAAGCACTTTTCTGGCTCGGTGACAAAGATTAAGCACAAAGCTATTCCTTGCATGTGAAAAATTAAAGCTACATTGCTTTAGTACTGCATATGGATATGGAGTGATTTAGTTCTGTTTCTATCTCACCTGGAGGGATGTAACTTATGGAAAATATTGTAAGAAGAGCAGGTTGATAAGGACTATTTTCAGGAATTGATGGGATCATAGTGAACAGTTTTATGGAGTAAGTGACAAAAAAGATAATGAGGTCTAGAGAAAACATTCAGCTTTCAGCCTGCAGGAACTAGGGCTATGGCAGCAACTAAGGAAAATGGCTGAGAGATCTAATTGAAGTGTGCATAATCTTAAATGGTGTAGATAATCTTAATGCTTTGTACCCAGCATGCATTCAAAGACCAGGGGCAAGTACTGTACTTAAAATCAAATGCAGGCATAAAGAAACACTTATTAAATTAATAGTAACTGCTGAAGTTACTGCAAGGCATAGGTATTGAGAAAAACACATTGAGGGTTCTTCGGGCAACAATTAGGTTATGTCCTGCAGCCATCAGCCCTGGAAGGAAACATTCATGGCTTCTTCCACTTCCTCAGTGACATTTGAGAGGGGGTTTTTGTTTTGTAACTGTACTTGAACCCAGACTGTTTGACATTTTTTATTTCATAAAACTAGATTAAAACGCCTCATTAGATTTTTTTTTACAACCTCTTACAGATTAAAAAACACAGAATGCAGCTTTAAGTTGACAGTTTTGTGATTTAGGTTGTCTGAATATATCTGCATGAGCATTTCCTAGCTGCATATGTTGCTGAAAGGTTTTGTACATGTAGATTCCCATCCAGAGCATCTTGTTAAAATCTGGGCTGACCGCAGATTAAGAAAATATGCATAAAATATGCATGATCTTGGTTATTTCTTAGAGGAAGATCAACGACACATTTGACATTTTAATGCCAAATATATTATAATCATAATTGTGATTGACATTTCTGCTGAAGGTTTTTAGTGGCAATGTAACCCAAGTTACCCTTGCTGCTGGGCAAGCAGAATTTATTTTGCTGGCAACGTCTGTTGGCAAAAAAAGTTCCCTGATTTTTTACCCAGTTTTTTCTCAACATCTCCCCTCCAGCAAGCCCTTGATTTCTGTAGCATAGCCCTTCTTATCCACTATTAAGGGTGCAGTTCCAGGTGACTGATGTCAGACTACTCTCTAAGCACTTCTGGGGGTGGAACTGCAGCATGCAGTGCTGAGATATCAGAAAAGTTAGAGATTAAAGAAAAGGCAAATAAGCCCAGGCTGAGTACAGAATTAGTGATGAGGTATTGCTCCCAGGACCTGATCAGTCATCTCTGAGCTATGCTGTTCCATGTAGAATAAACAGTGTCTTTGTGTATTCCTACATTGCATAGTGAGCCTGTCACCTGTTTTACCCTGAAAAATCTGAGATTTCTTACTTAGGTTTGAGACCAGAGAATGAAGAAATAAACGAATCATTAATTCACAGCTTAGGACTGTGAAAAAAAGTATTTTTGTCAAGATTTCAGTAAGCTAACATGAGGTGCCTTATTTCTTAAGATGTTGTATTGTAGTAAAAAGAAATAAAAGATGGAAAGAAATTAATTGGGACTGCAGTGTCCACTCCACACTGGGAAATCTTCATCTTAAAGCTCACCAATGGCCCTGCTCCCTATTTCTAGTAGAGTGAAGGGTTCATATTCTCCCAAGAGCAATATTGCACATTTAAGGTACCTTTATACTGGAGATATTTTTTTCCCTCTTTTCATCATTAGAGGCAGAAGAAAAAATAATAAAACAGATATTTAAAGACCAAATGTAGACAGAACAGCTGTAGTTTTAGCATGTGTTAGCTGGATGAAATCTGATAAACAAACAATACTAATAGAATGATAATAGTTTTGGGCAGCCAGCCAGGAACACGCTGTTGTGAATAGGTCTGGAAAGATTTTTTTTTTAATGTTATTTGGCAATATAGCCTGTTTTATCAAAGGTGAAGTATTTTGTGCAGTTGTTGGTTTCCATTAGATTTTGAGGATAATCTGTTATAGGCAAGAAACAAGGAAATTGGGTACCAAGAGTATGAGCATAGGAAACCTTACTTGGTTTGGGATAAACAATAATGCTGTGACTGAGGGAGAACAGGGATTTTAATCTGAATTCTGGTATAATCCAGGCCAGTAGCCAAATGCTAAGCAACTGAGTGTGGCAGACAAAAATACACAGCCCTCTTTTGTAATGTGGTTCCATTTTTGAAAATGTTCAGAAGATTTTGTCTCTTATTCTGTTTGGAAATCGTAACAAAATTTGCAGCAGCTTCAGTTGATCTGACATTTAATTTCCATGCTTTGTTCAACCTGTAACAATAAGCAGAACACGTGTTAGGTGCAAATTATTTGTGTTTAATATAGATCTGAAAATAGTTTCTGGAGTGTAGAAAAATGAATTAATCATTTTTTATGCTCTAACAGATCTTTTCAAATGAATGGTCAAAAAAATATGCAATGAAAAAAGGATGGCAATTGTTTATTTTCCATTAACAGTGAAAGAATCAAGTTAAGCCTAATGATAAATCTTTTATTTTTGACCCCATTTTTAAATGGGATCTTCTGTTGGAGAGGATTCTGCCTCATGTTCACCTGACTACCTTCTGAAACTCTGAACCCTGAAGTCTCTATTAACTTTACTGATTGCACTGTTGATCACTGAATTGAAGGACATTTTCCATAACTTTATCAAATACTTCATTGTCTTGTAAGGTTAATGTCATGGGTTTGTGAGGCAGTATTTATTAGAACCTCAAACGGATCCCATTACTTGGAATGAATTTCATATGTAATTGTATTTTACTCTGGACACTAATAACGACTCTATTTCCTGTTCACCAGAAATTTTGTTCTAAGAATTCATTTAATTTTTTTTTTCTATAGAGTTCATAAATGAAGGCTCTTGCTGGTGAAGTTAATATTCTATGTTGAGAGGCAGGTGAAGCAATAGTGCTAATGTCTAGGTTGTTTCCTTCCCTTTTAAATTTTTTTTTAGCAGATCTGCTACATTTTTCAGCTACTGTTTATCCTTTCCATGACCTAAAGACAAAAAAGCACCTGTCAGCTGAGAATGGTTCATAGAATCATAGAATGGCTTGAGTTGGAAGGGACCTTAAAGATCATCTAGTTTCAAACCCATCTGCCATGGCTAGGGACATCTTTTAGTAAATCATCGTCCTCCAAGCCTTATTCAGCCTGGACTTGAACATTTCTAGGGATGGGGCATCCACAACTTATCTGGGCAACCTGTTCCAGTGTCTTACCACCCTCACAGTAAAAAAAAAAAAAAAAAAAAAAATCATCCTAATACCTATTCTCAATTTAAAGCCATTCCCCCTTGTCCTATTGCTTCATGTCCTTAAAAAAAAAGTCCCTCTCCTTTTGTACCTTTTAGGTACTGGAAAGTGCTACAAAGTCATTCCAGAGTCTTTCCTTCTCTAGGCTAAGCAGCCCCAATTCTCTTTGCCTTGTCTTGTTGGGAGAGGTGCTCCAGCCCCCTGGTCATATTTGTGGTCCTCCTCTGGACTCACTCCAGCAGGCCACATTCTTCTTACACTGGGGGCCCCAGATCTTCAATCACTGTTCCTAAATCACCATCCTAATCTACAGACTTTTTGGTCTGATTAAAAAAGTTTAACATCAAAAGACCAAACTTTATAGTCTGGTCTGACTTCTTGCATTCAGACATCTACAAGGTTATGTTGTAAGTATTTTGGGCTGCCCAAGAAGGAAACAGGATTGAATGCTCCTTTTCCATCAACCTGTAGGCACACATCTTCCAGCTGAAGTACTTCTCATATGAATTTTGTCTAAAACAGTTTCTCTCCTCAAAAATATTGATTAGTTCAGTAGCCAGAATTTCTTCCTAAAATGTCTCCAGAGCAAAATGCAGCTGAATATCAGTCTTGTTGTGATTAGATTAATTCACTGGAATGCGATCAGCATTGAGGCAGGTGCCTTCCAACCTTGAGACCAGCTGGAAGTGCTTTTTTCTGTAAACTCCCAGGTGCCAAGAGGCAGTCAGTGAAAGCAATTTCAGACACAGAATTAATGAAGGTAACAGCTGATGATATTGGGCAGCAGTGTTTGACAAAACATCTGATTTCAAAAGGAACAGTATATTTAATCACATGGGTAATATGTTATGGATTATGAAAGGGATGCTCATCCATGAGATCGATTCTTGTCCAAGGAGTTTAATACAATGTGTATCTTCATATTCCCATTTGGATGAGGCATCCTGCCCATGTACCACCTAGTGAGACATCACAGATATTCTCCCAGACTTTTGTTTTGTCCTTGCAGCTGTCATAATGAAAGCCTTTACTCATTTTTTAATTTTGAGTTTCATTTGTTGTAACAATGAAGTTTGTCCAGTCCCATAAAATCTTCTGAATGATGGAATCTCCAGAGCTTTCATTCAAGTAATTATTTAAGAATATGATATGACAGGTAAAAATGTAACTATCTACCACTGCTGAAAAAGCATAGTTTCTTTTTAACATTTTCTTCTTTAGTCAACTTCTGCCTTCTTTATGTCAACTTATCACCTGTGCTGTTTGGGGATCGGGATTAGGGCATAGCTACGGGGGGAGATTGCCACTATGATTTCTAGGTCCAGCTCAGAAGCTACTTCCTTGCTGTCTGTATCTAGACCCTCATCACCAGCAGCTGTACTGGTAAATTGTCAAGAAACAGTATCTTTGTTTCTTGATCTTTATTACTGTGTTTTTCTTTCCCCTGCTTTGAAGATCTATGCAGGCAACTGTCAATGAAATTGCTGCACTTACCTTTTTCTATTGACATATTTCCCAAATATATAGGTGCTTGTAAGCATTTTTGCAATGTTACTTCCACATGCTTTTCCTCTAAGTCATCTATCAAAGCTGATTAGACAATACATTTTGTGCATTGGGGTGAGAAAAGGCATTCTAATATATCCCTTTTCTTATTATACAGGCTATCAAGTATTTAAGGTTCACTCTATTATTCTTCTGGAATAATTTTTTCTTGTTCTTATTTCAAGTACTGTTATGGGATTAAAATTTATTCATAACTTCGCTAGAGGCAAGATCAAGTTCAGTGGCAGTTTGACTGCCCATCTGGATAAGTTGGCTTGTATAGTAAAGTTACTGTGAATTAACATTTAACCTAAATATTTATATTTTATAATTACCATTCTGTTAAAAATGCAGTTTCCTATGCTTCAATCTGTTCTCTGTCTCTGGGTTAAGAGTGTATTGTTTCATTTGTTATGTGACATCATCTAATGCTCAAGAGTGGCAGCAGGCAAATCTTTTAACTCTTCATTATTCATTAGTTTCTGTTCTGGTTCTTCTAGCTCCTGGGACCATCAAGTCATCACATGCTTGAACTTGACTATCATTATTGCTGGCACAAGCTTGTCAAAGCATTAGAGCTGGCAAGGCACACAAAGGAGTGGTGTGTGGTGTCACAAGTACACATTGCTACAAATCATCATCTTCCTGAGTTTTGTTCTTGTTATTTTTGTACGATGAGGTTCTGTGTGTGCAATCCTGTACCATTGTAAGAGTATTTTTTGTGGAGCTTTCTGATGTTCTGCCCTTTTCTTGGAAAGAATTATTTGCATTTTCCTTTTTTTGCAGAAAATATTGCTTTCTATCTAAGCATACATGACATGCAATCTCTAGTTATGATGATAAATGTTAGCACCAGTCAGTTGAATCAGCAGTTTATATCCTGTTTAGCAATGCTGATTTATCAGCATAATTTAACTTTCTAGAAAATGTGCAAGATATAAAAGTGATATCTGCTATATATGAAATTCTCTCCATCAGGAGTAGTTTTGCAGCAACAGGGCACATTAAATTTCTATCAATCATTAGTAAAGTACTTGTACAAGCCTATTGCAAAAACCTAGGAAAACTAAGCTAATCTCTGGTGCTCAGTAAGCTGATTTCCCCATTTGCAAGCATGAATCAGTTCTCTTGCAGATTACATTTTATTCAAGGGAGGTTTCCCTGTTACCTGAAAGCACTTTAATTTCCTTTTCTTTTTATACCCATTATATAATACTCCATGAACACAGTGTGTAGAAATTAAACTCCAAATAGCCACTTCCTTTCCCTTCCGCCCTCTCCAGCAGGAGAGGGACAAAGGCAGAGACCATGGGTTGAGATAACAATTTACTGAAAGCAAACAGCAATGGACTGAGAAATGCCCAGTAACAGCAACAATATTAATAACAAAAGTATACAAAAGGAGGAGGTGCTTTACACACAAAAAGGTGTTCACCACCTTGACATAGTTGTGGTGTGGCTGCTGGGACAAAGACGATGGTGGCTGCTCCCACACACAGCAACACGTGGTTTCCCCAGACAAAGACAGGGTGGCAGGTGCTCCCCACAGCACTCCCCTTGTCCCTGAGCTGGGAACAGGAAAACAATGGACAGCTCCCAAAAGCTAGATTTTGTCCATTTTGAGCCACACTGCTGCTTTGGAGGCTGGACTCAATTCCGCGCAGCTGTGGCTGGCACTGGCATTTCCGCCTTTGACTGCTCTGTCCAGGCCCACTTGGCTTCTTTCAGCTTGGGTCAGACTCAGCTGAGGTCTACACATTTGGATCTACAATAACTTTGCAAAGGATTACTGTTGCTGGATTACTTTAGCTGATACAGTCCATTTAAATATGACTCCTTAATAGACCTCCTGCCTTAGATGAGGGCAACTGTTTACCCAGGGATAATTCTGCTCTTTTATTTTTCCCAGACTTCTGTATCCTACTACAGTGACAAAAATTAAACAAATGCTTCCTAGAGATAGTAAAACAACTGAACAGAATAAGATTACTTGCCATTTCTGGTGCCTTCCTTTCTCTCTGCAGTACATGAGACAGCAGTGTGACTTCATTCAGCCCTCCAGCTTCTGGACTCAGATATGGGATATATACATGGGATATATGGTGCTGTTTCCTTTTCTAATTTTGTTTCAGCTTTCTAGTAATATCCATACTTTTTTACATAATTCTTAGTCTTTCCCATTAATTTCATTAGTGCTGCATCCCATTTTTTAGAGCTTATCATCTTGTCATACCGGCTTCTGTACTGACTTTAAGTTGGATGCATCATTACTTCCTTACACAGAAGCATTTGGAAGCACTTCAGACTGATGTTTCTCATTTAATCTACCACACCCCCTTTAAACTTAATATAGGGGTTTGAAGCTACCTTTTACTCCCCTTCTGCAGAACTGTTCCTTTCAGAATTTTTGTTTTAGCATCCTTTTTCTTTCACATTACTATCCAGTGCTAATGACAATGTTTCCATGAAAATGTGTGGATTTTCAACTATATTAACATTTTCAAAAAATATTATCTTTCTTGGGAAAATTTAGTTAATCAACACATATGCCTGACACCAAAAACTTCCATAATAAAATATTTCTGTATATTTTTCAGTTTTTCAAAAGTCCACCAAAGTCTATCCAATACCCTGGTCTATTTAGTTCTCATGTTGTACTATAGTTAATATTTTATAGCTCTTACTTGAGTGGTAAATATTATCTTATTTTCTATTTCAAAGTTTTATACTGCTTCATTTCAGAAATTCCCATCTGAGTCATGCCTTATGTTTCCCTACATACTCTCATTTTAAGTTCAGACCCAGTTGCTCACAAATTGGAAGCAGATATTCTAAATATATTCTAAAGAAAGATTTCTCAGAGATAATCTAGGAAGTAGATGCAGGGTTTTCTGACAGCATTCAAAGAGATATATATTTATATAATATATATAACCTTTTTTAAAGTCTAGGTCTACATACACATATGCACAGAACCTGTTTATGTATGCACACAGACAAACAGCACACCCACAGTTATGATGTATCACCCAGTAGCTGTCCACTGTGTCTTCTGCTTTATAACAACTTTAAGAAACTTTTTTTTCCTTTCGTTCATCCTTTCTTGAAGTTTGACTTTTGGCCATCACCTTTTAGCAGTTCTGTAAAATAATTTTCTGTGAAGGAATGACATCATACATCCCACAGGTACTTATTGCTGAGTTATAATCCTGCATATAAATGCTTATCTCTCACTCCTCCTGAACATGGAGAGGCAAGTATAAACACCTGTAAAAAAAATTATAGAGCAGTGTATGAAGATGTATGCTTTGAAAATGCATTAATGTGAAAAATAGAACTTTTGTAGTTTGCAAGGAATTGTATGAACAATATGTTTGCATTTGCTAAATTATTTAGTTATCAAAATAAATTCTTGCAACAAAAAGCAGGATGGCTTTCAGTCCTGTAGAATGAAGTTAAGAAACTATTAAAAGTCTTTCAATATGCAAGTTTCAAATCAGCCGTGAATAAACAACTTTAGCCCTAAAATACAGAGGAAAAATGCTCAGTTAAAAAGAGGTTTACAATCTTAACACATATGTGCTCTTACTTGCTTTCTCACACTAAATAAAGGGGGTTTTATGAGTATTTTCCTTGTTTTATGAGCTATATTTCCATGTAGCTGTGCTATCTCACATACTTTTTCCAAAATGTCAGTTCATTTCTTAATATGATCTTTATATTACCACTTTTTAGAACATTATGAGGTTTTATTTCATTTTTCATCCTTGACCCTCTCAAAGCAGAATATTAAGTGCTGGCAATTTTGGAGTTAAGTTCATTGCATGTCCCAAACACTTACAGAGATAATTTTATGAAAAATTAAATATTTTTAATGACTTACCTTTTTCAGGATATTTCTCCATCTCTTACAAGGGTCTTATTAATTGTCAAAGTAATGCAGAATGAGACTAACCGTGATATATGTGATGTTTGAAAGACCTCTGAATACATCCTACAATATAGGAATTGTTTGAACATTAAATTTTCCCATTTTTTATTTTAACAAAACCTTTATTTAAAAAGAAAATGAAGAGGTGAAGAGGATTTTTTTTTGTAATTTGGACATCATTAGTTTTGCACTTAAACCTGGATTTGTCTCATCTCACCTCACATGGCTGAGAAATCTCTTATGAAACTTCATCTTTCTGTAAGCAATGAAGAGAGGTAATGTTTTGCTTCTTTACTTCCAAGGAAATTTGAGCAATTAGGATACTAATTTAGGCCCTTTAAGTCACTAAAAAATCACAAAGGATGATTTTGAATTGTCTTGCTTATATCATGGATCTTCACCCTAAAGCCAGCTCACACATATAGAGATGCTTCTCATTACTGTGGACCTTTGTACTACTGATCAGAAAAAAAATTCCATTCAATTTAATAATCTGAGCCAGGTGAACCTTCCAGATGTTTCTTGCCACTAATGTTCCTTCAGTGTTGCTCTTTGCTTCTTTTTCTTAAGATCAATCCAATTATGTTTGATCCAAACCCATAATAACTTGAAAAGCAAGTTCTTTGCAGTGAGCAGGCTGCAAGCAGCTGGGCTGCTGAGAGGTATTCCTCTTCATGTTGGACTTCGAATGTCAAATTTTCTCTCTTTTTCAGTCAGCAGTACAGGTCCTTATTTCCACCTTCATTGAGCAGTGAGGGCATGATGTTCAGCCCTACCAGGCTAAACAGAAAAGCTGAGTAGGTCTACGTGGCAGATGCCAATTCTTCTTTCCTTATGGGAATGGTTTTGGAAAATCAAGATGACAATATATCATAGCACCTCATATTGCACTTTTTTAATGAAATATAGTGAAAGTCCAGTTGCTACATTAAAAATGTTTTACCTCAGAATTATGTGACAATTACATTATTCATTATCTCCTGACTGGTGAAGAAAAAGGATCTTCTATTTTGAATGGTACACTGTAAACTGTCCAGGTTACGCACACTATAAGTTGTTTAGATTTCTTTTCATTAAGAAAACAAACTACATTCAGGCCATTATAACAATGCAATCTATTTTTTTGAATCTAAGATCAGACAGAGAATAAGTCCTGTTTCTGATAGGCTAAATCTAGATTTTTTTATAAGAAAGAAATAGAGAATATAAGAATATGAGAAAGAAAATTTTTTTCTTCTTTTTGAAGAAAAGAGTTGAACTGGTTTTTCAGATTAAACTTGTCTACTCTGAATTTCAGAAAAGGTTGTCTAACTGAAGTATATTGAAAGCTTGGTTTAAAAAGTGAAAACTTAAAGCTATGGTTGATATACAGTCTTGAATTCACCTACATTTTCTGACTATCTATTGATTTTGAAAGTCTTTAAATAATTGTATCAGGGAGCTTATTTTGTGTCAGTCAAACCAATTTGCATTAAAACAGTACTTTAAAAAACCTCAACCAAAAATCCTGGCTGAAAAAATGCTTGAGAAGTACATTCCTAGAAGCCTAAAAAGAACCGGAGGGAATGACCAGAAGTATCTTTGGAATAGGAGTGTTTTCAAAAAGTGAATGTGTAGGCATTCTCTTAAAAATGCTGTCTGAGAAACATTCACAAAAACATGCTGCCTTTAACTTGGGCAGAAGAATTCAATGAAGTTTTCTGTTTGGTTTTGTATGTTTTAAAAGGTTTCCTCTTTTCTTTTGTAATAAGCATTCTCTCACCATGAACAAATTTCAGTGTTTTAGCTATTGAATCCTCTTTTATAGCACAAACCACAGGGGGCCTGCTTCAGTGAAGGAAGCTGAGACCCAAGTAAACTTCTGAGTTTCAGCCTTGGCTAACATAATGATTTTCTGTTTTTCTGTTACCTCGAGCTGTTTTGGTACATGAAGACAGGAAGAAGTACTACTGGAGATTTACTCAGTAATTTAAGATATATAAGACTTTGAGAAAATAATATTCTCTTGGAGATATTCTCAACTTTTACGAAGAGAAATTGATGGGGAATTCATCATAGAGATTTATTCCCTTAGGCCTTATTGCTCTGTGTAATATACAAGATGCATTATTTTAAACAGAGGATTTTACATCACTGACTTTTAAGATTTCCTAGTTTAATTTTTCAGCAGGTGGTTTATAGAGCTAAAATATTTCAAAAATCTCTTTAAAAGTAAATGGTACTGGTAGGACGTTCAAGCTGTATGAAGATGAAATTTCTCTGCATGACAGCAATGCACAGATTGTGTCTTGTTGCACTGAGAAAAGTGAAGATTTTTTACTGACTGCTAGATGACCTATGGTGACTTTCATTTTTTTTGTTCTTTGATTCTTTTCCAGCTTTCATTTGCAGCAACAACTCCAGAGCTGGCTGATAAGAAAAAATATCCTTATTTCTTCCGGACAGTGCCATCTGATAATGCAGTGAATCCAGCAATTTTGAAGTTACTCAAACATTATCATTGGAAAAGAGTAGGAACTTTAACCCAGGATGTACAAAGGTTCTCTGAGGTAAGATTTGCATAATTTATAGAACACACAGAGAGATACTAATATCAGATTTCTAAGGAGTTAGTTCCTTTATTAATAGCAATTCAGGAAAAAGAGAAAGTCCCACTGTTTCAGTCCTGTTTGGCTTTCTCTTAGTAGGTCAGATTTGCTGTACTGAAAAAGCTTAATTCCCTTCTGGGGTTTATTTGAGTGTCTGTAACGAAAGTTACCCATTCTTTTGCATGTCTGTTTTTCTCACACAAGATCATTGCACCCCAGTGCAAAGGTTCCTTTATACTCTTTGATTTGCAAAAACATATGTTTTTGAGGGAGGCTTGTATTCTGACTCTGGTTCCCTTAAAAAGGAGAATAAATCAAATTTCACCATGTTCCTTTTGTGCTCTGATTTATTACAAGCATCAATCTGAGCACTGAGGAACAAAATCTGGTAAGTCTGTGGCTGAAAATATTGGAGGAGCTTACTGAGACAAAAATGTCTGAAGCCCCCAGAACTAATAAGATCACATACCATGCACCCCACAGATCTTTCAAGTTTCACCCTGAGCAACATTTTGGTCATAGAAATTGCAATAAAGTATGGACTAAATGCCATTATATGGTTTTAACAACTGAATGAAAGAAAATATATGTAATGAATCAGAGCAAGACAAGGAAAAGATTTGCCCCATTAATTATTAGAGAGGTAAAACTAACAGAGACATGCCTGATTGTTTGATTGTTGGAAGTTTTTTCTTCCTCAGCATGGATTTTATAAAAGACTGACTGCGCTCTGAAGACTAGCTTAATTAAAACTGGGGAAGAGGGATAAGAACAGGTTAGAGTCATCTTGGATGAATCAGGTATTTTCAAATTGTCTGGCACAATTAATTCACTATAGAACACTTAAGAAATCTTAGACTCTTCCCTTATGAGCTTTGAGAATTAAAAGATAAAAAGTAAATGAATTATAGAGGGAGGGAAGAAACATTTGTGTCTTTCCAGAAAACACACAAAGGCCCTGGGAATTATAGGCCAGTCAGGTTAAATTTGATTCCTAGAAAGACACTTGAGCAAATAATCTGTTTGGAATCACACAGGAGATAAAAAGATGCTAAACAATTGTGAAAATGGATTTGTCAAGAATAAATCATGTAAAGCAATCTGATTTCCCTCTGTTACAAGGTAACAAGTCTCAAGGAGGTGTGATAGGTGATGTGCAATATTTCATGACTTATAAAATGTTGAAAATGCTCCTAAAGAAAAGTAGGGGAAACTTAATTTTGGTGAAGAGACTGTAAGAGCAGTCTAGTCTCTAACCAATATTTCTGCAGCAGATGTTAATTGACATCAGGTCAGTAGAATATTTGTTTTTAAAACAAATGCTGAAGCAAAAAGTCACCAAAAAGTCACCAAAAAGTGCTTTACCCTTCTCTGTCTTGGAAATAATTTCAGAGAGTAGTTATCAGTGGTATACTGTCAAACAAGAAGGATGAGATTCTGTCAAATGGTATTCTCTAGAAAGAGATAAGGTTTTCTCTAGATAGTATGATAGAGAGAAGGTTTATTAAATTGCATTTGATACCTACTTGGGAAAAGCTGCAAGTACTTTGCTGAGGACAGGATTGAGTTTCAGAATGATATTGATACTGGCTTAACTCCAGGAAGCAGCCAAGCACCATACAGCCACTTGGTCATTCCCCTGCGAGCAGGTTTGGGGACAGAATCTGAAGGGCAAAATCCAGAAAACTCAGGGGTTCAGATAAAGACAGTCTCATAGGGAAAGCAAAAGCCATGTGCACCAGCAAAGCAAAACAAAGAATTAGTTCATTGTTTTGAACAATGTTCAGCCATATCCAGGAGAGCAGGGCTCCATCACACATAACAGTGGCTTAGGAAGATAAACACCATCACTTCAAGTGTCCCCCCCTTCCTCCTTCTTCCCCCACTTTATCTACTGAGTATGATATCATATGGTCTGGAATATACCTCCTGTCAGTTTGGATCACCTCTCCCACCTGTGTCTCCTCCCAGCCCACCATACAACCCCAGCCCCTTGCCAGTGATGCAGTATGGAAAGCAGAAAGGCCTTCACTCTGTGCAAGCCCTACTCAGGAATAACAAAACCATCTCTGTATTATCAACCCTGTGTTCAGCACAAATCCAAAATCTCAGAATCTCTGCTGGTCAGAGTGACTCTGAGATACATACAAGCTTCTTTTTCCCAGCCCGGCAGCTGAAGAAGGAGTCAGGATTCTTTTGTTGTTCTCAAGGTTGTTTATTATTTCTTATCTATGACATTTTTTCTCTGACCCACCACAGGTCTGTCTGGTAGGTCGGGGTGAGGCACACTGCCCATTCTTGGGGCAGTGTTATCTTTTTATACTAAAAACTATGTGTACATTATTTACCATAACTTCCCAATACCTATCACCTATGTTAGACAGTGAGTTTCTACTCTAAACCAATCTAAAAGTGCCAACATCACCCAGAAGATGGGGGCTAGGAAGAAGAAAGAAAAAGGACAAGGCACACCCAAATTCTTCCATCTTAGGACCCTGAGCCCCCATTCTAAAAACCTCAAAAATCTATTTTTCAGCATGTGATAAATTCACTATCATTCTACTTAAACTTTCTTGGCTTGTAATTCTTCATATAAAGGTTGGTAATTGTTTCCATGGGTCAAGATCAAAGGCACAGGGGTCGTGGGCTCTGTGCCAAGGTCTCTGAGCCCCCCAGGCAGGATTTCGAGTCCTTCAGGGCAGCCAGAGGAATTTCCTGGGTTCTGACACCAAAACACAGCCCCATACTGGACACTGTGAAGAAAACTAACTCTACCCCAGCCAAAACCTTGATAAAGGTTTTAATAAAAACAATATTTAAGTGAAAAAGTGCAAAATGGCTATGTAGGCAGCAGATCTCCAGAGAAAGATATGGCGAGCACTACAATGAACCACAAATTGAATAATGGGCAAGACGTTTAGACTCCTTGATTTACTGTAAAAAGTAGAAAGGAAGCAAAGAGCTCTTGTTGCACCATCCCAATGTAATGCAATATTGACACTTAAGGCACACAAAGTAAACTATAACTTTACGTAGTGATCATTAGGTGGAAGTTGGAACATCAGGTCTAATATCATTTTCAAGAGGGAAGTAGATCAGAGAAATCTGTAAAAAACATTGGGTCACTTGGGAACATTTAATGATAAAGATTAGAAGTGAAAAAAAGTCAAATACAAAGGGTAGATTGTTGAACTTTTGTTGTATAGGGTTTTTTAGGATAAAATGAAACAAACACAACACAGGGATACTTGGTCTTCCTCTGGGACAGCCAGAGGGACTTTGTGTCTGTCATGGTCACTTAAGAAGTCATAAAACTGCATCTTTCAAGGGTTTTCAAGAGTGCTGCACTTGAGTTCAAAGTCTCTCCATTTCTCTTGAAAGGTAAGCAACAACCTTCTGTGTCTGCAAACCCAATTTTCTTGATTCATCACTGCTTTCAAGTAGTGCAAGATTCAGTTAAAGCTTCCTTGAATTGCAGTGATTTTTATATAGCATGTTGAGTCCAGTGTCTTCAAAATTATTAGAGCTTGATTCTTCCTTTTTCAGCTCCATGTGGAGTTTTTCCCTTCCCCATACAGACAGTGAAAGCACAGGAAAAACTGCAGGAACTAATTAAATTGCTGACTGGGAGCAGTGAGGAATGGGAATCATGAGCAGTAGAGCAGAAGATCATGGGATGGCTGGGCAGAGCCCAGTCCTGCTGCAAGACAGGAGTGCAGACACAGGGATTGAGGCCAGGATTGGCCAAGTGTGCAGATCATCAGGCAAGTAAGTCCATGGCAGTGAAGCAGATCCAAGGCCAAGCTGGAAAATCAATCCACAAGTCAGGGTCGGGTCTGGTGTCTGCTGGATAGGTCTATGGCAGACACTGAAGATACAGGACTAAAGGCTGGATAGAGCACCCAGAGAAAGGACCATCAAGGCCTGTTAGCGACACTCAGGTGCTGGTCAGCTGAAACTATAATTTTCCCTCTAAAGGAACACCAGGCAAAATTATTCGTCTTAATTTTTTTTGAAAGTGACAATAGTCAAATAGGATCTAAACTGTCTCTGTTGTAAAATGCCAATGAGCTTGGGATATGAATGGTCTTATCTATAAGGAAAATGCATTACATGCCATTAGATCAGAAGTAACTGAATATCTTCTCTTACTCTTATGCGAAATAAAATAAGCTGAAACTAATGAATGGGATCTTTGGAGGAGCCTGTGTAGTAACTCAGGTGGTTTTACTCTTTACATTGAGACAGAGCAGTTCTTTCATTTTTCCATCTCCCATCTCCTAAACTGCATCAGTTTGACAGATCTCTTTCTCTTTTTTTTATCTACAGCAGTTTGGATATCTATCTAAATTTCCTTCAGTGGTCATTCCACCTAAACACATGGGGAATTAGATGCTTGTTCTGACATAGGAACTTCATACCCCTGTAGTTTAGTCAACAGGAATCCTGACTGCAAATCTTTACCTGCCATCTAAGTTCAGGGATTTTTGGGCTGATGACTTTTTTTCCTTAGCTAGATCACTCTCTTGTCCCTCTGCAATTTGTACTTTGATCTTATCCCCTGAATAATTAAAACTCACCTAACTTGTCTGCGGGTTAGCTGCCCCTTAAAATCATCAAGCTGTCTTTTTGGTTTACTTTGCCTTGTAATAATGAGGCAGTTGTCTCAATTACTTAGTTTATCTGTCTCACTCCAGTATATCTCTGGAGGCCATGATCACAGAGGATCTCTTGCTTCTATTTCAGTTGTTTCCTTTGGGAATTCTTTCCATTGGGCTTTGGGTTATCACACATTTCCTTTTACTTGGTGAAAAAAACTTCTCTTCCTTATTAAAAAATGTTATATCTTCTTCTCCAGGTCACAAAGAGAGATTAAGGTTTGGGAGAGAGAATGGAGAACTTTATGCCACTGTGCTTTCAGTTCTTAGAACACACGGGCAATATCTATACATCTTGTACTGCTATTGTGGCTTGACACTCCCTTTCTTGGCATTACTTGGATTCAAGGATTATGGCTTTTCAAGTGACCTGTATTTTATGACTGCCAATAGGTGAGCTCACTGTTAGCATCCTTTGTGAATTCTTCAGGTCTCCATAAATATCCTTTCCATTGGGTTAATATTTCAATTGTGTAAGTTGACTTGGTATAAGAATAATGTACACACTTCATCAGTTCTGTTACTTAACTAGGACAAATTCATACCTACTGTGCTTCTGTGTCCTAGATTTTTATGGATTGCTGCCCTGTTTTCATCCTCTGGGAGAAGACTGTTTCAAAAGTTAATTCTGGGGCAAAGATTTATAAATGAGGTTACAAAATATTTCAGGATTTTCATCTCAAAGTGTTTGCTGTGGTATATAACTGTAGGGTAATTTAGATTGGAAGAGATCTTGGGAGGTCTCTTGTCCAACCTGCTGCTCAAAGCCAGTCTAGCTTTAGTGTTTCATAACCCTGAAGAGGTATAGCTGTTTGTCCTTGTTCTGGGCAGGAAGGGTTAGTTTTTGCAGTATCCAGGAGGGAACATCTCCAGGTTCCAGAAGTTATTCTCTACCACCTTGCCTCATTGCTGGGATTTGGGGGAAGGGAGTCTCTTCCAGGGAGAAGGGGTCCCTTCCTCTGCATAACATGGTGGAGGGAGCAGTCAGGAATTGTTGTTTCCATATGAATTGTTCACTTCTTTCTTGTGCCCTCTGTCATTAGTATTGCTGCTGTCACAGGTCCTTCTCTTATCTCATTGCTGTTTCCAGTAAATTGTTCTTATCCCTCATCCCATGATCTTCACCTTTTGTGCGTCTTATTCTCCTCTCCATCCCACCACAGAGGAAGGTGAAGAGGGTGTGAGCAAGAGGCTCCTGGTTTCACTGGGAGCACTAAATTGGAGAATAGCATTACTGAACCACACCACTGTTGCACACACACAGTTTTCAGAAAAGGCCTGATTATATCCTGTTTCTGATTCACAGATGAGCTTTCAGCTGATTGAAACTTATTCAGTGGTTGGTGCCTCAAAATTTACTGCTGCCTGCTGTACCTGTTTGGGATTGTATTTTGAATTAGGCAAACCAAGCAATATTCTTGTGGTTTGTTGTCCTTCATGCTTCAGTGGGAAGAGTCATGGGAATAAAGCCATACTTAACAATCACTAAGTCAAAAGTTTTGGATGTCAACAGTATTGAAGAAATGTAAAGGCTACAGAATATTACTGGGAAAGAGAAAAATGTATACTCACCTAGTGGTTTTCAGATAATGCTTTATTTGCTCATTAGTAATTCTAGTAATACCTTGCTTCAGTATTTTTCTGTTATTTCCTGGATATTTTTCATTTTATTTATCCACCTTTTTATTTATAATATGTTTCAAATTGGAAGCTGGCACTTGATTGCAATAGTACACTAAGAGGGCTTCCTTATTTTGTGATATAGACTGGCTTCAATTACTTCTTTTTGCAATCATGTCATGCTGAAATTCATTGAAACTGCATATTAACTTAGCATTTCATAGAATATTCATGATGTTTCTACATTTAAAAAGATATATATACATTTTCCTCCCACTGAATACCTTGTCTGGGATTGTTTTTAAAATAAGTTAAATTCTGTTCATCTCAAGTGAATCTTTGTTTTTCCCTACTTCTTAATAGACATATCTTTATGTGATTTCTCTGCTTCTTCATGGAAATATTGAGAACTTGTAATGTAATTTTTTAAATGTAGGTGGCATTTCAAAAAAGCACAAGAAATGAGAAGTGTGCAGTATGATAATGAAATACATTAAGGATATCAAGATTAAATATTCTCTCCTGTGACTCTGTCACAGTCTTCATTGAGTTCAATAACTTCAAAATATGTCAGTGACAAAAACTTAAGAAAAACAAACCTTGTAAGTGGACAAAAAGGTATTTTTTTCTGAGGGACATGATGAACACTAAGGATTTCTTTAGATTATATTGCATTTTGTACACTGACAATTCAACTTCTGTGAAAATCAGCAGACTGTCAGGGTCTATCTTACCTAAATTAAATGAATTTAGGAACTCTGTCTTCTCAACATAGTATATGTCTGTTGCTGTAGAGAATGAAGGGTAGAGGTATTATTAATCTAGAGTTTTATTTATTGCAGCCTTGCTTTGTCACTGTGCAGTCTGCAAACTTGCATCTGAGTTAGTGGTCAGTTCTGATAAGAATTCACTGGATAAGCAGAGGCAATGAGAGAGTTTTTGTGTGGCTAAGAGGACTTGGGGAAAATAAATGACATAACTGTTGGCCTTTCAAATTTCAGCCAGAAAACAAACCTGAGACACCAGTTTTCAATGACTGTACGTATGCAGATTTCAAAGTGTGATTATGCTTTTTGACTTCTTAGGTTTGGCTTTTGAGGATCAAAAAGAGGAGCAGAGCTTTCTACTCTCCATCACAATTGCCAAGAGGTTTTAGGACAGTAAGAAAAACATTACTTTTTGTCCATTAATGAACTTGGAAGCCTCAAATATACCAAATAACATAAATGTTTAATCTGGGAGCTCTGAATAATACACAGGAATTTCATCCTAGAAGGAGTACTCTACCTTCAAATTTGTGATCAGAAAAAAGGAAAGGCAGAAGATTAGAGAGACAAAGAAGGCAGTAAAAGGAAAATATGGGAAAAGCATGAAGAGAAGATATTGAGAGCAGGAAAACAGACATTATAAATGTAATTGTTTAACTATAGAACTCTTGAAAATATCTCTTCCTAATGCTTGCTTTTTTTCAAAGTGTCATGTGCCTGAGATCTTCTTTCATATTGCTTCATTACAAATTCCTGGCTGATTTCTGTAGCAAAATCTAAGGAACAATTTATTTCAAGTTTTCTTGACCTTGCAGAGAAGAATTAAGTCCTCTATTTTTCTGTTTTATAACTATGCTTTCCTATAATTCAAGTTGATACATTAAGATCTTCACAGAAAGGCAGTCTCTGAGAGTGACTTATACTAATTAAAGGAAAACTGAAATACTAGATCTGGTATGATTCCTCTGGGTCCTGGTAAATATTTAGAAGCCATGAGATTATGGCAAGGTCATAAGACTATGATATGGGAAATGGGGATAAACCAGAGAGATAGAACCTTAGCCCAGGTTTGTCCCTCTTCATAGGAAATGGTCTGTGTACATTCAGCTACAATCAGGGGGTCATTTTAGGTGAGAATTGTGAATAGTAGATAGAAGTGACCATATACAGGCAGCCTTTTAGTACCTTTGCAGATGAAGACTGCACAGCCTCCCTGGGAAACTTGTGTGAGTGGTTGGTGATCTTCGCTGTTGCAAAGCATTTCCTGATGTCCAGATGGTACTTCCCAGGTTTCAGTATATGCCCTTTGATCTTGTCACTGGGCATTACTGAAAGAAGCCTTTCTTCATCCTCTTCACCTTCATGATCCTTCTCTGATCTCCCTCCAGTGTGCCCATGTCTCTTGTATTGAGAAGCCAAGAACTGAACCTGCCACTCCATGTATGAGTTCAGCAGTGCTAAGCAGAGGGGAAGGATTACTTCTTCTGACACACTGTGACAACACTCCTTAATACAGCCCAGAATATTATTAGCTTTAATTGTCACAGGGGCCCATTGCTGGCTCATCTTCAACCTGGGGTCTACCAGGACCATCTCCACCAAGTGCTTTTCATTGGGCAGATCCAGCATATATTGCTGCAGGTTGTTGTTCCTCCCCAGCCCTGGACTTTGCACTTCCCCTTGTTGAACATGAGGCTCCTGAGAGCCCATGGCAGTATGACCCTACTGTGTATCAGTCACTCATCCCAGTTCTGTGTCATCAGCTGACAGCCTTGCTGAGGACACCCTCTGCCCCATCGTCCCAGTCATTAATGAAGATGTTGAACAGGACTGGAGCCAGTACTGACCCCTGGGATACACTGCTACATTTCTGCCTTCTGGGCTCTGCCTAGACCTCATGCCACAGGGTGCAGCCTTTTGGGCCAGTTTTCAATTTACCTCACTGTCCATTTGTCCAGCTCATACTCTATTAACTCTATGAGAATCTTTTGGGATGATGTCAGAAATCTTGCTGAAGTCTAGGTAGACAATATGCTCCATCACCTTCTCAAGGACTGATGTGGGGTAGACTGGCCTGTAGTTCCCTGACATTTCCTTCCCTTCAGTCTTCAGGCTCTTCTCCCAGTCACCATGATTGTTTGGTTATTGGTGCAATACACTATCACCTACTTTGGTGTGCTCAGTAACTGTTTGCCTACAAGATCTCATTGGCCTCATTATCCATCCCTAGGAAAAGCTCCAAATAGTCCAGCTGTTCTGCCTCATATAGGGCAACCCCACCTCCTCACTTTCCTCCCGTCCTTCCAAAGGAGCCTGTATCTCATTGCATCACTCAAGTTACACGATCCATCCCACCTGATCTGCGAGCCCCATAAAATGTTAGCCCCACAGCAGCTCAGTGATGTCTAAGTCACTATGTTTATTCTCCATACTGCATGATTTAGTGTATGGGCACTACAGAGGGCAGCCCCACATGCTGATTTCCCAAAACAATGGGAAGATTTCTCCATAATAGTGCCTTGTAGGCGCATCCTTGCTTACATTTTGGAGGTGACTCTGCTAAGGCTGCTTAAGCTTTGTTTTGTTGATTTTGTGATCTCTTTTGGTCATGTCACTCCAGGCCCTTTACTTATCAACCCTCTCTGCCCTTCACAGTCTCTTAGCACTTCTGATAACTAGCTCCCCTGTCGTTCTTAGTTTAAACTGCCTCTTTAACAGGTCAGCCATTCTGCTGGCAAAGATAACTTTGTCTCACTCAGTGAGAGGGATCCCATCCCTCCCAAGCAAATGATGACCCATGAACAGGGTTCCATAGTTGTAGAAATCAAAACCCTCTCACCACAATCAGCTCCACAACCAGTTGTGGATATGTATTGCCAGCTGCCTGCTCCCCACCACCTTTCCCCTCACAAGCAGGAGTAAGGAAAACACCATGTGAGCCCCTATGACCCTGGCCAATGCCTGTAGAGCTTGAAGTCACTTTTGATACTCTCCAGGCAGCATTATTGGTGCTCACACGAAAGAGCAGCAGAGAGTAATAGCAAGTGTCAGGAAAGCTTTGGCACCCTCTAAATATTATCCTAGATCCAGGTACCCAGAAAGCAGAAAACCTCCCTAGATCATAGGTCAGGTCCACAAATGAGTTCCTCTGCTCTCCACAGCAAGGAGCCACCCATTACTATTTCTTGTTACTTATTCCTGGTAGTCTTGCATGATTTAAGGTTAGGTTTAGGGAACCCAGATACTTTGCTTGAAAACACATTTCAGTCATCTTCAGGATTCACTACACTACTGGGAGGGTAGTGAATCTGTCAGATTTGTAGACCTTTATGTGAGTCAGGAGTTCTCCTCTTGGTACCAGAGATCACTGACTTGGCATGGGCAGCCTGAATCTCCACTGCATCTTGCGGTCCAGAGATACTGAAACTATAATGTGTCTGAAAAGTCTGTGTGTCTGTCTGTCTCTCTTTCATCTTTCCTGCTGTTGTGCAACCTATGTGTCAATACCACACTTGTGTTTATGATGATTTGAACACAGTCATCTGCCTCTTTCTCTCTTCTACTTCTCAGTTCTTCTTTTTTGTGCTCTTCTACACAAGTTTCTCTGCTTGTCTATCCTAGGATTCTAGGCTTGGCTCTTGAAGAGGCTTCCCCTGAGCACCAGCTGAAAGGATTCTTTACCCTCTGTAATTGGTGGTTGCAAGAGGGCTCTAAGCACCTTGGGTCAAGGACACCTGGTCATGTTGATTAGAATTTGCTAGAGCATTTTGGGGCCATGGCTCTCCTTATCTCATCCTTGCCTGGCAGTAGCAGGCACCTTCAAGTTTCTCAGAGGGTTCCTGAGTTTTCTCATTATCCTGGACCTTGTGCCCAGAGGTTCACAAGGCAAAGACCATGGACTGCTGCACAGGCGGCCATATCTGTTTGGGACATGTGAAAAGCAAAGTCTGCATGGAGATAATAAAAAGAGAGGCAGAGGCAAGGAAAAATAAATCACAACATAGTTTTATTGAAGGAAAATTATGTCAGAGATGGTAAACTAATTGATTTCATAGAACTATTAGAGTGGATTTTAATGCTTGGCTGAATTTTATTTTGGTTGATACAGTGCCCTGTAGGACCTGGGCAGAACAGGGAAGATTGGATGAGTGCAGGGAGTTCTAAGTCAGTTCAGAAGCACAGCCAGAGGGAAGGCTCCAGCAAACAACAGTACTTTTAGAATAAAGAAGTTGATAGTGACTTTTTCTTTTTAAAGGAATAGCCCTGGGTTGGATTTTTTCCATTGTATTAATTCATTACTTTAGGGAGAACAACTTACAAACTTGTGAAAGTTGTAGATGACATAGGGAATAAAGAAATTCCCATTACAAAAAAGAAACCCAGATCATCACAAGGGTTGTTCTGTATGATCTTGTTAAAAGGAATCAGAAAATGAAGTGTGGTAGGCTTTACATGTGGTAAGGTTTCCAGATACTACTGGATTTTAATTAAACGGATTCCAGCTGATGCAGATCATAAGACCTTGAGGATGGTTTCAAATACTCTCTTTTAAACTCTCTTCCTTTGGATCATTATAGCTGTTGCCTTAAATATTTTATTGCAGATTTAAATTTTAGTTCTGTAAAATGTTTTACAGCCCCTACAGCATATGAAGAGACTTCCCATGTGTGGATATTTTAAATCCGTGTATCAACTCTTTGGTTGTACCAGGCAGTCCCTTTCAGTGATAAATTCTTGTGGATTTTATACACACCCTATTCTTAGCAAGAAACTCCTTTCCTTGTTCTTAGATCCAACCAACCAGAACTGTAAGTTCCTTCTGCAAGTGAAAATTTTTGATTTCCCTAATCAGTGTTACAACACCTTATGGAGAATTTACTTAAGAAGTATAGATTCTTTTTTCTCTTTGTTAGAAAATACAGAATTACTCAGATTCTGATTATTGAAAATTTTATTATAATAATCATACTGTTATGATACTGAAGATACACTAGAAAGTGTTTTAATTTTTGCCAAATACCTCATTTTAGTCTAGCTCAGACAGCTACTTGTGCATTGTATTAGTATTACCTGGCTGAATGAATGCATGAGGACTTCCAGCATACAGATTTCTAAACTTTGACTGCAATCAATACTGTCAGAACAAACTTGAGATCAACCCTTTTTGTAAATGTCAGAAGCTAAATGACATACATGTTAAATAGGAGTTAAATTCACTAAAACTGTTGCAGTGGCTCTCTTGGCTTCTTCTCCAGAGCTCTTTGTAATTGCTGTGAAGGAGCTTTCAAGAGGTTCATAACCTAGGTCTGTAAAAACTATATAGGCTTCAAAACCTGTGGAGTTTAACTGTTCTTCCTCCTGACACACTTGATGGGGTAGTGGATAAATAATTTTGAGGTGCATTTCCAAACTCAGAGGCAGAGATGACAGCACACAGACCAATGAAATAGCAAAGGTAACCAAGAGTCAGCACAGAGATTTCTGTGTATTGTAAATGCTGCCATTTTTCTAGGAAGTTAAAGCCTTCCTCTGGGGCTATAGGGATGAACTTCCGCACATGCAGAATTTGCATCCCTAGATAAATTTCGGGATTCCAGAGTGCTATTGTCTGTACTTCAAAGGCTGAATGGAGGTCAGTGCTTTCTCTCAGAACGCTATTTCTGCAGATGATATTTTTGCTTTAGTTTCTCATTCAAGTACATGCCAAGGAACTGGAAATTCTCTTTTCCGTTCCCTTCTCTTTGAATCCCCTGAAATGAATTCAAACTCACATCAGCCCACTGCCTGGATGGGGACCTAATCATCAGAGTGGCAGACATCTGCTAACTTTTTTGGCAGTAACTCCAAGTACTTTTGCTACTGTAATAAATGGGAGTATAACCTATTCCAGAAGGATAGAGTGTAGGTGGAAAACGAGGAATATGTCCAGGTACTCTTAAACAGATACATAACAAGAAATGCTTATGTTTGCTCTGCACTGCTCTGAGGGAGGAAGGTGGGTGGTGAATTCCTGTACTTCATTCTGCAAATTACACATCTACTAAAGAGAGGAGGAGTACAGAACAGAATTAGACAGTGTTGTACAGAACGTGTCTCTTACAAAACTTATTTTGAAGTTCAGCCTGTATATGGACATTGAGCTGGCACTGTTTGGATGATAAGAAATGAGCAGATGTTGGTCTTCCTTCTGCAGAGACTGTTCTAGTAATTCCTTAGATATGCAGAGTTAGTAATGCAGCATGAGCCGGAGCGCCTTTGCTGTGCCTTTGCTGCACCTTTGCTTGCCATGCAGAGACATAATGGAGATTTGTTCTCACATGTTTTACATCCCCAGCCTATATAGGGGTTGCTAAAAGAAATGAAAACTTCACCATGACAGACAATATATGGCATTAGCAGGTCTTAACAGGCACAGCAAAGTCTCTTTAATACTGCTCTGTGATCAAGTGCAACTTTCCAGACAGGACAAACAGGTGTCAAGGACTAGGGTAATATGTTAAGCCATCTCAGTTGCATACTCAGGATGCAGTTACTTTTCCTAATAAGTAAATAAACAGTAGCATTTAGAAAAATGCATCAAAGTGTGCATGTGGGGAACAAGAGGCTCTGGCTTTGCAGTTATCAGGAATGGTGCTTTGCATGGTGATTGCTGAAACCATGGCTTCCTACAGAAGCAGGAATCCATCCATAAAACAAATGTCCTTCCTATTCAGTGTAGAGCCATACACCCCAGTAGTTCCTCTTGCCTTCAAGCATGGACACAACAAAGTGCTTGTTTGCAGTCACCAAGAAGGAAGCAGGAATGTTTTTTCATAGACCTTACTTGGCTCACTTTCCTCCCTTGCTTTGTGCTGTACTCTTTTGAATCTTGTCATGTCTCTAGCTTGAAAATTTCCCTTCCGTGATCCTTCTGCCTCTTGAGGTTGCATGTAGCAGAGGTGTGCTCTACTAAACCCTTCATCTGTCTGATTTTGTAGATGAGATACTAATTTTATACTGAGTGCAGAATCCAGGTGCATCATCTTTATCAATGAAAAGTGTAGCCTTTCATTTTCTTCAAGTCATTTTCATCATTGCCCAGCTTTATCAAGAATTGTCCAGTTGTCTTTTCAAGATGTCTTTGCTAAAATTGTAAAACTTCAATTTATGTCAGCACTAAAATCACTATCTTGAAGGTATAAGAGGGTGGAAACTGTTTCAAAATACAACAAATTATATAAATTTTGATTTTCACTATATGGTTTTCTATCCAGTCCTGATGATCATGTGAGAATACAGAGGAGTTCAGAGACTCTTAGGCTAGAATGGATCCAAATTGCCATGCTCATGCAGTGTGTTGCTTGCGAAGTTCCCAGCTCTGATATGTTTTTACTGAAAAGTTATATTCCTCACAGTACCACCGATTGCAGGCTATTGGCATCACATTGAAATGATATTCCCTGGAGAAGAGGAGGAGGGTAATATGAGACTTACCTTTTCATTATGGTACACTGCAGTGCACCCTTTAGCTCTTATTTTGTTTTCCACTAATATTCTTCACTTTAGCTTTATTTGTTTAATTTTAGGTTGTATGATGTTCTGATGCACTAGCAAACCAATTTGCCTACAGCCTTGTAAAAAAATCTCGTGTTTTGCCTCTGTCAAATCTAATGACTGCAAAAGTGTTTGCTCTTGCACTGGTAGAACAGACAAGTGCTCTATGTTACCCTTGTCAGTCTTCTGCAACTGGTCCTGAGGTTTTCCCCCAGACCAGATTTGCTTTGTTTGTCCATCATGGTGAAATGAAAAACGCAGTTTTCTGTGGTGGATATCATCACCAATTGTTTCACAGATGCTTGTGTTTATATGAATACTGGGCACTTCAGAATGAATGCAAAGGCAAAAAGCAAGTTCTCAACAAACTGGAAGCTAGCTGTTTTGAGCTTTTCCCTTCTGTTAAAGTTATAATTTGTGCAGTTCTACAAATACAAAACTAATGAAATACCCCTACCTTGACTGCCTTGTTTAACTTAAATTTTGTGTCCTTAAAATGCTTTGCATAACTTCTTTCATTCTTTCCATATAAAATACTTTGTTAAATTTACCTCTGATTGAGACTTTCTTCTTCTGGCAAGTTTCCTGTATTTTGTTGACCAACACCCTTAGGCAAATTTTTGACTCAAGAAAAGGTAAAGATTAATTCTGAATGGTCTCGATAAAACAGACAACTAGATTCAGAATTGGTCCTCTTAAATATTTATTGTACTAACAGGGTGTGAGCCATGTAAAGTTTCAATTTTTCAGATGACTGAGGACATGCCTGCATAACTGATGCCTCAGGGCCAGAATGCTCCCTTTGCTCACAGGAATTGCTCTGTGTTTGGAATTCATTTTGTGTGGTGTTAACCATAGGAGAGGGAGATGATGATCTGTAGCTGAGATGATGGGTGGGGGGGTCAAGAGCACAGGGTGCAAGGTGATGGGAACAAGAGAGACTACAGGAGCAATAAAGAAGGGTCAAAGGACACCTGCCTCAAATGTCTGCAGTCCCTTGCTGAAAAATACAGAAGAGCACTGCTGTGTTGTGGCAGCTATTGATCAGAGTTTGGTGAAAGTAATCAGGTAGCTTGAAATATGGAACATACTGAGCTTTGAATACAGGCTTAGCATATTTGCATAAGAAATAAAAAAGGTTAATTGAAAATAAATTGATTAATTTTCATTTCTCTTATGGAAACGTCACTTCTGCTGAATGAATATTAAGCAGTCTGTGTAATTCTTGATGAAGTAAGTGATTTGCATTTACTAAAAAGCAACCTTAAGCAAGGCTCCCAGATCCTTTGAATCTGTGACAGAAATTCTATGCCAATTTAAAATAAAACTGTAGCCAAGAACTGAATGCACATTAGTTTTCAATTATTAGAATGAAAGACCTCTTTCCTGTAAAACTTAACATAAGAATGAAAGACAGGGAGGGAAAAGTACTGCACATCTTTTCAGATGTACACAGTGCATATGTTTGAATTTCAGTCAGTGATGCAAGGAAAGAAAAGCAATCTCAGCTGTAGCTAGGCTTAGCTGCAAACATTTATCTGTGAAAAGAAGAAAACTAAATAGAATTACTTGATAAGCAAATGCTGAACTCTATGGGACCTGAGATTGCAGATCTTAAGAATATGTCTGCACCAAAAAAATAAAAGTTCTTACCTGTCTCCAAGACAGAAAGAACTTTCAAAAAGGATTTTGTTTATTAAGGCTAAGATTCTGTCAGTGTCCATCACAGGGTTTTCATGCAGTGCTTTCTGACTAAAGCATTGTGCCCTCTATTTTGCAAGAATTCCAACTGATGAACTTCCTTTTGGTATTAAAATATTTTTATTTTTCCTTAAAAAGCCTGTTACATTCCAGATCTTAATACAGTGTTATGTGGCATAATATAACAATTTTCCCCTGAGGTTCTGTTGCTGACTATGACATCATATGGTGGGGAATATCCTTTTAGTCTGTTTGGATCAGCTGTCCTGGTTGGGTCCCCTCCCAACATCTTACCTATTCCAAGTTTACTGATTTTGGGGGACAGGAGGCAGAGAGAAATCCTTAACTCTGTGCAAGCATGATTTAGCAATAGCCAAAACCTTGGTGGGTTATCAGTGCTGTTTTAGCCACCCGTGCTGAGCACAGCAATGCACAGGCTGCTGTGAACAAAGCTGTGTTGTTAACTTCTTTCCAGCCAGAACCAGTACATCCTGTTATTCCCTTTTGCTCAGGTTGCTGCCAGAGAATGAAAGTCATCAGTGTTTTTAATCAGTAGATCTTTAACAGTTAAAAATAACTACTTTCTGCTGACATCAAAGAATTTGCCATTTTTATTATCTACAGGGATTTATTATAATTTAAAAAATGCAAACATTTAGTACAAATGAAGTACAGATAAATGAGGGATGGGAGTATAGACTGGATATTTTGAACAGTGAAAAGTTCAAAATAGGAAAGTTTGGTTTTTATCTCATCAAAATGTAGATTTTTCTTGTTTTGCTAAGGGAAAATGCTACAAAATATAATTAATAAGTGTATAATTCTGTTGTTTTACATGTGTTTATGCTCAAGAACACCAGAAGGCTGGGAAATTCACTACCATCTTTGTCACTGTCTTAGTGGTTAGTGATACACATTAAAAAAATGTGTCTTATTTAATCTTTAACTTCCAGTCACTATATTTTATGTATTTTTGTCTGCTAGATTGGAGATTGAAGTTAGAAAATCTCCTTAAGTAGGTCATTTATCATGTACAGACTATCATCAAGATCCAGTTCTGTCTTAATCCATCTTAGAGCTCATTTAGTCTCTTGCTCTACAGTCTATTTCCAAACTGCAAATCAATCTTACGGTTTTCCTCTGAAGTTTGAGCTCTATATTGGCATTGCTTTTAGTGGAAAAACTGGATGGAATTGGTTATCTTCGGTTTGGGAGAAGAGTGTAGGTACTGTAGTAGTACTGTAGGCACTTTAGGCATACGTCTTTTTTTTACTAGGTATATATCTTGAAGTGCACATGTTTTTGCAAGTGGTCAGAGATTGCCTTCAGTCCATGCTGCAGTCCAGATATGGGCTGGCAAACTCTGAACTGTGTCCAGCTAAAGAGTGAGTAGGGCTATGGTCTCCAGATGGGGTGTCTGCACACCAGTTGTCGTGTGAGATGGTCTCTTGGGGTGCAGGAAGATAATTGTCATGTTTCCATTTATATTCATTTTTATCTTAAAAAATAAGGAAGAAATTAAGCTTTGCTAATATTTAGTATACCAATTGACACTGGTGCATTTAGCCAATCCATGTGTCAGATAGTCACATAGGGTTCCTGAAATGTCCTGAGGGAAGAGGGGCTACTTCCCAACACTGGGGAGTTGAGAGTGGCATCCTTACTCATTCACTCACTTTCAGCTTATTCCATGTATTACTGTTTACATGTGTCCAGTTAAGTGGATTTATGGATTATATTATGTAGTTTTCACTAAACTACTGAATGGACAAGGGGCTTAAAAAGATTCCTGCAGAGCAACTGCAGATTGAAGATAATGCTGATAATGCCAGTAGAAGTGAACACGAAGAAAATGACAGAGCTGACATTTCTCCTCCTACTAGTATGAGCTCTTCATCACTCACATTATGGATAACAACTATGATGAGCCAAGCAGATCTGAAAAAAAGTGAAGCAAAAAAAAAGGCAAAAAAACCCACCAAGTTACCAAGACCATTTGAAATATAGATTTATAGATACTGTTGCTAATAGTAAACTTTTCTCTAAAGGTATATTGTGCCTTGAGACGTTTGCTATTGACAGTAAATGAAGCCATTGAGATTAGGAAGACATTTAAAATTTAAGCATCCAGAACATGAAAACAAGCCTCAAGTGATGTGTAAGGTCATGTGATAGTCTGTCCAGTACTTTACATAGCTAAACATAATGATAAATGTTTAGAAGAAAATTCTGAATTTTCTTACTTAGTAGGAAAATACAAAAATGCCCACATTTTTGGGGCGACACTTTTTCTTATTACTCCAGTGAAAATGGCTGAAATGATGCATGGAGAACAATAGGGTGACAAAGTCCATTTGTCAGCAAATCCTGTTGTAAAATGGACAGAAGAGTTGAAGAGCTGGTGAAGAGTTGAAGAAACAGATATTAAAAACAGTGTAGCATGTTGGGAGTATCTAAAAGTACAGATATTTCTAATGTGTCTCAGCTATTTGTTGGGTTCTATTTCAAAAGTGGAACAGATAAAGATGTACTTCTTTGTGAGCCATTGAAGGAAATATGTACTGCAGAAGATAAATTCTCAGCAGTAATAATAAGAGTCATGTTTTATGGAAAAACCATGTAAGTGTAACCACTAATGGAGCAGCTGGTACAAAAAAAAGTGTATTCCAGAGGGTTGCAGAGCTAGGATCATGTGCAAAATACCTTTGCTGCATCAGTCATTGGCAAGCTCTTACAGCAAAGAAGCAAGAGCTGAGCTGAAGTCCTGCAGTGCTACTAAAGTTGTTAATCTAATATTAAAAAGTCCTTATAAAGTTGAAGCTTAATCTATTAGAATCTATTAAATAGCAGTTTGGAGAAATGATTGAAAACTAAGGGATGCACCACGATATTCGTCCATTTCTTCTCTCCTTTATGACCATACTTAAGAGTATCACATTATCTGGTAACAATAGGGAATCAGGGCAGGGAGAGAAAGAGGGAGGATTCCTGTCCTTCCTTCTCTAATATATGTTTTTAGACCCAAATAGCAGTAGCAGCTGTTACTTCCCTTACTTTGATGGGTTCATGTAATGTGGAGGAAAATATAGTTTCATGTCAATGGATTCTTATTTAAACCTTTATTCACACAAATCAGTAATGAATGGTCAGTTTCCTAAATACTCTAATAACACCCACACTCCTAGATAATATTCACCAAATATTTCTGGCATTGAAATAAATAAATGGATGGAAACTTAAAGAATTATTCAGATTGCAGGATCCACAAATGTATAGTCAAACATGTCTGCAGAGCTTTAACAGAAATGTTATGTAAAGAAAGAGAACATAATTTAAACAAAACTAATATCTTTCCCTAACTCCCAGTCTAGTACAACTTCTTCTTGCCAGCACAGAGTTTGCTTGTATGGACTGTGGGACTATTCCCTGTGCTTCTAAGTCTCTTTCTTGTTTAAAGGAGGGAGATTAATTTTACAGGCAATTAATGTTACAGTTTGGTTTTGAATTTTTAATGCTAAATTGTCATTATTCTTCAAACCAATTCAAAACACATAAGAAATGGCATGGAATGTATTTAAAACTCATAAATAGATAGAAGTTATTTTGAGGGAGATTATTCAATTCCACTGAAGTCAAATGTGTAACCCATAATGATAGTACATGTTTACTCCCCTTCCTAAGAGGGATATAACAAAGCATTGTATGTGCTTATGAAGGTACCAAACATTTTTTCATTCCAGCTTGTTACTAGGTCTTGTGGGGATATAGAAGTCTGATTCCACCTGTTCTTTGAATTCCATAAGGTTAAAAAGAAAAGGTTAGCAATCCATAAGTTTAAAAAGAAAAGGTTAGCAATAGTAAAGGGAGTTGGGACATATGGCCAAGGAGAGGACCACCAGTCCATACAAGCAGACATAATTTTTCCCACTTGAAGCTGCCAACAAGTGGCCCAAAGACACAGATTGAAACTGGTTCCTTAATTTTCAGCATAAAGCACTTCAAGTAATACTCAACCTGGAATTCTTACCTAGAAGATTGTGTCTTCTGGTTTCCATACTGAATTAAGGACTTCCTCTCAGACAGTACTGATAGACTGTTTACATTTTTGTATGATTTTCCAGTCATGGATACAATTGGCTTTACTTTCTTAAATGACACAGCTTGTATTAATGTGATTCTGGAGGATTCTACAGGAAAAGAAAATGTGAAGCCAATGAAATTAAAAGATAACACCACCTTTTAAACTACACTGCTGTAAGAATGAGTGCAAACTCCAAAAGGCTACTTAAAACAATCTACCAAGATGCAGCACAAGACCTATTCAGAATCCCATTGGGAATAATATAAAATAATGTGCAGAACTTATTTAGAAAGAACTTGATATGAGACATACAAGAAATTATTTTCATTTAAGAAGTTTCAGGAAAAGAGACTACAAGGAAAAATCTCAGAACATAGAAGTCTATCAAAGAAGAGAAAGAGCAATTAACAAAGGCATTGAAGGGTTCGAAAAGATATGTACAAGAGCCAGAAGAAAATCTTTTTTCTAGAAAGACTTTTCACAGGTAACTGCAGTCCAGCTTCAGCCAACAATTGAAATCTCAGTGGAGGAAGTATGTGAATCAAACTGAGACGCTCAAGTACAGTAAATTATCACCACCATATGGTGTCCTTCTGAGGATTCTGGAGTAAATAAAGTGTGAAATAACAGTCATACGCCATTGCAGGAAATGTTGCTGCAAGGTTTTCTTCAATATGAAAAAAGATATTAATATAGTTACTGAATTTTCTTTAATCTTGGAGAACCAAGGGATAATCCTCAAATTCCAAAATAAAGTTTAATCATCTAGTAGTTATAGAAAATTGTATGAAAATGCTCTAATAGCAACAGTACTTTTTATTGCTTTCCCTGAATTTAACTTTGTTTAAAAAGTGAATTTAATTCACATAGCAGATGTGAATTCATTACATTAACTGGAATGGGTTAACTGAGCTATTAACTACCTTGCTTATCAAAATTTGAACTTTCCAAAGAGGAATGTGATTATGGATTCTATCCATTTTCAACTTGTTTGGTTTTTTTAACAGGGGTGGTTGCTCTCCAAAGCCTTTAGCAGAGGACAATCATGTCTCTCGTGATGAATTTGGGAAAATCACTGATGGAGTAGATGATAGTGCCATTATCAGTTTTTAGGGGAAAGAGGTGGGAAGCAGAGAGATTAGAAGAATAAATAGTAGTTTAGTCTGTAACTTTCTTCTCCGCAGGTTATATGAGCTACTGTACCTCCCCTTTTGCCAGAGTGTGTCATTTAAACATCCATTTATTTTTTATGTTGCAGACTGTTAGCAACATTCTGTCACACTCCCTGAAGAAGCTTTGAACTTCAGCTTGCTGCTGCATATAAGAGACAGGGTCAACTTTGCATGATTCCTAGAAATCACAGTTGGCTATTGTGTCAAGTACATGTCACCTTTTCAAAATACACTTAAGTAGTTGAAATTGTATGCCTTGTCTTTTATTAGTTTTGAATTTCCAACCTTTACTTTTAGGTTTATCCTTTGTTACTGAGCTCATGGGTAATCTAAATGCAACTAAATTTTAGATACCATTAATTTTGAATGTGAGCCACTTCATATGCATTTCTGACATTTTCCAGGATCACCCCTTTTTTTCTTGGTTTGTTTGTTTGGGGTTTTTTTTTTGTTGTTTTTGTTTGTTTTGGTTTTGTTTTGTTTGTTTTTTGTTTGGAACCAGAACAGTAAAATCAGGACATTTCTTCAGGAAGCATTTACTAATGGGTAGACTCAAGCAGGGTTTCCTACAACAATTAAGACCAAAGCCATCATACAGCTCCTTCAGGACTGCTGCTTCCTCCTACAGGTGTACTGTGTAACCACTTTGTAACCACTGCACTGAATAATAAATAATTTACTGCACTGAATAATAAATTTCCCAAACAGAAAAATATTACTTGTCTTTGACCATTTGAACCTTCTTGCAGCATCCAATGACAATAACACTGAACTTTTCAAGTATTCTTGTCAGCATGTTTAGCTCACTCTACAAAGTCACGTAAGATATGCAGATCTGAATGTAGTGACAGCTAAGTTAACAGATTTGGAAATCATTTGGGATTTTCAGATGGAATTTACAGAAGACCTTTATTTAAATGAAAACATGATTGGTATTTTGGGATGATCTTTTCCAAAAAGTTAGCTTTCAGCTAGCCTGTGAGATAGTATGTCTATTTTTTTGAAATGAAAGTGCTTCAAGGAGATCCAAAGGGAAGGATGTTGCTCCCATTATGAAGACTGCCACAACTAAGATTGTGAATTTCAGCCTTCTTGTGGCTTGTGGGCTTGAAAGCAGGGAGAAAAGCGATTTTCCTGTAATGCTGACAGTATCTTAGTCATTCAAGGTTTCATAACACTAAACACTGTTTCTCCAGTACAGGTGGGTGAATGCAGACTCTTTATGCCAACTATTATAGCCAGATTCACAATCTTCTTTGGATCTGCATTGCTGATGATTTTCTGCATGCCACGGACAGAGAATGCAAAAAAAAAAAATTAAAATTTTCCTTCACAAATACTTGCGAAACTAGTTTGGTATTCTGAATGATAAATAAATATAAATTATAAATAAAGCTTATATGGTGTCTTTACAGCGAGGCGATGCTGAAGCATTTTGACAGAACAACCAGATCAGCAGAATTTGTACATGCAGAAGGTGGCCATTTGTGATTGCAAACCCATTATTTCCTCAGATAATAATCCCAGTGATCACAGGAATGATATTTGTGACCATCTGAGGCAGCAAAAATTTAATAAGTGAGCAATTTTTTCCACTTGAAAGACTCTAAAAAGTTATTTTTGAAAAAAAATCCAGTAGTATGAAATTTCAACACATAAAACTAAGAAATGCATTAGTACTTTAGTGTCATGTATCTTCAGCTTATCTTCTTCTGACTTTGGTTTCCAACTGGATTAAAGTTACAGTTCTTAGTACAATGTGCTACAAAATTTCAGTCTTAAGAAAACAGAAAAGAATGGCTCAATTTAATATACATGCACAAATGAAAAAAGTTTTTTTGAATGCAAATGATACACAGGGGAGAGAAAGAGGAATATTTATTTTTAAAATGTCCTTATTGCTTGTCTCTGCTCAGCAATATCACTCCAGTTAGTATCCAATTTAATTCTCTAATGTAGCAGAACCTCTCTGAGTCAGAAGAAATAGAAGGTAACTTCTCATGTATTTTTCCAGAAAGGAGAAACATGGGGCTGAAACATGGTTCATATGGTAAAATTTTCTTGTTTATTTATAATAGCATTATCATTGTAATGTGGTGACCTTGGATCCCTGAAATGGTGTCTCTTTTCTGCTTTTCATCTGAAAGAGGAAATAGAGACTTATGTTGTTTAAGCTGCAAGGATTTTTTACAAAGTTGATCTAAACAAAGATGTTTGGAGCAGTGGAAAATAAGGTAATGAAAAGCTTTATCAAACGGTTCTCAAATTTTAAGCAAACCTATCACTGTACTCCTAAAAAGCCTCACGCCCTGATAGCCTAGTGTGTTGCCAGGAGGGCAAGTATTCCCATAGTTCAGACACAGAACAGAAGTATATCGGAGCTGGATGTTGCTGACCTTTCCACATTTAGGAAGTCTGTGGAATATGGATTGCTTTTTTGGAGGACTTTTGAAATAATGTGATAATTCCTTGTGATCTCTATCCTCAGAGGTTCTATAACCTCCCTTTCATCAAAATGTCATCCAATTTTTATATTAGGTAAATGTTTCTTCCTTTTTTAGTTTTCCACCGAGGCTTGTATTCATAGTTTTCAGTTGATAACAAGACTTACTCCTGGATGCAGAGGTTTTTCTAAATGTTGGCATAGCCCCCTCAGTCTGATGCAATTAAACCATTAGCGAGGAGCTGTAGCTTTGGAACAGTGACTGAGTGCATGGCAAAACTTCCACCTTGGTCCAGGTTTTCTGAAAGAATAGAATCGTAATATATAAGGACTTTAAAGTTTTTTGCAAGCCCGTGGTTTGAACAAACCTCCTCTGCCAGCCAAGAAGAGGAATAAGATCCTGTGTGCTCTCCCTCAGCCATTGGATGGACAGTTTGAGGAGTGATGCAGAAGGCAGCTCACTCCTCTGACCTTGCCCTGAGAACCTTTTATTAAGGTAAGGGATCTTTGGGGCTTCTAAGTTTCAGTGGATAGCAGTGCTACTGGAACACCATTTTGAGACAGGGTTAGATTTTAGACCTGGAATTCAACTAAAGTTGAGCTGTCTGTATCTGAGAGTCATCTAGCTCCATTTATAGTTAATGGAGAAAGGAGAGAGATTCTTCCAGGGTGCAATTCATCTCACCTGTTTTAGACATCTATTTATTGATGAGATGACTCATTCCTTGGAAATGCTCATTTATCTTAAGTCTAGCAATATACATGTAACACCCTTCCTAGTTAGTGCTGGAATAAAAAAAATATTTTATCTGTCACGGATTAAGAGACTTCAAATGTATAAATGGTAGGTTGCTTTCATTCTGACTAATCAAGGAGGATTTTACATAAGGCGCTTCTTTATGTAATTATAAATCAAAGCTCTTTTAACACTGATAACATTTTCTTAAGCAATATTTAATTATCATTCATGTTTGTTTGAATTATCCCTCTCAATGAATTCTGTTCAAAATTTTTTTAGTAAACAGGCTCTTCCTGAGTGTAATAAATGTGTTTGAAATGTGTATGTATGTAAGAATTATTAACTACTATACATTGTCCACCTCTAATAATATAGGCAGATCTTGAGTCCCTAATTTTTGGTTCAGTGTCTGCTACATGTGGACTATTACAGAAGTGGGTTTGAGGGCAGAGGTACAGTGTGTCCTTCAAAAGATATTAATTATCTTTTACTAAGCTTTGATTTATTCTTTAGTTCTGTGGTACCATGAGCCTTTCCATCTTGTTCTATTCTTATTTCCTAGGCTAGACTAAATTCACCAATGTAAAGTAGCCTTAATATGTATTCTATGGGGTTTAAATTTATTTTAATTTAAAAAAATTTCTTTAAATATTGTTTTCTCTAAACTCATATATAAACCCTGTGGAATTTAATTTCACAGAAAAAGATGCAGGTGTACTGTATATTCTTCATTTGATGTTCTGAATGCACTTCACACATAATAATATAGAGTGCCTTTACTTGTCTGCCTCCACATTCCCTCCAAGAAAAAATATTGAGAATTTCAACACTCCCAGTTAGCTGAATGCTTGCACCAACTTCAGTAGTCCTATTGCATTCTCTTGCTGTAATAAACAAGCATTTCTAAAGTCTCACTTAATTACTTGCACTTCTGGCATTGGTTTATGAATTATTAAATAATCTATTCTCAATATGGCCCCTATTTACTTTCATAATACCTGACATGAAAATTACTGTTGTATAATATTACAGCCTCCAGACCCTTTAATTTTGTTCTGCTTTCTCTCCGAGTCACATCTGATAAACTTGTAGAAGGATGGTCATCCTATTTCCCTGGAAGCCATCAGAAATCACATTATCCTAAGTTTTGTAGATGGTATCTCACAGTAAAGGAACCAGAAGTATATTTTTGGTGTATTTTCTTTTTCAATTTTGTTCATTGGTTCTCCTTAACTCCTCATGTGAACAGATGTTATTTCTTATAGACTACATCATTACTTTCAATCCTTGCCTACTCTCTTAGAGATCTTTTCTGGCTTGGCAATGCATTATGTATTTTTTTAGTGTAAGGAATGTACCTTTCCTTTCCTCTCTCTGCTGTACTACTGAGTTGTGTTTTAACTTGTCTTAGTGTCCAGTCTTAGTGAAGGGAGTTTGTTTTTTCGGACTGCTCAAAGTCCTGCTGAACATTGTGTGCATGCTCTTAACATGCCTGTAGATTAAGTGAAACTTAACCTTTTCCTATTTTGTCATAGTGCAGATCCTTGAAGTTTTTTCCTAACTAAATTTGTATTTCACTGTAATATGCTGGTTTCTTCAAATAGCTCAAAGTAACTGATTCACATCTTGGTAAGATGAATTGATTTTTTTTTATCCATTGGAGAGAAATCACCCTCTTACTTGGACTGTCTATAGGTCACCCTAAAGCCCCCTAATTAACTTCCCCCCTACCACAAGAACCCTACATGCCCACCAGTTCTTCTTACACACAAATGGTAGGTTTAACATCAGAGTTCCTGATTATGTTTAACTTCTGTGATCAAACAACACAAGAAAGGTAAAGTAAGGAAATTTCTTTCTTCCATTAGAGAATTTGGCAGGAAATTAGAGCATTTTGTAGGTGACTTCATAGAGGTTTATTTTTAAATAGGTATGATCTGTTTGATAGTCACACATATGTAGGTTTTATGTGAAACCATATTTACCATACTGCCATTCCAGGCAGAAAGGAGGATAGTTACCATTTTTAACTGTAATGTGCAATTATAGTACAAATGCAACAAAAATATCATTAGCAGTGTTATTATTACTCCAGTGTGAAACACATGGTTACTTCTTGTAGGCAAGACTAATATTGACTGCATTAGTTTTCAGGTTAGACCCAGCTACTAACATCCTACTTCAATGAAAAAAGTAATATTTTTGTGAAAACCTGTACTGTGGCAGTTTGCCCAAATAAAAATCCAATATTCTGGGGTTTCTTCTTCCCTTCCTGTCACAATGAAAACCATAAACATGGTACTTTTATAAAGTACCTGATTTCTTTTGAACAGAAAAGGAAATCCAATGCAGTTCTGATTTTGTTTCTCCTTTACACAATAAAACATATTTAGTTTTTTAATTTTCCTCTAAATGAAACTCTTACTAGCCAAAATAATATTTTATTGTTTCCTCTTGGTGTATTTTTGCTTCATCTTTTATTTTTGCATTGTCTCTCTGCTTCAAATAAGGTTTTACCACCTGTTTCATTTTTGTAGTCCCAAATGATGTGTATATCAATGAAAGAGTATCTCTGCAGTTTGTATTTCTTGGATGGAAGTTTTCACTTAATGCTACTAAGCCTCTAAATATGAGTAATGTGTTCCATTGGAATGGAAATAGGGATTATTATGTTTGCTTGTAACACATTGTATAGTGAGACCTCTATCTATACTAATCCCAAAAATGGTAATCTGTCCTATGCAATTACTCACAATTTACATTTTGTCCATGTAACGAGGAAACTTTTTCTTATAATTTAAGCATTTGTTTTGTACATATATAAAAATATGTCTGTACTGAAACTCCTATGGTATAACATTTTGTAGTGAACTGTATATTCTGGACAACAGGAAATCTTAGTACAATATCTGACTGTGTAATCCATCTGGTTTGACCAGTTCTCATTTGTTAGGCATCTCTTATGATCAACATCTGGTGGGATTAGACTGCCCTGAACGACAAGGATTTAGCTTGCTGTACTTACATGCAGATTTAGTGAACCAAAAGGTCATTGAAAATATCTGTTAAAAGCAAAGTAGTATGATTAATCTAAAAATCATTAAATTAATTTTGTTACTGGCAGAGTTAGGATTAACTGAGTGAGCTGTGCCTTTAAATGTATAATTTGAAACAGTTTGAAATGTTGGTCAGTGGAGACACCTAAATCCAAACTAGCATAACTAGAATGATAGTTCATCAGGAATATCACCTTTCTTTACTGTTTTCCTCAGAAAAAACAGATAAAATTTGCTTGCAAAAAAATGAAATAGTGTGGTCAAAGGGATGTTAACTATTTACTACAGGTCACAAGGTGCTTGCACTCATAATGTCTCTGAAGCGAGCAATCTCATCTCACCTGAAATAAAATCACTTCATGTACAACTTTTGTATCCTTGTGAGGGACAAGGTCATTTATGTATTGTACGCAGAGAATCATCACACAAAGTTCATGTAGGAAGTAAAAAACAGCCAAAATTCAGTGTCGGGGCTCTGAGAGCACCAAAAGCTCTCTCTGCCCCTGAGTAGTCCTCTAGTAGCACTCCCCCCCTCTTTCCCCATCCCCTACTCTGAGTAGCCCTCTAGCAACACTCCCCCCACCCTTTCCCCATCCCTGACCCCCTTTCAGCTCAAATCAGTGCCATCAGTCCATGCCCCCGTGATGCTGTGGGGTGCTGGTTTCTCATTCTCTCCATCACAGCTATGGCTGGCAGGGACCCTGTAAGCTTGTTCCCAGTCCTGTCATTTTGCTATGGACCTGCCCAGCAGCCATGAGTTCTGTCTGACCCTGGTTACTTTTACCAAACCTGCTCCAGATTTGAGGATCAACTTCTCATCTTTGCACTGGACCTGCCTTCTTCCCATGGACTTGCATGGGGGTGTCACCTCCTGGCTGAAAGTGGCTGTTCCCTCCAAGACTGTCCTGCTCACCTTGCTGGGTTGCTGGCTGGTGAGGTCCCTGGTCCAGGGGCTGTGCGCTTGTGTCCCACTTCCTTAGGCTGCCAGACCATGATGCTCCCCAACATTTGCTTCCTTTTCTTAAACCTATATCCATTCTTTCTGGTACATACCACAAGTATGTTGAAATTTTATTTCTTCTAGACTCACCATTTTTTACATCCCAGTTATTTTTTCTATCTACTCTCTCAGTTTGATAGAAATTAAAGAACTTAAAATTTCTGCCTTTGCAGTGCAAGTTCATTTTTCCTCAAAATCCCTGTATTTCTTCTTTCACAGGTGCAGGGTGAGGGACTTTGTTGTTCACCTCTCAAACATCACTAAATTTGATACAAGAGCTATGAGGTAGGCAAGTATTGCTGCCATTCACTTCACAAGAAATTATATAGCCTGACTTGGTAGCAAACTTTAAAACCTTTATTTCAGTCATGGGAGCTGAATCAAAGGGCAGCTCTGGCAGAATGAGAGAGAAAAAACAGTTCTCTTGCATCCCATCTTCACTTTTGCCTAAAGCAAAAGGGACATCCTTTTCTTCCTGCAAAAGCATCCCTTACGAACCCTTCATTTTTTGGAACTTGCCCCTGGGTAAACATATTTGCACCCCAGTAATTTTTGCAGTTGATTACACAGATTAAATATGTAGTATGGTGAAATACTGCTTTCATCTGGTTTTGTAGGCACAACAGTGCAAAAGTGTCTTTCACTGGTTTGTGAAAATCTTCAGGTTTATTGATGACCAGGGCTGATAATTCTTGTTTTGGGAAAATGAAATATTGCTGTCTTAAAAATGTAAAGTTGATAAAAACAGACATAGAGCTACAGCCTTCATAAAGTTTTTAAGAGTCTAAAATCCTGTGGAATTACACTGCTTCTGTGTTTTAGTTGGTACAAAATTTCCTTAGCAACTGTGGATCCCCATAAAAAATTAATGCAGTTTTGTTACCACTTTCTTACAGCAGTTTCTGAAAGTGAAAATTATCCTATTTACACAACAAAACCCAGAAGCACAGTAGTTTACAGTTCTCCTTACTTGGGGTTGGTGGAATGAAATTATTGCTGCTGAGTGCTGAAACTGCTTGTACTAAAACTGCTGGTGATACGCTTTCCAGGACTGCAAGCATCTGCTAAAACAAAACATGCAGCATTTTGTATTCTCAGTTTCACAAGTTTCATCCAAAGGAATGTTTGCGTCAGGATTGGCAGGTCTAGAAATGGAGGTGACTGACTTTGGACCTAAATCCAAATCAGAAGATTCTGTAGTTCAATTTATCTGAAAGTCCAGAACCTCTGTAGAAAGAAAACCACAAGTTTCCGTTCCATGATATGTTTAGAGCATTTATAAGGGAAGAAAAGAACCTGAGGTTGGTGGGAAAAAAAGTATGGAAATAGGAAGTAAAAACTGGAAAATATGGTAAAAATACTCCCAGACAAGGACACAAGATGACATGTGTCCGACATAGGTCAGAGCATTGAAAGGGAAACATTGTCTTTTAGAAAAAACTTGCAAATTCTTACAAAGCTGCTGACTTGTAAATTCTGCAAAGCTGCTATCTTGTTTAGATAATGGGAAAGAATTTCTTTTGGCAAAATCTCCACAACAGATGCATCTGGAAAACAGCAAATATCTGCTTGAAGCGGTAAAGGGAAAAGGTTTTTAACTTCTTTGGCACAAAATCTAGTAAGGTATGTCTTTGGGAGATTAATCAGTAGATACATGGAAAGCCTAGGAGCTCTCAAAGCCACAGATACTTTGCTTCTAGCAGATGAGCCAGGGGAGATGTCAAAATAATTTCTCAATGGCTGAATTTAAATAAGCGCTGCTCAGAAATGACCCCAAACATCCGCAATTTAATTCCTCAAGTGTGAAGTTCTGAAGGGATGGAATCCCAACAAGTCAGTAGACAGCCTGAAGTATAATTTTTATAATCATCAGCCTTGTGCCCACCACTGAAGCTTATCCATAAGTATTAATAATATTTAATGTATTGTTTTGGTCATGGTTCTTATGTTAATAATGGTCTAATTTGACTAGACAGTATTTGGTAAATCAGCTGTTTTCTGCTTAGTTTAGCTGAGTAATATTAATCTAGCCTTTCTTTGATTAAAAGACTGACTAGTATTCGTCAGAAAATATCTGAAAAGCAAGCCTGAAACTAAAAAAAATGTTTCCATACAGGAGAAAGTCAGACAGTATTGGGTAGAAGCATATGACAAGTTTTATTCCTTTGGAAAGTACATTGATGCTAAGTAAGGAAAATGCTACTTTTTGTCAGTAGCAAATGATAGTTCTAGTGTTTTCTTACACTAGGTAGAAGGATTTTGGACATTAGCTAAACTATGATTAAGAGAGGTTTGTTTTCTTTTGTTATCACTGATGTTTGTTTTTTTTTTTAAACAATTTTTCTTTGTATCAAGAAAAACCTCAGTTGTAATTAGCAGTTAATGGCATCACTGAAAAATAACAATAATTCAGTTTTACTAGTATAGAAGCAGAAGAAGAAGTCACTACTGATCACTTTCTGTGAACACATTTTCACAGAATGAGTTTAAAAACTGATAACATCACAGAAGGATAAAGGATGTAACAAATCTTGGTGGGCTGACCAATCTGCCTTGATAAAACAATTTTTAATCAAAAGTTACTTATATGTCCTTTTGTTCTAATCATTGTAAAATATTATAAAGTAATGTGTCTTAGTAATTTTAAAGCATGACTAAAGGGGATAAGATGACATAAAGGCCATGAAAGAAGTAATTAAGGCAGCTGGTGTAATGATGATTGTAAGGAAATGACCTATACAGATGGTCATCAGAAATATCTGCATATGATACACAGGCTTCTAAATTCTCCTGTTTAATATCATGTAGCTTCCATCCTCTTTCTTCTGTGTTTGCATGTGAGATACCTGTTTTACACTGATTTGCTTCTCCTATTTCTGCTATTACAAACAAATTAAATAGACAATCACTGCAATTGATGTGATCATAATTCTATTAACTTAAAATTGGTGTGCCACTCTCTTCATTTCAGTCTGTAATCATGTTGCAGACCAAAATTATTTTGCTTATCTATTAGGAATAGTAATGTGAAACTGGTTTTGGTGTCGTGTGGCTGGAGGAAAACCAGCAGCAATTAAGACAGAAAACCTTGAAGTAGTTATACGGCAAAAAATTGTAATCAGAAAGCTAGATTACTTTGAATGTTGTCTGGCTTTTTTGTGCTATTAGGCAGCTCAAAGAAGTCAGTGTTGCCACTATTAAACAGGTGAAAGAACCTGCTAGTACCTAGTGGCATGTGCCACCTTCAAGCCCCATGGTGTGATGAGTGGTCTAAGAGAGGGGTAGGCCACAGAGAAGTTCATTAGGCCTTATCAGCCCCTAAGTGATGTAAGCTAAACTCTGCTGATTCATGCTAGGACCTGCTGAAATAAGTACTTGAGAATGTATAAGGGTTCCCTTGATAAGCCTTTTCCCTTTGAACTGTCTCATACAACACTTTGGCTACAACAAAGTTTTTGGTCCTAACAGCCCTGGAAACACAGAAGAATTGTCCACCCCATGACACAAAGTGGGAGCCCAGTTTGTGGGGGCTGTGTGTGAACTTTTTTTTGCCACTCAGAGTAAAGTCCTTGACGTGGTACAGCCATTGATAGCAGATTGTGGTCATAGGGGAATAGCACCTTGATCACATGTTAGGCAAAATGGAAAAACCTGTGTGGGTGAATATATCATTGTCAAGATCATTGCTTGTCATTACAGGTATAAATGCAGTCCATCTGCTTCCTTCTCACTGGCTCTCGGTTCACTAGTTTGCCTTTTTCTCAACTTGTGACAGGTGAGGAATAACCTGACTGGCGTCCTTGATGGCAAAGACATCGAGATTTCAGATACTGAGAGTTTTTCTGATGATCCCTGCACAAGTGTAAAGAAGCTTAAGGTATGTGTTGCTGTTTGATGAAAAAGAGAAAGCGATAATGATTTTTCTTCTCTGAAGAGGAGTAAGGAAATGAAATTTGTGTTAAAATGATGTATTACTACGTTCCATTGCATAATAATATCAAAAATGGCATTTTGAGTGCCTAGTCCTTCTTAAGTTAATGAAGGTCTATGTGTAGAGTAAATATTTTTAATAGTTCCCAATAGTGATACTAAGCAAAGTTGTTGCTGGCTTAATGTTTGCAGTTAAAGCCCCAGTCATAGTTGATGTACAGATGTGATGTATACATGTGAAAACTTTTGAGGTTTGGAACCAGAACCCTTTTAAGGTAAATTATCATGTAGAAAGAATATTGAGCCTCTTTCCATTAGCGTCAATACACATTTTAAATTGAATTCTTTGCTGACATCATCTGCATGATTTCAAATGAATCATAAGGAAAAAAGAAGAAAAAAAAATTGGTAGCAGAATAATTTCCCATCCTTCTCTTATTATATTGATTTATTAGACTTCTGGCATCTCATAAAATTAAAACTATATTTTAGCATTACTATGCAGTACAACCAGCAATAAACGAGACACAGGAGAGACAAATCTTAAACTGCACAGGAACATGAAAAACATGATTGAACAGCAGGAGAAAGCACTTTTAAGTGGCGAAGATCAAATTGTTTCTGGCATCAAGTCCATATGACACACAATCAAAGCCACAATCCTGCAAATGCTTAAATATGTGTAAAACAGGTTACAAAAAAAACTTTATTAAACTAAATTATGTTTAAAAAAATGACATTAAAGCAATATTGACCTGTGTAAGACTAGACCACCACTGAAACTGGAAAGGTTCTGGAGCATGATAAACTAAGTGGGCTTTATTATTTTCACAATCTAGAGACATAAACCTGAATGTTTAAAGTATTAATAAGTAAAGTTCATGTTTGTGTAAAGCCATTTGTGTCTGTCCAGTCTAAGCCAGTTTGCTTTTTCTGTCTGGAAACCTGTCTGGGTTGAAGAGACTCCAGTAGGTGATACAGCAAAGTCCATATTTATGACTAGTAATGGTGTAATAACAAAAAAAAGAAAAAAAAAGCATATTAAGCATGCATCTTTAGGCTGGAAGTCAGAAGAAGCAATGTGATTCTAGCTGCCTTCTATATCAACAACACACTGGGTTGTTTTGCAGGGATTCAAGATGACTGAATTAACAGTATATTTGTTATCTCTTGATTTCTTCTTCAAAACAAATTAGTAAAATAATAAATAAGCAATTATCCAGAAAATTGCTTGCTCTTGACAGGAAACAAAGGTTAGTTGTCATTAGGTACGTGTTTGACACAGAATTTAGCTAAACAATTCTAATAATGTTCATTCCTTCCGACATGTAAACCTCATATCTAAGGTAAACTGCTATCTGCTTACCTGAAATACATTTTATTTTCACAAACACATTTAAAATAATGAAATTTATGATTATGGAATGGAAAATAGTAAAATCTGGCAGGATTTGAAGAAATATACATTTATATTTTATATTTCTCTCGATAACAGCTTAGTTTCTACTGCATTGACTGCGCAGTTAAAAGGTAAATTTAAGCTGAAGAATATCTTTAAAACTCATTTTTGTGTACAGAGAAAGGGATGGATTTGTACATCCATGTAAATGCTTGAAAATTCTAAGCATGCACAGAAAAATTGCAAGAGCAATAGCACTTCTGCTTCCAATTTTTTCATGTCTTGCATGTAGGACAAAAGAATTACCATCATGTTATGGTGGGAGTTGGTGTCCTCTGGTTCACCTTCACCATCAGTGATTCCATAGCTAAGGTCAGAGGTTTATCTCTAGCTCTTCAAGTGGACATCCAAGCATTTAGAAGGCAGAACAAGTGGCTACCTCTTTTGTCAAAGTTGCCCAGGATTTTGTAGATTTATTGATAACCTCTTGACTGTCAGATATGTGGTAAAGAATTAGACAGAGTATCTGAGCTATTCAATTTAGGTATCTCATAAAGAGCCTGCCAAGGTGTTGACTTTTCCTGGCAGATGAGATATTGTAGCAATCCTTCTCTGAAAAGCTGTATAATACGACATTGTGGTGTTATTCATTAGAAATGAGACAGATTAAAATCTGATCAAAGAAGGGAAGCTCTGAAGGCTGAAAAAAAATAGCTGCCTATTTCAGCATAATATGCATCACTCAGAAACTCTGAAAAGGCTAAAGGGTGTCTGAGGCTGTTTGAAATGGCAGTGAAGGAGACAAGTTGCTGTTCATCCCACAGCAGAGCATCTTAGGTGTGTTGATCCTCACTCTCTTCAGCGTTTATGATACTCAGCTCCTGGTGCTACCAAGGCATTTTTTAATTATTAGCCAAATAATATCGTCACCTATGTAAAAGAAAGAAAGGAAGAAGAAAAAGAGTCATTATTTTTTGAGTCTGTGCTATAGTCTTAATTTATAAAAGATGTTTTTATGCAAGGTTTGCCACCACTGTGGGTAAATGAAATGTAACTGTTCTTCATTTTCTTGTTTGAACTTCAGTCCATATGGGAACATATGTATTTCTTACTGAGGGGCAAAGCTTAAATGTTGATATTGCTACTGTAATCTCTAGGAAGAGTAAATATGACAGCTCACCATCTGGCAAACAGTCTAAACATTGGTCTTTTTATGTAAGTGCAGTTTTGGGAGTTGCCTTCCCCCTGGGATGTTTTTAATCATCTTGTAGATCACCTGCCTAGTTCCATGAATTAAAACCTCTTCTGTCAAATATGTTTTAGCTCCGTGCAAGCAATTTACAGCTCTCTGAATAAGAGACTTGGCACTTGCTGGCATCCAGTGGATGATTTCTTTGATCCCTATGAGGAAGTTCCACTGTGTTAACTTGCATCATTCTGCAAGGGTTTGAGTAAAGGAATAGTATATCATTGCAAGGAAATCATGCTGGTTTCTCATCAGTTAACAGTATGAAGGAAGGGGTAAAGTTGTTATTCTAGCAGGCATCTGATGTAACTCTTTGCATGAGTCTGTAATGTGGACTTTGACCCACGAGCACTGACATGAACCCAGCCCTGATACACTTTGGTGCAGACTTCATTGTCTGTGCAGATAAAACCTCTGCAAGGGACTTGAGCTATGTGCAGTTGCATGAATTTGAAGCTTCAGTGTCTCTTATGTGAGATGGAGCGAGCAGACCAAAGCCTGGCATCCAATGGATCCAGGCTGATTTGCAATATTGAATGCAATTCTTCAAGAAAAAAATTGGGGAAAATGTGGAAGGGAATGCAAAAAGTGGAGTTCAGGAGGAAGAGGCTGGCTGAGGAGTGTGTGCACAGAGGAAGATGCTATGCATGAAAGAGGAAGAGCTGTTGTACAGACTTTCCTAAATTACCTCCTAAATTATATGTGTTCTGACACAAAATTAATGATTGCATACTAAATTACGTGATAACCAGGTGGAAGCAATGTCTTAAGGTGTGAAACCACACACCCCAGGCACTATGACTTCAGTCTGAATGTTGTCACACAGCCAGTGGGCAGCATTGCTGCATGTGCACTCTGGGATTATTATTTATGAAGCCACACAGTTTACATATTTTGTTTGTTTGTTTGCTCTTTTAATTGGTTCTCATCATGTTATAAAATGGAAACGAATTTCTTCAGTTTTAAGTCTAATTATTAGGTGCTGTGCCATTTATTTTTAGTCAAACTCTACTTCTCATTTTTCAAAGATTAAGTCTGCATTTTTATGTTCAGAGCAGTCGAGTGACTCAGAGCTGAGGTTCCAAAAATAACTAAATTATTTTTAAAATATGAAAAAAAGAAATAGTAGATGAGGTGAGGTTTTTTTTGTGCATAATTCCTAAATCTATTTATTGTCCTTACAAAAACTGTAGTACTGTTGCTGTAATTTGTATAATTTGTTTGTTTAGTTTCATGTAACCTTGTTAGATTTGTTTATAAAGAATCTAATCCACTTGAAAAAGATTTACATTACTTTATCAGTCTGCAGCTAAATATAAAAATTGAAGAGAAGCAGGCTTACTGAAAATGCACAGGTTCAGAATGAGCAAAGCACATCACATTATTTCTGATTTAAACCATGCTAAGAGTGATACTGTTTTCATGCATTTAATTACAGAGGCATTCTAATATCTTACTGCACTGTCCATCATAATTTTTTCTGCCCAACAAGAAATAAACAGTGAAATTATCTGAGCTAAAAATCTTTGACAAATTGATTTAATTAAAACTGAAATGCTTTTTGCCACTGAAAATCATGCTGAAACATATGTTTCTTTTTTCCTTGGAGAGGGAAAGAGTTATTAGTAATTCTAAACAGGTCTTATATGAAAGAAATGAAAAATTTGATTTGCTCAAGCTTTTGCAGATAATTCTGCCATTGTGTGAAAGAAAAAGTAATGTGAAGCCATAAAAGTGTGTTTTATGGATATTAGAAGTAATTTTTCATGTTAGGGAGAGGTTAGTCCTGTTCCTGGAGAAATATTTTCCTGCATGTGTTCCTATATTTAGGAAGACTCGCTTAATATGTTTCTAAGTATGAAAGTAAAATTGTCTTTGGACTTCAGTCATAGGTTCTTAAACTGTGATGATTTTTTTTAATGTGTGGAGGTGGGGAGGGGGTAGAGAGGGAGTTGACAATGGGTTGTAGTTACTGTGGAGAAGATGTTGTATGTGTAAAACCTTTAAAAATTACTAAAGCAGGTCTAATATCAAGGCATTGAATCCCATAAATCTCATTTCTTAATTTTGCAGTTTTATTTCATGCAGACAATGATAAGTTTATGTCTTCAACTGGTTCTAATACGCAAAATTGTAGAAGAAATAATGCAAAGAAGCAAAAGAATATTTGATATTTTATTGTTACAGAACACTAATATTTGACTGTAGTATCAGTTTTACTCTCATTACTACTATAGACTAATAATTTTCTACATCTCAGCTTTTTTTTTTTTTCTTATGTGGTTCTTCAAGTTCTTGGATTTATAGAAGATGAAATAGTTCTGTGATTATTCTGTCTGCAGCTGTAATCTGTGCTAACTCCCTGCATGATCTGAATGGCCAATTAAAATGGTAGCTGGAAGCTGTGACTGTGTTTAACTGCCCCGTGTTTTATTCCATCTGCAGGGCAATGACGTTCGGATAATCCTTGGCCAGTTTAATGAGGAAATGGCTGTGAAAGTTTTCTGCTGTGTAAGTAAATACATTTAATTGCATATCAGAATAAAGAATGTGCTGCGTTTCATAAAAAAGTAACTTGAGCATAAACATTTCTTCATGGAGTTCAGCTCTGTGAAGTTTTATGTCCAAAAAGAGGTTACACATCTGTAGTTCCATTTCTATTTCAATAAAATAGTTTGTCTTCAGTGAGATTTAGGCATAGATTGCATGGTTAGCTTCTTCTTATTACTTTCCTGTAGTGGAATTAAGTGCTAAATCAAACTTGAGTATTTCTCTTCACATCAGATCCAGGGAAATACTTGCATATGTTGCAGCAGATAGAGAGAGAACTGCAAGATTTCAGTCTTGTCCAGGAGCTGTGTTCTGATGATAATGTCTGTGTGTATGGGCTTGGCATGTTTTGCTTATAAAGAACAAGAAATTCAAGCCAGTTCCTATACATCCTAACTAATCAACACTAATAATTTCTTCTACTGAAAATGTTGCTAATTGTACAGTTGTCCTTCCTATCTGACTGCTGTATGTTTTACATGTATTACATGAAAGCAAATATTAGTTTTTTTAACCATAACAGTAAGACTAGCAAACATAAAATTCCCTATCCTCACCATTTGTTTATGTGAATGTGCTGCAAACTTATCCACTGTTATTGCCATTAAAATTAGCAGAATTAAAATGTGAGTCTATACTTGTACAAGCCAGAAAAAAATTTGAAAGAGAAAGATTTTAGTGGCCTAAGTATTGAGTTCTTAGTCTAAATATTTAGATTAATCCAAGAACACAGTAAATATAATGGAAAAGTAATAATGACAGCATCTAAATTTCCAAATGTTTTTTTTAGCGTTCACTTAGTGAGACAGTTACCTATCCTTGGAAAGAAAGGAAAGGCAGAAGTTCAAAATCTGACTGCTACACGTGTCTCAGATGCATTTTGGCTCTTACTCAGCAGCTGTCCCAGTTGGTGGCAAAATTTGGAAAGGAGATTGTAGAATATATTTGGAAGGAACAAAATCTGTTTTCATCCAAAAGGAAAGCATTATTTTATTTTTCGTTCTTCTCATCTCTTGTAGGTCTTTATTTAGAGATCTTTTTGTACTGCCATTTAAATTGGATTGACAGAGATAATCTCCTATTTTTTCATTCCTGGAAGAAAGAATAGTACTTCTGCAGCCCAGATCCTCCTCAGATCTCTTGGGGTTGGGCTGCATTTCCCCAGCAGAAGGGTTCTGGTCAGAATTATCTTCCAATCCAACATTAGCAAGAGATTGGCCTCATTTCTAGTTGCATTTCTCTAGAATTCTCTTCCAAATCCATGTTTATGTGAGGCCACTGAAGAAATCTTAGAATTCCTTAGAGGGGCAGGCTGTCTTTTAGTCTGCATCACTGTCAAATGAAGGGTTCCAGGGAGAGGATGTCTCTGTCACACGAGCGCCAGCCGCAGGTTTCTGTGGCTACAGTTTGGTGTGAACATGGGAAATGTGCTTAACTATCAGCGGTTTAAAGTGCTGATGGCTGCTTCTAAAGTACATTAGTGTCAAAATAATGAGGTGTATTTTTCTGGAGCCTGGAGAAATCTGAAATATCATGTATTTAGGCTTGTTTAAATGTATGTATGTGAGAGTTTCAGCAGGAGACTGAATACAGGAGAGGGCAGTTCAAAGTAGGTCATTTATATATTAATGCACTACAATATGTCAGAAAGCTTGTTATTATTCATAAAATATATTGTTGACTCATGTACTCCTGCAGATATATGTCTAAGAGCACAGTAATTTATATTTCTCAAGCTTTTAACTCTTCTTTTTCAGGTGTATCTTCAGACTGATTTCACTTGTGATTCCTTGTTATATTCTGCAAGGTTACTGATGTCAGTCAGAAAAAGGCTTTGAGTTTGTTAAAGGAAGATGCTTTTTCCCTAATGCAATATTTATTTTTTTTCCTGATTGTGGTTTTATCCTAAATATAATTTGGTAATGACTTATGCAGGTGGTAAAACCTTTTAAGTTTGCCTCACTTTTCTGCCTGGATTCAGCAGTCATATTCTGTGAGGTTTCCTCAGGATATCCATAGGAGTTTATATAAGATCATAGAGCCATTTAGGTTGTAAAAGACCTTTAAGATGATCAAGTCCAGCCATTAATCCAGCACTGCCAAGTCCACCACTAAGTAATGTCCCTAAGTGCCTCATCTGCACATCTTTTGAATGCCTCCTGTGATGGTGACTCAACCTCTTCCCCGGTCCCTGATAATCCTTTCAGTGAAGAAGTCTTTCTTAATATCAAATCTAAATCACCTCTATTGCAACTTCAGATCATTTCCTCTTTTCCTATTCCTTGTTATTTGGAAGAAGAGACCCACACCCACACCAAAAAATTGGACTAAAAGATAGTAAAATTCAGTAGCAAACTTTAAAAACAGGACGGGACTGGTTCAAGCCAAAGTGAGTCTTTGGCAGGTTTTTCCTGCAAGGATTTAAATAAGTTTAGCTGTTCATTTATCACCAGTGTCAAAAACAGTGAGCAATTTTAGTGGGAAATCTTAGCTTTATAATTCATTTTCACCTCTGTGGGATGAATGTGATGTTTTCTTGGAATAGAAATTAGAGCCTTTTGGTCAAAACTTAATACTTCAACAATCAACAAATTGCCAGTATTTGTTTGCTACACATAAGAAATATCTATTGCACAAATCTCTTTGTTTTAAATAAGCATTTATTTATGGATTCAAACAAGAATGAAATGCTTTAAAGGAAAAAAATTAAAATTCAGTTTCACAAGGGCAAAAAATGTCCATGACAGTTTCCTGGCTGCTTGACAGCAACTCAGGGCTTTGCATTCTACACAGGGCATGGGAGAAAGATTAAGGAAAATGTATGACTACTTTATGCTGTTCTGGTGTTACAAAGCATGTGCAAACCTTCTTCAGCTTGCTTGTTTGCCAAAAAATCTTCCCCTTAGAAACTGAAACTTGTACGTATTGGTCTATGAGCACTCAAACAGCTCAAGAAAGATCCATGTGTTTCAAGTACTTGAATCTTTTAAGCATCAAAATCATCTCCATTTAGCAGAATCAACAGGGAGAAAATGGTGGCAAAAAAAGCATTATTTTGCAATAAGTCTTCTGGGACACAAACACTGGAATGTCTGAATACTGTCAGCTGTGCTGTCACTAGAAAAATCACTGCATGATCATGGTGCTGAGCCTCAGAGGATCTGATTTTCTTCCTACTTTTGCCTTTCCCAGACTACCCTTCAAGCCCTGTCATTCCACCATGTCTCAAAGGAAGAGCTGACAGCTCTTAAAGTGTTTGTTTTGCCTTTTGTTAAACCAGATTGTTGCAGAAATGTGAAAGTGTAACCAGTCTTTCAGGCAACCATGTTGGGAATGATCCCTTGTTTCCAGGATGAAATTTCTGGCTATTTTGAAACTTTCAATTTTCAGCTCATTTTCCAGGGCATTCACAGATTATGCAGGAAACAGTACAAGTGCTTATGCAAACAGAAAATTTCCAGCAGCTCTAATTTCAGAATAGTTCACAGCCAATACTTTCTGGCAACACACAATTTGATACTTTAATCTCTATAGAACAGGGGAAGCTACATAAGACTGTCCTTCTCCAAAAGCACTATTCTGTGTCAGTTTGCATCCTCATGATTCTTAAACTGTCAGATAAAAAACACTGAGTGACTGAAAGGTCTTGAATGACCTAACTGTATAATGCAAACTTTTTTAGAAGGGAGTACTGCAGGATGGAATTGCTGTTTCCCACACAGGTGGCCCTGGAATTCAGTGTCTCCATAGCTGTGCAGGAGTGCTGGTGGGTAGGAGGACAGAAGCAGATATGTTTCTGGAAGGGCAGAATTAGCAAGCAAGAGAAAGACAAACTGTTTATGTGGATTGTGGAATAAGTAATATATGAGATGTAAGACGCCAGGTTTCAGACAGGACTTTCAAGCAGCATTGTATACAAAGGCATGAAATTTGATTTTGTATGAACAAAAGCTTCTGCAACCAGGGGCCAAATAAATCTGCTTTGTGCACAATGCTGTTATGAACTGAGCTGGCACCATTATAATAGACTTCACAGATTTAAAGCCCAGTTTTAATTTGGGTATTAACATATTTAGGAGGTTTTCCTATTTCATATATTCTGTTATTGATCTTTATTTCTCTGATAGGCTTTTTGTATGATCTTTGGGATACTTTTCAAAACAGTTATTTCAGAATGACTAATATGTCCTGTTTGCATTATTATCATTTCCTCCTTACGTAATATTTTTTGTGAAAAAGAAGCAGTTTTCCTGTCAAGAGCTCTAAGCTTGCGCCATGTATTTCTAAAAATTAAGATTTTTATCTTAGGCCTTCTATCTCAAGTATTGCTTATATTTGGAGCCAAAGAAGCATGAAACATGCAGTTTTGAAATGGAGTCTGACTGAAATGTCAAAAGAAAAATACTTAGTTGCAAGACAGTGCGCGAAACATCTGAGATAAAATTTGCTAATTTTATCCTAAAACACTCTTCCCAATCAAAGAGAATATTTGAGAATACATCAGCTTTTAGGTACAACAGCATATGTGCCTAATTAAGAAAGTATTTCTGTTTCCTGTTATATGTATCTGCTGAGTATTGAAAGGAGCTAACTATAATCTCAGGATCTTGGATTATAGTTGGCTGTATTCAGTATTACAACATTTCATATGAAGAAAGATCTTGCTGAGAAAAAAAAATCATTAAGTTTTTGCTCTATCAATTCACTATTCACTCATGCTCCACAGAAGGAACTGCTAATTTAATGTTACTGTGGTCTGATTTTAGCAGTCACCTAATTCATATTTGCCACATGTGATTTGATGATGCCTATGATCCAAGTTTTCTTGTAATCTAGTCCTTAGACTGATTTAAGGGTGATAATTACTTAATTTAAATGTGGTAGCATGGTAGTTCTATCACTCGTGTAATAGTTCTGTTATAAAGAACTTTCTGTGGAAAGCTGTGCCTTCTGTTTGTGTTGTTCTTTAACTCCCTCAGTTCTAGAACACAGTTTCATTTTTCTGTTTTTTTAGGAAATGATCCCCTGAAAGAAAAACAGGGTTCAGTAAATTCTCATTTCCTGAATTCTAAAGTCAGGAGTCTTCAAAAAAGTCTCCATTATTAGCAAATAATTATTCTAAACTTTTTAAATAGTTGTGTGCTCCAATTACACCATCATGTCATTAATAATAAAAAAAAATTAACCGAAAGCAATTGGTTTTATGTTCAATACCTCTATTACAAAGTCCATTATATTTTCTGTTTTTCTTTTTTTGCAGGCTTATGATGAAGAAATGTATGGCAGCAAATATCAGTGGATTATTCCAGGGTGGTATGAAAATCTTTGGTGGGAAGCCTGGATTAATTCCTCACAGTGTCTCAGCAAAAATCTTCTTACAGCCATGGAAGGTTATATTGGAGTGGATTTTGAGCCTCTCAGCTCAAAAACTAATAAGACCATATCAGGAAGGGTTAGTATTTTTCTTCCATCTATTTTACTGTACCATCAATTATCTCACTGCAGGGCTGGCACAGTAAATCACCAAGGAAGGAGGTGAAGCTAAAGGGCTCTTCTACCAAGTGACCTGGAAGTCATCACAGTTAGTTTCACTTCTTTCCAGTAGTTAGCAATTTTAAAATATTTCAAAACCAAATCTAATTCTCTACAGGGTAAGAAAGCAGTGAAGTCCCTTGCTTCAAATCTGCCCTCCTCCCTCAGTCTGAACATTATAGTTCAGATGTACATTAAAGTTTGAATTACAGTCTTTAGTATCATGTACTGTGTCACTTCAAGTTAAATAGTTAAGCACAGAAACAGAAAACTCTTATAATTAAACCTATTCTGCAAATGGCCAATTTGAATGGTGATTTGTGTCTCTCAGAACTAGGGAGCAGGAGGTGAGGCTTGTTTTAAATATAAAAATATGTGGTATTTCCATAAAGTACATAAAATTTTATCACAGAACAAATCCATACAAGCTCTGACCAATGAATAAACATGCCTGATTTTGCTGCTTTTCATCTTTTTTTTCCATCTGCCTTTCATGCCTTGCTGAGTGAGCATGAAAGGCAACTTTACTGAAGGGTAGCTCATCATACAATGGCACACCATCCAGAATATAGTGAACTTGTAAAATATAGACAAATTGCCACTCAAAATTTCATACTGAGCAAACAGTTGCTCAAGTAAGGGTTATTTGATTTGTGTTATCCTGTAAAGTGTAATCAAACCACTAATTTGCAGGGATAGAGACTTATTCCCTGTTCCAGTATTAGGGCTCACCAGTGTACAGTTTTGGTTGAACTGGACCCTTTTGTACAAAAGTAAAATAAAGTAAGTTGTCATTTATACAGTGAGGCAGTACAACTGCTTTCAGTATCTCTGCCTCCTAGTTCTGCTTCCCAATCTCACCAGCAGTTTTTAAACCAAGCAATACATGTTTCTTGAATTTTCTTTCATAATTTTTATTTTGGAGGCCTTTTCTGCATTAGTTATGCACATCTCTAAATTGAGGGGTGCAGCTCGAGGTGTTGGTTTAGATTCAACTCTGTAAAAGATTAAGTATTGAGGTAAAACTGAATTTTATCTCCTCTGTAGACTCCACAGCAGTATGAAAAGGAATACAACGCTAGACGTGGTGATGGGCAATCCAGCAAATTTCATGGTTATGCCTATGATGGAATATGGGTGATTGCCAGGACTCTACAGAGGGCAATGAATTACCTGAATTCCACCAACAAGCACCAAAAAATTGAAGATTTTAACTACTCAAATCAAAAACTCGGCAACATTTTTCTGAATGCTATGAATGAAACCAGGTTCTTTGGAGTAACGGTAAGTCCTCACCAGATAATTGTGGGATGCAGGAGGCTTGTGATTTTGTGTCAGTAATTGAAACAAGAATTAAATATTAAGTACTCATGAAAAAGAAACAGAGTTGTTTATTTCTTCTATTTCAGAGCTTCCAGTTCACCTTTATATTAAAAATTAATGCCTTGACAGTCTTGCTCATTACCTGTCTTCAGATGCCAAGGGATGACAGTGTACAATTCCTGAGTTATCAGATTTTTAAGCATGAATGTCATCTAAATTAACAAATCAGAGTAGTCTCAAGGGAACCACAAGTTTTGCAAGCTGCAGTGACCTTTTAAGCAAATTTTTTTAGCAGTTAAGTAGTAGCTGGAATGTGATCTGACAATACATATTTCTCTCCATCATTTAGGTTTGGAAGTAGGCTATAGTACACTGTCTCTAACTCCAGTGCTGTACATCCTAGATATTCTTGCAGCATGCTTCAGTTGTGATTAAAATTTATTTATAATTTGTATTTTTTCACAGTTAAGTACAAAGCATGCTCAGATTGACTTAAGAACTGCTCATATACAATAGTATCTTCATTCTGGTTTCAATTGTACAATTGCAAACCCTTAGTATTTTCTTTTTAATTTATTTACTTCTTCTGCTTTTTAGCAGAGTAAAACAGGTGATAAGGCGATAGGAGTGTGGTCTTAAAGCTTCTTAATTACTTAGTTGTATCTGAGGCAGCATCAGTTGGAAGTTAGTGGTGCATATGTGTTCAGAAGTCTGCAGACCTCAGCAGGAGAGATGAGCAGGCTCCATTTCAGGGAAAATGGTCTTTGGAGTTTGCAATAGCTGCAACAAGGAGCCTACTGGAACATGCTTAGTTGAGCAGTGTGCTTGGTCTGCAATATGGCTAGATAAGGAAAACGGTGTTTGAATAAAGATGTGTTTCAGTGGTGCACAGAGGGGCATCTCCTTGCAGCAAAAGCATGGAGAAGGTTGGAGGGAGCTGGTGAAATCCTGTCCCCATGTTAGAACAAACTGCCTTGGATATCAATTAACATCTAAATACATTGAAGTACCAGAACTAAGGTTGTCATACATGTCATAAACTGGTTCAAGGAGGAAATGCCTGCAGAAATGCATCAGCAAGGTGTAAAGGCTCAACCTTTTGATGTCCTTGTTAATTGCTGAAAAAGCTTTCTGTGATGTGGTACACACAGAAACTAATTCAGAATTTCTAAGTAAAAACCAACCATATGGCAAGAAAATACTTGTAACTAGTTGCTTGTACAATATAAATTTTGCTTTCTTTTTACACTGAATTAGACTGAAAGTTTCAGCAAAAGAATTTGTTGTTCCATTGAATCCACAGTAGGGCTGGATCTTTGATGAGGCTTTCAGACAGTAGAAGCTATGAACCAGACTCTGCAGGAACTCAGTTATATTTGTCCTTCATTATTCCATGTACGGTATCTATCAATAGGCTTGAAATTGAATACTGCTGTGTAGTTACTTTTTGTTTTGTTTTGGTTTTGTTTGTTTTTTTTATTTTCCTTATCCTTTTTGCCTTCTGTTTAGTTTTGCAGCCAGTTATGGTGAAATTGATAGTTTTCATTAGCATTGCTTAATTACCCTTCACTGCTTCCACTCCAACAACAACAAAAAAACCCCAACAAAATCAAACCCAAAAAAATCTAAGATTGAAAGAAAGCCCTTTTTTACTAGTTTCAGAGACACCAGCAAAATCTCACAAGCATCCCTTTAGGGAGGGAATGAATCAAAGCTTCAACAGCCACATTCAGCTATGTTTGCTTACTTTATTGTCTCATGTATAATGGTTTTCAGAGAAATTTCTGCATGATTATTCACTGTATTTAATACCTGTCTGAGGTGCTTGGTAAAATATTTCTCTTTATCATTGTTCAACCAAATCATAATGACAATGCAAAACCCAGATCTGGTAATTGCAAGGATCATGCTTCCTGTCCCTGTAATCCACAAAAACATTTTATTGAGAGACATATGGAGAGAAGAAAGCCTATAGCAACTACGCTTTCTTAGGGCATAATTACAACACACAATGCTCAAGCTTTTCCAGACAGCATGGAGAAAAAAGAGTTTTAAAAGAATATTAATTATTTTGCATTTTATTGTTCAGAAAGTTGAAGCTGAAGGAGCAGATTGATTTTTACCAGAAATACTTTAAAACTTTTTATTCTTCAGTCTAATAAATTGCTGTCATTTGTAACCTAATTTAAAACTTTCACTGGAATGTGAGTTTTAAGTCTTGGAGTGCTAAATCTAATTTCATTTTTTCCAGAATTTCTCTTTTAATATAAATTTTTTTACAGTCTATTTTTAAAAACTTATTCTAAACAGGAAAAGGACATTCCTTTATTCAAGATTATCTGTGCCAAATATAAAGTGAATTTTGGAAAAAAAAAGAAGAAACCAAAGGGAGGCTAAATCTTATCAATATTCAAAGACTCATCCAATAATAAACTATGTTGTTATTTGTTAGATTAGAAAAGATAAACAAGAAGCTGTAGACAAGAATCTAAAAGTGGAAAATCTACTAAGTAGCTTTCTCTATGCTTTCTGTGAATATGATATCAGAAACACTGTCATGTAATAAATAATAAATCCCTTTACCCAGTTTTCATTTTCTTTGAAATTATTTATAGAAGACAACACCATTGAGTGGGGAGGGAGTTGTGGAATTTTTTAAACAATTTAGAAAAGACTTGAGATGAAGTGTGCTGGTTACTAATTATATGGAATATAATTCTTTCAACTTTCTGGGTTTTTTAAATTTTTTAAATTTTTAAAAATTTTCAAGGAGACAGCATTTAGAAAATAGATAAGGCTATTGCCCAGAGACTTGACATGACAAATCCTATTTTTATGCATCAGAAACTCAGTACAAAATGTTATTTATTCTAATTCTGCTGTCAGAAATTAGTGGAAGGGAAATTATGGATATTCTTTAAATATTCCTGAGGGTTCTGCTCTCTTTCTGGATTTTTTTTCTTATCAAATTGATTTCTTCTGTTATTTTACCTTCATACTTATCAGACTTATAATCATGTTGATTACCATATAAATTTCTTGTGTATTCTGAATACAGAGCAGGAAAACATAGATTTGGTGTTTCATCAGAAAAGAGTAATACAGCTATCTGCTACACTTTTTAAAAGATAAACTGGACACTGTTTTACAGGTGGAAAAGGATTTTGTGATGAGAAATGCAAAACAAAAGACCTGCAGGGATCCTCCTACAGTTTTGTTAATCTGAATGTCCTAATTCTGGAGGACGTTCAGATTCACTGGTGTTGGCCATTTTCCAATTGAATGAGACATTTCATGGTTAGAATGGCCCCTCTGCAATGACCAGCTTTCAGGACAGGAGTGCTTCTGATTTGGGACTAGCTTGGCTTTCATGGTGTGCATCTTTCTAATTTCCTTACTTATCAGACCACTTGATTGGTTATAAATGAGAAAGTTGCTAATACTAAAAAAAAAATGAAGGATTTTTAACTTCTTGTTCCCACTTTTCTTAATCCAGATAGAGTCATTTGTAGAAACTGAGTGCAACACTACCCTTGTGATTTATAAAGTGCTAGGTCCTGTCTCCTTGCTAAATATATTCCTCTTCTCAAATAGTACACATTCTTTCTGATAACTTGAGTGCCAGAAAATGGAAGAAAAGAAGTGTTTACACAGGTTTTTTTGAGACAGTTTTGATGTCTGAGGAGTTCCCTGATGTAGTTGGTAGAGGCACTGGAAGTAATTTAGATTTGCAAGATCAGCTGAAGTCTCTGCTGAACTGTTACTGCTTTAAATCAGTACAGAGTGATAAAGTGATGGGAAAAAATATATGTCTGGGAAATGTATATATATGCATTTCAATTCTATAGCATTTTTCAGCATTCCACCTATAACATGTTCATCATGTATGTGTGAAAGCTGAGGAGAATTCTCCACAGAGTCAGAATGATTCTCCTAAAGCAAGAATTCTCCCTTGTTTGTCTAAGGGATAATTAAAAAAGAAAAAGGAGGAAAAGTCAAACTTTATTTTGTGCAATGCTACCATAATATAGTTTGGAGGCTTTATAATTAGTGAAGAATTAGTGCTGTCTTCTCAGGATACCAAATCATATTTATTGTATACTGAATCAAAACCCATCTAGAGAATAGATGGATTTTATTTTAGTCATTTTTTCCCTTTTTTCTTCTCTTCGTAGAGACTATGGATGACTACACAGTAAATTAAAATTGCAGCAATACTTATATTTGTTAGCAAAAAAATGTTGGTTATACTTGGAAAGATGTCATAGGATAGTTTATGTTGGAAGGGACTTTAAAGGCCATCTAGTTCCATCCCCTCTCAGAGCATCATCCAACCTGTCCTTGAACACTTTGAGGGATGGAGCATCCATGATTTCTTTGGGCTACCTGTTCCAGTTCCTCAGCACCTTCACAGCAAAGAATTTCTTCCTAATACCTAATTTAAATCTGTTCTCTTTCTGTTGGAGTCCATTTGCCCTTATCCCATCACTGCATCCCCTTGTAAATAGTTGCTCTGCAGTTTTCTTGTTGATTCCGTTTAGGCACTGCAAGGCTGCCATATTAAATACCACATTTGTTCTCAGGATATTAGAAGTTTGTTTTGGTTCCATGGGGGAGCCAAGTATTGGGAAAAAAATGCATGTCAGAGGGATTTTTTTAATTCCTTTTTTATTCAAAACATGGCACTATTTTTTAAAAATTTTTTTCTGTATTTTTTATTTGCTAAACCTTTGTCACTGATGTGAAGTCATGAATATTACCATTCTCACTGATTTGTGCCTGAACTGTTGCAGCGGGGTGTTCTGCTTCTTGCATTTATTGCTATTATCTGTTATTGTAAATCAAGTTTCAAAATTGTTAATTTATTTCACATCCTTATAACCTTCTATTATTTCTGTGTAATGGAAAAAGAATTGCAGTGGAGGAGTGAGAAAATTAAATACAGTGTTGTCTTTTCCTTTTATGTCAGCCAGAGACTAGCACAGTAGGATAAAATTCCATCACAGTAGCTGCTGCACAATTGAAACCACAGCCATGAAATAGCTTTCAAGTCTGTCCCTGGCATCCTGCATTTGAATGAATCTAGTCATATTTCATAACTGGAAAAATGCTTATTTATATGACGTTTGCTTTGTATTTTGATGCTGATTATTTCTGAAAATTTATCTTAGCAGCTTGCCTCCAACTTCCAGGCTTCAGAAGCCACTGTGCTGAACAGGAATCTCAGAAATACAGGACGTGTTAGCAATGGAATAGGTACAGGAGAAAGTATTTATTTAATGTCATCCTGGAAAAATAACATACCCAAGAAGCTTAAATTAAAAAATGTGTCAGTCTTTGGCAGAGAATCAGATAAAATTAGCATGGACTTCGGCAGGATTAATTTATCCTTAAAATGGGAGTCTAGCAAACATTTCTGTTAGTAGCATTGATCAGGGGGGCTAATTTTGCATGAATGGTTCTGAATTATGCCTCAAGAGCTATTTATACCTGCAGTTAAATTTTCTTTGTTGGCATGGCTGAGGTAGGGTGAATAGTAAAAATATTGGGGGGAGGGCAGAAATTTCCATCAAACAGTTTCTTGTTAATATAGAATAGAGCTTTAAATGAACGTTTAGTTTTATAAAAGGGGGAGGGGGGTAGAGGATTAGTGTGCAGTGGAATACTTAACACTATAAAGACGTCTGTTACTGAGAAATGCTTTTAAATGTTCAGTCAAATTCAACTTAATTTTGAGCATTTGAAAATTTCTTGTTGGACATTAACCATAATTGGCTGATTTGAGGGAGTACAAAAAGCTAGCAAAACACATAGTCAGGAAGATCTATAAATGTATGCACATAAGCACACACTCACAACCCCACCAACTCTTGGCAAATCTCAGTTTTTTTCCTACATCTGACCCTGCGAGTGTGACCTGTTCTGAATTTAATGCCTTTCCATATTTCAGAACTTGATTCCTGTTAGGCCATTTCTTGTGTAGCACAAAAAAGAAAAGCACTTGGGATCTGGATGTGTGCAAGATCCCCTACAGAGCTTTCTGGTTTTCTTGAACCTTGAATCTCCATTTATCTGAGAAGAGATAAATATGATGAATCTCTTACTACATTACTCCCTCCTGACTTCCAGTAAATTATCCAACTCCCATGAGCCAGTGAGAGCAGTACAGTGGGTTGGTGAACTAATTTGCTTTCTATGTGGCCAGTTCATTTAGGAGACTCCTCAAAAGAGAGAGCTGATAAACTAAGCCATCAGCAAGTTTGCATAAGGTCATAAACAATGTTTGCTCATTAGGAAAATTCATTGCAAATGTTTTCATCTGCCAACAGTGTAAAACTGCTTACAAAAGGAAATAGTAACTTTTAGAAATGAGATCTGAAATTAACTGTGACATTTCAAAGATTAGCCCTCAAGCTAATCAGCAGTTGACGATTTAATAGTTGTAGTAGGTGTCAAATAAAAAAGGCTTTTGTCTGAAGTTGTAGAACAGTTACTGCAGCATCTGTCATTTTAATAGCTGGATATTTGATGAAAATAAGTGAACAACATACATTTATAGAAAAGCTAGTAAAACATTTTCTGCCTGATATCTCTTAGCTTCCTCTGCTTTTGTATTTAATTTTGTCTGTATCTAGACAGTGTTTAACATAATGCTTAGTATGCCCTAGAAGTTGCTTTGTTACTTCTTTTTGTACAAAGAGTGGAAGTCCCTACAAATAATAAAGAAACAAAGCTCAAGGGAAGGTTATTGCACTGTCTGAGTGGTGGTGCAGGTTTGTACGTCACAGGGTAGCTCTCTTCAAGCTTCTATAGAAAGCAAGTGCATTTCAGTAGTACCACAACCTTGGATTTTTTTTCTCAAGTGTGATTTGGTTTTTAGCTGCATGTTTCTAATCAACCTTTTGCTTATATGTTGGGATTGCTTTTTTTTTTCTTTTGTTTTGTTTTTCGTGTCTGTATTCCTTGAATTTGAAGGGTGAAAAGACTAAAGAAAAAGGTTAAATTTATGAAAGCTCTGTCCTGCTCTAGATCAGCAGTTAATCTGGGAGAGGGCATTGATGGTTTCAAAGCAACTTTTCAAGACAGTTTATTCCTTTGCCAGTTGGATTTGTCTGAAATTGTTACAGAGGGCACTTTGAAAATAGCAAGATATTGAAAGAGTGGGCAGTATGTATGTGTTGGACAGGCAACATGGAACTAGGGGTTCTGGTGTCTGTTGAATAAGCAGGACACTGTTTTTCTTGATGATTAGATAGCCTTTTGTCTTCTGCTTAATCAGAAATACTGCTAGGTAGATTCCTTTGCCACCTCTTCACCATCTATCAGAAAAAGAAGGAAAAATGTTATGTGCCCTCTATCACTGCATTAAAGCCCTGTGTCCTGCTGCAACAAGTTGGGATTTTTTATATGAGAGAAAGTGTTGTGTGCCTACTGAAAAAGGGTGATAGGATAAAATTCTACAGATGCTTATGGAGAAATGTCCTTGCAACAAGTGTACCATTGAAATGTCATCTCCTAAAATTATAGAAAATCTGGAGTAGCTCCATCCACCTGTACTGTGACTTCAAACCATGTCAGTATCTTGTCATCAGTCACAGATGACACATCAGTGTGGATCTCTGGTGATGATCCTGTATCACCCAGAAAATATCAGCACCACTCTTCATCATATGCAAGTCCATAAAAACAGTTCAGAGTTTGCAATATATGCTGTAAGAACTGCTTTGACAGAGTCTGCCCTGCAATAATTAGCCAAAATGAAAATGTGGTGAAAGGCATGTGGTGTTGACAATGTTGCAAATTTCTAAATTTCTATTTGGAATTTCTCAGTTTCTGTCACTGATTGGCAGGTACAGCGCCCCTAGAAAGGACTGAAACATTGCTGTAAAGGGATATGCAGAAGGAAAGTGGAGTGTGATGGAGAAGGGAAAGTCTGAAGTGCTTTAGCTGCACTGGGACCTGTTGCAGTTCTCGGTAGCAGCTGTAGCACACAGTGTGTCAGTCACTACAGCAGCCTGGCAAACAACTGTCTGGAGAGCTGTGATTACGTAGCACAGGTTAAAATTATTTCAAGCCCCTTTCAAGTAATGTCTGTAAAGGAGGACTGCTCCTTCCCCAAGAGAGAAATAACTTGAGTGCAGAGGGAACAGATGAAGTGTCAGCAGGGTCTGAGTTCTGGGCGGAGAGGCCCTGGAGAGGAATTATATCCATAGCTATGTCCCCAGCCCGCACACATGCTTTTTTAAGAACAATGATTCTGGAAAGGAAGACTGCAGGAGAATGTGTACTTAGGAGAATATAATGGGAAGGAAAAAGATTTCCTGGAAGGCTCTTTTCTAATCTGCATCACTGAACAGTTCTGAGTTTCCAGTCTCTAGTGTCTCTTGTTCTAGTTCTGATTTGTTTGTTAGTGCTTAGACTTTAATGAACATCTTCTTACCTGACTATGCATTTCCTGAAATTGATTTTACTGTCTTTGTTGAAGAGCAGATCAGCAACAGATTATGTCAATTCCACAGAAATATGTCCAGATAAGCCAGGTGTGCATGGACCATGTGTTTAGTAGCTGAGCCATATAAGTATGTACTAGATGCAGCTTGATGGTCTTGAAGAGCCAGCGAGGCTCTTTTATGGTTACCTGGCAGATGGTGTGTGACTCATACAGGTGCAGGCTGGTACAGGCACAGCTCAACCTCCATACTGCCAGGTGTGAATGCAGTGAAGCTTAGGCAAAAAAAAAAAAAATCAAAAAAAAAAATATGGATCATGGGCATTCCAGAGCAACACTTTTTTTCAGTGTATAGTTATTCCTGCATTTGGTGTCCCTAAGAAGGAAAAAAGATGTATGGCAAATTAAGGGATGTTAACATTTCTGTCTGATACATCTCCATTTGAAATGACAAGCAAAGACATCTTATACGGATGTTTCCAAGCCCTCAGGTGCCCAGTGGTTTGGGGATGAAAACCACCAAACAGAGCCTTGAAGTGCAGCATATTCTCTCAGTGGGCACAGTGGTCACATTAGGTATCCTGCATCAGCCTCAGTCTGTAAACTCTTTCCTCAGGGCTACATCTGATTTATATCCCTTCCCTCCTAGAATAGAGCTCTAGAGAAGTACCTGGTTTAGCTTAATATTTGGGATATGAATGCTCTTCTGTCATGATTCTAGAGTTAAAAACCACTATTATTTTGGAGTTAACATATTTTAGAAACCATATAAAACTGAATTCCTGAGTGCTTGAGGGAATTGCAGTTCTTTTATTTTCCATGGGAACAGATGTTAGCACTGCTGCCTTGGGATTGTTCCAGCTCTGGTAATTCTGTTCTGTGTACCTAAAACTCTCACTGAGGTTTCAGATGGATGAGGAAGTTATTATTTACTAGCCTTTCACCAGGACTCCTCTGGGACAATAAATGCCTTTAAGATGCAAAATTTTAGTATTACTGTTCTCCCTTCTCTAAGTAGACTTTCATTTTAATATTATTTCACTGTAAAGGCAAAATATAATAAGATTTTGTTGTTTGAGCCTCTTCTTGTTTCAATCAGGGACAAATCCCTTTTAGCTTCATCATGAGCAGGAGGCAGTTCTTACCTAGCAAAGTGCTCTAATTAACAATTTGAAAATATAACTCAAAACCTTAATCTAAAATCGTTTTTGCTCACAGAAAATGTAGGAGAAACTTCTTTTGAGATGCTGTCTGGAATTAGTGGAGGTATTTTAAGAGTGCTGATCAGGTGTATTGCTGTAAGTTAGTAATGAATGATTAGGCTCAAGAGCTCGTTCAAGTGCATTTGGAGAATGTGTTGAGTGTACTATATGGAATTACACAGCTCAGATATCAAATAAATGTGAGTGATTAAAATAATGGGGTGGAGTTTAGCAATTTAAAAATAATGTCTAGTGATGACTATAAGAGCCTGAGACTTTAAGTGCAGATCATGTAAATCAAAGAAATGCTGAATGTTTTGGCGATTGGTTGGGCTCATTGTATATATTCTTTTGGATCAACAGTGTAATTCTTCACTGGGTATCAGATGGCTGGGAAAATGAAACATGGAAAAAAGATAAATGAGAAATCTCAAAGCATACAAACAATATTCTGAAGGCTGAAGCAATAGGAAGAATATTCATAAGCCAGTTTGTTGAAATCTCAAGAATGTGTTTTCTACTGTTTTTTGAAGAGCTTTCATCATACTACTCCAAAATCTTCTCAACATCTGCTTTTCTTGAGCATTTAGAGAATGAGTAAAGCTCATAAATTATAAATACAATTCTAAATGTAGTTAGATCTGAAAGCAGGTTCATTTAGTAAATAAATTCTGAACTATAAAACTAGTTCTAACCTGCTTCTATTTATCCTCTATAGCACTGTTTTGGATACTCTAAGAAAAGAAATAAAATGCATACATTTTCTATGACAGTTTTTGTACCCCGTTTGCAAAGATCTATTGATTTAGGTTAATTGTACTTCTCTCCATTGTTGAATAGTTGCTTTGCAAACTTTAATTTATGTTCTGCTTTCATCTAGGTTACCCCATCACAATTTTGAAAAGCTTTTAAAATGAGCCTTTTTTGTCTTCAGTGATAGTGACCCACTTGATGTTACAAGAATTAGAATCTAGGATGATGGGAATTTTTGTATGCACCTAAAAGCAAAATTTTCCCCTGGGGAATATTTTGCAATGTGACATTTTTACTTTATGGCCGGTAAAAAAACTCTTAACTTTTAAAACTCTATTTATTTTAATTCTCTGTTCACACTGCAGCACTTCTGAGTTTTTAGCTTCACAAATTAACATATTCTCCACTGTTGTTAATCTTTACAGCAGCTCTAGGCAAAAATATTTCTTAACTTGAATATAGAATTCTGCTGAGTGTGAATCCACCTGCAGCAGTGTTAAGAGTGGTGTTATTAGCTGACTTAGCCTGGAAATGCTCTGAGGTTGTCAGGTCTGATGTTCAGTGGATTATATTTTCATACATCACTGCTCGTCTTTTCTGGCAGTCATGATTTCTATGAACTAGTTTTCTTCCTTAGAGAGGTGCTCCAGTTGCAAATAGGATTCTTGGAGCCTGCAAGCATTTTAGTGAAACACAGGAAAGTTAAAGTATTATAATGGCATTTATTGCAGATAAATGCACAGTACATTTTCAAATATTTTTCTAGTATTTTTGGAGTCAGCTTTTAGAACTTCTGTATTTGCTACTTTCTGCACTTCTCCCCACCATCTTATCATAGGTTGTTTTCTTATCTGCTGCTGAGGATGAGTTTGGCATTTTCTTGCCTCTGCTAGAGCCATATAAAGATAGTTATTTTTTAGGATTTCATAAAACAAAAGAGATCTTGCACTTCAGTAGAGTATATGGCATGGTAGGATTTCCCCCTTGGAGTTCTTAGCATAAACATTTGCAAGGTAATGAAGCAGAAGTGCAGCAGGGCCCTTGATGGAGCCTCTTCAGTATAGGCTAACATGCTCCACTTGGGCTGCATCCCAGCTTCAGTCCTGCCATGACAAAGCAGGATGAGACCAAAGGCAGCACTTGGAAAACTTAAGTAGGCTGCCTTTTAGTTTGTTGGGATTTTTTTATCCCCAACTACCTCATTTGAACAATTTGTAGGTAATTCTATTTTACACGTTTTAGAAAAATAGTCTTAGGATTCTGATTTCTACATTATCACCCACTTTATATCTGGTCCATAGTGACAGCTGAGGTTGTTGGCTAGTTAACCCAAAGCACTGGACAGGATTTAGATTCTTCTTTTATTTTTTATGAATAGTATTAATCAAGTCTGCGACCTGTTGTGCTTCACTTGTTGAGTCTTTCTGTGTGACAGTAATTTTTCCAGTTTTATAATTCATATTGACCTCAAATGCACCAAAACTTGTAACCATGCCTCCTACTAACCTGTCAGAAATCAGATTATCCTTTCAGAACATGGTCTATAAAGAAGTTCACATATCACCCTGCTGTTGTTACTTTTAACAGCATCTATATATTTAAATTTCAGCCTCCAACATCTAGCCAAAGCTTCATCAAACCTTATTGTCTCTCCTAAAAATCTTTCTGCCCTTCATCCAAGAACTTCTTTAACTGCTTTGACGTTAAATCTCATGTATGTGGCTAAGAGAAGGAGAGCTTTATCCAGCTCTCTCACTTATGTGTCATCAAACCTTTTTTGACTGAGTGACCCTTCATCCTGAGCATAACCTGCAGAGTCTCTGTGCAGTGCCACTCGTTTAGTTTCAGTAAGTGTTATAACAGGTAATTAGATGAAACAACCAAACTCTTACCAAAACAAGATAATTTGAGTACAAAGAGTGAACTCACTGTCATACAGTATCATAGATGGTGTAAATAAAACTGTCCAGGGCTGATGTTTCATCCTCACTGCAGAGGATACTCTATGTGCTGCTTGGTGACATGGAAATATGACTGTTATACTGAAAAACTGAAGAACTTTCAAGAGTAACTCAACACAAATCATGAGATTATAGAGAATTATTTGAGGGAAGAATGGCTCCATAATAGCAAATTTAAAAATCAGCATGGTTTTCCATCTATGATGGATTGATGTAGGGGGTTTTGTCTGTATAAATTAGCTATATAAGAGCCAAGACTTGAACTGGAACTCTTTGAAAAATCAAGGTACTATTTTATAGTTTGTAAATTCTACACTTTTTCTACCTCATAAATTGTGCCTCAAAAACTTCTGGTGAAATTCTTCTGCCTGTGCAATTTCAGTTCTGCCTCATTCATCCTGGCTGCTGAATTAGACAGCGGTTCAATCGTTTTTGACCATGTAGTTAGGATGATGTTGTGCATAAGTAGTCATCATTATGAGTGCTGCAGAGTAGCCAGAGCTAAAAGCCACACCTAGGGACTGCAAAGAACATTGTCCCAGAGGGAGAGACAGCAGCAGAGCCTCGCAATTTTCCCTCCATCCCCTAGCCACCCCAGTGAAGGACAGGGTCCTGCTCAATGCAGTGAAGGAATTAGCTTGTTGATATTTTTGTGGAGTCTCAAGCACTGAAGATTTCCCTCAGGTGTTTCCTTGTCCTGCATGCTACAGCTTGACCTGCTTTCTGATACTCTGAGGTGTTGCTGCATTTTCCTGATGACTACCAGGCGTGGTGGGGCTACAGCTTCACCACATTTGTGTTGAGCTGCTTTGGTTAAAATGTTCTTCAGGAGTTACAGAGGGGAGAGGAAGTTCCAGTGGTCAGAAGTGCATGTCTCAGCTGAACATGAATTCTGTGAGACAGAGGTAAACTTCTGTAGCCTGGAGGTTCTTGTTCTGCTGAACTCAGATGTTTGCTTCAGACCAGAGAAGCATGTGAGCTTGTCCAAGAGAGACTTCACTGACTTTTTCTGTTAGATATTCTTAATGCTAAGTTTTCTATGATCATAGTTAAATCTCATAAATTTTATTATTGGTGCTTTCATTATGAATGACACTGAAGACTGGCACTTGAAACACAAAATATCAAGCTTGTCACTTAATTTCCTTTTTTTTTAAATTACAATCTTTTCTCGGTGTCAGCCTACACAATTTTGTCGCCATTACGACAGTTTCATTGATAGAGGAGCAAGGCAAACATATAAGAAAAGCAATTATGACACTACAAAATTCGATCGGGGATTAAAAGTATAAATTGCCTGAGGTAAGAACACATACATCAGTTAAATTGCATCTAGAAATAAATCTGTCAAGCTACACATACAGCTGAGGGATAATTGTTTGCTGGTCTCATTGGATGAGGGCACTACAAACCGACAGCATCAAACACTGGGTCACACACTGATTGCTGTCAGTAGACCTCAGCAGCATCACAAATGCTTTGCAAGGACCTTTCCACTGTAAATTCTGGAACTGTTAATTGATTCATGATTTTTTGTGTGTGATTTTAAAGCTATTAATTTTAATGAGATTTATTCTATAGCCTACTCTTTAAATGCAAAGACTGTGGCACTCTGGAAATTTGGATCTCTTTGCATCTAGATGATGTTTTCTGCTAGTTTCCATTTTCAAGATTCAAGTTATATTATAGAGGCCAAATTAGTATTAGTATTAGTAAATTAGTATAGAGGCCAAATTAGTATTAGTATTATAGAGCCACAATTAGTATTCTAGAAAAGATTCAATGCTCAGCTTTCAGCCTAATATTCTAGACCTATGAGTGTTAGTGTCAAGTTCTCCCTCTTGCAGAAAGTAAGGGGAAAGCTTATGGGAAGAAAGACATCCTTTAGTGATGTCTTTTGTTGATATTTTTGTGGAGTCTCAAGCACTGAAGATCTTCCCTCAGGTGTTTCCTTGTCCTGCATGCTACAGCTTGACCTGCTTTCTGATACTCTGAGGTGTTGCTGCATTTTCCTGGTGACTACCAGGCGTGGTGGGGCTACAGCTTCACCACATTTGTGTTGAGCTGCTTTGGTTAAAATGTTCTTCAGGAGTTACAGAGGGGAGAGGAATTTTGTTTCCCTAAACGGTGCACAGAAAAGCAAGCTTTCTCTCTATTTTGAGTCTATTTTCCATAGTACAGCTGTTAAGTCCCAAAGGACACAGCAGGGGCCATTTCCCCAATTTGAGTCAACCCTTAGCCTGTGAGAGAGGGGAGGGATCCTGCTCCAGGGCACTTCTAAAATGCATCTCAGCTGCTCCTGGGCTAAGGAAGAAGCTGTGATAGAGGGAACAGAAATCCCTGTAGATGTGGTTCAGAAAACATTTGGATAAGTAGTTGTTATGAATCATTAATATTAAGCATACTTTCCCTTAAAACCTAAGTAGTGGCATCTGACTCATTGGGCTCATGAATTTCTGTAGCTATTCCTGCAAATAGCATGTACGTGGATGGAAGGAAGGAAGGAAAATGTAACTACCTTGCCAATTATTTCTTTTCATGTTTGTGTTCTACATTTGGTCATTTGGGGTTTTTAAGATCTGGGCACTTAGTCTTCTGTTTTTTTATGCTGCACCAGTGAGTAAATGTCAGCTGTTAGAATGTTCAGTCAACTAAAGATGCAGCTAAGCACCGAGAATATTGATTGAATTTTGCAATTTATTATTTAGTATGTACTTAAACCTAATCATACAGTGATGTATTTCTGATTGAAATACAATGAAGTATTTCCCCAGAAAAGTGGATGATGATTTTTATGTATATCCTGATAATCATGTTATGCATCTTATATGTTTATAGCATGTCTTAGACAAGGATTTTGATCAATTGGTAAGCTGGCCAAAGGCTCACCCAGTGATGACTGATAAAAATGTGATAATTAAAAGAACTCAATAATTATAAAATAAACCTGGAATATCTTAAGTGTTGCCCACTTACAAATATCAAACTGCATATCTCTCTGCTGTAAGTTGAAGGAACATGTAAAGTGAAACCAAATGTTTAAAAATTGCAGAATATATTTTCTCTACTTATACTCTAAAATATCAGGTGCAGAATAGCTGTCACTTATATTTTATTTCTGAAAAATATTTTTCCTGAGGCTTTCAAACTGCTCATACTGGTCTTTCTGTTAAGCTCTGATTAAGCAAAGTGCTTAGAAACACAGAGAATATTAAGAATGAGTATTCCAAATGGGCTGGTGAAGGTCTGTATTGAATCAAATCTTTAAAGAGTACATTCCTTGTTTTGCAAAGAATCATTTCCCTTATAGAGTTAATGTTTAGTATCCCCTCTTTGTGGAACTGTTTTACAATAACCCAAATGTTAGCTGTGAGAGAGACTAAACTTTGTTATACAAAATGTGATATTATACAAGTTTGAATGTGAATATTATACAAATTTTAATGTGCATCTCAGTGAAATTAAAGGCATGTCAGGCTTAGGTTTTTCAACAAAGGCATGCCATCGCCTGGGGGCTTGTCATGGCTGAAAATCTAGTCTGTGACATGCTTTTCACTTCTCTGAGTGACAGGCGAGGCAGTGCTACCTCCAAAATATAACATGCTAAGGCTTCTGCAGACTGCATGTATTTTATGATCTTAACTTATAACAGAATCATAGAATATCCTGAATTCAAATGGAGATAATAAAAATGAAGTTAGTGTTTTAACTTTAGGTTGACTTTGTTCTTAGAGGTCTGCAAACCATGGACTCCTCTCAGTTAGTCACAAAATGCAGCTGTGTGTGATGCACCACCCAATGCACCACGGCAGCCTTATTTTCTCTTGTGTCTTTCATACTGACTGCATTTCCACAAAGCTTGGCAACTCCTGGCAGTCCATAGGTGAGAGGAGCCAGGAAAGAACTTGCTCCAAATGCCCTGTGTGTTCCTAGTATAATCTCATTCAGCAGCCAATCTCATATAAGAAAGGGAACAAGTGAAAAAAATTCTGAAACTCAGCAATTCCTTTGTGTTTTAATAAGACTTTTAAGAAAGGAAAAGAGGGATGGCTATCTTTCTCTGTCAAAGTATTATTATTATTTTCTCAATTTGAAAAAAATATTATCATGATAATAATATTTAGTCACTATTACATTCATAAGATTTATTTGTTGTTCCAATGTTATTTCACTTATAACAATGAGAAAAGTTACTTTGAAAAACCACAATCTTTTAGGGAAATGCAACTTTAGGTTCATGTCCTTTTACCTTTTGTTCATCGGCAGCCAAAATAAATACATTCAGAAATCGGACATCACTGTCTGACTTAGACACTAGTTGTAGTTATCAAATGTGGATGCTTTGCTCTGCAGATGCGGTGGTGCACAGCCTTGAAGCCCTCCCCCTCCCAGGATATTCACCTTGCTATCTTCTCTACAATTTCTCCTCCACTCCAGGATGGCACTATCTTTTGTTCTCATATCTGTAGCTGTAAAAAATCCTGCTGGTCATGACCAAAACTTGAAATCTTTATTAAAAATATATTTCTCCCTCCTAGTCGTTGTGCTGTGATTTAATCTGCACCTCCTGCTACAGTTCTTTACCTTTGCAGTTCCTAAATGAAAAAGCTTTTTTGTCTGCTGATTGCCTCCTTCAAACATTTGTGACAATATCTCCTTTTACTTGTTATTCAGCCACTCCGTATAGATGGCAAGGTCCTAATCCTCTCCAGGAAGTTAATCCCTATGTACTTAAGTTGATTTAAATTCCTCCACCAATGCATATGTTAAGAAGTTATGTGGCAGTGAGCAGGCCATTGGTTTAAATACTGTGATCTGAGAGAGGAAATAGTATTTGACATGTATGATGTTGGCAAAATATGCTTTTGTGTTGTGGCTTTCTGAATTTTCCTTCATTAATTCACATCTTTCTGTAGTGGCAGTGTTTGTGCGTGATAGGAGCTTTCTCAATGTAAGTTATTCCAGAGCTTACTCCAGACAGATGGGGCAGTTTTGCTTATCTCACTATTTTCCCTCTTTGCCTTTAGTTTGAAGATTAGTTTGTTCAGATCTACCTTACTATGTGGTAAACACTGGCTATTTTCCTGTCCTAATTTCCACATTCCTGAAGCCTGCATGTTGTTTTCACCTTAATCTTGTAATTAACTGCAGGAGGGTAGTACTGATGCAGGTGAGTACAGCTGGCCCCTTTCCCAGCCTTCCTTGGTGCAGTCTTTTTGCAGACAGGGTAACAAGGATGCCTTTATAGAAGGAGTATTTCCAGTTTTTTGGTCTATAATGTTTAAAAAGGCAAGACTTTTAAGTGATTCTCATATTTGCTGTATAGTGCTTCTAAAATACACAGTAATTAGCATGCATTTGTACTCACTGATGGCAGGCTTTTAACACTAAAAATAAGAAATATTTCTTTAAAAGTTGGATGTTTCAAAATTCTCCCCAAAACTAGAATTTTTTTTTCACATTTTAAAGTTCTGCATGTACCCACATAAGGAAACTGTAAATTTGCTTTGGGTTTTTTTTTTTTTAAGTGTGGATGAAGTGGAAACCACTTTTAAAAATTCTCCAAACCACAGAAGAGGTTATCAGGGGTTATAAGGCAACAGGAGAAGGGTGGAAGCTTGTTCCTACCAGTTATGTAGAAAAGCTGAAAAAACATTGAATGCTTCATCTAGGAAGTTGTTGACAAACACTGTTTTCATGATCTGTTTGAAAAAACCTGACCTGATTTCACTGTAGAGAAAGGTTAAGTGAAGTTTAAAGATGACATCATTTGCAAGCCACCAATTTTTGAAGTCCATATATCCCCATCCTTCTAAAAAAGGTGAAAACAAGAAAAATGAAAAACAGATGGTGCTCTTTGCTTTAGCAGAAGCGGTCATAACTCTCTTCAGATTAGCCATCCAGGATATGGTAGAAGAAAAGATGATTCATCTTAAAAAATGGTGTCATGCTCTTATCTCAGGGCTGCTTTTCAGCTGTTCCCTATTTTGTCTTGCTGATTCTTTTTCGATTCTGTAATACCAGCTAACCCACCCTGCTGAGCAGCCAACTGAGCTCTGATGGGAACTGGGAGTTGAGAGTAATTTCTCCCTTGCCACTCATGGGGCTCTTTCTTGTTGTAGAGCTGGAGTAACCCAGGAGCAGTGGGCTTGGGCTGGTTTGTGTGACCCAGGGTACTGCAGCGCGTGGAGGCAGCACTTGAGTCAAGCCTGCTCCAGAACAAGCACCAATTCCCACTCTGTCTGAAGACAGACTCTGTGATAGCCTCTAACAGTAGCTGCGTGGTGCTGAGAGGGCCCTGTGTGAAGGTCAGGCACAGCAATCAGAGCTCTGTTGTGGAGCATGTTTGAAGTGTAGCCAGCACATTTGAATTTGAATGCATTTTCTTACTGAGTGCATATTCTTATAACTGCTATCTGATCTGCATGATCTTTCTTTTCAGTGAGTGGTGTTTCATGCAGTGTGTCTGAATGAAAAACTTCTGTTTGCTGCACACTGAAATGAGCAGCCAGTTTTGGCAAAACGTGAGAGCTTTTTCTGGATCTGATGCTTGCTGAAGTTTTGCAGTGTTTGTAGGTTAAATGGGAAAAGGAGAGATAACACCAGACTGTAGCTCTGTTGAATGTACTTTGCTCTGAGGAAATCTGTGGTTTATTTCAAATGTTGAGCAACAGTATTTTTGTTCAGTTGATTTTCTGTTTACATCATCAGGTAAAAGAGATAAGAAGCAGGAAACAAAATGTAAATTGGGAAGGGCTTCCTACAACAGCATCCTTAGTTCATTACAGGGAAGGCTAAATTTATGGCACTTTAACATATCTCACTCATAAACATCATGCTGAGATATACCAAATTTATTTGACTGCATACAGTGACCAAACAATCGTGATTTTACCTAATACACATAGAAACAGAAAGGTCAATTTTAGTGTAACTAATACCTGTTGGGAAGAAGAGAATTAGGAGAAAGTTTGCAGGATTTGATGTACAGAAAATTTAAAAATAAAACTCCAGTAGGAGGTTTTGCATTTAAAGAATATTTGTTTTTCCTACCATAGGTTTCATAGATAAATTTGAAACTAAAGATGGTTCATCTCATGCTATAATTGGAGTTATTCTTTAAGGAAAACATTTCTGATAAAATGAAAATTTTAGAGAAAAATCCTGTAATACTAAAAGAGCATAATAGTTTCTAGAACATATTTGAAGTGCTGGGCTACTAGACAATCACAACATGGAATTTGCAATTATTTCATTAAATATAAACAATCAACATGGATAATACTTTGTCCACCATTTCCCTGTTCTGCACCTGTAAGTAATATTCAGTATATCTGTGATGTGTGGCAAATTGGTTTTCACACACTTTATCTTACAATTTTAAAATAGGGAATATTTTATACTCACCTGACCATCCTTTTCACTCATGAGGAAACAAAGAGTTATCATAGTGCTCTACAGCATGTAATATAGTAAGTTGTATACAGTATATTGTATACATGTATACAGTAAATTGTATAAATTAAGCACATTGAATAAAGACAGAAGCTGCCTTATGCTTAAATTGCAGTGGGAATATTAGCCCCATGTGAAATGCATGATGTTTGGACAAAAAGGTTACAATGGCCTCTGATATCCAAAACAGAAAGTCTTATCCTTCTTGCTTCAGTTAGTAGGAAAGTTTATTTTGCCTAGCTGTCATCAAGAATATTTAGTCCATCATTTTCAATGGGGAAATTCAATTAATAAAAACTTGGTGGAGTGAGAAGTGACTCAACTTATAGGAATAAATCTTAAAGACGTTCAGGGGCTCAGAAAATCTCTAAATTATGGTCTTTATTAATAAAGTAGTACATTTTCTGGATAAAAATAACCATAATTTGGATACATTTTGACAAGAAAAAAAAGATGAATGCTTTCTTGAGACAGAAATTTGTATTAATTATACTTCACTGATGTCAGTAGAAGACTTCAGATATTTTCAATGATGCTGTTGATCAAATACTGGTTAGAACGACTGGAGACATGAATTTTCTCTCCAGACACCACCTTTAAATAGGATATTTAATAGGAGGATATCTTCTGTGGGTTAGATATAAAAAGGTTTGCAACTAGGAGCAACTTTATCTCTGGATCAACTACTCCCTGTGTGCACTACATGGGGAGCAAAAAAAGTTCATTCTTTAAAATGTAAGAGTACAAACAAGAGTACAAAAGTACCGTGTCTCTTTTCAAGAGTATGAAGATACCCTGGCAGAAAAGAGTACGGACACTGTGTCTTTGTCTGTCAGACAGACTCTGTCCACCCCAGGACATAAGTCAGAGAGAGCTGGAAATTGTTCCTGGCTTCCAGCCACAAAAATTACTGTCAGGGGTTAGTAAGCAAAATCCCTTTTCTGAACACATTGAGTCAAAAAAGTCACATCAGCAGCAGTAAGCATCTCACCTCTCGTGCTCCTGTATATCCCCCCTGCCACATTGCAGAGGGAAGATTTCTGATGAGAAAAAGAAGAGTGAGATAGATGAATGCCTCCCTGTCTCTAAGGGTTACCAATGCACCTTATGTGGCGGATAGCAATAGAAGAGAGAGGAATAAGATTGAAAAACAATGCTGCATAAATTCCTTTATCTTATGTGGACAGTAACACAGTCCAGTAGTACCACCTGATACCCAGATCTGCATTGAAACTTCCCAGTCATTTCCTACGAGTACTTCTGCAGAGGGTAAAGCTTTTTCTGATACCATGAGACACAGCAATATGGCTCTTCCAAGGAAGTTGACTTGGCTTATAGGCTTCACAAAAATAGTCTGGAAGAAGTGTATCTTCCTTATATGAGTATTCTGAGTTTTTGAAAACAACATAATTTATATGCTAATAAGGTTTCCATTATTGCAATGATTGCTTTCTTGTCCATTAATTACGTATGCTTTGATCAGTCAGCATTAGTGCTGTGCATAAAATAGCTTTACAAATATTTAATAAATGGGTTCACAATATTAGTGTTTTTAAAGATAGCTATTGCTACAAATTAAGAAATTCCTTTTCCAGCTTAGAATATGAAGATAAATATGGTCTAATTTGAGAAGCAATTGTTAGCTGTTTTGCATTTATTAATTCCTTTTATGAGTGATAGAAAGAGAGTAGAATCTCCTTTTAAGTGCTATATCCTCATTCTAGCTGGGATTCAACATTGTCATATCACTGCAATATAGTGAAAAACATCATAAATATTCATTGAATGCCAGTGGCAGAGAAGGAAATACTTTCTTATTCTAATACCACTTTCATTTAAGATAGATGAAATAAAAGGCTTCTCATTAGTTATTTTGGGACATTTAATACTCTATAGACATACCATACACTTGGCCAATTAGCATAGATGATTGATGACAAGAATTCAAAAATAGAAGTAACTGATTTTTAAGGGCAGCTGTGAGTACAGGGTTTGCTGCTCTTGTACAGAGCAATGCAGTTTGTCAGAGTATTAAAAAGAAATTTAGTCCCATTCCATTCAGTGTGAGTGTGTTGACCAAGATAAGGAAAAGGTTATGATACTAGAGATAGCCAGAGAAAATAATGGAATCTGTCATTTGTCTTCCTTCGGGCTGTTTAGATTTTATTGCTGTCTCTCCAAGAAGCCAAGCATCTGATGCTGGAATGCTTTAATTACAGAGGTGTCAGCATGAGCTTCAACCCACAGTGCTTATTTGGAACTTGTAGTGTTGGATCTTTTGTAGGAAAGTGAAGAGTACTGCATCTTTAAGCAATGGTTTCTTTGTTTTCCAGTGAGATCTCTTCCAAGTTTAAGGCCTCCTAGATCTTGGAGGTTTGATCTCTTAAACTGATAAGACGGCTTTTGAGTATGAGGCAACCTTCTCTTTCAATGGGAATAGAAAATCAGGCAAAGCAATGTCTGGGCCTCTGTGCTTTCCTTGAAAAATCTAAGCTTAAAATCGGTTCAGCAGCCCCGCAGAACAGTTTTAGGACTTCCTTCAGCACAAGCTGAGTTGCTGCCAACAGTGTTCTCAGTGGATTTACCCTGGCATCAGCTTGCTCAGTTGCTAGTGCACTGCTGAGGCTCAAACAGGAGTTCAGCCCAGCTCAGTATGATTCAGGGGAGTGGGACTGGGAAAGGAGAGAGTTAAATGAAAGCTCACCTTGTATTCAAATGAGTCCTGTCCTTTCTGAATGTAAATTTGGGGAATTAGTGTAGGTTTGTGTATGTTATTGTCTAAAGTGTGCAGTTATGAGTTGGTAAAGATTATTTCCTCTTTTGAGCGGTATTCTGCCACCCTCAGCCTTTTGATAGACGCACACACACATTTTTTTAAATCAAAATTTAAATATCAGTATTTTAAATATTAAAAATTGTTCTTACAGTTTCAAAAGAAAAAAATATTTTCCTTTCAAGTAGAATATTTTTAAAGTCTGAAAACTGATATTAGCCTTTTTTCCATGGGAAAAATGTATGCAGGTTTTTTTCTTAATTTCCAGCCTTCTTTGTATGTTTTTTAAAATTTATTATTTTTTTTCTTTTCATTGCAACTAAGTAAGGGATATACAAATTTCAAATTTTCTTATGTATTAAGTAAATGAATTGTGTTATTCTGCCGAATTATCAGAGGAGAGCATTAATCTGTCTACTTTAGGAATACCAGAGGCATTTAAAGAGAGCATAGGTGGGCATAGGTGTCTGAGGTTCAGAGAACTGCAGCCCAGAATGGTTCCCCTCCAGTCTCACTTTCAGGACACTGAAATTCAATCCCTGCCTCCATTCTGGAACAGGAAGTTCCAATACACTTTGTGCATGAGGGAGACATTTCAGACTGGCCAGGTAAAAATCTTCCTCCTATATAAAAGCAACTTTTGTGGTGGAAAAATAACTCAACTGTGTTTTATTCCTCTCCTGTTGCAGCTCTGAGAATACCTAGTATGCTGAGAGGAGAACTACTTGTTCTCTGCACAAATATCATTTAAAAAAAGAACAGGGGAATCTCCTTCAAATAACACTGTGAGCCAAAATGTAAGCATATGGCCAATAATAAGAGGAACCTGAAAGCAAGAGGAAAGCTTAAAATGATAAGAAGATTCAGGTTCAGAAGAAGTCTTCTGATGGAAATATTGGAAGTAAAAAAGGCTCCCCATACTGAGTTTTATAACTCCAGGAGCTTAGATATTAATATAGGCCCATGAAATGCATCGATGGGTAGTAATTCCCTAATTCCCTTCCCGTTCCAAATTTACTCTCTCTGATTCTCTCTGCACTTCTCTTGAAGCAAGAACTGAGAGCAGTACCTTAAAAATAAGTGCAAATCTTTTTTTATTTTCTTTATTTTTTAGGGAGTATTTTAGGGGTTGGAATTCTCTTTTGTATTTGTTTGGTTTTGTACTTGGTTTTTGGGGGTTTAGGGGGTTCTTTGGTTGGTTGGTTGGTTTTTAGTTTGGTTGTTGTTTTGGTGGGGGTTTTTTGGGTTTTTTTGGGTTTTTTGAGGGGGTTTTTGGTTAGTTTTTTTGTGATTTTTTGTTTGTGGGGTTTTTTGTGGGTTTTTGTTTGGTTTTTTGTTTGTTTTTGTTTGTTTGGTTTGTTTGCTTGTTGGGTTTTTTTTTTCTGTTGGGTTATTTTTGGTTTTTTGAGTTTTTTTGTTTGGTTGGGGTTTTTTTGTGTTTTTTGTTTGTTTGTTTGTTTGTTTGGGTTTTTGGGGGGGTTTTGTTTGTTTTTTTTTTTTTGTCCAGGAACACCTTAGTGGTGTCTGAGCTGAGAAAGGAAATTCCCTAGACTAAGCTTGCTAGTCTGGGAATCTGCTTGTACTTTTAAACTGACACCAATCTTGTTTTCCTATATAGATTTATCAGTTTGCTTACCTGAATGCATCTGAATTAGTCTGCATGGCATGGTATAGATAACCTCCTGGGTGTGGAAATGCTGTGGGAGCATGGGTAGGAAGAAGATGTCTAATCTGTAGCTATTTCATAGCATTAGCTGGACTTTAAACACTACCTTGAGTTAGAAGAAAGCCAAAATCAGGACTCACTTTTCATTAACTTGCTTTTATACTAATTTCCACAAATTAGCTGGTGTGACTTAGGGGGTAACAAGAGGATAAAATCTGTTGTCTTGTTTTCATCTCCACCATCATGTCCATAGGGAATCCTGAAGAGTTTTCAAGTCGTATATTTCCTTGAAAAATACACTTTATCTAATAAATGACTAGGTGTATCTCAGAGTTTTAATATGGCATTGATTTTAGTTTTAGGCAGAGATTGTATTTAAAACAACAAAGTATTTCATAAAAGTTTTTAACAGCATCCGTCACAGTAGGAAGATATTTAAGTATCAGTAAGCCTTAACTTTAGTGTTCTGAAAGTGTAGAAGAGTGATCCCAAAGGAATGCTGTGATTCTAAGCATCACCTTATGGAGTCTGAAGAGAGCTACACCTTTGGGATCTGTGACCTGTGCCAGCTGGAAAGCTGCTATGTTGTCTAGGATCTCATGGTATATGGTACAGATCACTCAGAAACCAAACCAAGCCTCTTCAGCATCTTTGGACCTGAGTGTTTTACAAAGAACCTCCCATCTTTCCTCACCAAAACTGCTACATGCAGAGATATAGAGAATCTTTAAAGAATAGAAAATCTTTAAAGTGTCAAAATTTTGCCAGTTATATCTTAGTGACTCTCTGCAAGTTGTTGGCACAGGTTAGAATGGCCTGAAGGATTAAAATGGACAATGAAAAGGGCTGAATTTGATTTTATTAAGAATATGCTGGTTAGATCTCCTTCATGCCACTGCCAAGCCTGTTCAAATCTCTGTGCTCAGCAATGCTAATGCTCTTCTCTGCAGATTTCAGTCAGAATTTGATGCTGATGAAAGCATCACCTGGAGCAATGCAGTGCTGAAGAAAGGGAAGAGGATGAAACTTCTACTTCATTATCATCAAACATAACTCTCTTCAGAAGTCCTTTCTGATAGCAATATTGACGTAATCTGAAATTTTAAAGAAAAGTAAATCTGAGAGTCCCAGGATTGGAAATAACTTAGGCTAGGCTTTCTGGCTTTACAGAAATAGACATCTTCAATGTCATAACAATACTGGCAATTGTCAAGTAAAGCCAAAACTGCAACTGGGCTAAATTAAAAGGTTGTTAGAAGCTTGCTGTAAATTTAGATGAACAAAAATTGTTGTTTCATTCTGAAATGAAAAATGGGCCCGTTTCAGCGATGATTACTGGGAAATGTATTAGAAAGCCAATGTCCTGGACAGTCAGTTCCCATGTGCTTTGAACTGTCTTAGTTGATTTGCCAAAGAAAAGTTTAAAATACTCTAATCACTAGAAACATTTTATAAATATTGGATTAAACAGTTCCTATGTAAGAATTTGGGTTCCTATGTAAGACCTTGAACTGTGTAAAAAGAGAGAAAATCAGTGTTAGTGTTCTAGATCTGGATAGCTGCTCACTACAAAAAAACCCACCTTTTAGCTTACTTTTAGTCTTCCCTGGTCAGCATCAGTTTACATTCTACCTGCAGGGGAATTTTCGGATGTAAAGAAGCCATGTAACATGAAATGAGTCTGCTATCACAGTCTTTTCACTACCCAGTATGGAAAATCATCCACAACTGACAGGTGTACATACTTAGAAAGAGATTTGTTAAGCTGTCTGGTATATGTAAAATTTTTAATTCCCCTTTCCTATTAAAGCAGTTTTGAATTAAAGTTGCTCACTTAGAAAGATAATAGTCTGAAGATACTGTGCTCAGCACTTGCACGTGGGTAATGCCAGTGTGTTCTACTTTGCACATTAAACCCTTGTTAATCACAGAGGCTGCCTGCTCTTTAGAAAAAACAGAGTAAACAAAGTATTCTCCTGTGTCCAGCCAGTGTGACAGAGCTTGGGCAGGAGGTGCACAGAGAGGAGACAGTGGGTCCTGCAGTCATTTGGGTCATCATCAGAACAAATGAAATACAGCCTGTGCGGTTCTGCTCTCTTCTGAGATTAATGTAGTTTAAAGAAAATGGAAGAAATTACTTCAGAACATCATATGAAATTGCACTGTTGAAGAGATGGAACTGCTGCTTAATGCAGTGTCCTTAAAAGGCTTTTCGCTATCTTTTCTGAATCATTCTTGCAAAAGCAGTAGGAAAAAACCCCATGGTGGTGGAAGATAACATGCTGTTACCCTGTTTCTACAGACACACAAAGCTAGAAACTGAAATCATCAGGAACTCAACCTCATAAGAACAATCCTGAACATCATCTCAGCAGTTCATATTTACTCTTTTATACACAATGGGAAGGGCTTGAGTTCCTAGTCCCAGTGCTTCAGACTGTTTCCTTTTCTCTTGCCACCCTGAAAGACAGGTTGTTTACATCAATGATTTTATACACTTCTGGAAGAGATTGAGTGAAGAGAAAAGGAATTACATTTCTCATGCTTCAGAGGCCAACCATAGATCAGGAAATTGGCTAAATACCAACAGTCAGCGCTGTTATATATCATATTTATCACCAAACTTGAAAGCATTTGTTGCACACTGTTCCAGGGCCTGTCATTTTGTTTCTGAAGTACTCAGAAAAAAACTTGCAAAATACCTTCTCAAGTATATATGTTTCATTTCAATTTCTTTCCTGCTATGCTTTTAAATCTAAGACCACTAATGATGTCCAACATAGAGCTTACCTGATCACTGACAGAGATGACTCGCAAAAAACTCTGTCATTGGTTAAAAATGATATGGCCATAAAGAATAAAAGAGCATCTAACTGCTTTGCCTTTTGCTGGCCATGAGCCCAGCTGAATATGTAAAAGCACATTAATGAGTAACAAAGCATAAAGGCTTTGTCTTTCTTCACCTGCAATGGCCAGCAGGTGTGATACTGTTTGATGCATGATTCCCTGGCTAGCATCCTTTTCTCCCCTCTTTTAGCTGCTTATGAATTGCTGGTACCTTGTCAGGGACATTATTCCCTTAATCTTGCTTCTGTGTGTAAACGTAGTGCTCAGATGTTCATAAATGATGCCTTTGCTTGCTGTGCTGAAAGAAATGCTATGATTGTGCTGTCTCATTTCAGCATAGCTGTGTAAAATTGTTTAGATGCATCTAAATGCTAATCTAATGGAGCAGCTTAGTCTGGGCTTATGTCATTGTGCTGCCAACAGCACACTTTTATTCAGTGACAACTGATGATACAGAATTCTGATGAGATGGAGGAAAGAAATTCTGTCTGTTCCTCTTCTGGTTCCTTCACTTACCTGAAAAAAAAGACCAAAAAAAAGAGTTGAAGTTCTGCCTAATATATGGTAAACATCAGCTAGCAAAATATTAGTAAGAAATAGAGGCACCCTTCTGCAGAGCAATAGCATCTGTGTTTCAGTTATGCCTTTGTCAGGAAATAAATAAAATTGTAACAGGGGCTTAGAGAGGGGAGATAGACAAAATAAAAAAAAAAAAAATCCCCTCTCCTTGGAAGAAGAGGCTGAATGGACTGGAACTCATTATTAAGAAGGGAGTGTAGTGGCAGCATGATGAAACCATGTTGGTAAGGCTTCCAGTACTTTGTATTTCCACACAGTCCTAGATTGAGGATTTATGTGAATGATAAGGACATAAAGATGCTATACTTAATTTGAAACTGTAGGTGTTGATCTTCAGTTCCCATTTCTTCCAGCCCAGCTGTGGAATAGGACTCATTGCTGTCATGATATTAGGAGATGCACTATAGTTTTTTTTTTTTTTAGAAAACTTGGTTTTGGGAAATGATTTTAATTCAAGATAGTCTAAAGAAATTTTTTTATATATCAGGATTTTTTTTTTAATTTTGAGAAACCCTATTACTTATTCTGTAGGCATTCAAGGTAGACAAATACCAAAGAAGAACACAGTGGGCAATGCCACAGACTACTTGAATTAGCTAATGCTAACAAAGATCTTGGCAAATATGAGACACAAAGCCCACCTTTTTTATTAAAATTTTTTATTAAAATATCTTTGTCCAGAACAGGTTTTGCCATGGGGGAGAAAAAAAAAAGGAACTTAGATGTCTCTCTTCTGTGTTCTTTATTTTCAAATTGCCTCTGATGTGAATCTGTGCATCTGCTTATCCCATACTTCATTCATATGAGTGCAGTTTCTGTAACCTACTTAAAAATCATTAATATTTCCTGATCTCTGACCTATCTCTGAGATATAATTTTCCATTTACCTGTCTGACTTCCAAGAGCTCACAGCAGCTACATAAGAATATATGAAGTGTCACATGAGATCCATAGAGTAGGTCACATACCAGTCCTCTGTTTCTAAATAAAAAAAAAAAATAAATCCTCACTCAATGCAAATTTCAGAAGGTCATTATCTGCTCTGCAAAGGAATAATGTGGAAAACATCACTGAAGTTTCTGTGTTAGGCCAAAGTCCTAACAGATGAGTGCCTCCGCCAAAGTCCTAATAGATGAGCGCCTCCTAGTTCCAGTGTTAAGGGATTTGATGAATGCCAATTCATTCTTCTTTTTCATCACTGTCATGATTACCAGGTTGTTTTTTCTCAGCAATTCGCTTCCAACAATTTATCTTCCTTCTTCCACACTGTTTTTCTCCATAACCAGTGTTTTTGTGTGTCGGAAACTACTTTGTTTGTGGGTATGTTTTTTAAACATATGCATAGCATTGCTATGGTGCAGATTGATACTCAATGTATGGAAGTAAGCCTGCTCATTTTTTTCCTGCTATTTCATGCCTGCTCTGTCATGGCTAGAACAAAAGTTCCTGTTTAGATGAGAATGCTGGTATTCCTTCATTTAGAAAATGTTAGCCAAGACCAGGTTTTTAGCTATGCTTCACCCTGCTCTTTGAGCTGCTCTGCTGCTCTCCAGACAACAGGGTTCAGTTACCCAAAGCTTTTTGAAAATGTCATAAGAGAGAAAACAGGAAGGGAAAAGACATCCCAATGGATTGTAAACTGTTTCAGATTTTAGTCCTTATTCTTGAAAATTTTGAAGGAAACAACTATTCTGGAAATAGACTCAAGGCCTGAAAAGCAGCAGTCACTGAGTCTGCTTTGATCAAATGTTCTAGAAACATTTTATCCACAACAGTCTAAAGATATAAAATCATGGACTGAGAAGCATTGTTGATTTGATGGAGCATTTTAATTTTCATCACCCTCTGCCTTCTGCTCTCCTCTCATTTATCCAAAGATATTTATCCCACAGGGAATTACACCTTCACTGCTGTCTCCCTGGTACCCTCTCTTGCACTCTGCTTACCTCTCCTGTGTTTAGCTCTTTGTCTGCAGCTGAATGAGTGATGTAACTAGGTTGAAACCAGAAGAGTTGTGCACAAGCTGCCCTCAGCTGGAAGCTTGCTGTTTTGTTTCAGAAGTGAGGTTACACTTGCAGAGCTAAAAGCCTATTAGGTAGAATAAATGATATTCCCTTTCCCTATAAATACCACTGTCTTGGACATGAAGTTTGGAGGGTGGAAGAGGCTAAGAATTCCAGTGTAGCTCTTCACTGCCCACAAGTTGCAGAACCAAGAGCCACAGAATCCCAGCTTGCTGCTTTGTGTGTGTCAGGGAAGGTGTGTCAGAAGCTAAGGAGTCCTGAATGAGTAAATTGGTTGCAACACATGAGTAGCAGGCTGTGTGGATTGCATGTAAACATAGAAAGACTTATAAAAGGATCTGAGCTAACAGAGAGTGTCTTGCTCCCTTCCTCCTACCTCCTTCTGCTAGTACCTGCATCCTTTCAAGGCTCCTTTGTGCTGGCTCTGGTTCAGTAATTCAGAAACAACATATCGCCCACTTGTCAAAGCAATAAAAAAACAAAACAAAAAAACCCCAACGAAACAAACAAACAAAAACCCTCAAAAAACAAAACCAAAACAAACCCCTGAATGTATTTTGCTGGTTTAGCAGGCCACTACAGCTCACACAGGGGCCTGATGAATGCTGAGCTACCATCAGGTAGGTGTAGAGCTGTAGAGCTAGGGGCAATGTGAGAGGCCAGTAAGCTGCCCTCTGGGTGCTGGCAAATTCTTAGGTTTCCTATCCTGGGATGCTTCACCCTCCTTGGCTGGTACTTTTATTGGACTTAGACCCAATTTCCAAAAAGGAAACTACAAGTTCAGAAGTACACCTTGATTTCAGCAGATGTCACAGAACTTCAAGAGACAAAACTAATTTCATATACTATATAAATATATAAAAATATATGAGATTATGTAAAATATTACTTCAGTTGTCATAGTTATCTTACTGCTTTTCAGGTATTTCTGCATGCATTTATTTAGATTGTTTATTTGATATCAGATATCTCACTCAAGTACCCCAAAAGTGAATGAGCTAACTTTTTTTTGGGAAAATACTGATGGTCACTTTTGGAGTTGCTTGACTGTGTAGTCTCAGATGTTTCATGAAAAGCCACAGGCTTTAAATACTATTATATGAGGAGATGACTTGTCTATAGGGCAGAGTAGCCCAGATTTCTGGACTGAGTGAAGTGGAGCTGAAGCAGTGTCCTGAAATGTACTGGCCCATCAGAAAACACTCAGGGCACAGAAGTTCTGTGGTATTTGACTGTCTTGCATCCAGCTGTGTTATTTCTGTCAACGTTCTCATGGTCTTTCTTCTGATGGAGGAGTATTTGTGCTGTTAATTTAGCTTGAATGTATGTTTATGACATTTCAAACCAGCAATAAGATAACAAGTATAGGCTAGGTAAATGATAAACAGTTGAATAAATAGTTGTTAGATGCCATGTGGTGGAAGACTGCTGAAGGAGGAAGTAAACATGGTCTAAAGCAGACATTTCTTGTAGGAATAGTACTGAAAATTATTAAGTAAATACTATGCACTTATTTCTCTGTTTACTAAATTTGAGATAGTTTGCAGGAGAAAATACACAATAAATTAAATGATGGTCAAAGTGCAGACCTGGCCCTGGCCCTGAGAGCAGTTAACAAACTTATGAACTCTGGTTTGATTGAAGAAAACAAAGACAACTAAAGATAATAATAAAAAAATGTGCTGGCTGTGGATTTCAGTGTATGAAGAATAAAAGAATTCTAACTTTGGCATGGGCCTCTGTCCAGGGCTGAATAATAATACTGTCAAGGATAATGCAAAGAAAATTGTAATAAATACTAGTGCTCAATTCCTCAAAAAGAGCTGATGACATGTTCATAACATAGCAAAGAGACCTGCTTTTTAACCACCAGGAAAAAAATAGAGAAGCATAATATACAGTTCCTTCCAAGTGGAGACAAATGACTGCTGGAAAGACAGGGGAAGTCCCATGTGTCAGAAATAAATCCAATGTTGGCTAATAATTTGTAAGTGTGAATGGATGATGTGGATTTCTTATTCTAACCACAAATAAAGGACTAATGACTTAAGATAAAAGGGAAAGACTACATCCAAGGAGGGTAAAAATGTCTTTTTATTAAGGGAGTGAAACAGTTACTTTGTATAACAAAGTACACAAATCAATATTAGGGTTTGTGAAACAGAGCACAAAGAAGATGATGGCATTCAGAAGAAATAGGGAGATGATGTCCTTGTATGTGGCAAGGGTGAGATTGATTGAAACATTGCTCTTGAAATGTTTGATCCAATCTGGTTTTCATCATTTGTAAAGGACATTCAAGCGTTTTAGGGAAAAAAAAAAAAGACAAACAATTACGAGGGAAGCAGGTCAGAGATGTATCAAAAAGCAAACAAAAACCTAAAAAATACCTACAGCATAAGCTTTTATATTTCTGTTGTTCAAGTTACCTAACTTGTACTGTGAGACTAGTATGGTTATACTTATGGGTAGTAGTACATTTCAGAAAACTAAATAAAGTACCCCTGTACAAGGTTGTATGATGAGTTATGCAGCTGCAGTGAATCCCAAATACAGGGATGTATTTGAGCCAAAAAAAATTGAAATTCTATGTGCCGTGGTGGTTGTACACAGCAGCAGCAATATCCAGGGCAGGCAGACTGTGCCAGACTGAGCTCATTCAGCTCCTTTTCCACCCTCTGCTCACATCTCTGTCTGTTGGACTCCAAGCCACAAACTTTCTATTTCCTTCCCATCAACTTTTCAAGGGTCATTGCTTGGGTGAAGATGCCTGTCCACAGCTCAAAGTTGTGCAGATCAGCTGGGCAGATTCTATTTACTCTGGCATTCATTTTTACACTAGTAAAGAAAAAACAATGTAGAGGGTAGATTGAAGAAAATAAAATAGGCACCAAGACACCAGTGTGGTTTCTGTTGGTCTCCATTGGGATGACCTGTGTGTAATGGAAGAGGAAAGTTTTGCTAAGTTACTATTTAATTTATAGTAAAATATGGGGTTTGTTTTAGGTGCAAGTTATTCACTTGTGCAGTTGATTTAAATGATTGTTCAGGACTGAGGTCTTATTTTACATCTCTTGAAGTAAAATTTTTACTTGATCAAGAAATATTTTTTGAATATGATGATCATGTTCTGAAGAAGCTAGTATCAACATTGCTTCAATTATTTTCTTTAAATCTATACAATCACTGGTCCTTTTGATAATCAATATGTAAATATGCCTGTGTAATGTCACAAAAACACAGTGGGAGGTAAAAGAGGATTTTATGTGTTGCTATGTTCACGTGGATTTCATAAGATCTAGGTTTTATGTTGGGTCACACCATAAACTGCAGTTTGTACTGGCACATGTGCTGGAGTGTGTGGTAAGGTAAAAAGAAAGGCCAAATAGTGCTAAGACTGGCTTTTGGAATGTCACATCTTAATGTGTGTATTAGTGATATCTATTATTCAAACATCCGCCACTTTAAATAAAGAAAAAACACTTTTAGTAATTTATGAATCTCAAGTGTAAAGAAGACAATTCTCCAGCTAAATCTTATGGTGTGTTATATCTCAGTAACAAAGGAACGGCTTGATGTGAGCTCTGGAACATCATCAGATTATAGTTCATTTCTCATTACATAAATCAGCACATAATTCCTGAAGACAGCTTTATGAAACACTGATTGGCTTATTTCTTACTAGCATTACTATAGTTTATAAAATTAGATTCAACATTTTATTTTCTATTTGTATCACTTTTGCTTCAAACTTAATTATCTTTTTTTTTAATAAAATAGCCAGAAGATTGGGGGTTTTGCTTCTTAAAGTTTAGCACAATGTGGCTTACACTTGTTTAAGGCTTCTTCTATTTATCAAAAGGAAATGGTGTTTTCTGGCTTGCAGAAAATGGTGGGGAGTTGAGTGTGGATCCCTTCAGTGCATCCCTTCAGTGACCAGAAAGGGCTACCCAAAAAGTAATAGTCTGGTACAGAGAAATGAGCTGTGACCTCACAGGTTTACCATTTGGTTTCTTTTACTCTGATGTCTGCCAAAACAAAGATTTATGGACATGGTGTTAATAAGCCAAACCAGGGATGAAGTAGAACAGCAATCTATCTTGACAGCATTCAGCTCTCCACTATAGGTTCAAAATATTAAAAATACTTATCATAAATGAATGAAACCCACTTCTTTCATACTCACTTACTACATAGATGAACTAAGGAGGAAATTTAACAAGGTCTTTTCTTAATTTTATCCAGATAGATGGGTTAAAAGATGGGAGTAATTTCCTAGGGATATGTGAGGAGATTTTAGCATTACATGACCATTATATTGAGAAGTATAGCACCACAAATGGTAGTACTGACTTAAAGACATCACAATTAAAATGAATACTAGGACACACATGTTGGTATAGTACAAAACTAAGCCATAGGAGCTAGTATCCATAATCTAGTAGGATAAGTATATAAGACAAGATAAAAAAGCTTCTGGAGCCATTTGGAGAACTGTATGATGGATGAATGAAGTGGAAAACTATTTTCTTGTGTGATCTTTGAAGGTTTTTGCATCTCCTTCATAAAGCAAACAGTGAGAATCAATTGTTTGCATATATCTTATCATCTGAAATTCAGTAAGTTACTGGCTTTATTGTGCTTCCATATCCTTGAAATGAAAAGTGGGTGGTAACACTGGGCAATTTTCAAAGGCCACTTGAAATCCGTAGAAGAGAAGGCTTTAAGGAGGTGTTCTTGAGTTATTTTGAATCTATTTGAATCTTCCATCTTCAGATTTTAAACATTGCTTTGGTAATTTTAATAGTCAATGGAAAATTAAAATGGTAATGTTAAACTATATTATGAGAGATTTATAAAATTTTAAGGTGTTTATTTATTTTATTTAGGGTGATGTTGTTTTCAAAAATGGAGAGAGGATGGGAACCATCAAATTTACGCAATTCCAAGGTAAGTTACAAACAATTTTCATTACATTATGTATGCAGTTTCAAACTTTTGTGTCAGTTGCATTTGTTTCATGATGTTTTAATTATGTACAATTATTTTGAAAAGGAGCTTCTTGGAAGATGCAGAAAGGAACCTAATAAGTGTTTATTACCTGTTTAAAATGTGGTGTTCTGAACCTTGAATGCTGTGAGGTATTTCCAGGATTTTTTCTCGATTACAATCCCCATATTTATAGAAAGTACTGATCTATAGCAACCTATACCTATTTAAAAAACCCTACTGATCAGCAAAGTATCCACTTCTTAATGCAGTTGTTTGTTTAAAACCAATGTGAATTGGAATTTAAAAAGGATTTTTGTTGTTAAGCTCTTTCAAGTTAGTTTTTGCGCTCTCTGAAGACTCACTTTTGACATTGTGCAACTGCTTGCTAAAAGTTGCTTCAGGAGTCAGTCCCTCAGCGAGCAGAGGACACAAACTGCTGACCCCATCCCTTGGAGGCAACATGCTCCACAGCACAACTCACCAAGCCTGCTGCATCCTCTCAGCCTGCAGGGAATGGTCTCAGCAGCAGAGACCGCAAATGGAGCCACAGGGATTTGTCAGGGGCCATTTGCAGCCAGGATGAAGCACTTGCTGGGAGAGGTTTCTGCAGAAATGGTGATTCATGTTGTACTTGCTTCTGCAGTTTATAGAATGCAATTCATGTGGTTTTTTTCCCAGGCTGAGATAAAACAGGAGATGATTGCGTTTGGATGTCTCGTGAGGGTAGTCGTAAGCTGGCAAATTCTTTTCATACAATGCATGAGAGAGAAGCTTGCTCTCCCTTTGTTTTCAGGAGAGCTCTTTAAACATAATCCTGCTGACCAAGTTACAAAGGCTCGTTCTTTAAACAGAAATTGTCTGATGTATGCACATTATTATTAATGAACAGCAATGCACTCAAGGGGTTCTGTTGTTACTCATTCTGAATTACTGAAGCAATCTTCTGAATTGCTCTTGCCCTCACAGCAGTAAGTGATGCTATTAACTCATGCTCCCGGAAGCATTTCAACCCGCCAAAACTTTGCAGACATAGTAATGTAATTTAGGAATTCTTGCTCAATACTAATGATGAATATTGGTTGCTTCCTCTTCTTCCTCCCTCCTGCCCCCATTTTTTTCCATAATAGTGGTGTTTACAGCCACATGAAAGAATCATGAGAAAATTTTTACAAGAGGTGTTATTCCTCAAGAAGTCTGGAGGAGCTCTAATGCATTTTGCCTAAGGTAGCTACATGCACCCTCCTAGAACATCTAAGTGAGGAGGAAGTTGGGCATGTTCCCGCTGCACATTAAGGATGTGATTTTGGATCATGGGGAGGTGCAATATATGTCATCTGAACTAATCCAGAAGAGCAGTAGAAGTCCAGGATAGCTGATTTTATATTGATTTTTATCTCCAACCATTCAAACTGAGGTTCTTTACAATATTTTCAGTTTCATATCAAATACTATTTAACACCAATGGTTTTATCATCAGCTGAAATATTGTTAGATCAGTAAAAACACAGGAGACAGCCACCCCTTTAAAATCCCTTGCATTTCAAAATTACTATTTCAGAAGTGATTCAGGCACATACTCGGTATTTTGATCATCAGATAAAGGTTTCCAATTAACCCACAGGAAAAAAAAACCTCGGGCATCCTGTGGAGAAATGCCAGAGAAGGGCTGGATATCTACTCATGCAAGCAATAGTCGGTCAACACATCTTAAGGCTCATCTCAAGTTTTGTTTAGTTTCTCACCCATTTTGGAAATAAAGAGAATGTGCAAAAATGTATAAGAAATTGAAATAAGGAACAGTATAACAATACAGATGAAAGCTTCCCTTTTTTTAACTACAAATGATAGTCTAAATATTATCAAGGATTTTTCTGTTCTTCTTTTATTGGTATTAGTTTTGTTCAAAGCTTTTATATGCACTATTAGTGGTATAATTGTAGACATTATTAATTTGTTCAAAAGAATCCTTTATTGGTTAGGAAACTTTCTGAAACATTCTCATTAACATTTAATAATTCTTGGACTATTGGGAAAGTTCTTAGTAATCTAAAGAGGTTAATTAAGTCCAGTGCTTAAAATGGTAAATGGGGTTTTCCTTTGTAGTTATAGCTATTAGGAGTGATCAAACATGAGACAGATATACAACTCATTGGTTAAAGGGTTTTTTTTAAGAAAACAATAGAAATCATGATGATTTCAAGGAAAAAAGACCACATCAAAGATGCCTTGTAAATGTTTTTGTAAGATTAGTTGTAATTATGAATATAGCTTATATTAAATGTATTAATAGCTTATTATCCAAACATAATTATTAGGAATGTCCGGTGTTAGTGTTCCATACTTCAAGAGTCCTTTTTTCATCTACAAAGCTTTATAATTTCTTTAACAATTTAAATGAAACTTGTCAGTTGGTCACAGTTGAAATAATTCAATGCAGAAAAATATAGGAGATAAATAGGTAATCATGTATCACAATATGGCCAAAACCTCTGTTCCTCATTTGCTTGGGTAGAAAAATCAGCAGGGCAGTCTCAGGAGCTAAATTTTCTGTTCTTTGCTGGAAACTTTTGTTTTAATGAGAGTATCTGCAAACATTTTGGCTATGGAAAAAGCAGACAAGCGCATCTGCCAGAGGCAAGGGAAAATCAGCCTGTGAGGGTTCAAGGGGTAACTGCAGTAGAGCTGATGTAGTGTGATGAAATTCTGAATAGCTGGTTTAATTTTGGATCTAGATACAGTTTTTCCCAAACTCAGGCTAGTCATGCATCTTTTTCAACTTCTGTGCAGTCTGTTACTTTTGCAAGTGGTCAAACAGATGGTGCCAGAGATAGCTGTGACCAAACTGCTTGCTGCTGTATAGATCATGAATACCTCCCAGGAATTATTTAGTATGCAACAGAGAATACAAAGCATATGCAATAGCATTTTCTCCTCCTACCTTACTGGTAAATAAAGAGCAGAGTGTTAGTTTAGCTGAGATATCCAATTGATGTTTGAAGTTGACATCCTTCTGAATGAATGGCAAGTTTTCCATGGGTGCAATTTAAGAACTCTTCTCATAGTCAGACACATAATTGAAGTAGGTGGTCAAAACCTTTTGTCTAGTGAGAGCTGAAAAAGTGTCCTGACAACTTTTGTGGGCGTATCAGGGAGCAAGGAGGGCAGTAACAAAGCTGAGATTGTAGATTGCTCTCATGTGGGAGGCTTCAAGAAGAGATCTATACCTGTCCTTCAAAATATTTCACTTTGGCAGATCCTTTCTGATTAATCTGACTGGGGCCTAGAAGGCACCTTACTTTTAGTCAGACTCCTATTTCTGTCAGGCATTAAACAAAAGCTGAGATCTGTGTTGGAATAGGTTAAAGAGGAAAATCAAAGAATTTTAAATAAATACAAATTAAATGTGCAGAAATTGTGCTTTGTGTAGATAAGAACGAAAGTCTGTGGTACTGTGTATTGGAAAAAACTTTAAGGAAGTGGGTTATCACCTGCTGTGTCTTTCTGGAAAGGATTCAAGCGTTTCAACTCATTTAACCAGGTAATGTGGTGTGCCATTTGTTTGTGTTGAAAGCTGATCTGCACACCAAGCAAGAGGGAGACCGGGACTTGTCAAGTGTAAAACCTTTGGTCTTCTCAGAAAAAGCCTTACTGCACTTCTGCAGTGAAAGCCCCAGATATTCTTCTCTGAGTTTAATCAAAAGAAGTGGATCAATAAATGTTTACTCTACAGTGAATAGGAAGGTATGCAAGAGCCCAGGATTGCTTTCCTGGATCCTCAGTTCATCTATAACTTCGTCTCCAGGGGTGTCAATCCAACCCTGGAAAAGTTTCTTTCTATTATTCTAAATACATTCCAGCATACTCTTAACTACTGTGGGTTCTTGCTTCCACAAAGACTCATATAAATAATGAGAATAATTGCCTTTGAATATTTTTTTTTTAATATTTAACATCTGTCCAATATATATCCCAAAGAACCTGCGGAATTTTTTTTCTGTGATAATGTTGAAGGATAATTGTCCAATGAATAGAAAATATTTAGCAAGAACTCTGAAAACTCAGCACGCACACACACATATATGTATACATATATATGGAAACTGTGGTGTCAAATATCCAGAATCAGTGGATTCATGTTTCACAGCTTCTGCAAAAACTTAAAAAGTCAGAATAAAATTTCCTTATAAATATTAAGATCTTTAAGATTAAGGAATACCTTCAGATATCTAGACATGAATTTAGGAAAAAAAGTATATAAAGAAATTCAGAATTCTGTTGTTTGAGCAATTTTTTAGTGATTTAATGATCAATAAATAATTGCTAGTGTCATGTAACGAGTAATAAACACATAAGTTAAACAATGGACTGTTTATCCTGGGCAGAGGATTCTGAGCTGGACCATTCTGGAAAAGATCACCATATAATAAAAAACTATAATTTTTCAAGCAAAACAGCAAATTGCTGAACACACATCCTAACGGGAGGTCTTGACTGTAGTCACATGAATGTGTGATTTGTTGACGTCTTGCTGGACTATATCCATTCCATTTTTATCTCCATATGAGCAGTGTAATTTTATTGCAACTGTCCATACCTTAGTGACCAGTGGTTTTTTATCTCAGTAATAAATTCACAGAATCATAAAATGGTCTGGGTTAAAAGGGACTCTAAAGAACATCTAGCTACAATCCCCATGCCATCCATCTTCCACTAGCCCATGATCTATGTGAATATAAAAGTATCCACAAAAGTGGCCCATTTCAATATGGAGAAGTATACCAAAAAGAGCTCTGAAAGGGTGTGCCTTAAATCTGGAGTCACTGAATGTTGACATTACTCATTAAGAAGATTAACGAGAATATATAATTATCAAAATGTACAATGGTCTCTGGGAGACTCACCAAGAACAAGGGGGACTAGACAAGGATTCAAACAAATATCAATAATTTGAAGAAGTAACCAAGAGAAAAAGAATGCTGTTTTTTTAGTTCAAATGTCTGGTGCTACATTGGGAGCAAACTTTTGGACAAATACAAAATGGAGAGCAATTCACCAGTCTATAGTTATACATAAAAAGGACTAAAGATTACAGTAGGTGAATGAACATGAATAAGCAAAAGCATGAAAAGGTAAAAAAGAAAATTTCTGCACTGGGATGTAAAAATAATAGCATCCTTTTAATCTCCCTGGTGCCAAAAGGCTGTAGCTAACTACTCAGTCTATTGCTGATTTAAGAAAAATGTGCAGAGAAAACAGAAGATTAGGAACATACCTTAATACAAAAACCAAAATATCTAAGCTTAGAGAACAGGGTCAAAATGCATGACAGCTACTGATAAAACAGTTTCTTGTCCTTGCCTTCATCATCTGGCTGAGAATTAGGAGATTTGAGTAGGAGTGAAGATTTGAGCCAATGTTAGGAAAAATTTCTTAATGAAAAGGGTATTTAAACTCTGGAAAATGTATAAAATTGCTATCTTTGGAAGTTTTGAAAAACAAGTTAAACAGACACCTGGCATGCTGTAGACATATTCATTGTGCCTTGAGACAGACAAATGACTTTTATTACATCTTGAGTTCTCTATAACTCCAGCTGTGTTTCCTCTTTTCCTCCTGTGTTTCCAACTTCAGCTGTTGCTCCTCTGCAGTGTCCATAATGTGATTCTGGAACTTTATTTACAAATACTTGTCCATTTTATGCTACTAACACCACTTGTTCTATGTCTCTGTGTTGTTTCTAGTAAGATACATAGGGTAAGCATGAAACCCTAGAATTGTGATTAGGGTATTTTTAAGGAGGAAACATATAATTTAATTACTCTTCCAGCATCAGTTCTGTGTTTTGTTGTTTTCTTTTTTTCCTTTAAATCAAATTCATTTGGACATAAATCTTTTGATCCCTCAGCCAAAACTGCTAATAGGTGTCAGGGCCACTTACCCTTTGTCTTCTGGTCTATCAGTGTGGATATTTTTTCTATGTTGTACAAGGATTTAACAGGACAAAATATGAAAATCATTATCCAGATGTATGTATAAATAGAAAGAGGCAAAAACTACAGCTCTCCTCAGTCAGAAAGTGAATTGAAGCTAGGATTTCCTAAGCAGATGCTAAGTCTATGTTATGAGTGGGTATCTGTATCGGAACAGGTGTGTGGTTTGCACTCTGAGATCCAAAAGGCAATGTTTCCATGCCTGTTTGAGCTGGAGGGTGTCTTTGGACCATAAGGTATAATCATTGCATGTGGATTTATTGTCTATCAATTTGTCATGCCTTTCATGAATCCATTTATACTTTTGGCCTTCAACACATCTACTGGCAATGGGTTTCACAAAATGATGATGCATGTAATGATTAAAGCCCTTCCATCTGTTTGTTTTAAATCAAGATGTTTAAATCTGTCTTAGAATTTCACTGGGCATACCCTGCTTCTTGTGATGTGATAGGCAGTGAATAACTGTGTCTTACTTTTTACACATTGTTCATGTTTTACAGATCTCTCTTATCAATGTGTCTCTTTAGAAATGCAAGTCTTTTTCATACATTTGGTTTTTTCATCATGTAAAAGCTGCTCTATAATTCTAATAAGCCTCTACATCTCTTGATATTCTTTTTTTTTTATATTCTTGATATTCTCTCTTGTGAGAGCTTAAAGAGAGCCACACACAGCTCAGAAATGCCCCCCTCCATAACTCATATTTCTGAATTACCTTGCTTGCATTATTTTAACTTCTTTCCCAATGTTCTCTTTTGCCACATTCATCCTCATTTTGGCTCTTTGGCCACTGGTGAGCACAGCAGTGATGTTTTCAAAGAATCAGCCACAGTAAGTCCAGGGCCTCATCCTGGATGCTCTTAATTACTTAGAACCAACAGCTGCATTTGTATACTTGATATTCATTTTCTCTTGTATGTTATGCTGTACCTCACTAGCACTGAACATCACCTGTAATTTTATTATCTTTATTTCACTCACCTTTATAAAAGTCTATGGTTAGATGAACCCATACAGGAAATTATATTTAATGTATGTTTATAGCTGTTTTCCCCTTTTATTGTCAGATCTTTTTGACACATTTTCTGTTCAGTTTTTGTTCTGTTCCATACCTACCAGAAGCAATGTTTCCCCTATGCCAGTTGTTTCTCTTGTAATCTGTTGGCATTTTTTATTAGTAATTGGGGTTTGTGTTCATTTGATTTGTTTTTATAAACACAGAAAAGTGCATTAAAATTCAGGTACCCGGGTTGTGTACTTGAGATGTCAAACTGAAGAATTGACAGATAAGGGCTAAGGAAATTGTTTGGGGTCTCAGGGAATTATTTACAAAGACAGATTAATGCAATTAAGAGTGGGGAGTTACTTGAGTCACCTCCTTTTGAACAAGCTGTATTGTGTGGATATAAACTGCGAGGCCAGGGAGGACACGCTGGAAGGGGACACTGATGTGCAGCTGCTGGTAGTCATGGCAGCTCCTTTTGTTTTGTTCTGTTTTGTTCTGTTTTGTTTTGTTTTACCTGAGCTAGCTTTAAACAGGCCAACTGTGGTGCTGCAAGCTGTGTATCAACAGTAACATGGAGCAGACTGGAAGCTGGAAAGATGCCCAGGGGCAAGATCAGTGGTTTGGTAGGTAACCTTTCCATTGGGAGCACAGCTATGGGAGGCCACAGCTTTGCAGCTATCAGCATTCAAGCCAACTAATTTCAGGCTAGCTGGGTACTTCCGTGCCACCCAAAGTTGCAGTGGGCAGGATGGGTTGCTGGGAAGAGCTGCATTCATTGTTTCCCCCAGGTGCATGTGAGGAGCAGGACAAACCTGTTTATCACTGTGGTTCTGTGCCTGTGCTGTACAGAGAGGTTCATCCCTTGAGAGGTGGTTTGAACTATGCAAATAATTATTACTGGGACAAGCACGTGCACTGTAGAAGAAGCTGTCATTTCCATAGGATTCCACTTCAGTTCATTCAGTGTACTCTGAGGCAGTGTTTCACAACATCTGATAAGTCTCTGTCACTACATTCTGCAAAAAATGTCTTAGGCGATGTCTTAATTACCGAGAAAAAATGCAACTTTCAAATGCAACAGCAAAGAAAAAAATGTTGAAAAGCAATGGAAAATAATTTTACAATAATTAATTTCTACCAGAGACTGAAGTATCCAGCTCCAAAAAGTCAACAGAAATTAGTACCCCACTAAAGAAATGATGTCTAAGAACCTGAAAGAATTATTAGATTTTTCCTTCAGAGCTCCCTGACTTCCACTGTAATTTAAACTTTTTTTTCCTCAATTGGCATTGAGAATCCTACTTCTACTAGAGTTAACTTGTTCAGATGTTCCATTTCCGGTGATGGACAGTGCTGTCCCTCCCTGTCACCAAGCAGTCCTCCCTGTATTTTGAAGAGGGACAGAGGTTTTCTTGAGGGCTGCAGGGCCACCATGAGCTGCTGCTCTCTGCAGAGCCATGTGCTGGCACATCTCTCTCCTTGACATCTCAGAGATATGCTTTTTCTTGGAAGAATTTATATTACATAAAAAGATTTAAAAAAGGTAAGGGGATAAAAAGAGCCAGAAGACTTACAAGAAACTCATGAAATTCTGGTATATATTATGGGAAAATATTTAATTTGGTGTAATTAATAGAGAATTCCGTCTACTGCAATGACATCATTCCTAACATGTAGTTCAAATATTTCCTCAAGATATACAGAACTGTGAAATAGAATAACTTTAATTCTGAATTAATAGAAAAGAAGAAAATGAAGTTCATCTAGGTCACTGAAAGGACATGGATTTTTTATTTGACATTACCATTTGAACAGACAAAACAGAGAATTGTTGAGTAGCCCACCAAGCCAGCATGCTAAGGTTTGAGTAGTCGTAGGCTACAGATAGGAAGATAATCATGTAAAGTCTAAAATATTTCTGAATCTGTGGAATAATATAACAAAGTATATTTGAAAAAAATTTCCTTCACAGAACTACTTCAAGGATGGTAGACAATATCATCATGGTGTTATGAGAAAACAACTCTGATCTATTACAGATAAGGGAGATGAAAATGGAATTTTATTTTTTTTAAGAGTGAAGATGGATTTATTCACTGTGTAGGTAACTAAAGGCAGTTGTAATTTGTATGCTGCAGAATTCATATAGGCATTTGGACTAAAACTTTGAGAGTACAGAAGCAGTTTAAGTCAAGGTATTAGCTCCTTATTAAGGGTACAGAAAGGCTAAATTGCTTTTTAAATTTACTAGTCCCCTTTTTTCATCCTAACAATAGTTTTGGTTTTTTCTGCCATTAGAAATGTTTATTTAATTTCAAATCATAGAAGATCATGCTGTCATTGTATTGGCACCTATTTCTCTAAGCTGATATTTTAGTTTTTGAAAAAATAATCTATTCCGATATATCACTGGACCCTGGTTGAGAAATTAAAGCATTCTGATTCTGTCAACATGCAATAGAAAATGAGCAAATGTAATTAATAGATCTGGGAGAAATCTTTAGAATTTTGTCTAAATGTCTGACTTTTGGTAGTATTTCACAATGGCACAGGTGTTATTTTCTGGCTTGAATCTTGTTATTTAATATAACTATATTGAATTTGTTACACATCTGTGATAAACATCTCTCTGTTTATTTTCAGTGTATTTTGATGATGTTCTCCAATAGGAATTTCTCACCTTCCTTTTGGAAAGAAATGAAGTAGGGAGGCCAGTTCAGCAAATAGTAGCTTTTCATTTCTCTATTCCAGGAGTCACTAAAGACCCTTTGTAATCTCATATTTTGAAGAAGCTAATTTTTCAGAGTTTTCTATTATAGAGTCTGGGAGTCAAAAAGCCCCACAACAGCCACACCCCATACATTTTCAACTTAGGCAAAACGTTTTTTAAAAGCTTACTATGGACCCTAATGTCCCCTTGCCCCTGCAATGAAAGGACTGGGTTATACTTTTCTTATTCTTGAATTACTGTTTCAAAAATTGAAACCAAAGGGAGAACATGAGTGTGGACTGTTGAGAAAAATGTCTGTTTAAAATTCCATCCATCTTGGTATTTGTTATCTTCAACTGGAGCACATGTATAATTTTTTCCTTAAGTGATTATAGAGGACAAGGTATGAATTCCTCATAAGCAAATTATTTCATTAAATTGATCTAGTATATCTACCTGCAACAAAGTGATTCCACCACAGATGATTTAGCAGTGATTTAGTTCAAACTACTGCCAGGATGAAAAATGTTTTGAATTAATACTGTTCGTGTAAGGAACAGGGTCAGGCAGAGATATAGGGAACTGTCATTTGTACATAAATCTAAGTGCCATTTTATATGATCCCCAGCTACTGACACGAAGCTGTTTGATAGCTTGCTGTGTTCTCCCTTTTTTTCCTCCCTACTTTGTTTAACCTTTATGCCATGGACACATTTTTCCTCCTTGAGGAAAAATGCTTTCTGCATATCCAATTCAGAGCTATTCAGGCCATGCTTGACCTTGACAGACTGTACAGTCCTTACTGGTTAATCCTTTGTGTATAATTATCAATTTACTTTTATTTTACCAAATCTGGGACTTGACTGGACTCACTAGGTTCTCTCAGAAGCCCCACATGACATGGGAAGCACAGGGACAGTCTCCCTGTCAGTGACTTGGCCACTGCAAATAATCTGGGATCTACTGATAAAGACTAGCTTGGAGGATGAGGGAGGGAGCAATACCTCACTGAAAATGTATCCCCTAAACTCATAGCATCTTTTAAGGTCATCTCCAAGGTCATCAAGCCCAACCTTTGACTGATCACCACCTCTATAAAATAGAGCCTGGCACTAAGTGCTAGGTCCAGTAATTTCTTGAGCACTTCCAGGGATGGTGACTCTTCCATCTCCCTGGGCAGTCCACTCCAGTCTGTTCCAGTCCTTCTGCTTTTGCACTGAGCAGGCTGGATAGCTCTTCCTTGGGAAACCTATATTCCCATCTATAATATAGTCATGATGGATCCTTGCTTCTATTAAAAGTATACTATAGGATCCAAATTAGTAATACATGTACCCTGCTCGGGCCATTTTTAAAGCTGAGTTATTTATAGGCCTGGTAGGGCAAATTGCCCTGCATACTGCCCTGACCTGTGTCAAAATGGAAAGTTGAGTACATCAGGGGAAGCAGGTCCCTGTTCTCCTCAAGAAAAAAGGGTCCTGACGTACACAGAGACCCTAATCCTCAGCTAACCAATTTCACTGTTTTAGAATGCTGTTTGTACCACACAGGCTATAGGATGGAGCCACGGAGAGCTTGGTGGATTGCAGGAATGTTGCATGTTCACAAAAGCTGACCACTCCCCTTTGAAAATGAAACGTGTTTCTCACATTTAGGAGAAAAATAAGGAGAGGCTTCCTGCACAGAGCAAGGGGAGTTAAGCTTTCCTCTCATTCTGGCCCTTCAAAAGGTCATTGCAGAAAGTGTTGTAACACAAAGTGATTTTAACCTGCTTCTGCTAATGTGACATTTGGAGCATGGCTGTGGCAGTCTGATGTGACAGCAGGCAAATGTTGCGTTGTGCTGTGCTAGTAAATGGCAGACAGCCTGATAAAATGAGGGACTTACTCACATATTTAGTCTGTGCTTCCCCTCTCCAGAGGAAAAGACTTTGAAAAGTCTCGAAGTGTGAATCCCAAAGGTCAGTAGATGCACAAAGGCCTTGTTGAATTCAGAGGAGAGAACAGAATTTAAACAAAACAATTTGTGAATTTTCACACCCAGAAAATGTTAAGTAGGATTTAAGGCTGCAGTTGTGTACAGAAGCTATAAATCATCAAAAGCTTTTTACCTGCTCATATCTAGGTTTGATAAATTCAGCTGACAACCTAAGTGATAACCTGTAGACAAATGCTAGATTATTTCCTGTGTGTTACAGGTTCATTTTTCAGCACTTTAGAGCTACTTAAATCCCTGAAAGACTCAAGTAGCTTTAGTCCATCTGATTTACTGTGCTAGATAAAATCAGTCGTGCACATATCTCCAATTGTGGACTGACTCTGGAGAGAGTGGGGTTTACAGAAACATTAGTTCTGGAAATGACTGTGGGCTTGCAAGCCACAAATATGTAGATAGGTGTCCTTTGAATATAGAATGCCCTACTGATGCCATGGACGATCGTGTAAGCTAAATATTTCATGCCTTGCCTGGTCTTGAGCTGGACTTTTGCTTCTGTTTCCCTTGTTAATACATATTTGAATTATCTTTTTTTAATGAAAATTCAATTTACTTTTTTAGCTCTCTATATGTATCTATTTGTATGGAAGAGACTGACTAAATGAAAAGAATGCAAAAGATAAAATGTTTGGGGGGAAACACAACTGAGTTATGCTTTTTAATTTCTAAGTCACTCAAGAATGTTGAAAATGCCACCCAAAGTGGATTTTCCCAAAGATTAGCTCAGCTGGTCAGAGCATGGTGCTACTGATGCCAAGGACATGGGTTCAATGCCCACATGGGCCATTCACTTAAGAGTTGGACTCAATGATCCATGTGGGTCCCTTCCAACTCAGGATATCCTGTCTTTCTGTAAAGCTAGCTGGCAGCCAAATCAGCCTAGACATGTCCCATCCCAAATGGAGCAAAGCTGAACCCTAATTTTTTTAAAGATGTAGTAGCCAGAAAAATGCATCTCCTTGGGCTTCATAACTGGAGATTTGAGCATGTAGGCATTTTTCCAAGCTTTTCCTCCCTTAGACCTTTGTCTTTCTCTTTTACTGAATAAGAAAAAGAGAATAACAGTCTAGGTAGGATCATTGCAAAGTTCCTCAGCTCTGCCTTGTGAAATTTAATGTAGAGATTTACTTAGCATGAGATCCTAAAAGGAATAAAAGTTTATCTTAAATGATCTGTCAGGTTCAATTTATTCACATTAATTGGCCTGGAGCTCTTCCATTTAGCAAAACCTTGGCTGCTCTTGCATGGGCAGAGTGCTTGGAAGGAAAGGCTCGTTTTGCTGCCTAAAGATGCGCCCATGCAAAGCTGTCCAACCAGCATCCCTGGCAGGGCTTCCTATCCCACAGGGCCATGGACAGATGTACTGGGAGGGTAGCTTTGGGCCTTCACAGTCTGCCTACATACCTCCTGGTGCTGGACAGCAGATCCTACAGAAATATGTACTGCCTCTTTCGTGACAGATTTGAGGAATTCAAGAAATGACTGGACCTGGCACTTGGTGCCATGGTCAAGTTGACAAGGTGGAGATCAATCAAAGGTTGAACTCCATGATCTTGGAGATCTTTTCCAACCTAAACGATTCTGTGATTTTACCATTATGAGCAGCCTTCTTGCCTCAAACAGCACAGCTATAGCCAGGCATGGGTAATGGGGCAAGGTGCACTCCAGCCTTTGGGCTGATGACAGCTGTGGACTCTGGACATGCATTAAAATTATGCACGTTGGAACCCCGGATATAGCAGTGCTTCTCAGACAACTGCAAGCTGCAGATGCAAAGGATGGAGACAAGAGATGATTTCTAATCATCGCCTTTCTAATCATCACCTTTGCAGCACCTGTTGCTTTGCACTTTCACTGGCTCACTAATATATAGACTAAAAAAACAGGTGTAAAAGTGGCTCATCATAGTCTTCATTACAATATAATTAATTGTCTCATGACTGTCTGTAATTTACATTCATCCAAGAGGCACTCATTCCAGGTGACATTCATATTCTCATAATTTTGGGTAAATTTAGAATGAAATATTTATGCTTCATTTAAGACTACATATATGCCTCTTGTTAGCTTTCCTTTCATCTTGACATTGCAACTCTTATTAAAAACAAGCAAAAAGTGGGGAGACAGGAGTAGGGGAGTGAAATGTTACATTTTCATGTCATAAACCAAGTACTCAAAACTCAAAAATTACAGGATCAAAGGTAAAAACTCACAAATAGTTTTTCCGTCCATTCTAAAGTATAAAATTATTAATGTTGAAAATCTCTAGCAATGAAAAAGTTACAAGCAGCCAAGGTAAACTCAATTCAAGGGCCAGATAAGGAAACTGGAATTGTCTGTCCTGGCAGACCTGATTTTAACTGGGTGAGAGATTAGGTCACGGAGTCTTTTAGTCCATGGCTTTTAGTCACTTTGCATTAAGAAAGTGAAATTCTGTCCCTGCTTTACATTCCTCAGGATGGGGATGGAAACACAGAGTTGAAATATTTCATAATGTTACTCTAGTTCAGTAAAATTATTTGCCACTTAGCATTCCAAATAGTTTCTTAACTAAAACAGAAATGGGAAAGCTACCCAAGATGCACAGAAAGGAAATACAGTCTCCAGGGTTCTCTGAATTTTCCCTTTGTCAATACTTTTTTATTCATCTTTGTTGAGATCCTTGCAGAGCAGAGATGGTTAAAAAACTAGGAAAAAAACCCTTGAAAACTGGGTTTAATTCTTGCTGTGGTAAAACTGCTAAGAATTTTGCAATTGGGTAAATTTTTTATAAAAAAATAGTGATATGCATATACTGGTATCTCAGATTTGACATAAGCATGTCAAATATATATGATTTGACATAAGCATCATATCACATATATCACCATGTGTGTATTTTCTACTCTTTTTAGAAGGCCAGTAGCAATCAGTCCCTGGAATAGTGGTAAACTCCTTTGTGCTTTGACTAGAACATCCTCCTGTGTATTCCCTTTTCTCAGATGGTATGAGTTTTCTGGGAATTGTCCTCATCTGAGATTTGTTAATTGCTGTTCAAGAAATTACCACAGATTTCCCAAACTAAAAGATGAGGGTGTCTTGTAAAGGTCTGAAGCAGGAGGAGAGCTTCTTAGCTTGTACACATGATAGGTTTCCATCCTATACTACAATGTAACAGCCATTCTCAATGATGGGATTTTTGCCTGTGATCCATAATTATGAGGCTAGAGAAGGACTAAAGGGACTATTCAGATTACATGTTGGCCAGATCATCAGGTAACTCTATGTAATGGTCAAGTAGTAGAAGACACTGCCAGGACAGTTATGCCATACACATTTCATTTTTCAAAACAAGCTAGCTAGATGATGGTGGATAATTAATCTCAATGGAATAAACAAGGACAAACAAAATGGAATAGCTGTTTTTCTTTTTGATCTGGAATGGTTCTATAAATTGTGCTGTTACATAGAAATCAATAGCTGATCTGTTAGATGGATAAAACCCAAACAACAGATAAAATATAAATGAAGCTGCATCACACTGAATTGGGTCAAATCTCATTGGAAATGGGTCAGACCTTTAGGAATCATTCCCTACTGTTGATTATAATGAGTGCACAAGGTTTTAAAACCAGCTTACAGCTTTTAATCAGCAGTAGCTTATGGTATGATGAATTACTGCCGTGTATGTGCTGTAATTAAACAGTGCTTTATGAAGACAGTATAGTTGTAACACTAAACTCTGAGATTGGTACAGCAAAGTTCTGAATCCAACCTGAAATATTAAATTGATGGGCATTCAGTGCTTCAGCATCTTACACAGTCAAACCTGTAATGAGACAGACAACGCAAGAGACCTCGTTTTGCACATGGATTAAATACTCATCTGTGACTGTAGCACCTTTTAACTTTTTAAGGTATTGATCCACAGCCTACTTTGATCTTATAGTATATAATCTGAGCCAATGTTAAGTACCCAAAATATAGAAATTATTTTCTTGAGGCATATGAAATGCAAAACTTTATTTCCTTCAAGAAATTAAGTTATACCAGGTGTGTGATAGCCTGCTGCAATGCCTTCTTCCAGGACTACAAATGAAAAGGGTGTATATAGAATTTATTTCTTGCTAAAGTGTCTATACAGTTAAGTGTGTGTCATTTTGAATGGGGTTTTTTGTGGATTGGTTTTTGGGTTTTTTTTTGTCTTGACAAATTTACAAATTCACTCTGCTTGCCAAGAAAATGAACTTCCAAATTTCATTATATATTTGTTTTATTTGATAACTGAATATTATGGATTTAATTGAAAGCTATTTTAGTCAGTTTACCAATTAAATGGTAAGAATGTAGATCCTCACCCTGTTCCTTAGATGTTTGCTTGATCTTTATTTCCCTGCATGCCCATATTTACACCAGCATTTATCTGCTCCAGACTTGCACTAAAATGTGGCACATCTAAGCCACGTCTAAGCCCTAATATCTCAGGACAAATTGTTTTCTGACAAAATGCAGCATTGCTCAGGATGCCCCCATACACAGCAGACAGACCACCCACATAAAAAGTGCATAATTCAGATGTTGTTCCAACCTCCACTTGCTGTATAAAATGAATTTACATCAAAAACTCCTTTATTCTGAAGGTACTGAACTGCTCCTGAGATATATATGAGGTTAATTTCTAAGTCTTTCATGCTTATTCTTTTTTGCTATGTATCAATAACTAAATATTAATTTACCACAAAGAAAGAGCAAAATGACAGTCCAGAAGCTGGGGCATTAATCTAAACTGGGGGAAAACTGATTTTGGATCCCTCATCCAGATTTTTCTGAGAGGGAACTTAAACCATTATTTGATGGATCTCAGAGGAATGTTCCTGTTACTGATCTAGGATGCTGAGTGGGGCTAGGGGAAATTCCTCTTTCTTGTCACAAAAAAGTATTGGGTTAGAGCTAGAATATATCTGCACTGTTAATTATGCCTATATTTGTTTTTGACCTTGCTGCCTAGGTCATTGAATCTTCTGGCTAACACAAGTGGAAATAGAAATGGAAATTCCTTGACTTACATTTGAACAGTCATAGACCTTTGAATTACTTTATTAACAGGAAAAGGTACATAGTTAGCTTAAAGTAGTTAAATGGTAGGAAATGTCAAGAAAAATCTTAAGCCCAAATATATCAGTGCCACAGGAGTCATGTCTGGCTTAGCTCAGTTTTTGTTGTCTGTGTGCTGCACTCTATTTGTACAGGTGTAAGTGACAGCAGGATTATTTTTTTGTGAGCAGGTATTGTTTTCTTTAGTGGCCTCTATGAAGACCTTTCTTTCAAAGCTGTGCTGCTGTGTGTGATAAATCATTATGTAAGAAGGGAATAATTTATTAGTTCTGTGTTTGTTTTCCTTCACTTTTTATTTGTAAGGAGGTAATCTCAGGAGATGAAACCTGTGTGATATCCATGAAAATTCAAACAACTTATCCAGATATCTGCATCTGGGTAAGTTGTCTTGAACCACCTTAAAGAAAGATGCAGACAGTTCCAGAATGAAACTAAATCTTATCCTTTGGTATGTGTCTATAGCAAATCAAGCAAATCATGCTCTATAAGAAGTGCCTGTCTTCCTCAGCTTCTTGACAGAGACCCCAGACAAGGTAGCTGTGATATACACCACACCCACTGAAATTTGGACAATGGAATCCCACCAAATCATCTTCTAAGTAATGAATAGTGTAGTGGCTCTAAAAAGGAGGAATTAACTGTGGAAATAAGTTAAATGAAGCCCTACCCATTTGCTTCTTCTGTAGGTTTACAATCATCAATCACTTCCCATATATTAGTGTTTAAATAACCAAGTTCAGACACTTATTTTTTACTAGCTTTAGATCTCACAAAAATAATTTGGTGCTGATGAAGAATAAATGAAACAAAATTAAATCTGAAAATATGAGAGTCCTTGCTAAGAAAGCTGAAAAAGCCCGAATTGTGTTTTTTTAGTAATGCAAATTGAGATTAAATTAATTTTAGATTCCTCCCTAACACAACAATTTGGATAGCACAGCAAATCTATTTCCTCAGTTCCTAAAACTGGTAGTTATATCATCATGAATGACTTATTGTAGTATGACCAGGGAAAAAAGGAGACTTTACCATCCTAATTTATACTGCCTCGGTGCATAAAGTTTTCTTGTACCTGCAGATCATGCTGAATGTCCAGCAGTATCCCATCGAGAAACCAGGAAGCTCTCAGTGAGGTTTTCAACACCAGGCTCTGTTGCACCTCTTATCCTCTCTATGGCAAATTGTGAATGGAAATATTTATCCAAATTTTTCACCCATTAGGCTCACTTTAAGGCCAGTTGGGAATAACAATTTGCTTCCAAAAATTGAGCAAATTAGTTTTTTTAAATAGATAATGGTCTGATAATTTGTGTATTTATGATGCCTGAGCCAAGGTAGCTGAGTTGGTAACCCAACAGCCTGTGAAAAGCTGTGACTTTCTTGTGTGTGTTGCCTTATGTCTTCAGCAGTCTTGTGGAATGTGTCACCTCAGGCTAATGGGTAGTTTTGGAGTGAATTTTACAAGCACAGAAATTGTTAGTGCTGTACCTGGGTTTTGGACACTTTGTGGGCTCCCTGAGGCACCTCACTAATTGCTGTGCCTGACTGTGTCCCCTTGTGCCTGTTCCCTGCAGAAAGCCAGTTTGCTATCTAGTCACCTCAGCAGAGATTCCTGTGTCTCTCCCTCTCAATGCATTTGTTACCAACATAGAATATTTTAACAACCACATCTCTAGAGTAACCAACCAACCAACCAACCAACCAACCAACCAACCAGAAAAAACCAAAAAACAAATGCTGTTTGATTATAAGTATGTCATTTTAAATCTTTCTTTTAAAAAATATTTAGTAACATTTACTGAATTTTGCTATATGTAGTAATCCTGTTTAACATCTGGGAAAGAGATTAAATATTTCAGAATTTATATTTTGTATTTGTTGGTTTTGCTTGGCAATCAAAGGAGATTGCAAGATAAATTTATTTGTAGTAAGAAAAAATCATTTATGCAGTATTTAAACCAATAAGTTGATTTCATTAATTCTTTATTTGTTTCCACCAAAAATTAAATACTGACAAAAATTGTAATTTAATTTAGAGACAGTTTATTTTAAAACTGGCTTTAACACTTTCTTTTATTTATGATTTCTATAAATCTATAGTAATATAATTTTAGAAAAATATTCTCCTATCTGGCATGCTCTTACACAAATTTATTGCGATAATTCTGTTCAACTTTATTTTCAAGAGGCCTGTTTTCTTTCTGATGTAGAACTAAATTAGTCATACACAGTTCCTCTAAGAAAATGTCTCTGGTAAGAAGCAGAGAAATTCAGATGGTTTTTCACCACTTCAAATTATGTGTATAGTGCTTTCTTGATTGTTAAATTACACTCTAGGCTAGGTCAAGGTATAGAATAATTTTTATTTTCAAGTGGATAGGAATTAGATGATTTAGAAGCATATTACTGGGTATCAGAGAGCAGATAATTTTATGTTTAAGCTCAACAAAAGGTTTGTATGGGGTGTAAAGGAGGTTTTTATTAAGAAAAGAGGATCAGGAAATTGGACCTCTTTAGAACAGATTTACCCAATTTCTCTTACTGAAGTCAGTGAGTAGGTTTTCACAAAACCAGTATCAGCTATTGAAGGAAACAGACAATGCACAAGGTAGAGCATGATACATTTAGCATTTGTTTTCAATTGAATGCAATTATCTTTCATCCAGAGAGGTTTTTCAGCATGTCCTGTAAAAATCTCCTAAGATATGGAAAGACCCACTGAAGGAAATTAAAGCAGTATGTCTGAGAACATCATGTCCCAAGATAAAAAAAAGAATAAACTTATACATTATCAAAAATACAGTATCAGTGTGTATTTTCTGTTTGTTCGTTACTTCATTTTCATATGCAAAATCAGGAAACTCAGAAGGACAGTTTTATAAACAAAAGTCTCAATCTGAGTAGTTATTGCTGTTCTGTTGATGAATTGCCACTTTTGAACTGGACCCAGCTGAATGATACCTGTAACTCTCTCTTTGGACCTCTTCTGAAAAACTTCAAAATGGTAGAGAATGGTTGTTTTGGTAAATGGTAAAGGGTAAAATAGTTGTTTTGTTGTAAGAAACTTAGATATGATATTAGGGACTTAACAATAGGTGAAAAGGTCTGTATGTAATATTTCTTTTGGAGGTATGCAGGCATTAAGGATAAACATGGCTGGCTGTCAGGTCTCTTATCTCTCCAGCATTGCCTGCTGTAACCTTTGGCAATGAAGCATGACAAGGCTGTGTCTGTGTCCTCCCATCATTTCTCTGTGCCTCCCACCACCTTTGCCACTGTTCACCAGGCCCGGCATGGTTGCCTGACCCGGCCACCGAGCTGTGTGTCCTACAGCTGCACCTGTGTCAGCCTGCTCTCTGCTCTCTCTCTGGTCTCCCTTGTCAGATCTCCCAGTCTTGCAAAGTATTTTTGGGCTGTTGAAGGGGTGGAGTGGGGCACGTGTCAAAGCTGTGAAAGGATTCAGTATTTTCAGAGTAGGCACATGAGCAGGAAAGGACTGTCATTCATTGGTTAGTCTAGAAGAGCCCATGAAGTTTTTATGGTAGGTCCACCGTGCTTCCCACATACACACACAAGAAATACCAGAAAACCCATGACATGCTACCTTTAAATAAAACAGCATCTTCAAAATCTGCAAGAATGGGGGCATTCTGCACAGGGATGGAACAACTCAAGTGATGCAGCAGGTTGTCATGGTCTCAGTACCACTGAGACTTCTGGTCTCAATACCAGAAATGAGAATTGCTTTCCCTATGAATTGTAATAATCCGATCCTTTACAGCTCAGGGTTGAAAAGCACCTGCAGAAACAGTCCATGAATAGGATACATGAGTTATAGAATCTTTTCCATTTAACTAAGAAAATTCCATTTCCAGGAATATATCCACTGGAGTGTGCCAGAAATAATTCAGCAGAGCAAAGGCAAAGCAAGTTGGTGCTACACATGGAAAACAGAGGTGCTGCCAAACAGCAGAGCTCTCCCCATCAATGGTGTGATTGAAAAGGAGCCAGCAACTCCTCTTGCAGCTTGGCCAGTGCAGAGGGAGATGCAACACAAGCGCTGTTCTGTTCAGCAGCTGTGTTTTCTCCCATGTTCACTCATGGTACTGCTGCAGTGAGGAGTAACATGATCTGGTTAAGTGAAAAAGTGATTTAAGCAGGGTGGGCTTAAAACCAAGGCAAACCTTAACTAAAGCTCTGCAATATGAGCCATAAATCCTGGCCCTCTGACGTCTCTTATTTTTCCTGGTACTGGTTCTACCAGAACCGTGGCCAGGATATCTCTGTTCCTTCTAGGAAGCCAGATGGTAGAGAACAGTTGTTTTGGTAAATGGTAAAATAGTGGTTTTGGTTTTTGTTTTTTTGTAACATCATTGAGGTGAGGAGGGCATCAGGAATAAGGAAAAGATTGTAGCTGGAATTTGAGAATACCAGATTTCCAAATATGCAAGTGAAGATCCAGGGACTGGTCTCACACAAGAAGTGTGATTTCTCATCTCAGATGTGTTTCATATGTTTGTGGCTACTGCTTGCTCATGAGTTTTGACCTTTATTGTCTTACATCCCATGGTTCTTGTTTAAATCAAAGTTAATTAAATTAGAAACAAGAGATTTGTGATAGATTTTTCTGTACCTACCCAAAACACAGGGAAGCAAGAGAACATTTTCATATCTTTTACTGAAAAGAAGTAACAGCACTTGACTTGCATTGATAGCTCCTATGAATTTATACATGATATTGCAGAAGAAGGAATTGTTTATAAGAGAGTGAAGAGACAAAACTTGTGCCTAAGTACTTTTTTAATACAGTTTTGTACTGAGATTCTTAAAATTTGGGTAAAGATGTATTGTCAAGTATGTAACTGTATAAAACACATGATAGATTATCAACAGATTATCATTCTGTCCCAGTCTTTTTGTTTCTTTTTTTTTTTCTTCTGGATACATTCTATGACTTACATTTCTATCAAATGCTGTAAATATCAAGGGACTGGTAGCAGTTACTCAGATGCATATGCACATAAATTGTACTTACTCACTTCAGATAAGATTTAAAACCCCTTCTCATACTTTAATCACTATGGTTTTGACTTTCAGACTTGTCAGAAATAAAGTTAATGGGACAACTGACTTCTATAACTTACAATAAGACTTTGCTATCAGTTTCAGGGAAAAGTTTATCAAAATGTTTTTAAACTGTTTTTAGCCTTACCTTTTCCCAAAATTCTGCTTCCTCTCATACTCCAAACTAGCTTCAGCTTTCTTCACCTACAGTTTTAACACTGTCTTAGGCAAAAGGCAAAAAATTATATTAGAACAGTTAGACACTAATCCCTCTCATTTAAAGCACTACAATTTTTTTACTTTTGATCCCACTTGTAATGAAAAACCAATGACATCCATTTTATACAACAGTTTTCCAAAGTTTTGTGCATCCTATGGGGGTTATTTAATATAATATTTTATGCCCAAATAATTTAAAAATTTCTATAATTCTTCAGTCTCATACTGCAATATTCATACATGAGAAAAAAATGCATACTTCTGCTTTTCATGTTTTAATCAGCTTTGCAAGGATTTTTGCCATATATTGTATTTCACTCCTACAGGCATAAATCCTGTCCTAACAAGACAATGTTGCTGTATGCTATCAATTTTCTGAGCAGAATAGATTCTCTGAAACTAGGAGTGTTTTATCAAATTGTTTTCTCTTAGTACAGGAAGGATCAATTTTAATTCTGGAAACTCTTAGAGAAGTGTATTTAATGTTATGCACAAATAAAATGCTGTGCTTATGCATAAACACTTTTGTGCTCTGGTTGAGCTTTGCCACAAAACTTTATTCCAGAGCTGTCTGTCAGGTGTATTATATAACTGCTCTATATTAATTATTAAATCCATTATTATTTGAAGTAATTATAGTTTAATGGCTGTAGCTTTCCACTGCAGGCTTTTTCTCTTAATGCTAGTCTGCTTCCTGTAGCTATTCAAACTCCAGATGAAAAAATAAAAGGAAAAATAAATCAGAATTTAAAATGAAACCACACAATGATGACATATACCATATTTTAAGAAAATTTTCAAAGCAATCATTAAAGATAAAATCAATGGGTTTCACTTTAAAACAGTTCTTTGTGTCTTAGACAGTCTTCTACAGCAATTTCTCTGCTTGTAGTAAAATGTTGTTCCTAATTAGTGCTCAAAGGAATCACTGTTGGACCTTTCTCCTCCTTTTTTTATTTTTTTTCCAGTGGATTAGTACAAAGAGATTACTCAAAACAGGTTAAAACAAGTGGAGGTTTGCTGAAGCAGCAGGAAAAAGGAGTTATTCCTCTGGAACTTTGACTTTTAGCCAGTTCCAGTTGGAGTGGTTTCTTTGTCTTGAACATAGGATCAGCTTACAGGTAAAAAAAGCCAAATATGACCAAACCAAAATAGTTTTCTCAATAAGTTTTCTTTTGCAAAGATTATTATTTTTGAAGGGTTTTCCCCCCTGTAACTTTTAACATCTTTAGATTTTAAAATGAAAAATAATGAAATAGTAGTGATGATAAATTTTGTAATTCAAGACTAGATTTCATCCTACTAAAATGTACTTGTAGGATACGGTGGAAGTCAAACAACTCTATCAATATGAAAGGTGTGGATCAGGGTGGGCTAAATTCTGACTTGGCCATTATCTTATGTTTCAAAACTGCTTTGGTCTCATCCTGATGTACAATTCACATATGTTTATATAAAAAAATAAAAAAGCATAAAATGGAAATTAATAAAGTGAGAAATATCCTTGTAGGGGTCTATTGGGCAGGGCTGCTACACAAAACATTTCAAATCCTGTTGTTTGAAACCCCACCACTCTTTTTGTAGACAGCAGCCTCTCGTGAGTGGGTTCCATCTTCTGGATCTTTCTCTTAAAGCCTGTGAGAACTGAGTGGGGCATGGTCATTTTTTCTCCTCTTCCAGTCCTTGAGGTCATGGGGCTTCTCAGCCTCACCACCTGCACCCCTCAGCCAGTGCCCCAGGCTCTGGGTCTCTCACATATCTTTACACTCTCACATATCTTTACACTTTCTCATAGCATCCCTCCTCCTGGTGAGTAACCCAAACTCTCCAAACTTCTCAGGTGGCCTCATGGGGATAGACAAGTAAATTGATTTTGAAGAGGAATTTCCCAGCAGCCACGACTACTTGTAAAATGCATCTTTACCCATGGCAGGGGGTTGGAACTAGATGATTTTTAAGGACCCTTCCTATGATTCTAAAACACTGAAATTTTCAGCCAGGCACACACTTTCCTCACTCAAAGAATCATGAAGTTCTTGGGTTAGACAGGCATCCTGGCATTGTGTAACACTTCTTGTTCTCTCACTCCCTAGAGTGCAGTCCCTAATTGTAGCAGTGACAAGCCTGTCCCTTATGGGAACAGAGCGCACCTCCCTGAGGACAGGAAAATCCAATCTGTGATCCCATGTGACTTTTGCATGGGAAGTTGATTGTCAGGGGAAGGCTAGGGCTGGAAAATCTCAAAGACTCTGATTTTTGATGGCTCTTTGAGTGACAGCTGTCTTGTTTGTCTCAGCAGCAGAAACAGAAACAGTGATCTAGGGGAGTATTGCTACTTGGGGGTCTTTGTAGTCTCCCCTATATCTCAGTAAGTGTTCACTTGTAGTTGCAGGTTACAGCACAAGTGGGCTTTTTGTTGCTCTAAAGTTTTTCCTGAATTATTCCCCTACAAGTCCTGAATAAGCTATTTGGAATAAACCAGCCTGGATAACTCAAAACTGCATTTCTTGTACAGGAAAAAACTTTGGCAGCTACTGTACAAATCATAAGACAGGAAAGAGCATAGAATTTGCAGTTTTGTATGAATGTGTTCAGCACTGCCTCAACTCCTTTATTTTGTATCTTAGGATGAGGACAGTGGAAATTTTGCCTTTGGCTTTGACCCTGAATCATGAAGAATGCTCTTCATGAGCTGCAGTGTTTTCACAGGCCACCTGGTGTAATGGCAAGAATGGTAATTCAAGGACATAATGAGTAGCTGAGATGTAACACACATAATATGCACAGCAGCTGCTGCTCTCCCGCGTTTTCAGGCTTGGTAACTGTGAAACTACAACCTTTAAATAACACCCTCTTAACTCTGTAAAAGTTTGAGGATGCAGTACATAAGGAAGAAGCCAGAGCATCTTGGTTTAGGGCCTCTCTGGCTGGAGAGCTGGAGCAGAGCAGGCACAGCCTCTGGGAGGCTGCTCAGCATGTGCTGAGCCTCCCTCTGCCAGGGGAGGGGAACACAGCCCTGACACAAGGTGAGGGAAGGCCCTAATTATATAATCATAACTATGTACCCAAATGGGCCAAAATGGAGTTTATGTTTCTTCCCTGCATGGTGTGGGATCACCAGAAAGCAGGCATGCCTTGCTAAGTGAAGGGAAAACAGCCTTGCTGGGAGATGTGGTTGCTGGCATGATCCTTTGGTCTAGCATACATCTTCTACTCTGGGAGACATTTTTATTTCTGTCATGTTGTGCACTTAAGTTTGGTTATCATTTAAGTTAGCAAGGGCTAACCAGCCCTCACAAGGAGAACTGCATCATGCAGCTCCTGCTGTACGTCTGAGCAGTCACTGAAAACATAGTGGCACAGACTTAGCAGCCATGCGGAGGGCAGCTGAAGCTGTCCACAGACCAGGGCTACTGTCAAACTGTTGTGCAGTGCATCACCACACTGACAACAAAAGCCTCTCTGGGAAAAGGTAACCACATCAGGCTTTTAAGTAACTGATGTGGGTTTTTCAATTTGCTTTTTCTCCTGCAAAAAATAATTGATATTGCACATGGAATTTAGAATTTTAGTTACATAAGTAATGGGCTTAGGTAGTTGTAGCAAAACATTTCTTTTGGGCATGCACAAGAAAATCAAATTAAATTCTAGAGTATTAAGCATAGCAGAGGAGGAAAAGGTCACCTTGATGTCCTTTCTCATCCAATCAGAGTATGTAGCTGGGCTGGAGTCAGGGTCATCCAGGTCCCTGGGGATCCTGTCTTTACTGTCAGGATATCTTCTATCACATCATCTGTCATGTCTCTATGGAAAGCTTAAATGCTGAGCTAGCAGATGGAAACTGGGCTTAGGTCACTGTCTTGGGTGTCTCGATTTTTAAGCTGCATGTGTACTTTACCCTGGTAAGTCAGAAAAGACTGACAGCAGTGCTATTCCCTGGTTTTTCTTCCCTAAATGACACTGCTTGGTGGATTTGATTTAAATTCATGAGTAACTTTTGGCATAACTGAAAAAAAAAAAAATCTGGTAATTTCATAATGATTCAAATCTTTCTTTTGCCAGACTATCCTGATAGTGCACACTGTGCCTATTCAGACTGAGTTTCTAGGACACCAGGGACATAAAAATTGCATTTATTCCCCTTGGATAAAAGATGTGGATACACTAATGCTCTGTCGTCTTGGGTTTCTTTGGAAACACCATAGATTTTGAAATGGGTGCTCTGCACTCTTGTGGTTTGCTGTCCCTTACCTTTGAATGAGTGCAGTGTCATGGTGTATTTTGAATTCTGCCTCACAGTCTCTGACATTTCAGTGCTCTGAAATCAAGCTCAGGGAACAAGAGAACGTGGCCACCGCCTCTCTCACTGCCACCTCCACACCCTGCATTGTCCTGCCTTCAGTTGTCCCTCTCCCAGAGAGACTCTGACAGATGGAGCTGCTGCTGGGCCCTGGGCTGCTGCCAGGGGGGCTTCTCTGCACATCAGTGGTATCCATGTCCAAACCTGTCACTGCCTGGATGGCCTTTCCAACCTGGGAAGCTCCTGGGAGTTCTCCTGGGAAGTCAGCCCAGGCTTGCACAGGCTGATTCGCTCACACACCCCTGTAGGAAATGGACCAGTGTATGACACAACAAGTAATGAAATTGAGTTATCATTTATTAATAGAGCAAATGTCTTCTCATGATTGCTGCCTGTAGTTTTATATGGACAATGTTATTTCCCATCGTAACTTCTGAGTCAAGAAAAGCCTGTTGGGTTTGGACTCTGCCAGGAAGTAACTCAGAATGATAAATGGTATAAATATCAATTTTTGTAGACCATGCTACATTTAGATAAATATTAATATTAATACTAAATAAGACATGTATAATTACACCATTTGATTTTAAGGAATAATTTATTTTGGCAAATAAACTCCCAGAATGATGAGGATTTGCATTCTCTGAAAAGTTAATCAAATAAATAAAAGACAATGAACAGTAGAACAGAACAACCCTTGGCTAGACTAATATATTGCAGTTTTTGCATATCCGTGTATCCTAGAACATAATCATACCATATCCACTTGAATATATATTTTTATCTTTTAATTTACTTACTGGAGTTGATTCAAATTACTGACATACATTTCAGGTTATACACTGTGTTATCAGTCAAGATTTTATGCTACAATTATTAAGTCCAAGAAAAAGTGTGATCTCATGTGCAGCAACCTCATTTCAACCTATCAAGGACTTTATTAAGCATCCTAAGAAACAGGAACGTCTATTCAGAAGAATTAGTGTAAGCTCTGATAATTTGCTTCAGCACAACTGTTGTTATGCTTCATGGATGATCTGCCTTCATTTCTTTATATTTGTTTATACCTTTATATTTGTTTATACCTTTCTCAATTTCCTGAATGAAAACTATAATGATGGTGTTAATAATTCCCATTTAAAGAAATAATTGTTTTAAACAGTATTTAAGAGCTATTATATAGCTCTTTCTTTGATAATTAATATATAAATATCTAATATTTGTAGGTGTTAAATCCATATGAACTATACTACTAAATTTCTATTCAGAGCTAGAAGTCAGTCTAACAAACCAAGTAAGAGACAGAAGTATATTAAGGAAGGTGAAAACAAAGTTTAAAAATAATCAGTAAAAATAATTTTTGAAAGCTCATAAAAATGCAAATTCTTGAAATTTTTATAGAAGAATCTTCTTGGACTGCAAAATTACTAGATCCTTTTATGAACTCAGGTTATTTAATTATATTTTATGTGCTACTTGCTTGCTTTGTCCTTTTGACAAAATACTATTACTAACATAGTGAAATACACCCAGGGTTAAGACTCCTTAGCTTTTATCCTGACTCTAAGGATGCCCTGTTTGGCCTTTATGTGGTCTGACCTTTCTGTCTGTTTTGCTTTATGGATGACTGAAAGATTTATGGCCAGAGAACTGGCTATGAGGAGTAATTATCACTTGTTATATATACTGCTCTCATAACTCAAGATTTCCCGTAAGCTCTGTCTATATGTTTCCAAAGCAATGCAATCTAGGATTTCATAAATAAAATACATAAATAAAACTTTAAATGAAGGAAATAGCTGTGCTGCAGTTAAAGATGGAAGCAGCATTTCTCAGGGCAAAACGAATTTTAAAACTCTAATTACAAGGGTAAAAACTGTCACAATTCAAATCCTTGCAAAGGTAACATGTTTTGCTTCCTTGAGTCTTTCTTTTCTGGCAGCTTCTGCTGAAGAATAATCTTCTATCTGACCTGACATTTTCTTCCTTATTTGAACTGTGATTCTTAATCTCAGCATTTTTGTCTTTAAACAAAGAAATGGTTGCCTGCAATTGAATGAAAAAGGTTTTGCTCATTCATTATTTATAAGCTTCTATTGTGATTCTTTTTTTTTAATTGGAAACTTTCAACTGGTGTTGGTTATTGCTGATATGTGATAAGGATAACTGAAAAGCTTCTCAGTCCTATCTGACAAGGATACATTATGAAAGTTAAGATTGCATTAATTTGCTAAGACTTTCTACATGATCCACAACATGAAATGTTTCAGTATTTATTCTGAAGGAAATTAGCTTTCCTGACACTTAACTTCATTCATTATTGTAAAGGCATTTGAGACGGCATTTCCAGTTATTTGGTAGATCGTTATTTCATGGAGCATCTTTCAAAACAAGTGAGACAGGTAAGGCAGGTTAGCAGAGACTTTGCAGGCAATTTGCACAGGATTTATTGAAATATGGGAAACATTCTCAGCTTTGGCATCAGTTTGCAGCCTCCAGCTTAAGTTTTTCACTGTTTGTGTTTGGTCAGTCTTCTTTCCCCATGACTTTCTCTCTGAACACTCTTGGCCATAGGATTGCTGTCACTCAGTGCAGCACATCATCTCTTCAGGAGCCTTCCCAGGAGGCAATGGAGGCAATGAGGAAGAAGACCTAAGACCCGTTAGTGACAAATGATTGCTAGGTGACTGGCAGTGTAAAGTGTTAAAGAAAAGCATTCACTCTTTAAAAGAGAGTGTGAGCAGAAGCTAAATTGGAGAGCGACAAGCCTCAGGACACCATAATGTAATGTGTCAGAGCACCCTTCACTCTCTGTGCTGAGCCCATCAACGAGTTGGCAATAGCTTGCTAATGGTGAGCTTTAAGACAAGTCAGATATGTCTTTGAAAGTGTGAGTACTTGTGCAGTGGCATAATTTTTCATTCATATCTAGGAGACTGATTTGAAATTTGAGATTAACATCTGTCGTGGTTTAACCCCAGTCAGCAGCCAGACCCTACAGAGCCACTTGGTCACTTGTCTACCAGCAGGACTGGGGAAAGAATAGGATAAGAGCATATTAGAAACAGGATAAAAGCATAGAACTCAGGGGTTGACATAAAGACAGTTTAACAGGAAAAGCAGAAGCCATACACATAAGCAAAGCAAAACAAAGAATTCATTCACCACTTCCCGTGGGTAGGCAGCTGTTCAGCCATTTCCAGGAGAGCATAGCCCCATCACATATAAAGTTTACTTGGGAAGACACATGCTGTCATTTCAAGCATCCTCTCCTTCTTCCTTCTTCCCCCACTGTATATCCTGAGCATGAGGCCATATGGCCTGGAATATCACTTTGGTCACTTGAGATCGCCTCTCCCAGCTGTGTTTCATCCCAACCTCCCATGCACCTCAAGCCCCTTGCCAAGTGTCAGTATGAACAACATAAAGGTCTTGACTCTGTGTAAGCCCTGCTCAGCAAGGACAAAACCATCTCTGTATTATCAACTCTGTGTCCAGCAGAAATCTAGAACACAGCCCTATATTAACCACTGTGAAGAAAATTAACTTTACCCCAGATGAAGTCACCAGAAAACCTTTCCAAATTTTAGAGCCATTCTCTTCTTCAAGTATTTCAGGTGCATATGGACCATGCTTAGTTTCACCTGTTGGCAAACTCTTCCATTCTTCTGAGATCTGATGACTAAGTATTCCCTATAGCTGCCAGCAGTCCTGTTGAGCTGTGATGCATGAATAAGGAATAATGCTCAGAAACTAAATGATTCTGTTGTAGGACAGGGTTTAATAATATTAGTTCCTGAGACAGGCTGCTTGATTATGCAGCAAGATTTTCTAAAAGGCTAAGCATCTAATCACTCCCACTGAATTAGGATAGTTAAACAAAAGGGGCATCTGGAAGACAGTGGGAGAAGGGATTGTTAAACAGGAAAGTTTGAGGGAGTACAGTGATAATTAACTGTGTGGATGAGTAGGAGAAGTTATATAAAAAAAATTTGAAAAGCTTTACAAGGAGGAGTCATGGAGGCAGCACCTTTTTCAGGCATGGTTTTTCAGAGCAAACTAAGACCTAGGTACTTTTTAGTAGCAGTAGTACTTTAGAAGCAACAGAAAAATAATATTACATATAGCTTCCAGCTATATGTAATATTATTTTTCTGCTGCCTCTAAATCAAGCATAGCCTGTGTACTCTAGATGAGAAACTTCTGTGACCCTTAATTTTCTGGAGAATAGTCCATGCTAAGTTTATTAAATTTACCTTAAAATTTACTTCATATTTGTTAGAAAGAGAATACTCATCACTTGCTCATATTTCTCTTTGTAGTTTGCATGGAATTCTAAGCTTATAAAGAGCTGCAGTGACATAACAGTGTTCTTAGTTGTGTCAAGCTATTGTAAGCTATGATGAGCTTTGAAATCCTTAATCTTCATTTGGAGCCATGTGGTATAGGCATTGCAATGATCTTAGGACAGACATGTAATTTGGCTTTATTGTAGCATAGACATAGTTTTTGCATGAGTATATCCAAGCAGACATATAGGAGTTAATGAATGGATATGAATATCAACATACATATCTTTGAAAGTTTTTAGAATATGGTGGTTTTTTAGAGGGGCCTTTATAAGCATAAATTGTACTGGTGCTTATACCGATATAAACATTTTTGTGTTGGCTTAACTGCATCGCCCTGAGAGTTATTTGCAGTAAGACTGACATAACTGAGGGTGCTATTAGCTTAGTTATTAGTTAGCTAAGCTATTAGCTTAACACTGAGGGTGTTATTAGGTGCAGTGTCATTGAAAGCTAGACAGCATTGTCTACATAGAGGAAAATAAAGGAAATCCATCTGTCCCATCTCTTAGGCATTGCAAGTGCATTTCTCTCCTTAAACACTTTCAGTAGAAACTGTCTTCATGAGGTGTGAATAAGTACACTTACAAAAATGTGGTGAAAATAGAAATTATGACATATAGTGAAAGGAACTGAAACTAAGAATAGTCTCATCTGGAAATTCTCAGTGTAAGTGGAAAACAGTCACACTGACAATCATAATGCTGCTGTGCATTTTGGTAAATTTGTTTCATTCAGCTGATATATCAGTTGCAGGATTTTTTTTTTGCTTTTCTTCAACAAGAACATGTAACTACCTGATATGCTCTTGAAAATCCTCTGTAATAACTTTGTGAAATGTGAGCTAATTAATTAAGTGGTAGTGAGTCAATTTGTGTGGAGTTGCTCTAAGTGGGCTATAAAATTCTGTAATAAAATATGTAGAGAAAAACTTTTCAATATACCTGTAAGAGTATCTCATTCTTTGTTGTCAGAAGTCTTTCATCTTGACCATATAAGTAATCTATTCTCTGGCAATTAATTAACAAGAAGAGTTGTTTATAATTCCGTGAGAATTATAGGCATAATTTACAGTGACATTTTTCTGGGCCAGTTTTATCTGGGTTGATTAGTTTTTATACTTTCCTGTTCCTCTGTGAAAGAACAGCTTCAGATTCAAGTTCTGAAATTTCTTCACTAATGTCATGGTACTGACAAACATCATCTCACAACCCCAGTACATTCTCCCTCATATTTTTCTTCTGCATTTTACAATGAGCTTCAATACAATATCTCTATTATGATTATGGGAAGATCTAGTTAAAAATAATAGAAGCACCACAGAAAGCAGCCAACATCATATTCTGAATATTCTGAAAAGCACTTTGTTGGTGTTTCTTTGAAGGAGTTCTACTTTCTCCTGTCCTTTTGTTGTTAACACTTAGAGGTTTGACAGATATGAGCTACATTATACAAATACTATACTAACTTTAATAATTCAGAATTTCCAGAGGCAACTGAAGGGAATGGCACATGGAAAAGTGAGCTTGCAGTCCCATCCTTAGCTGTATTGACTTGGGCAAGAGAGAAGAAAACCACAGTCCTGCCTTCTTGCTTCCTTTAATTAATATTTGGAAGTGGCTTTGTCAGTGATCAGCACTTGTGCTTGAGGATCTGAAAAACCAGACACTGTAGTTGTCCTTGCTGGTAGAAAAAAGGATCACAAGAAAGCTTTTTGTGTCTTCCCCTCAGCACCCTTGTAATCACACCATAAAATGGATAGTATATCCTTCCTCTCAATAAAAGTACATTTTATTTCCCTCACAGACTAATTTCCACAGTTGTCACTACTTTAAGATATCAAATATCTTTATGGCTCTTCTTGACTTCAATAAAGTGTGGCATATCCTCTGTGAACTGTCCTTTCCTGTTGGTAAGGGACAAGGCATTGATCATGTGGTTTCCTGGTAGTAAATACTGGGGTTTTTTAACACGTTCTTGGGTTTCCAAGTCCAAAAATCTTGCTCTTCAGGCTGCCATAGAAGCTTGTTTCTCTGAATACTGAGCTCTGTTCCTACAAGGGTTGGCTCCTGGTACCCAGGCTAGCCAGTTATAGGACAGACACATTCTCAGTGTTACTTCACCTGTGAAGGAAACCATGTAAGAATTTATAAGTGTTGAAAAGAAATGGCATCATCTGTCACACGAAATAATCACAGAAACACTTCCTTAATTTCAGTGCTGTAATCAGACCACAGATTTACACTGGGTTTTCGTATATGTTTCTCCACCTGTTATGTGCTTCCCACATCTCATCTGGTCCCAGTACACTCTCCATACAAGTGGTTGCAGAGCAATTACTCATTTCACTTCTATGCTCATTGGAGCTATGAGGCTTTAGCCTGTTGCTGTGAAGCTGGGGCTTGACCAACACCAAGGTGTGTGTCATCCCCTTTGCTGTCAGGAGATGCTGTGGACTATCTGGTATCTAATATGCCCGCCCTATATCAATATGCATCTGATGTTTTTCTCTCTTCTCTCTAGGTTGTGTTTTGATGTTTTAGATCTACAGGTAACAGCTGTCATTCTACAAATACAAATGGAAGTAGATTGGTTCTGGTTTTCACATTAACCATTTTAGCTTTTAGATGACTAGTGGGAATATTTTTTTTTGTCAATAATTGATTAGTGTATCTATTTCAAAGTGAATGTTCAGTCTGTGACAGAAATCATAAACTTATCTTCACTTAAGTATGTGATGCCATGTGGATGGGCTTTGTGCAACTGCTGCTGGACATCAGCAAACTTGTCTTAGGTCCATCCAAGTGGATCATACTCATGGGAAAGACAAATAATTGCAAACTCCAGCTCTTGATGAGTGTGCAGTAAAAGCATAGGACTGTCTGTCAGATTTGCAGCTCAGCCTACAATTTCTTGTAGATAATTTAAAAAATATAGCAATAGATATAACAACATAACAATAAAAATAGTTGTTTGTGTTAGGGAAATTTTTGCCTCCTGTGAGCTCTCAGATTAGTATTAGTCAGATTGTAGATTTTACTAAAATGGAACTAGATGCTCTATTCAGCAGAGCTGAACAGGCAAAATCACTTTGAGTGAGAGAGGAGAAAAGGTTAATGTGGAGCTGTTGGGTGAAATAGTCTTTCCAAATTTGCCATCTAGTTCGAGATCATCAGCTCCCAAAATCAGCGTCACAAATAGGGTCATGAGCTCGGAATTTAAATGTGAATTGGGTTGTGCATGCCCAGACAGAGAGGCCTGAAAGGAAATTTTTGTCTCTGCTGAGCCAGCTCTTCAAAGAAATCTTTAGCCAGTGGTTAAATCTTTAGCCTGGGGTTTGTAAGTCTCATCAAAATGTAAAAGTTTTAGTGTAAAAATGATAATTCAGTAAGATCTTGGACTTCAAAACCATACCAAAAGCTCAACAAAAATAGCAGAAAATAATTGATGCCAGATGTTATCAAAAGTGTTGGATAAATGCATGTCAGAGATCCAGGTACAGTGGCCAAGGCAGCAAACAAATAACTTATTCTATCTGCATACTCTATTCTGTCAGGTACAAGAAGACCGTAGATGTGACAACAGTCCCAAAATACCAGATGAGACTAACTGTAAAATTTAAACTCAAGTTGGTGTTGGCTTTAATTATATAACAGAGTGTGTTTTGCAGTCAGGGCACTAATGAGTTGCTAATTCTCACTTAGAGTAGGAGATTTGATTCCCAGCATATCTGCTAACTGGCCAGTCTGCTCCACACTGGCTGGAGCATGCCACCATGACTCTCCTGGGAAATACTTCACAGAGAAAGATGTCCTAGTTTTTTAAATGGGAGGGGAATATGTGATTTAGCTGTATGTGTTCTCCCAGTAAAAATGTCCTGCATGGTGTAAGCCAGTAAGAAACTCTGTGATCTTTAAGCTGGAGATGACTGTGTCCAATAGAAATTTCCTGATTATGTAAATGAGTTCTTAAAAATGCTTTACATTTCTTTCAAATACCAGAAATGTTTCTTTTAATGATGTTAGCTGTCTGGCATTCTGATTTAATTATTCATGCCTTATTCTTTCATATTTCTTTTCCTTTTGACACACTGTCAAAAAAGAAAAAATCAGTTAAATAGTTGAGAGCATGTGAACTGCCATAAACAATCACTCTTGTTTGTTTCTCTGCAGAACAAAAAGAAGTAAAGGTGGGAGAATACAATGCTGTGGATGACACATTGGTAATAATCAACAACAGCATCAGGTTCCAAGGTAGGAGACAAAACTGGAAAGAGATACAGGAGGGATACAGATAGCTGTATGTAGTTTGTAAGACTATGTACTCTTAAAAAACTGTTTTAGGATCTTTAATATCAAATGTGTGACAGTGTAGAAAGTAAAAGAGAAAAAATGCTTTAAAAAATAGAATTCTGAACAGAAAATTGCAGTGTTTTGGTATTGTATACTTGGTTTTTATTCCAATGATAAGGCAAAATCAAATTTATATGTGTATACCAATGTTCTTTAATATTTCAAGAAGCAGGTTCTTCACCAATAAATAATGTTCTATTTCACCCCCATTTCCCACTCCCCCAGGTCATCTCACCTGAGGGTGAGATGTTTCATGTTCTGTGTTTGCAGATGCAAGAAGGAGGTAGTTGTTTTCTTTGGGAGGTGTCTGTTAGGTCGTTAGAAAATAGGTTTTCAAAATGCTGAGGCTCGCTTTAAGATGGCCCATGGGAAACAGGGCCAGAGAGGGTTTTCAGGCCAGCAGCACTCTGTAGATCCACAGCAGGCATATAGCATTTCTTGCTGTGGCTTCCTGCCATTTTTTAACCCATGCTGCTCCAATATAACCTGGGGACTTGCTTGGCCCTCAAGCAGCTGGAGTGCAAGCATACCCATGGATTTAAGAGCCTGTGGTCATGGCATCCAGGTGTGAGCTGAAATGAGTTTTAAGGGTGTCCCCTGTTGAATATAGGCATATACCTTCTTTTCAAAGCTAAATTTTAAGATTTCATCTTAAACTCTGCTATGGTGCAGTTCAGTGAGAGAAAGTGAAGTTGGCTTTGTGAGTTCTGTGTGGTTTTCCCCTGGGATTGGTGAGGTGGATGATCATCAAGCTGTTGTACTGTTGTACTCTACTATACCTTTCTCCAGTGCCCCAACACCCAAGGTTTGCATGAGCACAGGTGGAGTTTCACCGCAGTGATCTAATTCATGACTACTTGTCCATCTGCTGGAGCTGTCCATCCTTCCTTTTGATCTCCCTTGCTGGACTTAAAAGAGCACAGATACACAAACTTCTCTCATGTCTCTGGGGAATGAGGCTTTGGAAATGAAGAGTGCAGAATTTGTCCCAGTTGCCAAAGTCTGGAAGCAGCAGATTATTTTTGCCGCAAGGAAGAACTAATGATGTGGTTTAATATTGATTCAGTCCATTAATTTCCAGAGAATATATGTAGTATGAATCAAGTTACAGGAGACATCATTTGTTCATAACTTTTTGCCTTTACAGACAGTACATGATGGGGAAAAGTCTCTGTACAGTCCTTTTTCAGGACAAGACTGCTAAGTCTTCTGACCACATCTGAAGGTGGTCTTTCCACCCATAACCTGTCTTATGGTATTGTATTATGTGACTCACAGTGAATCTTTTCCTTTGACTCATCTTAGCTGTTCATTGAGACAGTGGGATATTCAATGTGGGGGACACTGACTTCCAGTCAGTGGAAGCCTAGTAGCTTTAAGTATTTAAAATAGAGAGCAGTAAAAATGTTCCTGTTTAAACCATTGCACAAAATTCCACACCAACAGGATTGAATGGCTAGTGCACAAACAAGTAAATAAATTTTGTTGACTCACTGTGTGTTTATATTTAATAAATACAAACCATCAACATACTCTGTAGAGTGTAGAACGAATAGGATGAAGCTTTATTTTTTTAGTGTTAGTTCTTTTAAATCAGGCATGTATTTTATTGGTCTTTTTGCATGTTACTTGTCTAATTTTATGAATTTCCATGGACTGTAAATACATGCAATGTGGAGGAAGAGAGGAAAATCTCAGGTACTTTTCTCCAATATTAAATCAACAAATGGACCCTTCACTGTCCCTTTTTTGTAAGCATCTAAAGGATTTTTTTTTCTGAAAAGTTGGGCATAAAGGCCAAAGGATAGCAAGTTTCCATGGTCTGAATGATTTCAACTTAACTCTTAAAGGTAAAACTATTTTATTGTGTAAATCCTTGAGTATTCTTTTAGGTGCAAGACAGAGGAGTGGATGTACAATATAGCCATGGCAGCTGCTAGTCAGGCGCTCACAGTTCCACTTCTGCAGCCGTGCTGTGAAAGGAGGTGCTCAGCCCTGTGGGCCCTGCAGCCCCATCGGAGAGACAATGCAAAAGAACAGGCTCAGGAACTGTAGAGCACACAGATCTGTTTCTGAAGGAAGACAGTGATGCAAAAGGCCTTTTGCCAATCTCCTGCACCAAGGAAAAAATTAGTAAGCAGGTGAAATGGAGTGTGGGAAGTCAGAGATGCAGAGCTTTATTGCAGTTGTCAGAAAGTGATTCTCCTCATTAAACCAAGAAGCCTTTAATTAGTTGGAGCTGACTGTCAATGAATTACACAGCTTTAAACACAGTTTTTAAGTTCAGACATTCGAATCCACATCTGCAAAGTGGATCTGTCCCTGTAAAACTTTTGCTATCCATTTTCCCATATTGCTCCCTTCTATAGCATCCTAAGGGCACCAACAACTCTCCCTTCCCACCTCCCAGAGCTTCCCCCACCATGCCCACAGCCCAGGACCACATTTTAGCGCCAGGGCCATCAATCCCTGTCCAAGTGATGCTACACTAAGGCTTATCTCCAGACAGGCTGTTAGAATTTGCTCTGGCAACAACAGTGGCCACAGAAATGATGCTTTCTGTTTTCTACTCATTGCTCTGCCAATTGTTTCAGAAAAGCATAACCTCCTGGTAAAATTTACACTCAAAGTACGCATTTTCAAGTTTATTTACTTTAAAATGAGGCTAGTTAGCATGTATGGGGTTCTGCACTGGGGTATGGTTGTGTCTCTTCTTCCAAAGAGGATATTTACCTGCCCCAGAAATGCAAATCTTCGTGTCAATCAATGTGACTAACATATGTCTGTCAAAGTCAATGATTTCATCAGCTACTGATGTGGTTCAAGTTGCTAAGTGTGCTAATTCAAGGTGAGGCAAAGTTTCTTGCAGGAATTCTACATCTGGTTGAGCTTTAGCCTTTTTTTTCTTCATGCAATCCTAGGAGTCGAGCCTCCGAAGGACAAAACAATTATACAAGAGGAGCTGCGCAAAATCTCCCTGCCTCTCTACAGCATCCTCTCTGCCCTCACAATCCTAGGAATGATCATGGCCAGTGCTTTCTTGTTCTTTAACATCAAAAACAGAAATCAGAAGTAAGACATTCATGTTACTTCTATCACAAATTCTTTCGTATTTAATGCCATGTTTGTAGAACCAGTCATGTAAATATATCTATCTACACATACATGTAAGGAAAATGTGAAACTGTGGAAAAGTAGTATTTTAGAACTATTTAATTGAAATCACTGGGTAATATACTCACATTGAAACAGACTGTATTTAAATTCTTTAATACTGTCTGAAAAGTGTAATTTAATATTTAATGTTTGACTGTCTGCTAATAACATTAACCGTAGCTAATTTATCCATCAGTTAAAGGGGAGATCTTTTTACTAAGCATTCAAAAACCTGAAACAATGCTAAACTGTATAAAACAGCAAATACTGTGCATGCCTTTAGATTTCATGGGATTCTAGAAGAGTTATCTCTTTACCTGGTTACAAAAAGCTCTTTATTACTCTAGTAGCCTAGCAGTAATATTTTCCTCTTTAATGCACTATCACCTTTTGTCCATAGACTAATAAAGATGTCCAGTCCCTACATGAACAACCTTATTATCCTTGGAGGGATGCTTTCTTATGCATCTATTTTTCTTTTTGGTCTTGATGGATCTTTTGTCTCCGAAAAGACATTTGAGACACTTTGCACAGTAAGTAATTCCATATATTCTAGTTCAATTCTTGTTGGATTCAGTCTTACAGGAAACAGAAAATGCAAACGGAAAAGTTCAGTAGTTGGATGTGTCATTCCGTTAAATCACTGATTCTCATAGCTCTTTCCTAGGATATTATCTGGGACCAAATTCTAAAACATGTACAAAGCTTCATTATGGTGGTTGTGGTGGTTGTTGTTTTTGTTCTAATTGTTGTTGTTATTATTGTTTATATCTAGAAAATTGTTTATTTTTATATATAGAAAATTTGTTATTGTTCATTATAGAAAATCTCAAATGCATTGGGATTTAACCTCAGACTGAAAGGGTAGATGTATATTCTTGTTTTGAAATCATATCTAGAAAGATGACTTACTAAAGAAGATTTTTGTGTTTGTAGCAGGACAACTTGTAATACCTGTAAAGCTACTTCTTTATACATTCCATATTATTTTAAACTACATGGCTGCTACTTCTCTAGATCTCTTTAGTCAGTCTCTTTGGCCAATTCTCCAAAGATTTCTGCTGCTATTTTCATGCTATGCTATAAATTCTCACAAGCCTAGATCCATATAGAATACATTCTAGTTAAATCAAAACAAGCAACTCTGAAACCAAATCAAATATGTCCACCTAGAAATTTGTCATAATTGTTTGATGTAATATGCAGTTATTCTGACTCACAGATGTCTTTTCAAAGAAAGGGATAGGATACTCCTTCTAGAAGCAGTACAAAACAGCATTTAAATTTGTCCAATATCTTCTCAAAAAATTCTAAGACTCTGTTTGACCTGTTGCCTAAAATTATCACACTTACTCAGGAGTTACCATCACTATCATTTTGATTCTTCTTCATGTCTCTAGAAAGTTGCAGTTCACAGCACCTGTTGTTTTTAGGAGTCTGAATTTCTGATGTCATGGTTGGCAAGAGAAGAATTTTACTTCAAGAGGAAAATTCAAAACATGAAAGTTGGATACCTAAAAAGCTAGTTGATGCAAATAAATCCCAATACGTCAACTGAAACCTTCCATACTGACTAGAATCCTTATAGAAGTGAAACACCATGTGATCTTTTTAGTTAGACCATTTCAAAACACTGGAGATTCCATGGCGCATGCCAAGATGGACTAGAAGACATACTATGGGTGAACGTACGGGGGAAGTCTTGCCTTCCTTATCTGGACCTGGACACAGCTGTATTTCAGACACTTAAACTTTAGGAGCTTTAGGAAAGGAGACTTTAGGAAAACTTTAGGAAAAGAGAAAGAAAGAATATCCAGTCTTCCTACAGCTAGAACTCTTATTCTCATTACAGCTAGTAGAAAGAGATGCTTTAAAGATTTGAAAAGGATGATCCTGTTCACCTCTCACAAACTACTCTATAATTTTGTGAATACAATGGGGCCAATAGGAAGTGGAAGATGACATAATCCATTTTTTATCCAGGAATTATGTCCTTTTTTGTGAAATAACTTCTGATGGAGCAGAAGTGTCATTAGGAATTCACTGTTGCTGTCAATCCCTTCTTTTCTCATCCTCCATTGCAGAAGGATCTAGTGGCAAGGGATGCAATTTTTAGTCTTGATGTTTGATCTGTCTTGAGGGGCTTGTATCCAGAGCTCCTGAGTTCCCTGCCAGGCTGCAGGCCATTGTTTGACTGGGCTACAGCCCTTCTCTGGAAGCAGCCATGCACTGCTGAACAGAAGGAAAGTGGGAACCAGAGGTACTTATCAGCATCTAGCTGTTCTAGGAAACAGATTTCTAACCAAATGTAGCTATATAAGACTAAATTTGAGTCCTGTTTTACATGTGAAACAGCTCAGCCTTAACTCTGAAAAATGAACCAATGTCTAAAATCCTGTGCCTCTGAGCTAGAACATTTCTTGTGATTTTTCTCTGATCTGCCTCTTAAAATGTAATTGCTGGTCTCATTTTCTAAATGCAACAAAATTTAACTGTGGGCTGCTAATTTTGTCAAATCCTATGCATCTCTTCCTTTTATTCCAATTTGTATCTGTAGCATTATATTAGGTCTGTGTGTCTGCCATAGAGGGGTAGATCTTCACTTGAGTGAAACACTTACTTGACTTACTTGACTTAGTAAAAGAAAGGGGTGGAGGAGAATGCTGTGTCCTGTAGCCAAACTTTGATTAAGAAATATTACCTTATGCCTTAAGCAGAGATTTGGTTTTTTTTTTACATAGTGAAATGCTGTATAAACAGAGCAGAGTCTGAGATTTCTTCTCAGTCTTGGCTTTCCAGGTTTTCAGTCCAGTACAGAAGCATTTCTGATTGTGTTTTCCTGTGCATGGCTACTCATGTATCTTATGAGCCCCAGCTCTGTCGCAATTAATACTACAGTCATAGATGCAGCAAATCCTTCACTAGCCACCCATTAGGAAGGTTTTTCCAACATCTTACTCATTAAAACAATTCTTTTAAAATTTTTCCTCCAATTATATTCTTTTAAATGGGATAGCTTATGCTTCTCCTAGATATCATCTCTACATGGCTACCATTCACTGTGGCAATGCACTTTTATTGTATCTATAAAACTCTGAATTAATGCTGGGAAATTCATAAATATGGGAGGCAAACACACTTACCTGTTGAATAACTCTTGTCTCTCTCCTCCTCTCCTCAAAACGTCCACTAAGTGCTGGCTACAGAATATACATTTGGCTTCGTGAACATCCCTATTCCTATGTGGGCGATATGCTTAGTGGTTTCATTAGGTCTGCTTTCAGACACAAGTGCTTATAGGATCAGGTCAGGACAAATCTCTCTTCATCATCCATCTCACTTGAAATGCATGATTTTGTTTACTCATTCTAGCCATGAGAGATGGGTTTAAAATTCCCATTTTATTTCAGACTGTGGCTGAGTCTCTAGAAAAAGCAGTTACAATTGAGAACACTCATAAAAAGCCATTGAGGCAAGTCATAAGGGTGTAACAACTGTATCTTAGACACAGAGAAGAGCCATATGTCAATGAAAGGAGATATTATTTTGGAAGGGAAGTAAAAGTTTTCATTCAAGTTTTATAAGCACATGCAAAGCTATGAAGCTGTTGTTAGTGTTAACCCCTGTCTAAACCAAGTAATCACCCTCGTTGTCGTCTGTATTTCAGAAGTGATGAGGTCTCAGCAGAGTAGCAGTATATACACAATAGCCAGTGTGCTTAATTGGATACGTTATATATGGTCTCTGTTTAATATTCTGGCAATTTTTGGCAAACTTATAGGAGATTCTTAAAACTTCTGTGTTGACTAAGGTGGTCCTACCACAGCAAGGGAATTGCAAATTGGTGGTCTGTAAGGGGTTTTACAATCCAGGCCATTCTATCATTCTGTCCTCACAAATTCAGGAAACATTGTTTCCAGATTGTAGGTATTACATTCAACTCTGTTAGATTTGTTTCTTCTATTGCATGTTGTTTGTAGTGCTGTTTGGAGGGTGAAATGCTTTGCTACATCAGCTCTTTTTTTACTTTTCAACAATTTATACCTATGTATGGCTCATGCCTAATGCTGTAATATTCCAAGGACACTGACACATGACCCAAAATTACACCAGTAAAACCTGAAAGGTTCAAAGGATTTATTTGCTAAGTTGTACTACCACTTTCCACTCTGTGAGGCACTGGGTGTAGGAGGAGGTGGCCTATAAGTTATTATGCTGAAACATAGAAACAAGTGTTACATGTAGTTAAGAGTCAGTAAGCACTTTAAACATACAGTAAAATAATTTGCTGAATAAGAGTATTATATTAGTCTTTAAAATTATAAAATGTGGACTCTGTAACAGAGTGATAGAGTGGATAATTGGTTCCCAAACACACTCATTTTTATCTTGGTATGCCTGTTTTCTATGGAAAGGTAATCAAATATAATTAAATACATAATAATTCTGTGTTTTCACAGTAAAAACTCATAATAGCAAATGTAACATAATTTAGTTCTGTGTCAGAATTAAAGATTAAGTATCATATTTTATAACTCAAATTACATGGAATTAAAATGATCCAGAGCAGCGAGTTCTGAGAAAGTGGTCAGTGTATTACTGAAGCATTAGATAATGTCTTACTTAATAGCAACTTTATTGGTTGCACAGAAAAAGAAAAAGAAATACAATATTTCATTATGTCTATATGTATGCCAGAGTACAAAGTATTTTAGAGAGAGAGAGAGAAAGAGAATGATTTATCTTTATTTTTAATCTCAGAACCACCGTGGTATCATAGCAAAAAAAAAATAAAAAAAAGTTAGAAGTAAGGGTGTGAAATGAGATGTGATGCCAACTGGAAAAATGCAAGCAAGTGGAAGAATATTTGAAAGCAGTCATTATATGGAAGAGAGAGACTCAAAATTAGCAATGCTAGTGACATATCCTATGAATAGAGTTTAAAGTGACATACTAAATAGAGATACTTAAAGTAGCAAGAATATTAGATAAGATCATAACGTTTAGACTTCTGTAATACACTCCACTGAGAATTTCATGATTTACATTTAAGATGAGTAATGTCGTTCCAAGTTGGAACTGCTATTGAATAAAAGACTACTATGGTCCTGAGGACAACCATTGTCTTTTCTGTTATGCATCTTCCTCAAATAAGTAAATCTAATTATTAAGTTGGGGCTGAAGATGTTTAAAGTAATCCACGTTGCTCTCACCCATAGTTCCACAAAAAAAGGCCTGGTTCATTAGGTAGTAGTAGAGTAAAAAGCTCTTCTCCTCAGTCTTGGTAGTTCTGATGTGTAGCAGGACTTTCTCCTGGGAAGTGTGCTGCACTGGGTCATTGCTTGGGTCTTGAATAATTGAATATAGGGTTCACATTTGATAGGAGATACCTATTCTGCAGATAGAAACTGCCTTTCAATATCCTTTACAATCCAAAGTATTCTGCAAGGGTGTCACATAAAATATAAGAGGATTTAAGTCTTGTAATTTGCATAGACACTAAAATAAAGCATGCTTTGTCTTGTTCATCTCACTTGTTAGCATCGTTTATATGAATTGCCAAAGCTAGACAGCAATTCTGTGATTTCAGGTGATCTTACTGAGCCTAGTCAGTGTTTTGGCTTGGATAAATTAAAAAAAAAAAAAAAAGGCATGAAGGTTTTTGCACACTGCAGGCTGTGCTCAGGCTCTTTTAGATTTCAGTTAGTTGCTCTCAGCCATGGTGTGGACTTTTGGAAACTCTCTTTGCACAGAAAGAAGAAACCAAACAGTGGGGTGGGATGGAGAGACAGAAAGAGAGGAGTACAGACCACTGACAAAGTCCAGCTCACTACTACAGTGTGTGTGTGACTACCCAGAATTTGTGTTTTTCTCAGAAAAACATCCTGAGGACATGTGCATTCATGGCAACAGTAGATGTTATAGACCTTATATCTTCTCAAAGGTGCATTTTAAAATGTGACCTTTAAATGTATCCCGATATTCAGATGCACTTAGCCTTTTCAACCAGTATTATTCTTAATTAAGGGTCATGAACACTTTTGACTCTGTGCCTTGCCGTGAAAGGCAGGGGTTTTTCTTTTTTTACTGTTTCTTATTTAATATTCTTATATCTGCCATGCTGTGAGAACAGCTAGGCAAGGTGGAACTCCATGGTCCACATTTCACCCTTTCTAGGGAAGCCCTGAACCTCTGTAGGGGGGGAATGCCATGTAATATAAGAGTGGAGAGACATCCTGAAAAACACATCAAACAGAGACTTATAGACTGTAGTGAGGAACAAGGAGGAAAAGAGCCTTGTGAGCTGTTGTGGATTGGGTTCCTAGGGATGGAAGCAGGCTGCAGGGTGAGGGGGATGGTGGGCAATTTGCTAAAACTCCAAAAGCTGGCTGAGTGCAGGTCTAAAAGGAGGGACTTGCCTCTAATAGTAAAGCAGGGAGAGGGAGAAGATGTATGAGCCTTCTGTCTTTTTATTTATTTCTGCTTTGTCTTCGCTTGTCGCTTTGCATTTCCTCTGTTTAACCAATTTTGAGGCAACAGACTGAAAGAAAAACATGTAGGCAGCACCACCTCTAAAGCTGTGGTTTCCTCTCTGGGGAAGAGGCTCTTGGACTAGATCTTGTACTACCAAATAGCGTGTGGCCTTGATATTTGGATAGCAGTTGATGATATGGTCTTATTCATGCCCTTTATGCTCTTCAGGCATTCCCCAAAACTCCGGGTTTTGTTTTGGTTTGTTGTAGGGTTATTATTTTTTTTCTGGGAGGGGATATTTCCTGTCTTTAAACTTTATATTTGCCTAATCCTTTTGCTCAAATTGTTTCGTTTTGGCCAGGAATTTAAAAGAAAATCCGACAGACAGACACTCAACTTCTATTGAACTGCAAAAGGATTTAGACCTCTAATCTATTTCTTTGTCTCTGGAAACCAGAGCCTTTGTTTGTGTTTTTCATCTGGCCTTTTTAATTTTGTGTGTATTCTTCAGTTTATTTCCTACTTAATTGTTTAGCTGTTAATTTTAATCTTCCATTTCTGTATAATCACTTCCATAATTGTTCTCACTGTCGTTCAGTCTGAGACTGATCTCACTCCTATTTAATTCAACAGCAGCTCTGTTACTGAGTTTAACATGAGCCTGATCAGCTTCTATTTCAGTAAATGACATTTTCTTGAGGGTAAAGATAAAAGAGTACAGACAAAAGTTATAAGGCTGAATAGATCCTAGAAAAAGTTATGTCATATACTGAAGCAAATACACCACAACCTTGCCAGAGATTTATTAAGGTAATATTTTTAGAATGTTTTCCTCTCCTTCAGTAGAAACAGCAGACATTTTTTAAAGCCTCCTTATAGAAACAGGAGAAATGATAACATCTTTTACACTACCCATAGATTAACTCTGAAAAATGATCTAAAAGATATTAAGAAATCACTACAGGAGATCTCACAGCATGGAATGAACCTCTGTATTTAATTTATGTGAAAACAGCAGGATTCAATTCTCTAACATTATTGCCACTTATGTTTTACAGGAATCTCTGCTAGTGCCTCACAAATTCTAAAAAAAAGAGCTAAAAGTCATAAAAATTTGTCCAAAATGTCTGATATAAACGAGAAAAGTATAATTCAAAGGGATGAACTCATTCTTTGGGGTCTGCTTGTGTTCACACAATCAATTTTGCCATCATTAATAGAAGCAGAGCCGTAACCCAGTGAAAATTTGTTGAGATGACACATTTTTATTCATCATAATTATCCATTATGTCCCCAGTTTTCCAAGAAAAATAGAAGGTGCTTAATTTCAAACTCCTGCATACTCCACAGAAATCAATGCAATTGTCCACTTAAAGACAATTGTGCTCTCCAGGGCTAAATGCACAGCATGGCTTATTTTCACATCTGTTTAATACCTAAATCTAGTACTGAGATGCCACCAAGCTGCTCAGCAGTGATGTTCAGCTGCAGCCTACCCCTGTGGGCACTGCAGCTTCTACCCAGGTGTGTGTAGAACTGGCTCATTGTTGATATTCCTTAAGTGAATCAGTCCAATCTCATAAACAAAGCTGGAGAGTAGAGTGTCAAGTCCTACAAAAGAAAGATTTGCAAGTTTTATTTTGAAAAAATCAACATCTTGAGGTGGGGAAAAGTGTGTTTGCAAGAATCTTAAACCTGAGTGATTCCTTTGCAGAAGTATAATTTAAATGTTTTACTTACTGAGGGAGTTCTTAACCAAGCAGTTTCACTATGCCATTGTTCAAACAAAAACAAGAAACAAAATTTCAAACAAAAAAGTCACCTAGAGAAGTGATAAGAACTTTGAAGCCTTTAACACAACACATGAAGGTCATTTGTGCTGATACTTGGTTTTTTTATTCTTCACTCTGAGTCTTTAATCCCATCTTCTTTTTTCACTTGAGACTGGCAAACTGGATTAAAATAGCATTAACAAAGCTGCAACGTGATAAAACAGAGTGTGTAGTGTATTCAGTTCAGGTGGTTATATTTTTTTCTTTCAATTTAACAAAGCAGTAAAATGCATCATTTGCTTGATCCACTTGCAAGACCTTCCCAGGCATTCCGTGCTGGATTGTCACTGTGTGGTCTTCTGATTGCATAGGCAGTGGTGGTCAAATAAAGGAAAATAATGGAACTTCTTGAAAAATTAAAGTTTTAACTTTTCATTAATTCAGTTAGTTTTCCAAGATAACCTTATTTTATGATTTTGTATAGAATTGTAATTATATTAAAACAAAATATTTTAAATTAATTAAAATAATATTGTTTACCTGAAAGTTAGCAACACCTAAAATGTTGTGTTTATTTGTAAGCTTCATTCTTAGAATATATAAACAGAGGGTTTTACTTCTTTATTCAGGGTTTTTCTGGTACTTTCACCACTTACTAATTTCCCTTAATTTCCCCCATTGTTCACAATAAGCTGGCTTCTTTTATTAATAATGAATGATATATCAGGTAACTTTTATGTCTGTTACACAGATTCAAAATTAGTAACCATTTCACCATTCCCATAATGAGATGATGGGAAAGACTCAGATAGATTTGTGTGAAGATATCAAATAGCAGCAAATATAGACTACCCAGCAAAAGCTCAAGGTTGAGAGGAAATAGAATTGAATTCAAAGTAATGTTACATAAGATTGTTAACCTATCTGTGCTTATTATCTGGCAGAAGAATTGTCTTCCTTGAAAAAAGAAAAGGTGTTTAGCACCTTATGGATAGGTTAAAAACAGAGGGGTTTTACTGCCAAAGAAAGATAAAAGTAATGCTCCTACGAGATGTAAGAAACATCTTGTTCATAGATGCAATGACTCTTAAGCTGAAACTTGCAATATTTGTTTAAAGTTTAATATTTGATGAAGGTAGGGTTTTTTTTTTAATAACAGTCATAACTGTTTCAAGTCTGCAAGTCAAGATCTCTTTCTTTGTGGAGATACTTCCAGTGTTTACTGTTCATCAGCTGTGCAATCCATCAGATAAATGTTTTCTAGGGTTTTTTATTATTATTATCACAATTAATGCACCTGTAAGAGCTTCTATCAGGTAATTTATAAAAAGAAAAAATTCCTAAATGATGTTTTTAAAAATAGACCCTAAACCAAAATAGTGTAGCACCTAAAAAGAGAACTGACATAGGAAATTCCATTTTACTATCTGTGTAGGAATACTTAATTGTTGTATACCAAATGATATAATTTCCTTCGACACTTGCATGTTGTCTTTGAATTATAAAAAACAAAATATTTTTAGGACATATTCAAATAGTCAACTCATCTTATTCATAAAAAAGGGAACCAAGACATATAAGTGGGTAATTGAATGTATACCCTGAAATAATTGAAGAATCAAGAATTTTGTAATGAACTAACCATTTAAGAAAAAATAAAGAATTTTTTCAGGTTTTGTGTCTATTTAGGAACAGGCATTTGAATGCAAGTTCTTGTCTACTGAAGAGAGATTTTTCTGCCTGTTTGGTGGGTTCTGACAGGAGGATGGTTTTCTTCAGCTTCTGGGCAAACACAACTTTAGAAACTTCCAGCATGGGAGAATTGCTGATCAATTGTACAACATCATGGTCATGCTCTTCAATTACTGATATTTTTATCACTTTCTTTCAAATGAGCAGGATATGGAGGTATAATACATTTAAGAATATAAATGAGCAGATATAAGGATTTCAGAGATTTTTGCTGTTTCCTAACTTTTTCATTTTGCCAGCTGCATTAATGAATTATAGCAGACAAATTTGAGGTCATTTTCTTCAAAATTAAAAATTAATTTTCATCTCAAACTTACCATCTCCTTCTTAGCAACAATGATCTCATTTTGACAAAATCCTGGTATATTTAAGCTAACATGTTTCCAATACAGACAGTAGTTATGTTATTCTAATATGCACAATCCTAATCAGGGATACATAAATTTTTTTTAATCAAACATGCTAGAAATAACATTTTTCTGACTATTGAGTTAGAAACATATTATGAGCATAATTGAATTTATTAGTATTCCCAAGAGACAATTACTGTTTCAGTGAGAACAAAACAGTCTTATTAGAGACACGAAAATACCATGTATCTGTTTGCCAAATATACCACTAAGCTGTACACAAAAGAGCTGAATACTTATTAATAGCAGCAAAAGGATTGAATGCTAAGTATGGTTATTGATGGGAAGTCAAAAAAAAAGTAACTGGCTAGTATGAACACAATGATATAAAATGTATATTTTAAATCCATCAGAGTTGATCTAACTGGTTTTACTGAAATATAATACAGGATAGTGGCTAATCAGCAAAGACTTGAAAAATAATGAAGTTAAAATAAAATAATAAAAGGCTTTGCTGGCCTAAATATCTATTCTTTTTTTTTTCTTTTTTTTTTTTTTTTGTTTGTTTAGGGGTTTCATTTTCAATATCAAGAATGTCACGAAGTGGCAAAACTCCTGTAGTTTGAATCTAATCACAATTGTTTTATGAATAGCAAGATTACCCAGGAATGAGTCAACTCTACATTCAAGGTCATTATCAACAATGCAATAGATAAACCACAACATTGATGCCACTAAGTCATTAATATATACATATAAATATCCAAACAGTCTTCTATGCACAATCACAACATTTTCTAATGTTAAGGCTCATGGTGCTGTGTGTACTTTTCATAGAACCCTAGAATGGCTTGAGTCACAAGATACATTAAATATCATCCAGTTCCAATTCCATGGCCGTGGGCAAGGATGCCACCCATTAGACCAGGCTGCCCAAAGCCAAATCCAACCTGGCCTTAAACACTTACAGTGGTGGGACATCCACAACTTTGGGCAACCTGTTCTAGTGCTTCGCAACTCTCACTTTGAAGAACCACTTTTCTCTTACTAATTCATTATTTTGGACCATGTGCGTCTTTATTTATTTATTAACTGCAGTAATTTTATTGCTTTATCAATAGTTTTTGAATGAGTATAGTTTTTTTTTCTTTTCCCTGCCTTCGTACCTAGTAACTAAACACTATTAAAAGTCAGAATTTGTTTTCCACAGAAAATTTTATGTAAAACGATAACATTTTGAATACAAAAATGGAAATTACGGAAATGTTTGAAAAGGCAAAAAATAGCATGCATTTAGATATGAAACATTTAGGCTATTCCTCAAGATTATCTTAGATGTCAAGTTTTGAATCTTACTAGAATGCCTAGTTTCTCATCAATATGCATATCCTGAAATTACAAATTAAAAATCCCAAACTCTTGAGAAGTTAGATGTGAAACTAGGCTGGTTTCTAATGAAAAACATTGCCTTTAGGTTCTCTAAATACTATTTCCCAAATGCTTTCTTAGAACATCCTAGTTTCTCTAAATCAGATTGGTTTTTTATATCACAAAACAGCTCTGCTGGCCAAGCATGCATAGTCAACATGGCCAAAAGAAGGTTGGCTTTCCCTTTTTCTGTACCTTTCTTTGTAGCTTTCCTTTCCCTGTGTTTAGCCATTGTTTTTCCCCCAATTTTTTTCATCTGGAAGATAGAGTACTTTGGTATTTTACTTCTTTGTTCAATTTTGTGCACTTTTATGGGTTGGTACTCCCTTTTTTATGGGTTGATGTGTGTGGAGTCTCTAAAAGGAGGATGAGATTATTCCTCCTCGTGATTTCTCAGGCTTTCAGATCCAACTGTTGGCTTCCAGCTCCATGCTGTGCCTCTCGCATGGTCTTCTACCTGCTATGCTTTGTAGTCTCTGATCCATCTTTGGGAAGAAAATTACCTGCTCAGGGAAAAAAAAAGCTTTCAAACAGCCAAACCTGCATGGTAATGAAAACAGAAACTTCCTAGGAATTAGAGAGGGCTGTTTAGAGCTTGCTGCAACTCTGAAGATCACTGTCCTGGCTCGAAGCAAGTCTGAAAGTGAGGGCCTGGGTACAAGTTACACAGGGCAGGGGAGGAATTGCAGAAAAAAACTTTTTTAATCTGTGTTCTGTACTTCTTGGTCAATTTGAAATTTTTCTATTAAAAAGAAAGAGGAAAAAGCAGCCCAAAACCTTACACCATAGCTTTGTGCAAGCTCACAACCTCCTTTTTCTTAGGCCACATTTGCAGATATTGTCATTGACTTGGGTATTGTTCCTGAGGCTTACCAACCAAAACTATGTTCCTGTTTTGCCATTTTCTCTCATAGGATAATTTAAAGTCTGTTGTTCTTATCTTTCCAGAATGCTCAGGTTTTTCATTGAGTGATGTGTATCTCACATAGTACAATCTTTTCTTATTTAGTCTGAATTACATCTCTATTTCTCTGTACATTTCTGTTCAAAATGTTGCTATTAATATTAGCTCCCTGACTGCTTTTTATAGTCTGTCTCTTGAGTTTCTCCACTGGCTCTTTCCTCTATCTGCAAAGAACACAATAAAAGTAAAAAAGCAAAATATTTTAAGAGATTTATGGGTTTATATATGAAAGAGCTAGTTAATTCAGCATCTAGATTTGTTTCAGTTATGGAGTGAATGGATGGATGAGTAAAAAAGCAAGTAAGCAATGAATGAGAAATTACTAAATATCAAGTTTTTTCAAGTTCTTCAGATATTTTTTTCCTCAGGGTCTTAATAAAAAAGTTGTCTGAAATTATGATATCTAAGTAACTTTTTCCTTTTTTTATGTATATACATTTTTAGGTCCGAACATGGATTCTTACAGTGGGATACACAACTGCATTTGGAGCAATGTTTGCAAAAACGTGGAGAGTCCATGCAATTTTCAAAAATGTAAAAATGAAGAAAAAGGTGAGAGGAAATAGACTCTTTTTTTGTTGCCCTGCTAATACAATTTTCTAATTGTTTTCATGCCTTTCCTGGATGGCCATAGCAGTGCTGACTGTTCATGTGCCACATCCAAAGATCCTGAATAATTTGATATTAAGGCTTTTTGGTTTCTTTTTTAGTCTCTCAGAGTTGGAGTCAAGCATCAGCCCTCCAGTCTTTATAATAAAAGGTGGACAGTGGAGTTGGCTGTAAAATGTAAATGTGAATTTGGATCTCTGCTCCCTCTTAGTATGTTGCTTCAGCATCCAGAAGTCTCCTTCTGGTAGATTTGCTTATTAATGTTTTCTGATTATATCTGTCTAAGACATGGGTATTACCTAGGGATTTCTCATGGATTGGTAGGAGGAAGCAAGAGAAAGTGCTGCTTATAGTTTCCCATTTCTAATTAATATTGAAATTGCATAAGTTTACTCTAAGACTGGTCAGAATTGAACCACAATAGTTGTCTCTGTCATTTTTGGTACAGCATATTTTCTGTAAAGGATTAGGCTCAGTTTAGGAGTAGTGCAGCTCTTCATGATATTTTTCCCATTAAGCTTCTTTTCATACATGAAGTACTTTTTATCAGATGATTTTATTAATAAACTGGAAAAACAGGGAGTAGAAAACATTTTGCTGGTAAAAACATTAACAGAAATATTCATGAAACAGAAAAACAAAATTAATATTTTTATAGGATGAGCAGAAGTGCCAAGTGCAGTTCCTATGTGCATCTGAACAGTTTTATTCTAATAACCAATAAAGAGTTATATATAACCAAATTAAGTAGAAGAATATGAAGAATATTCCAAAAACTTGTCAGATTACTCTTTTTTGTTGTTGTTGTTGTTATGTGTGGTCATAAAAGATCTCTGTTGTTAATTTTTATTTTGTAAGCACCATGTTATTTTCCACAATTGCAATATGTAGGGGGACTGTCACAATAGGATACATCGTTCCCTTAGAAGGAGTGGACTTTAGACAGGGAGAGAGTTAACTCAGTTTCTAAGAAGATTTATGTCTGAGGTTATTAAGGAATTACATGCTGTGTCTGGAACTGGATCTATTACTCTGGCACCACAACACATCCAATTAGTACTTGCCCCTCCTATTTGGCCATGTCAGGTTTGCTCCACTTCATTATCATTCTTTTAAAAAAAAAAAAGATGAATAAATACAAAATATCTTAAAACTAACTAAAATTATAAAAAATTTCTATACCAAAACCAGGATGCTCTGGGTGGACTGAAATGGAAACCTCCCTTTTTGCATGTTTGCAAAGAGCCCACTCTAACATATGAGTTTATACTACCAGACTCTTTTATACAGTTTTTTTCTTCATTTTTTCAAGGATCTCACACTTTCTATATTAAAGTTTTTTAACAAAGATGAGCCAGGATTTTACCTTCCTGGATAAATGAAATTTTACATTGCAAATATTTTTTACGTATTGGTACAAATCTTTTTAAATTTGTGAAGTTACATAAGACACTACTGTCTAACACAGAAAAGCATTTACTTCATGACCTTTATTATCCTCAGAATTTTATAATTTCTCCAATACATACTATTTCAGATAGGAGTGAGTAGGTACTGCAATGGACTGTCACTGAGCTTTTGCTTCCTTTGTTTTAAACATTACATTTTAGATCTGCAAGTTGCTACTCAATAATAAATTTCACTGTCTGTTAATTAAACATAATCCTCAAATTCTTTATTGCCCCTGTTTTTCAAGGGGCCCGTCACCAACTGCAAATTGCAATTGATTGTGCATAGCTGGATGTTAAAATTATTTAAGATCAGTTAAAAAGATACTGACCAGTATAAGGGAGATAAACTTTCAGACATCCGGATGATGACGACCAATGAGCTTCTTTGCTCTGAGTGATATTGGAAGCATCAAGGCTGTTAGGCTACCTTCCTCAGTATTCTGGAATTAAGTCAATAACACATTTTGTTCTGTAAACTTTAAAGAATTCTTTATTTAGATATCTCACTCCAAATCATAAGTATGAATCATGAAGTGCAACAGTTTTCTTTATGTAAAACAAATCAGCTATCTGGATAAGTGTTTACAAGTCATATATTTTCTGTCTTTGATTTGCCAGGATAGATAAAAGTGTTTTTAGGAGTCGACTGAAAAACATGGCATTCTTTACTTATGTCTTGCAAGAATGACATTTCCATTTTCTGCAGATGTAGTTTACAGCCAAAGTATTTTCTTTCTATGGATGCACAGAAAGTAGAAATTTTTGCAAACAATATCTAAACTGACAAATGCACAAAGGTAGTGCCACATGAAAAAAACGCATGAATCTTTCTGAATTAGTTGTGCCATGACAGAGCAGACTGGCATTGCAATCAGAGAAGTACAAAGTTCCAAAATTATTTAAGTAGTGTGGAACTTATTCATTTGTGATCACTTTGGTTACTACCTGTATATACCTATGACAGTACAATCTGTATGACCCTTAGGCATACAACCTTTGCCTGTCATCCTCAATATTTTCTTCAGGAAAATATTTGCCAACAGTGAAATTTCTTCAGAGAGTTAAAGAATCCCTGTGTGGCTGTTGAAAACACTGGTTAATTCATTTCTTGAAAGTGGGTGTTAAGTAAAGGAGAGAATATGATGAGTAAATCTGTTTATCTTCATTAGATAGGGCAAGCTTCTGTACATTTATTGTACACTTTGGTATACAACGTGGCTTTTTGAAGCATTAGTGGATATCTGTCTCAGTGTGAGGAAATATACAGAATTTTAAATAATAATAATAATAATGCACTCCATATTACTGCAGAGGAAAGTGAAACTTAATGAGTTGGAGTGTCTTGAATTAGTTGAAAGTTCTCATTAACTGCTGTTTATAAAGCTTTAAAAAGTCTATTTTATTTTCACCCTTTTATATATCCACTCTTCAGTTACTGGAAATTAATAAACAAAAAAATTCAGAATATACTCATTCTGTTATCAGACTACTAAGGATAAATTTTGCAAAATTCCCAGAGCTCTGTCACCATCTTTGATCTTGCTAGGGCTCAAAGGAAGCAAATTAAAAATGCATTAGTTTTAGCTGGAAACAGAGGGGTGCAAGGGGATCAATTTTTGTCAAATGGAAATGACAAAATCAGTAGGGGGAAATAAATTATTTTTGAGTTTTGAAGAGGTTAGTAGAGATAATGGAAAGTGAAACAGAATTAGTATTAAAAATAACTAATAACTGTAACAGTTATAATTGAGGTGCAGCTCTGGTTTTCATACGTCTCCTTTCTGTTGTTTTGGGCTGCAGAATGTCTTCTGCTCTGAGAGAGGTGGGGACTGGTTTATTGTTTTTCTTGGCAGCAGGAGGGCTGGCAGTGGATAAGAGGAGGGAGAGGAGAATATCAGTGGCAGGAGAGCATGTGGTGTCCTGGGGAAGCTTTAGCTAGCTGAATCATTTACAGAACGAAGCCTTCTGGAAAATTTAGAAGGACGAGAAGTTGTCCATTTTGTTAGGATCTGCACTGTCTTGGGTTTTTGGGGGTGTTGAAGCACTCCTGCACAGTGACTGCTCCTGCACAACTCCTGAATGCCAAATAAAGCCCGGAATAGTCAGAAATTCTATGCAGTAATATTTGAAGCCTCCATAAATGTTATAAATTCTGCTCCTACAAAGACAAGCATTTGGCCATTTGTAGATGGGTGCACTAAAGCATGAAGATGATCAAGGTCACAATGTTGCCTTGTTGCATTTGTTGTATTTGAAAGTACAATACATCTCAGTTGATGCTGCCATGATAAGCTTGTCTTACCCATAACAGAGTACACTCTGGCTTTGTCTATTTGGACTTAATTCTTCAACTGTGGCATCAGAGAAGGGATGTTTTATCTTCAATTTTCACTGAAAATATTATCATTGTACTCAGTTATTAGTACTGCTGTAGATTTCTGGTGGCATATGTCTTTATGTTGACAAAGTTGTTACAAGATGAATACAAGATAAATACAAGACAATGACAAAAGGGGTGTAGAGCAGCCTCTTTTCTTGAGGCTTGTGCTGCAATAGTTTGGCCAACATTATTCTACTCCTTCATATAGGCTTTCTCTGTATTGGTAATATCAAAGGGAAAAAAAAATACAAATAATCACAACAGACAAAAATGATTTATCAATCTAACCTGACTCAGCTATGCCTGTCAAGCTGCCATCTGGCAAACTTGTTGTCATCTATTTGGCTTGCTAGGTCCTTGTAAGAGTACTGAAGAGAGCTGAGGTCTTCATGCCTTGCAAAGATGGGAAGGAGATTGCACAGATTATGTTTTTGACAGTAGGCTGGGGAAGGGAGGCTGGCACTGCAAGGGAACTTCAGGGCCAAGAGACTGGGAGCAGGAAAGAGACTGATGAGGAGAAATCAGGTTTCCTGCCAATTACTTCAAGAGAGAAAGCCTGTCCAGATGAAAAAAAAAAATAGGAAAATCTTGGGATTATATACTGGGAAAGATATTGAAGAGGGAGACTGAATTTGGATTAAAATTCCTTTGGAAACTAAATTTCAAAGCCAGCAAAGGCAGGAAGGTCTCTAAGAAGTGATCAAGAAAGCTGAGCATGATGGAATGCAGAGCCTGAGTATGGTATTTAAATGGCAAACTGTAATTGAAGAACTAGGTCTGGTTTAAAATTAGATAAGGATTGAAATTTAGAGGCAGAATGGGAGGCCTGAAAAGTAGGGATGCAGTCTAGGAAAGCAAAGCAGGAATGAGAATGGAGAAAGAGACAAGAAAAAACTTGAAATTAGGACTGACCAAAACGATTTCACAAGAAGTGTGGGCAGAGCATAAAATCTGAACACGGGATTTTTGAATATTACTGTTCTTCTTTCTATTACTGTGTATCTATAAAACCTACAGGCAAAATATGTGCCTTGTCTTCCTGTTATGCAGTTGTACAGATCCTGATAGCTTCTAGTGACTCTTTTAGCTCAAGCTGATGAGGTGTGCAAAGATGTAAAGGCCCCTCTTGCTGATGCATGCAGCTCTCTCTATAATTGAATCCTCTTTCCATTTTCTTTATGAAGAATGGGCTCATGAAAACGTTAGAAGTTTTATGTTGTGGCTGCAAAGTCAATAATTGAAAAACTACAGCTTGCTAGGATCTCTACAATGTACATTTCTTTCCCTACGTGGACACCGGTGAAGCCTTGGCTTCCTACAGAATGCCACTGTCATGGAGCAAATGTAGTGAGTCTGCTCTGGGCATGCAATAGGACTGTGCAGTAAAAGAGAGAGTTTTATGTTACCATCTTTTCATTCTTTTCTTTAAACCAGAAAATATGCATAATGAAAAAGGCAGTAGGAGTTTTGAGAAAGGTGGTCTAATGTATAAGACAGTTAAGTATCAAATGAAAAAAAATAACTACTTTCCAGAATTTGTTATGCTGTAGGATTCTCTCAGAGCATATTTTTTTCAGAATTTATTCTTCTGTTTCTTTGTTTCTGAGAAGCAAATCTATTACCTGAGTGAAGCAGTGCAGGAATTCTCAGACATTTTAGCTTGTTGCTTTTACACTCCATTTTTTAACAAATCTGGCCACCCCAACTGAATAACTTGTACATTTAATGGTTCAAAAACAGGTGTATAGAAAAGTAGGAGGGGTAAGAAATGATCCAGGCTCTTTCTGGGGTCAGGGTACATGGGCTACTCTGAGCAGTGCCCAATCCTCATCTCCCAGGTCAGGGTGGCAGCAGCTGGCTGTGTGCTCCTACCCTGCACAGTGCCAGCTGCAGGGATGCTGCCAGCTCCTGTGATTGCACAGCGTCCCTGGGGGAGGGGGAAATAGAGGGGAGAAAGCAGCTGGAGGCTACACAGTTATGGGTTTATGTGCTGCTGCCTTCTCTTCTCAGCTTGATTGTTATCCCCATTCCTCATTTGAAAACATCTGTAAGGAAAGTTTATAGAATGAGTGTCATCTCTGGCTATAAACATTCCTGTAAATTTTTCAAGCCACTTATGGAATTTAGAATTTATTACAATCTATGTTTTTCCTCACTAAAGTCCTGAAAAGTTACCCATTATCTTAATCTTTTAAAAATAGATGAAGCAAAATTCTCCAGATTATGTTGACATAGGGTTTCAGTCAGAACCTCATAGGCCACATCTCATTTATTCACTTAATCCTATGTAGACATAGTTCTGAGTTAGCATAAATGTAGTTTGTGTTACCTAATCAGTTTTTTCTGTAAATTCTGCTATAACATATTTTTCCAGGTCAGTGTTCAGACTGTTTATATTTTTTCCAGGATTTTTTTTTAAATCGTGCTAGAGATTTTGTGTGCATAACAAGAAGTTATATGGTGGATTTCCCCTAGGATACACTTGTATTCTACTAAATATATGTGAGAGATCGTAAGTCTGGAGAGGAGATGTGTCAAGATCCAAAAATTTGCTTTGGGTAACCATACCAACAGTACAACAATCTATTAGGGACCATCTGCTGAAAATGAACCAGCATATGGATACCTAAAGAAATGTTCAGTGTCATTGTTCAGTCTTTGAGAGTAAGAAAGAAGACAGTTTGAAATTTGCTTTTGTTTAGGATTTTTTTTCATTATGAATATTTACCACTGGACCAAGTAATCTCTGATACTTACAGGGCAGTGTAAATTATTCAGGTATGTCTTATGGTTTATTAATAAACAGATACAGCATTTCCTAAAGTGATGTAAGTGGAAACTAAATTATTTTGATTTTTTTTTTCCCAAATAGCTACAACTATAAATTTTAAGTCCAAAACTTTAAAAATAGTCAGTGTAATCTTAGAATCCAAACTTAGATGTAAAATAAGCATCGTGGTTTCCATAAGAGTTGATCAGCCAAAATGCCAACCAAGGAACAACAGGAATCATATTTCTAAAATTTACGTTCATATAAATATGGAATGTGAAGCTAAATCTCAAGCTCATGTCACAGAAAGAAGCTGAGCTAATGAACTGTACATCTAGAAGAAAAATCTGCTTTTGAAGTAATTTATGTATGGAAATTTCTGCATGGTACAGCTTGATAAGTGTAAACCTCAGTAGTGACAAAACCAGCGAAAACTCTATGTGAAATGGAAGTGCTCATAAATGGTGCTACAACCATAATTTCTATGTATTATGAGACTATTGGATGACAGAGAAATAAAGAACATGTTGCTATACAGTATGAGGCAATTTATTCCTGAATAGCTTGAAATTGGATTGTAAATGTAATCAAGTGCATTGATGTTCCCAGCTATTTGGTAATGATGAAGTATGCTTTCCCACAGAATTTTTCATTAAGAAAAATATTAAAGTCTAGGTACTTTAATGTAATATCAAACAAAATCAGAATATTTCTTCCTGAACATTCAAATCTTTCATGCACTTTTTTTTTTTTCCTGAAGGTTTGGGTTCCTTTCAACTCCAAAGATGAGAATTCACACCTCTCATAGAAAGTCCTTTACATTTATTCCATGTGTTCTTGAGCTCAAGTGCATTTCTCTCAAAGGTGAATTTGACCTGCTGTGTTGGTGGGATATGCCGGTTTCTCAAGGCAGCACATCTTGCTTTACTTATGGTTGTGAGCAGAAGTTAACACAATGTTGAGGGTTTTTTCTAAGAGTTCTCCAGACCACCAGCAAGAATGGTTGGTTCTAATGCTGTCAAGTTGGATTTCTTAGTGCCATTTTTAGACTAACATGCTTTTTTATTTTTGTCCTTCCAAAATAGTTTGTGAAAAATAGTCATTTTTCAATATAAATTTATATTGAAAAACAAATTGTGTGTTCATTATGGTTGGATTACCAATGTTAGTGAAACAATCACCTCTCCAATTCTCTCGTGCATTGTAGTCATAACTGAGGGTCAGGCTTTCAAAAACAAGGATTTTTATAACTTTTTTTAACCCATCACTTAACTCTCTCCATTTCTAACCTCTGAAAAGCTTCTATCTTCTGCTTCCCCTAGGGAGCATCTCCACTAGGATATTCCTACTTTTTTTTAATATGAGTTGGAAAAGAGGAAAGGTATCTTCCAATCGATTTCTTCTCCTGGCAGCAGGGCGCATAGGGTCAACGCATCCACACTTGCAATAGCATTAATGGGAGAGTGAGTCTGCCAGGGACAGGAGTCACCAAAGACACATTTTAGCAATATGTGCTTTAGCAGGCTAGTGACTGTAGCTATTTAATTCTCAAAGCCAAGCTTTTTGATCATATCCAATTGTCCATTATTGTCAGGAGTACCACACACTCCACTGTCCTGAAAGGTAGTCACCAAGTTCTTAGACTACAGGTGTCACAGTAGATCCTTGCTGGAAACAGAAATGTTGGGGTTTTGGGTTTTTTTTAACATTTATAAGTAGATATACAAGTCTTCTATCAAATAATTCAAAATACCTCTAAGAGAATAAAACTTAGCTTTTTACTCCCTGTGACTTACTGGTCAAAATCCTTAATACTGCAACACGTTTTTTAAAACGTTAGCATTCACTCATAAAACAAATGTAATTGCAGCTGGAGGCATTGCCAATACTAATCATACAATCTATTATAGGAAGTACTCATAATAGCTGTTGAAAAAAACATTGTGGAGTTACTGGGAACAATGCATAATGTGTTTCCAATAGTCCTTTTTTCTCATTCCATTACACAATAGAAATTAAGAATGTATTACAGTATAGTTCACTACAATATTAATGGCTTTAATAACTCTAAGATAGAATCTCCCTCAGCCCACGTTGGGTAAAGTTCACCCAACCACCACTGACTTTACATCCCAACCTCCTGGCACCATCCCACTTGTGCCGACCCACTTAATGTAGGGGGACAAGCCCGAGGTGTCCCTGAACCGCACTGAGAGAAATGAAAGGTTTGTTTATGCAGTGGAGAGAGTATCCTGAAGGCAAGTTCACTAGTGGTTTTATGGTCCCTTTTGCATGCTCACAGACTTTACAATTTTTTTCCCTGCAAACTCTATTTTATTTTCTTTCCCCTCCAGTTCAGAGAGGGGACTCTGATCAGCAGGATTTCTCTGTGTATCAGGGAGAAGAATATTTGGTTTCAGATTTCTGAGGGCTTTTGTAATTGATGTCAGTGATATTCATTTAATTGAATGAGGTCTAGGAAGCTTCACAGAGGGATCCTTTAAAGAGAGTTTCTCTCTACAGATTCCATCCCAGGAGTCTGAGGAAGAGACAACTGAAAAAAAAGTTAATTAATAACATTAAGTGTTTATCCAGCTAGTGCCAGAAGGCAAGGGACTACTCTGTCAGCTAGACTGGGCAGGGTTGATCTACACAAGAGAAACCAGAATTTCCTTCTTAAGCAAAAAAAATCCTACATTTTAAATGGAAAAAAATATATATATATTTATATCAAAACCTATTAATAAATGCAAAAGCAGTTCCAGTCTATGTTTCTATGAATTCAATTAAAAACCCAACAAACAAACAAACAAACTGCAAAGATTTAGCTAATATAGCTTTAAATTTAAAGATATTTTATTCTGACAAATGGAGGTGATCTGTTAATAAGGAAACTAACTCTGAAGAAAAGACAGGAGTAAATTAACTCTTCAGTCATGCTGGAAGCTGTTTGTGGAAATCAGAGTGTACAAAACTAATGTTGCATCCTGGAGATGTAAGTCTTCATATGTAAGACTTTTTCTTCATGGTTTAGAATGGAGTACAGCTTTAAGGTCTATGTCATGAACATTTGCAGATTTGGTTTCTAGTAAGACAAGAAATAATAGAAAGTTTTCTCTAGCTGTAACTATAAAAAACAAACCTAATGTTTAGTTACTGTTGATTGCCAGATTTCCAGGTGATCCCACAAACTGGTGGATGACAGAGTTGTCCAGGACATAATGGGTATGGTTTAGAAAGCAAATGAAAAAAGCCCAACAAAAGGTTTATTCAATAAGAACCAAATGGACAGTTGAAATTACTGTGGCAGGTGGTACAGCCTGTGATAGTTCTAGAAAATCCTCAGGAGTTTCCACGAGCAGAAACTTTAGGCAGATTTTATATCTCCTGTAATCAGACAGCAAGGTCTGTGGAGAGTAAGGACTTTGATCTGTCTTCATGGTCGTGAGTTTTCAGAATAGTTCTGATTTGCCCATACAGTGATGTTGCTGAGAAGAAAATGGCCTACCAGCTTTTGTTCTGAGTGAATTTATTTTGAGGACAGATCGCTCCATATCCAGATATATAGTCCAGACTGGTTGCAATGGCATTTATAACAGTGTGCAGATCTGCCAGGATGAGACAGATTCACCTATCCAATCACAGATGGTAGAAAATATGACTCACAGATGCTGCTGTGTGAGAGCTTGGCTTCAGCAACGATTCAGGAGCACTTGCATAAATGGATTTTATTAGCTACCATGTATTTCTGCAAAGGCTGATTTACTGTTTGCTTGAAGGAAAATGAAAAGAGAAAAAAAAATGAGAACCTTCCTCTTAAAGAAAAATTACATTTTTGATTGTGAGGGGCCTCACTAGCTCATTACTTTCTTTTGTCAGACAGAGAATTTGTTGGATTTGCAAGATCTGAGTCAAGACTCCTTCAGTGCATCTGGTGATTCCCGAGGAGTGAATGTACTGAATTTAAGGAGTTCTAGTGGGTGGGAATGAGGGCTGGGAAAGCTGGGCTTCCTGCATGTGGAAGGGGAGAGCAGCAAGCCTTTTAGAAATGCTGTTAGTGATATACCAGTGGCATTTCTCAGGGCAAATCTCTTTTAGGACAAGCTGCTAATAACTGGCAGAAGTGAAAAATAATTGAACCTCAGTGTTTTGTTCTGAAAGCTAGCATTCTGGTGGGGAGTTCTGCTTCAGAGCTGTATTCCAGCAGTGGTTTTGCCAAGGACAGGGCAGCGTCTGTGATGGGTGTGGGAGGCAGCCCCAGGTACCCTGCATTCAGCCCTCTCACCCTGCAGCAGCACCAGCACCAGTGTGTTTTGCAGAGCTCATCATGCTGGTCTAGGTCACTTAGGTTATCTTATGGGCTTTCTTTTGCTTGCCTTCCTCCTGGCTGTCTGGCAGAGTAAGGGATGAATAATACCTGCTGCCAGTGACAGCTGCTGTTATACAACTCCCCTTCTGTCCAGAAAAGGGCAGAGTAATGCAGGAAAAATTACTCCAAGAGGTATCCAAGGAAGAGCTCAACTGTTTGCTGTATATCTACTCTTATCTTTTTCTAATAACTACCTATCCAAAAAAAGGGTTTTCAAACTAAAATACTGATCTGCAGTAGTGCAAGGTACAAATGAAAGATGTACAAGAGCAAGGAGAAGTGATGTGATAACATTAGCAATGTGATCATGAATAGGAAGTTATTTATTTTGATTCTGTGAGTGGATTATCAGTATGACTACTTTTAATAATATATCCTTTCACTCTTTTGCTTCTGGCATTGCTGTACCAGATTGACTAATATTACTAGGGGTTGGCAAATATGAATTCAATGCAACCTTACTTTCAATATGAAGATACTTCATAAAAATATGGAAGACATTGGGCTGCTTACATATCCTAAGTAAAATGTGTGCTATTTCCATTTGAAAGATAAAATATTTTGACGGTTTTTTTCAAGGAGCCTTTTTGACTTAGAAGAGCAGAGGGAGACATTTCTGGCAAGATGCTTTCACATGGCTTTTAGTTTGTCAAATGTATATTTTTAGCTGAAGTCAATTGTCTTCACCTCCTCTTGGGGGGCGGGGAGGGAGGAAGGGAGGGACATGTTTCAGAACACTAATTTTTCTGACCCTAAATTTTTCCCAGGATAGGTGGGATGAATTGTCTTTTAAAGGCTTTTATCCCTGCCTACTGGCTACTGAGAAAGGCTAAACATATAATATTTCAGCAGCCAACTTCAGTAAAATAAACTACATCAGTTAAAAAGGAAGACCAACTAAACTATGCCAATACAGTAAATTTCCCTAGCCATTTAAGAGGGACAAAAAGAAATTTGAATTAAAGTGTCAACATTTCATCTAAATCCAAATTCTTTATGGACTTGACTCTCCATTGTTTTCTCTTCCATGTCTCCACTCATACTAGGAGCAGTACTAGGTATGTTTCACTCAAGGTCTGTTTGCAGGCATTACAAAAGAGATTAAAAAAGGCTAACCTGTTCCTTTTCAGCTCTGATTGCCACTTGATAAACAGCTAAAAGGTCAGACAAAATTCTGTTTTCCCAAAGAAGACAAGGGAACCAAGCTGTGTCTGAGAATCTTTGCTTAATATCTGCTTTCATTTTAGCTTTATGAAGAAACACATTTCAACAATCTTCCTCCCCTTGCACAGCACACCAAGGCACCTTTTCCTTGCAAAGCTCTCCTTGCCAAATCATCCAGCAGCAAGACATTATCACCATGAAAGCTGCACCCTCCCCACCCTGCAGCCCTCTCCAGACATGCCTGTGCTGTCTTAGAATTCTGAGATGGGTGTAGTGGTTCCTTGCTGCCATAAACATGTGGAAAGCATCACTTTCCAGTGCTTTATGTCAGTGGTAGCTACATGGATTTACATAACTGGCCTCAGGAAATGAAAATATTGTATCGAGTCCTTTAGCTCATTCTGATTACTAGCCTTTATTTTACTCTTACTTTATTCCAAATTATCTCTAAAATGAACTCGCAGATTAACAAAATGTGGTGCACAATGTTGCCGAAACAACTTTCGAAACAGAAAAGATATCACACCAAGCAATATGAAAACCAGACTTTCTAAAGTTCATTATACATGATTTCAAATTTTGGTCATTTTCATCATTTCCTTCAGCTTGATAAGAATGTAATGCAAGTACAATTTATTCTACGCATGAATACTAACCTTGCCTCTATTAAGATTAGCTGACACTTCTGGCTTTTTAATGCATTTTTGAAATCCTAATAATTTCATCAAATTGAACTGAAATAATCACAACTTTCATAAGCTTCTCAGGCTTAATATTTTTGAATATTTCATTTGGATTAAGTCAACTGTTTCCCAGAATGGAAACTTGGAAAAAAAGATGTGTATTTGTCCATGTTAAAGCAATTTGGCAATAACTTTTGACTATTGGATGAGTGTTCTTAATAATAGAGGTAGATATTAATTAAGAAACCATGACCATGGACTCAAGAACACTGAAATAAAATTAATTTAGGCCTGATATTTCAACATGATTACAACTTTGCAACTGAAATAATGCAATTCCAGTATATTTTTTCTGTGTCGCTATGTGTACAACAGTAGAAATTACATAGGGATTGCATGCAGTTATAAAAGACTCTAATACATGGTTTGGATTTTTATTTTTATCAGCAACTCTTGTTTTTCTGTTTGGAACCTAAACCCCAAACAAAATTAAAAGCATGTTTTATGCTAGATGTGCATTAAAGCCTCTGACCTTTGTAATACAGAAAAAATATATCATTCCTTCCTGCTCCCTGGGTAACAGAGGCAAATATTAAACACATAGACACAAAAAACATCCAGAATAAACTTTTGATAACTTCTGCATTTTCCACATCCAAGAAGGTTATGAAAGAGTGAGAACTAAATCTTAGTGAAAACTACCTCAATGCCTTTTACTCTGAGAGGCTGATGAACATTTTTCCACATTTGCATGCATAAACACAGTAGTGGCTCCCTAGAATATATTTTTCTCATTTTCCAGGAGTTAATATTAAACCTGGATTTCAATATAAATGTTTGAGAGTCTTCCCAAAGTCTTTTTAGAAGTGGGAAAGCACTTCAGATACTTCTAACACCCATGAAATGAACTAAAATTATTTGTCTTGCTTTCATCTTTCTATATTTCTTTTCTTTGTTCATTGTTAAAAACCTTTAATATTAGCAACCTGTGTCTTTCTCCCTGTATAGGAATAAAGCTGTATAGGGTCTATCTGTGGCTCATGGGAATCTCCCTACTTCTTTTTTCTTTTTTTTTTTTTGTCTCTCCAGATCATTAAAGACCAGAAGCTACTGGGGATAGTTGGAGGGATGCTACTGATTGATCTTTGCATCCTGATTTGCTGGCAGGTTGTGGATCCTTTGAGGAGGACAGTGGAAAAGTATAACATGGAGGTATGTCCTCAAGCCCAAGTAATACTAATCGTTGCATATCAGTCAGTATCTACAGCTTTCCATAAGATTAAGCTAAAGATGCATTAGGTAAAATGAAAGCAAGTCAAGCTGTGTATTTTGGGGGAGGAAGGGTTCTGATTTTCAAAACCAAATAGAAAAGAAAAAGAGACATTTTATTTGCAAGGGTTGTAAACACAGCAGAGCCCTCTGCTAAGACTCTCTATTAGAGTCTGTTGCAATAAATAATAGATTATCAGAACCCATTAGTGAATTTCAGTAAGAGCTCATTCAAGTGCAGGAGAGGTCACTGCTTAGACTGCATTCTTTGTGGAGATGGTCAGGAATTATGTTACCTACTGCTATATTTATTTGCAGTAATTTTATGTGCATGCACCCATACTGATTGTTTCTCTCTTAATGGTATTCCCAGAAAGGTCACACGAGCAATTTTGATAGGCAGGAGGTAATAGCTTAATGCCAGCTGTACACACGTTCCAACACTCTGGTTGGTTTCTAGAAGTGGAGCTGAAGTAGAGCTTTCTGGACAAACTGACAGTAAGAAACACGGAAGCAACAATTTATACCTAGGAAATAATCTGTCTGTATGTAGATGTGCATTGTTTGAGAGTTTATTGCCTCCAACATGGAAACTGGTGATATCTGAAAGCTAGGATTGTCCTAGATTATATAAGGACAATCTAGAAGTGTTAGTCTCTTCTCCTATACTTGGCAATCAGTAAGAAAAAGAACAGTTGTTTTCTCTTCTGATGTTGACATTTGCAAGAAAATATATACCATTTCACTCCGCTGCTTTTCCTTTGTTCTTACTTTCCAGTGTAGCTCTGGCATTTTATTAGGAGATGTTTTCACTTTTTTAGTATAATTTGTAGAAGATATCCTAGAACAAGGCATCTTAAACTGCAAGGAGATTTCTTTTTAAAAAATCATTTAAGAATCTGAAAAGATTTGTCTCAGTCATTCCTAGAGTTTGAAAGACTTCCCAGCTAATACAGTTGCCAATGAAAAATAGAAAATGTAGCTTAAATTTGTCTGCTGGAGACACTTCTGGTCTATGTGTGTATAGCTTGAAGCCATAGCAGCTTGTTGAGAACCTTATTTATTTCATTTTGCTCCAAATGTATTGTAAGTGATATTTCAGTTGTCAGTATTGTTAACATTTTCTCTGCTCATCTGAACCCAAACACATTATGACAAATAGTCAAAAAGTCCAATTAAAATAATCTCAGATAGAAGGAATTTTACTTTTTACTTTAGTTTAAACTAAAGAACCTGGTATCTAGTGTTATTAGATTCACTTGAGTATAATGTCCATAGACAGCAGCAGTAATTGTGAAGTTAAACCATAAGTAACATATATTTAAAAAACGTTTGCTGTAGTTTTAAATGATTTTAAATGGTTGATTCAATTTCCATCTGAACTTTTCAGTGTATATTCTTTGATCATCTAATATATAAATCTAAAAACTTTGTGTGTTTTTTCCACATTTGGGGCTTTCCAGACCGTGGGGCTGCACACCAGTTGCCTGAAATTTGCATAAGAGCTGAAATTCTCCTGGAATTATATAAGCCCATGCAAAGTGACACTGAATACACACATGACAATGTTTGATATTTTGATCCCTCAGCATCAATTGACTTGAACTTACTGTTAGAGCTCTTAGCTATTACTGTAAGTTGCGCAGAATATTTTTGAAGCTAATGGATTTTGGGTGGGAAGGAAATAAAAGTATCATGCTAGCAAATGTGATCATTAAACTATTGTATGTGCATAAAATATGTTACTATAAAAACAGTGAGGTGAACTGCAATTTACTTTCCTGAAGCACACCTCTTCGGGTCTCAAAAAATCTTGTGTAAAAGTAAATGACAATTGTCTTTGCTGCTATAATTATTATTGTTATTGTTGTTGTTATGCTATTTTTTTTATTTTTAGGTTACTAAAGTGTAATGGTGAATTCTTTAGTTGAGTTTGATGAAGCACATATTATCTTTTCTGTGTTTGAAAAATACTTGCCACATAGTAAACACTACTGGTGGCAAGTTTATGTTTTATTTCAAGAATATTTTGTAGTGGATTTTTCTTGTCCCACTTGATTTTTTTGAAATAATTTTAAAAGGATTATTTCTGTGAGTTAATGCTAATCCAAGTGATAAAGATTAAACTAAATGAAGGCTCCAAAGTTATGAATGCAATCAGTCATTCTAGCTAATGAAGCATTTGAGCTCTGTTTATGAATACTCATCAGCTTCCTGTGTGATAGCTCTGCATTTGGCTTCTATCAGGTGACCCTCTGGTAGTTGTGTGTTCATAACCACATGGATCAAAGGAACCAAGACAAGAAGCCTAAACACTGGTAATGTCCTGTGCTGTTTGCTGTTATTCACAAAATAGTTCATTTTAATGAAGCAACAGCAGTAAATTATCAAGAACTTTTTAAAAGAGTTCTTAAATGCAGAACTTTAAAATCCAGGCTCCTTTTCTGGAGTTGTTTGCAAAGTCCAAGTAACCCATGCCTTATAAGCTGAGGATAGGCAGTCTAACTCTAAAAAAACAAAGGGAAGTGAAGGCATTTTTAGAAACTTTCTAGCTGTTACAGAAGGCAGAAATCCTATGGAATGTTGAATCTGTCAGTTTTCAGGCCAATTTCTGGCATCCTGACCCTACAGGTATGGTTTCTTCAGGAAAAGCACATCTGTGGCTGCCATAAGACGCCACGTTAAAAGTTTTAGTGACTGAACCATAAAGCATCCAGATCCTCCAGCCATCAGCAGGGGAAGTAGTTTATGGTATATGGACAATAAAGTTTCTGGATAAAAGAAAAGAGGTTAAAGGCCAAGGCAGGGACAATGTTAAAACTTCCCTAACTGTACAGTGATCTGCAGAAGAACTGTAGCAGTGTCCCTATGTACTTTTCCTAAGAGTACTGTAGGCTTGATTTTCTTATAATGCAAAAGCATTTGATAACACAAAGGGCTTCTAATCTTCAAGCAGCAGTGTAAAAAAAAAAAGGAATTCATCTATAATGTTATCTCTATCTGTTTTCCTAGATTCCCTGCCTGTAACATCTCTCCTTTTGCTAATTTTTCAGACCAGTGGAGAGACCAATCACTTTTTTCCCTCACTATTTTCTTCCTAGGCTGAACTAGGAATTTGCTTTTCTGATCATGATTCACCTTTTTTGTCATAATCAAAATGATTATGCTCAGATCTGAGCCAGGTCCCTGCCAGACTGTTCTCCCAGTCATGTGAACTGGAGTGCATCCTTCCTTCACTGTCTCACTGGCTGGGCTGCCCATGAGGAACTATGGTGCTTCTCTGGATGCTGCTGAAGAAGAGATTTGCAAGGCTCTACCATTGTTTGCTTGTTGACCTGCCTTCTTAAGAAGGCAATGTTTATGTGCTAGGGTGGTCTGTGTGATTTTTTTACTACTGCCTAACAAACTTTGCCTGTTTCAGTCAAATCTGACAAATTTGAGCAGATACATCTCTTAAGGACTAAGGCCACAGCAGACTTACTGGAAACAGCCAGCTGTGTGGAGGAGACATTCTGGTAGTGTCTCCTCTGAGAGAAGGGTCACAGAGTAAGTTCATCCCTTTGTCTAAAAACAGATATTTTAAATGATTTGCTACAGGGGATCTTCACTCTTAGCTGAAGAGAATCCAGCCACAAGAAAGAACACTTAGGAAACCAGCTCCCTCCAATTTCAGTTGCTCAGCTGTGTTGGAATGAAACCACAGTCTGAAATAGCAAAATCCTTTAGAAAGTGCAGTGTGTGCAACAGCCATATCATAATTCAATCATGTTCTTAGTGCAGTTGAAAGGGTCTGTGTGTACACATGCACTCACACTCACCTCTTGCTCACAGTTATCTCAGCTAGTCAGAGCATGGCACTGATAATGCCAAGAGCATGTGTTCAGTCCCTGTATGGTCCATTCACTCAAGAGCTGGACTGGGTGATCCTTATGGGTCCCTTCCAACTCAGGATATTCTGTGATTCTATGGTGTAGTAACTCTTTTACTCTAGAGTTGAGCTTGAAAGCCTCTGACTGGCTTATCTTCTCCCAACACAAATGTCTATGAAACAGACTGGATCTCTGTGGCCTTGGAAGGTTGACAGTGATAATGTTTAATAAATAATAACTTGTAGGGGAAATGGACTACCTTTTATAATTCCCAAGGTAAAAATACCTTGCATTAGTGTTAGATTCAATGAAAGTAGGATCTTCCATACTGGATGCCAATATTTCATGTAAAATTTTAAATGGTTTATCCAGGGCAGCAGCCTGGATAAATTAAGTAGTTATTTCTGTGATGCTTTCTCTTATGCATTCTTATGATAGCATTATCAATATTTAAAAATAAACTTCATTCTGGTATCTGGAATACCAGTATTTAAGGTTTCACCCTAATTTGTCCTGGGATGGTAATAAACAGGAAATAGAGAAAAAAATCTGAACGAGATGCCATTTTAGAAGACACAGAAGAGAAAAAGAGATCAATGAGACATGTCCTATTTGGACTTCTAGCAGTGATATAAATGTAAAATTCAGAAACCAATATGAGGAAACCTTATATGAGGATGTTGTAATAACAAAAATACCAATATGCAGGAAAGATTAGTAGGCCATGCCAGCATCAGAGTAGTGCAGTATGTTAAAGAAAGTTCAATTCATATTACCAAATTAATAATTTCACTGAGTGAGACAGAATTCCTATATATTGCAAGTGTATAACGATGCTGCCAGGCACATATTACTGCACAACAAGCCAGAAGTTCAGCTTTGACTGATATGTTGAGGGACTCAAAAACATTGCAAAACCAAAAAAAAGGTGCTGCTCATACTAACTCATTTGTAATTCAACAGATTAGAGAACCCGCAGACAGAGACTTAACCCTTGATTTCATTCTGAATAGCCCACAGAATCCATTCCAAAGTCTTGATATCTGAAAGAGTTTTCCATAGCTACAGATAAATTGTTCTTAGTTTTGATAGCTTTGAAGAAGCAACAAACAAAAAAGGTCTGTAGAGTGGTACTCACCTTCAGAAAGCAGAAGAACATTAAATTAAGGATGTGTCTTGAAGAGAGGCTAAAGAGTAAACTGTAGAGAGCTAAATCAGGTGGTTTAGAGAGTATTAAGAATTTCATACGTGAGACACAGAGTAAATGCATGCCACACATCAAGTAAGACTTGAAAAAGAAAGAACTCAACATGACAAAACAGCAGGAAGACATCCTTCAAAAAATAAAATAATATCCAAACGGGGAAAATACACAGGATCATAATGTCTGGTAAATTAAATGTAGAAGAAAATAAGGCAGTCTATAAAAGCATCTTACAATGAATGAAAAAAGAATAATAAATCTTTCTGTAAATACCAGTAGCAGCAAGTTTGCCACAGAATCTTGGGAATAATGTTTAAGCAGAATAGAAGATCATTACTTGCAGAAAATAAGGCTACGTGGAATGATTAAATGATTGCTTTGCTGCTTTGTTCAGCAAAATTCTTAGTGGAGGGATTTGTGGAGATTGCTGTGCTAGAACCCTTTTGATGAACTCACTGAGGAGTGACTGGAGTTGCTGGTAGGAATAGGGAAACTGATAAGAAATAAATCAATGGAAAAAGATTCTATTCTCCCAGGTTTTCTATAGCAATTCAAAAGAATAATTGTCATACTACTGACAACAGTATGTAATCATTAGCTCAGAACTGCTTTGATATCTGAGCAACATGTTGCAAATATCTTGCCATGTTTTCAAGACAGAGTAGAATCCTTAAATTTGTAAGTGAATGTAGTAGGCCAACTTATAAAAATTATAATCAGGAGTAGGATTAGAAATTGATATGCTACACTGAGGAGTAGTCGATATCACACTTCTGATGGAACAAGTCATAAAAACTTAGTGAAGTCCTTTGAAGAAGCCAGCAGACATGAGTAGAAGCTGACACAGCCAGCTAGGTCTCAAAAAGAACTCATCAATTTCTTTCATCAAAGGCCCTCACAGAAAGGAAATAGACACGGAATAAGAGAGAAGCCCTCAAATCGGTATGAAGTTATTTAGAATAAGGAAACAGAACTAAGAAATAAATAAAAGTTCATTTTCTAGTAAGGAGGCATGTAGCCAGTAGAGTCCTTCAGGACAAGTTCCAGTCTTTGTGCTGGTATCAGTATTGTTCAGTGGAAGAGGTTATATCAAGTTATTTTAGAAAATATAAATGAGGGCTGACTGTGAAGAATTTGGGACAGACGTTGCAAAGCTTAGCATAAAGTGAAATGCTCTTTCCTTATTGCAACTGCAGCAGTAAAAACAAATGTTGTCTTGTTTGTGATGTAAACTCTTTCTGATATAGAGGAAGGTGGAATTATAGATTTAAGTTCAGCTAGAGGAAACCCATAAATAGATTGAATAAATTGAGTACATCTTACATCTTTCTGAATAAGACAGAAAAGTCTGGCTTAAAACAATTATAACTGCCTAAAGTTTTCACTTAAATAACTAACCCAGAACAAAATCATGTTAGCTGGCTTGACACAGGTCTCAGAGCACCCAGATGTGTTGAGTATATCCTCAATAGATGGATGTAAGTACAACAGGACTGGAGGAATAAATACTGTTCCTGGGTATCTGATTGTCTTTTCTGTGGGACTGCTCTAAGAACCTGAAGAAATTAATAGTACTGAGCTGCTACTTGGGCTGTACATGAATTTAACCATATATAGATATACAATTCCAAAAGTTACTCACAATAGTAATTCAAGGTCAATGGTAAGTGAGAGTTGTGTGAAAATTACTGAGATGGGATGTAAAGAATACTCAGGAAGGAGTGCATATATTATGTGTGAAAGTCCAAGGTGAGCGTGGTGCTACACCCTGATGGACTAGTTAACTAAGAGCTGTGGTCATCAAGTATAAAACATTTCCTTGGGAAAGATTTTGTCTTTTAAAATTGCTTTGTCCCTACATCTTTTTGATGAAAGTTATGTGAAAATTTGGATTTGGCTGCACAGATGTAGATATTTTTCTTTAATATCCATTTGCATTAATAACACTGCTGTTGAAGGAACTGGAAAATACTTTGGTCCAAAATCATACACAAAGCAGTGTGAGGTGGGCTGGGGTGGGGGGTATTAGTATCCACATGATACTATGGGAGTAGCATAGATTTGGAATTGGTGAAGGTGTCTGGTTCAAATTCATGCACTCAAGGAGATTTTTGTAAATTCTTTGACATTTTGAAAAAGATCAGATCATATTCTTTTCTCTTTCTGCATATGTATATATGCATAAACAGATGTGTTTATGGGGTTTTGTTTACATTGTGCTGTTCAGTCAGCTAACAGCCAGATTTGAGAGAACTTTGTTAAATGTGTGATGTGAAATGAAGAATTTAATTGGCTGAAGCAGTTTCTGCGGGTGTTCAGCCTAATGCAGGTCAGAGCTTGTTAGTCAATTTGTTCTCTGTGTATCGTTACACCCATCTGTTTCCCCTACTATTTTTTAAATAAATTTAATTTCTTCCCTTCCAATTTGAAATATTACAGACTGTGGGAGTCAAATGTCTCCTGAATTCTGTAGCCTGCTTTCACACCCTGCCATTGTAGCTCTCAGCAGGTGGCCTGCCAGGAGTAGCTGAAACTGAGAACCCTTACTTGCATCTGCTGGGACACTCTGGTGGCTGGCAGATGCTTCAGAGAGAAGGAAACTGAATGGCCATAAAATCTTCTGTAAGCCTTCTACTGGCCCAGAGGATCTAGCACAAGTCCAAAGAAAGAGTAAATACTAAAGAGTAAAAGCTGGTTTACTTCTCTCTTTCATTTGACATCAGTTTCCAAGGAAACAGAACAAAACGTGAGAGCTGGGAGCCAGCAGCTGAGATTGACTCAGCTGGTGGCTAGTCCTTCTTCTGTTCCCATGGAAACATGTATCAAATTGGCAAAAATAAGGATATAGGGCAGGGTCAGTTCTAAAATGGCAGGATGAATGGCTGCTGCTTAACAACAGCTACTTAACAAGATGAGGCTTGCTGGTACTTATTCTTCTTCAATAAACAATTCCAATGTTAGTTCCGCCTCCCAAAAAAACAGCACTTAGAAAGTTCCAACCTTAGCAATGTAGGAACTCCTATCATTGACCAGACTTGTAACTCCTCTTGTCCACCACCTTGTTTAAAACAATGACTGGCCCAAATACTTTCAGAGGTGGGTACCAGAAATGTGTAGTGCACATCTGAAAGTTCATCTGTCATGCTTGAAAATTTCAGCTGTGATTCATAATGAGTAGTAACTTGAAATGAGCAGTTGTGTATAACTCATAGTTCTTATACTCTTGCTAATTGAACACTTTTGTTATTCTCATAAATGTCAGGGAGTTTTGACTCTTGCAAACTTTGCACAGATCAGAGTAATTGCTAACCAGACATGGTGTGAAGAACTTCCTTTCTCAGTTTTGGAAATGTTGCTTTTCAGTCACATTGAACATACATTATTTTTCTTTTAGGGAAAAAGAAGAGAATTAAGTCTTCCACATTTCCTTTGGCAGCACCAATCATTACTATGCATCTGTGTTTACAACCTTATTTTCCTCTTTTCTCTTTGGTAGATAGTCCCAATCTTATTAAGCTCTTTTTCATATGACATGGAAACTCTAAAGCATACTTTTTAGTTAGGATGACTAATACTGCATATTTTAGAAGATCTGTGTAATGTGTTTTATCTATTATTCATCCTCTTCCATATATTTAGTGTATTATTTTTCACTGTTGCACACCATTGAACAAAATTTTGGACTTCACTGTCAAAGCGATTCCCAGAACATTTCCATGAACTAATTATGACTCTTAGAAAATGTATAAGTAGTTCTGTTTTTACAGTACCATTACAGCTACTGAAATCAAATTCTACTTGTCATCATATGGCCCACTCAGCTACACTCCTCACATTTTTAGACTCAACCTCAGTATTTTTGTCTGGGTATTTTCATGGTTGTGCTGTTGGGCAAAACTGATTTTAGTATGGAACTATGGTTCTTACAGAACCATATATGTGGTTCTGTATCTCTTACAGAGTGGAAGTATTATTCTGGAATATGGAAGCATGATAGTGGAAGGGTTTTGTTATATAATTATTGTTACTTGTGCTATTGTTATGTGGTCACATTTCTGACCTGTCACTGCTACTTTGCAGTAGCTCCTCCAGTTCTGAAGGTTCTGCTACCAGAGGTACCCAACAGGACCCATCCTTTCAACTGCTTTTGGAAATACAGACTGTTGTTCCCCCTTTGGGATTTTAAGGCATAATCCCTAGTCCTCAGTGAATTAGTCTCTGGGAGGAAAGGAAATCAGATATCAGATATCCAACCCAACAAGTCAGGACATACACACAGACCCGAGCAGCCGTTTACCGCTTGCGATAGCAGCACTGCTGAGGTTGCTGCGTGAGACAACCAGTGAGTGATTCACCACCTAACCGTCATTAAAAGCAGCAGACACATCATCTGTCAGGGATACCTGGCTGCTTCACACAGAAGGCACTGTGACAGTTTTGTTGATTCATTGAGGAGGCTCAGTATATGATAGACCCAGTGGTATTTCTTCACTTTAAACTTCAAATACATTGGATACAATCATTCAGATTTATTTTCTGAAAACTGAAGCCAGAGCTAAATTTAACCCTGATTTTATGCTCCTTCATAAGACTACATTGTTGGTACAGGACAACGCTGATATTTTGGCAGTTAGTAACTGCCTACCAAATAGAAACATAGCTGGCTATAGGATATTTCAGCACTTGTTAAGCACTACCACATTAGCAAGGTCAGAGAAGCTCTTTTCCTCATACGCTTACCTTCTTCTTTCAGAGATAAGTCTCTATGAAATCTCTGGACACATTTTCACTTAAACTTCATATTGAGTGTCAAGATTTACAGGCTTTATTAAGCCAGACAGGAATTTTTTTCTCTTTTTTTTTCAGTGATTTGATTTGTTAATATCAGAAGTGAAAAAAGACAAGAAAACTCTTCTCTCCATCAGTCACCAAAACCTCATGAGAAAAAACTTCCAGAAAACAATCTAGGAACTGATTAATCTTCCTTGCTGCATTTTATCCAGGGTACTCAATGTTCAACCCTTGCTAGCATTGTAGCACCTCACTTGTTTTCTGGAAGAAACCACCACTGTATAAGAAAGACAGACTTTAATGCTTATGCCTAAAAACAGATGCTGATATGGATAAAAAGAACCATAATGAATTACTCCACGAATATGCTAAGGCTGCAGTAGACACCAATAAAATCTTTCCACCAGACATCTCTGAAAATAGAGAATTCTCCATTAAAATAGCTATTTAGGATAGAAGATTATGTAATTTAATTAATACTTCTTTGGAGGAAGAATATTCTCTTGTTCCTGCAAATGTTTAAATAGGCCAATACTGAAAAGAAACAATCTGGATATCCCAGTGCTACTTTAAAATTATTCTTTCATTCCTAAGCAACTTTATGGAGAAGGCAAGGCTCAAGCTTGTTATATACTTATAATTATAAGTAATTATAGGTAGTATCATTTGTCTAGAATGTCCTGAGTTCTGGCCAGCAAATTGCACTGGAAAGGATTAAGGGCAGTGATTGTCAATTTGGAAAAGCAAGCCACAAGTAACCTGCCACAAGATCTTTATGCAGTGCTTGACTATGAAGTAATGCTCTCTTACTCAAAAGGAGCACCTTGGCTTTGCACAAAAACCACTTCAGTGCTGCTCAAACTTAATAGGAACTGATGTCCTTTTCCTTTGAGGTGAAGTGCCAGGTGGAGCACCTTGTGTTTGTAAGCACACCCGGGCAGACAGGGAGAGCTGCTGGACAGCCAGGGCACACACACACAGGCAATAAGCAGATGGCAGAGTGCTGCAGACTTGACCCAGACTTCGTGCTGGTGGGCTGAGGGCCTGAGGAAGAGCTTCCTTGAACAAAGCCATCCTCTTTATGGCTATGCAGTACAGGTCATTTTGGATGACCTGGATCCCTCATTGTTACTTTGCTCTCTGACAGAGCAGCATCTCTAAACAGTGGACTGTATTTGTGCCCAAATCTTGAAGACTCTGCTCTTCCGTAGCACAGCAATGCAGTCATATTTTGAAAACTATTTTTTAAAAAAAAGTACTAGTACCAACATAGGACATTTTCTGCCAGTGCCTTGGGCTGGAGTTTCCCATATGGTAGTAAATCAAAGCCTCCATATGATTACATTTTAAGTATGTAAAATTGTTTTGCTGTAGAGGGTAGATTTTTTTTTTCTTGTCACAATCTGTCCTTACAAAAGGGTTTCGTGATGGTTTGTGGATTGATCTCAGGGTGCAAAAAAACTGACACGGCACAGGGGATTTGCAGTGATAATCAAAACAAATGCACCTTTATTGAATGACCACAGTAAAATGTGATAGAGAGATTAAGGGAGAGAAAAAGATAGAGAAAGAGAGAGAAAAAAGAGAGAGAGAGAGAGGGATATAGCTACCAAACATAGAGATGAAGTCCTTTGGTCCAGTCCAGTCGAGGATCCGCCTGTTACATCAGGGAGATCTCAAAATCTCTAGCTAACTCAGAGATTTTTATTATGATAATTCTATTGAAAATTGTGAGGGGTGGGAAACAGATACAATAAAGAATAGAAGTAACAGGTGGTCCATGTTCTCAGCAGCAAACAAAAGGCATTGTTTTCGTGGTCCAGTGGTCACAACCTGCAGGCAAACATCTCACTTTGGTCAGCTTGCCTCCCCCCACACATCTGCCCCAGGTTAGGGGTTTCAGTCCCAGTCCTTGGAAGGAGGAGAGGGGCCTTTTCACATGGGGGTTTCATGTCTCAGTCCTTGATGAAGAAGCTTCTTACATCTCAGTTTGTCTGTCACGGCTGTTGTAAACGAGTGAGAGGGGTCTTCTGCAGGGGACCACCCAGAACTCAGGAGAAGTCCAGCCAGGCCAAGAGGTGGGACAGCTCCCAAGGCTATTGTTGCAAAAAGGGCATGGTGCCCCCTTCTTTGGGCTCAGCGTAGCATACAGCAAACAACACCTGTGAAAACAATAGCTTAGCAATGCTCTCAGGTCTTGGGCCTGTGGCTTGTGTAACTTTCGCCTACAGAGAAGACAGGGGGGGTCTTCTCTTCCGTGGTCCTCAATGACGATCGTGAGGCAGATGAGGAAAAATTTGGACAGACTCTCACACTTCTCTGCATGTTCTAAAATTTTAATGTATCTTTCATATGCAAGTGAGAAAAAACGTTTTTCTGGCTCTGGCAAACACTAGCATGGGCTTTTCTATAAAAATTGCAAATTTTCACAAATCTCAGCTGTGCAAATGCAAGAATTGTTTCTCAATTAGCTGTCTTCCGCATTAATATCCAGCAGAATGTGTTTATGCCTATGCATTTTTATTTTAAAATATCCTCCTGTATAGACTTCTCTCCCTGGATAAAAGAGAAGAAACATATAATAGCTGTTAACCACATTATAAGTGGGGTTAATATGCATTAGCAATACTTTGGTTGCATATGTATTTTTTAAAGCTATAAAACAGGGGGCATCTTGCTTTTTAAAGACCTGAATCACCCTGAAGTCTACTTTCCAAACTGCCTTTGTTCTTAGACCTTCAGCAGCTCTATTCTGGGCAGTGCATTCCTTCCTTCCATGCTTCTCTACCCTCCCAAAATATTTTCTCCTGACTGTCTCCATGAACTGTCACACTTAACAAATCTCACCTCATGCTCACTTTCACTCCCATAATGGGCAGATCATTGATACAAGTGACTCTGTCAAAGGACAGCAAACTTGTGGCTTAGGCCAGCTCAGCTCTAGATCACTATCCACTGTTGAGCAGCTATTAAAGACTGGTGATGACCTGACTGCAGGTGAGCATTGATCATAAAAAAGAAGGAAAAGTGAAAAATGGATGCAGATTGGTCAATTTCCCAAGAGAGGTATTCACTTCTATTTTTTTTAAGAATGCTGAGACTGATCAAATTCAATAATTCATTTTTTTTTTCTTTAAAGAAAGAGTTATGAATTAACCATGAGCTGCACAGGTTGGTATGGACATTCTTCTGGACCGTCAGTGGAAGGCTTTTCAGTAAGACCTGATTTAATGGTTTGTAGTTAAGACTCAAAAATAAATGCTTACTAAGTCATGTGGAAGTGGAGCGAGTTCCTAGTGCATGAGGGTGCCTTATAAAGGGAGAGACTCAGTCCCCACAGCTGTAGCTGCGTGGCAGCCCTCTTTGTTGTTGTTGATTTTTGTTCTTTTTATTTTTGCTGTTGTTTTTTGTTTGTTTTGGTTTTGTTTGGATTTTTTGTATGTTGGTTTGGTTTTTTTGTGATTTTTGGGGTTTGTTTTTGGGTGGGTTTTTTTTGTGGTGGTAGTCAACGCCCTTTTCAACAGAAAATTCTGAGTTTTCATTTTAATGTCATCATTGCTTCTCACCTTAAAAGCAATGTCATGGATCCATTTTTTTTGATTTTTGGGTACATTTAAAAAAAAAACTTACCTACTTGCCTTGTTCTTGAGAACTTGTATTAGCCATTCTAATTTTTCTCATGTAATTTCTGTAATAATATATAACTTCCTTATTATGACTGTGTTATAAAGGACTCCTGGTTATCTCAAATAACATTTTGGATTTTTGTTATTGATGTACTTATTTCTTTAGAATTCCCATTTTATGCAGTGCTTTCCATTGATTTTGAGATATTTTTATTACTTTCTCATGAAGCATCTCTGACTCAAGTAAGAGTTTTAGAGACCTGAGAATCTTTCTATGAAGCTGATAATTCCTTTATCACTTTATATCATGTTAGAGTTTAGAAAGTTAGAATCCTCATTTTATGGAAATACCCTGATAATATTTTAAAATTATCTCTGCTTTTATCATCAACAAATGAATTATTGCGTAATTTTTACCAGTAATTTTTATCTGTAATTTTTACAGATTCTTCTAATCTGTTCAGAATGAGATACTTGAAAAGGCACATATTTGTGAAAAAATGCTTGTCTAAATATTTATTTTCAATGTGTTCCATATAGATGTAGATGTATATGTATGAATGTGTGTTAATATGTACAAATATATATATATATATTTAGTATCTTGACTGTTGATATTTCAGTTCTGGTATTTGGTGAGGGATGTAATGATTTGGAGCCTGGTTGACAAAAGCTGGATATTCCCTCTGTTATTTCTTTCTGTGTGCTAGTTACTTCCCTGCAGAAAGGGAATTTTTAATCTAACTGCTGTGATTGGTTCTCCCACATTTTGTGGGGCTGTTGCAAATAAAAGTGGAACAGTACACCTGCAACCTAGATCTGTAGGGATAATGATAGAAAATTCCATTTACTATGGAATTTTCTTTTTGCAATAATACCATTGAGCCAGCACGTAACTTTGTGCAGCAGATGAAAGCAAAATGAAAATTTCTTGCTTCCAAAATGGAGATGCTCTTCAACTTTGCCATACAGGTTGAAGGCACATATCTCTAATGCTTTCATTGGGATCTAATCTTACAATAATGCTATGAGCAGCTTAAACCAAAGTATTTTTCAGTTTTTCATATTTTTCATTTGCATACATTAATATAGAAGAAAGAAAAGCCAGTTAAAGCACTCTGGAGATACATTCAGGATGAAAATGTGTGTGTGATGACAAACCATCAAACAATATTTTAAGACATGGCATTACAAAGGAATTGGGCTGGAATAAGATGGAAAAGATAACTGTGGGGGCAACTTGGATATTTTTAACCTTTTTTCTAATGTTTGGCCTCTTTTAAATAAATTAATAAAATTTTAATTAATATGAAATGAGATCCATATCAGAAGTCACCAAAGTAATTTGTAATGGAGTTAAAATTTTGAACTTTGACAAGTCATTTTAAAGTCACTATGACAATGATTTCATAAATTGAATGCCAAACAAGATTTCTGGTTTAAGGGAAAATTACAGGATAGGTGAAGCTGCATATAAATAAATGCCAGGTGATGGTTAGATCTTGATACAAGACCACTCAGTTTTAAAAAAATATCATCTTATTGCACAATAGGAGTCAAAAGGCAAACCAAGGGCAAGGAATTATAAGAAAAGAAATAGGGGACAAAATATAAAGCGATACTATGGCAGTGTTTAAGTCCAGAGTGGAGTTATACCTATACTGTGTACAGTCCCAGCACAGTTCCTGACCTCCAGGAGATGGAAAACATCCAGAGCTTTGTAGAGCCTTGAGAGGTATGGATGGAATAGCCCCCATCCAAGGAATAGGCTAGAAAAGAGATGGATGAGGACTGGGCAGAATAAAATCTTCAGTGGCTTAGAAAATGTGATTAGAAGTGATCACACAAAGTCTATTCCTATGCAAGAGCTCAGGAGTGTGAAGTGGAACTGGCAGGTTCAAAGAGCAGACAACACAAAATGGAGGTGGTGAACTTCTGTGCAAAATGTTGTCCATCCTAAGAGCTTACATGGGATTAACATGGCAACTGGGCACACTGATTGAAGAAAAAGCTATCAGGTGTTAAATAAGCACACATGACCTCACTCTGAAGAAATCATTGTGTGACAGATGACAGAATATTCTAGAGTGATGTTTCTATATGCTTGGCCCTTTTGAGATTCTTCCCCAGGGGGAGGCATGGTTTGGCAGGACTTGAGACAGATTTTTATGAGTACATCTGTTATATACATCAGCTATTGAGAGAGGAAATATTTGTATTTTTAAGTTCTGTATTTTTAAGTAATAATTCTGTATTTTTAAGTTCTCTTTGCATTTAATTTTATTTTTATTCTTTATAATTGTTCTCATAGAATAGAGACAATTCTGACAAACTGAAGACAGCATTTCTGAACATTGGTGGAAGAATGTTTAGAATGTAATTCTAGACACCGGGTGTCCTGCATTCTTTTCCAAGTATGTCACATATTTTTAGATCACTTGATAGTTGTGCTATGATGGGAAAACATATTCTTCTAATATGTCACAAAGAGGAAGAGATCTTCAGTGTTTACCCAATTTTTATTTAATTTGTACAAACTGACTTCTGAAAAAGAAACTGAGGTTAAGAAATTAAATATAGAATTATAGAATCTTTGAGACTGGAGGAGATCTCTGGATATTTTCTGCTCAAAGCAGAGTCACTTATTTCATTGTTCAAGACCATGTCTAATCATATTTTGAATATATTCAAGTGTGGACTCTCTACAACCTCCCTGGGCAACATGCTACAGTGTTCAATCACCCTCATCATCAAAAAAGCACTTTTTTTCTCATGTTTAAATGGTACTTCCTGCATTTCAATTTGTGCCTTTTGTTTGTTCATTGAATACCACTGACAAAAGTCTGACTTCATCTAGAAATATATAGCTAAAAATTGATCACAAGTAAAGAGACACTGTGTGTGGGAGTGAGACTGTGTTTCTAAGGCACTAGATTAGTTGGAGATCTAGAATTGTCTTCTTTGGGGGGGGGGGTAATGATATAACTTGAATTTCAGAGTTTAATAATGATATGAAAGAGATCATGTGATGTGAAGACAGGCCCCATGTTTCTGTGTTTTGGAACTGGTCCCCAGATTTTTACAAAGACCTTGTGAAAACTGCTTTCATCCCTGCTATTTTCCAGTTAAAGGTTGGCTAGCTTCATCTGGATTTTGAGATACTTTTTCAGCTGCAAATGGCTAACACAAGAGAGAGAATACCACAGCTATCACTGCATCTCCTTTAAAATGGTTCATTTGCCTCAGGCTTTAGGATTTAGCTGTAATGAAGATGAAAGATTGATGGCTGACTGCTGACCTACTTTGAGGAAATGAAAGAGCAGGTGGCATGCTGCTGACTAGGAAAGTAAAAGACTGTACTAAATGCAGGGAAATAAAGCATGGCTGAATAAAGTCTCTTTTAGATCACAGCTTCTTTTCAGTAGGCCAATACAGAATAATACACATCTGGAAACCTCAAAACCTCTTTTATATCTCTGCATGTGTAAATATATTTAACCTATTTGAAATAGTTATTTTCATTTTACATAAGAAGGCTCTATCACTTACTGCTAGGGCTTTGAATCTATCCAACTGTCACAGCATATTGTAGAAACTAATAGGAAAAGCTAGACAAGGCAAATTACAAAAAATGTAAGGCTTAAAGTGTGACAGATGTTTCTTTCAGTGCTTGCAACAAACTGTTCTCCAAATTTTGTTTAACCTTTGGCAAAAGAGAGAGGCACGTTCACCTAAACTCAGAATTAAGGTGCTCCCAACTGTGTGATGAAAGGGTTTAATCATTGTTGTGAACCAGCCCTTCAGAAAGGAGCTGCCACCCTTCAGCTGGGAGCAGTGTACTGTACTTTGTGTCAGGAACTCCAGGCATGAAGCATGAGAAGGGATTAGAGGAAAAAACATTTTCAGTTTCTTGGTAGCAGTCTTGTGTTTCAAGCAAACCAGTAATACCTTGGTGGATGCAGCTGATGGTGACCACCAAATATGTCTGCAGCTTCTCATAACTGATACATTAACAGAGAATGGCATGATTTTATAAGCTAATTGTTTTCATTAAAAAGCAGCTATCTTCCTTGTTTTGGAGCAGGTACAGAAGAAAAGAGCTGTACTGTCTACCCAATGGGAAAGGATTGAGCTGCAAGCCCAGAGACTGAGCTGTAAGCAATCACACTCCCTTACAGCTTGCATTTCTGCACTTGCAACAGCCCTCATTGATAACTGCAGTGTCATGCTGACATCCTGAAATGAGAGGCAGTTTCACAAGCTAAGCAGATCCCTCTGTATTCGGCTTCAGATGGCAACATGGCCCTGGGATGTCATTTAAGATACCCAATTCTCATTCCTTTTGAGAAGAGTCAAAGGAGTGTGCCATTTGGAGAATAGGCAAAGGTGTGTGGCTCTGACTTTCCCTTCAGTAAATTATTATGAAGGTCCAACTATGTGAGAAAAGGCATCTTTGTGTGTCTTTACACTCTTTTCCTTTAACAGAGAGAGTTTATTAGTTTAGTTTATTTAGTTTATCCTTTGGGTGCAAGACATGGGAGATACCAAGCTATTAGGCTGTCAAGTCTGTAACTGTTCCCAGGAACTTTCTTTTCTTAAATTCTGGGAATAAAAATCTGATTTTATCATCTGACATTCAGCCCATATTCTAAAACAACTTAGTAACTCATGGTTATTTTTGTACTGTCTTCCTCTGTTCTGCACCTTTGAAACAGGAGACAGCTAGAGGGAGTGGACATTTACTATTTTGGTGTTATTCAAACCTTGAGAGTGATTTAGTGGAATAAAGGGGGGAAGCACGTATGTGTGTATTAGGGAATGTGTGAGTTTATGTGCTGAATCCTTTTTTTTTTCCTTCCCATCCTGTAAAACATTCTAGTTAGGAGAATACTTACCTTGGGGTTTTCTTTGTATTTTTGGTGGGTAAGGACAGTTGCAGGAACTTTTTCCTTTGTGTACAAATAGTAATAAGCATTATGTATGTGTATCCTGTAAAGGAAAAAAATTAATTTTATAAATCTTTTTTCTCAAAAGAAGTCTGATTTCAAAGTTGTTGTATTAATGCTTATGGATGTGGTTTTCTTCAGGTGTAGGAACTGTGCCATCAAGACTCCCTTTTCTCTGGTTTTGATCTATCTCACCAGGTGTCTGATAGCTGTTCTGGTAGCTTGCACTCCTAGAACCCACCTGATAGACTCTCCATCATTTGGATGCACCCATATACAGCTCACCAAGCACAGACCCTTATTGAAACTTTGCATAAAAGCTCTAGAAAGGACATAAAAATTAGTTACTTCTTTAATGTTAGATTTAAGACTTATAACAAATTGAAACCTAATATTAGCTTTTTAAAAATAATTTGATCTTAGGATAATTCAGAATCTTTTAATCTTTTATGAATAATAAGACTGCCTATAAATTATAGTGATATGGGAAAAGAGATGTCCTTTTTCTATTGTTCTTGCTTGGAAAAAAAACATGAGAAACAGGAGTGAAGGTGAGGGTGACCTAAAGAAGAAAGGTAAGAGGAGAGGAAGATTATTCTTTTGAATCAGAGTCCCACAAGCCAGCAAAGAAAGAAACCAATGCAAAAAATACATGTCTACCAGTGGAAATGCATGGGCCTGGGCATAACTAAGAATCATCTATAAAGAAGATACTAAGATAATTATTTTATTGTCATAAACACAGACTAAAAAGTGGTAGCTGAATAGGTTATTGTTAAAAGGTTAGTGAAGTATAGCCATTAAAATGGTGGGGCTTGGAGTGTTTTAGAAGTTAGGGCTATTTTAGTGAAGTTTGTAAACATAAATTTAAAGATGACTGTAGCCTTAAAAGATCTATTCTGAATATTCTATGGTGAAGTGATGTCAATATTCTTCTGTGTTAGAAATCATAGAATCATAGAATGGAGGAGGAGGAGGTTGGAGGGGACTTTAAAGATCATCTAGTTCCAAAACCCTGCCATGGAGAGGGACATCTTTCATGAGACAGTGCCCATATTTCCCCTAGGTGTCACAGATACAATTTTCCTTTTGTGTAACATTAGAAGGAAATTTACTGCCATTGCTACTGAAAGATTTAAGTGACTCACATACAAAGCTGAGAGAATTAAAGTAAAGGCGAATCCTTTATGATGGACATACTTTGTGGCATTTCTAAATTGATTTTTACCTAACTTACAGCCATTTCGTTCACATCAGAACCCTGGCTGCTATAAAGTTCTAAATGTAACCTTTTTCTAATTCTGCAATTTTTTCACCATTTTAACTGACATATTTTAACTTCTATAAGTTAAGCCAGTGATGTTTATTATGCAGACAAGCTACCACTTTCCAAGCTATCAAGTTACCTGTCACAAAAACATTCAATCTAGGTGGTGCAAATTGAAGGATTGTAATCCTGTCTATTAGGTGTTTGAATACCTAGATTTGGGCCTGTCAGTGTACAGAGATTAACAGTATAACTTGTGAAAATTTAGTTTTCTTTGGGATTCAGTTTTTACTTGATGTTGTCAATGGAATTATTCATCATAAACAATTTGTGGGATTTGTGATAGGAGTGGTCTGTAAAAAATCTTTTGGTAGTAATTTGATTACTGTTTGCTCACATTTTCAGTCTCAATACTCCTTTTACTTTTCCTCCATGTTTTCCTAACTCTTTCAATGAACAGAACTGTAGCTTTTCACTTTGATGTATGTCCCTTTTGATTAGGAGATCATCAATTATTTAGATTGTTCCAAACCTTGCAGTCTAATACTTTGAACATAAGACTGTAAGTAGAGCATTTACAAGATCAGTGTTTAAAAATAGGTCATGTTTTTCAAGAGATCAGCCAATTCAGTGCTTGAAAATCTGGAAAATCTCCTGATTAACATTCAGTATTTGTTAATCTAATATGGACTTGTTTTTAAAACATTAGCTCTATTATTTTCTCCATTAGAGAAAAGTCACCTAGCTTAGATACAACATTTAATGCCAGGTATATCATTAACAGTATCTGTTAAAAAACAAGAATAATGATATTCAAGGGGTTTTGCTGAAGGAAAAGAAGTTATTTTCTCAACCTTATAAAGGTATCAGTGGGGTTTTTTTGCTATGATAATTATTTGGTGCATGTGCTTCATTATTATTATTAATAGTAATAATAATATTTTGCATTTCTGAAGCACTTTTCATCTGCCAACCTCACTTCTTTTTGCAAACAGCTAATTAGACTTCAAAACACAGTAAGTGGTGCTATACCCACTTTTCTGCAGGGCAGTACTGGAGGGCAAACCATGCTGCCTCTCAGTAGGCAGTCCAGGAAGCTTGAGGGGATGAGTAGGAACCCCCATGAATATGAATTGTGAATTAATATGCCATGAAGCAAGTTTTCCTGCTTGTTCTGACTAATTAGCTCATGGCCTGATAATGAAAAGGACAGAAATTTCAGACTGTTCCCTGCAACTGCATGCTTAAAAGTTTTCCCCTTATCTCATTATATGGCAATGACATCGTGACAACCACAGAGCTTTTCACAGTAGTTTCATACACCAGAGAGAAGTTCAAAATTTGTTGATTAAATGGTATTTTCCATCCTAACCTGTACAAGTGATGATAGTTATATTTCTTCCAGATTTGCTTCTTTCATTTTGTTGTTTTTCAGATGAGTTCTGGCCAAGTGCTTTCAACAGTGTAGCTACTGATACTTGTCTAGTTTTGGTGGCTCTCCAAGCACTGGCTGTCACACTCAAGTGTATTAGAAATGTTCATTGCACATAAATGATCAAAGAGAGCTAGTTACATCATCAGACCACAGATTCAGTCAAACATCCTCCTTTTAAATAAGAAGGGTAGGAGCAGTGGATACTATCTCTTTACCTCAACTTTAGGAGGGCATTTGACACTGTCTGCCATATCCTCATAGAGAAACTGCAGCTGATGATGAGCAGACAGTGGATTGAAAGCTGAATGGCTGAGACCAGAGGGTGGTGATCAGCAGCACAAAGTCCAGCTGGAGGCCAGGAGGCAGTGGTATACCCTGGGCTCAGCCCTGTTCAACATCTTCCCTGATCTGGATGATGGAGCAGAGGGTACCCTCAGAAGGGTTGCTGGTGGTGTGTGACTGGGAGGGTTGGCCAGTACATAAGGGGATTGTGCTGCCATCCAGAGGTACCTTGAAAGTCTGGAGAAATGGACTGACAGGAAGCTCAGGCAATTCAACAAAGAGAAATGCCAAGTCCTTCACCCAAGGAGGAGCAAGCCTGAGTACCCTGGGGGCTGAAAAGGACCTGGGCTTCTGGCAGACACCGCATCAAACGTGAACTACAAATGTGCCCTTGGACAGTGGAACCCTGGGCTGCATTAGACAAAGCACTGAGAGAAGGTGAAAGGAGGATCCTTCCCCTCTGCTCACCACTGATGAGGCCACACCTGGACTGCTGTGTCCAGTTCAGGGCTCCCCAGTACAGGAGAGACAGGGACACTTAGGAGAGTCCAATGAAGGGCCACAAAATTAAGAGACTGGAGCATTTCTCCTATGAGGAAAGGCTGAGAGAACTGGGATTGTGTGTAAGTATAGATGATATACATATATATGTATATGTAACACATGATATACATACAGCTATGTGAATAAATACCTGAAGGGGGGGGACAAAGAGGATGTAGCCAGGCACTTTTTAAAGGCACTCAGTGACAGGAACAACCTGAAACACAGGAGGTTTTATCTGAACATTCAGGAAACACATTTTCACTCTGAGGCTGGCTGAGCACTGGCACAGACAGCCCAGAGACACAGAGGAGGTATTCTCACCCTTGGAGATGTTCAAAAGCCACCTGGATATTGTCCTGGAAAACCTGCTCTAGGTAGCTCTGCTTGAGCAAGTGGGTTGAACAAGATGACTTCTGGAGATCCCTTGCCAGTCTGTGATTCTTTGATTCTATAAAATATAAAAGGTAGATTTCCTAAGAGTCTACCTCAGGCTACTTGGGATTTCCTCTCTGCTACTAATTTTACCTTGGTTTCCATGGAGCCAAAGGCAGAGGAGCAGAAGAAATCAAGTAATGAAGCCTACAAGTAGTTTCTTAAGGGAATGAGGAGCTGAATAAGGTAAATTGATATGAAATAAAACAGAAACTATTGCTCACTTCATTGAATGCCTGAAAAAATAACAGAAGTATATCTCTGAATGCAATACTCTCTGGATTGGTATTTATTATCATTTTTTAATATCTTTAATTTTTCCCTATTATATTTATTACTAGTATCACTTTTAAACAGTAACACCATTTAATGCTTTCTGAAATATATTATGGACACAGAGGGTATTAAGACCTGTAACATCATTTAAGTCTTGTTTTAAGAGGTAACTGAGGCATTGATGGCTGTCCTACACACAAGTGAATTTCAGTGTAATTTTTTACTTAGATTTTAAAAAGAATGTATTCACTGTTCACAAATACTTATCCTAGAGACTCAGTGAATAATCACTGTGATGTGAAATGAAATACATCATTAACATAGCAGAAATAGTGAAGTTAATTGTACCTAATATTTAGTATTTGAAAAAGAGTAAGGTAAAAATACTGGTTGAATTTTCTGTTCTTAACAACCAGAGTACAGAATGTCATTTTGTCATCTGTGTCTCATGAAACAGCTCATCACAGCACATATCGGAGATTTTTTTTGTCTCTGCCTTTTTTTCTTACCAGTTACACTGCTGATTCAGGCCCTGACTCTGCAAGCTATTGTGCACAGCTACCAGCATGTGCTCACTGCCTGAACTGTGGCTTTTCTGAACACGTGCAGTATCCATTTTACGCCAGATTCTGCATTAAGATATTGGAGATTATTTAGGGTGGTGGTGGTGGGGGTTTTATTTCCTTTTTTCCTTTTTTCCCCTCTTCTTTCTCCTTTTTTTTGTTTTTGTTTTTGTTTTGTTTTGTTTGGCTTTTTGGTTTTTGTTTTTTTTTTATTGTATTGCTTGTCATCAAAGAAAATAAATATTCCGTGGAGAGGGTACAGGTGAAAGAGTGTTACTTCAGTGCTCCAAGGGTGAAATACTGTTACAGAAGGCAAAAATATTAAGTAGCATGTTGTAAAGTCAGTAACTACTGGGAAAAATTCAATGAGAGGCTGTTTATCAGAGATTGTAATGTATTATAAGGAAAAGCATTAGGAAACTGGCAAGCAGACCAACTAATTTGTTAAGATGTTAAGAACTCAAAAACCACTAAGAACCACAGTAGTGGAAAATTACAAGGATCATCAAATGGAGACTGTAGACTCAGTGAAAACCAGTATTCTACTGGCTCCTTATGGACTTACATGAAATTTGGGTTAAAGTTATTCACTTGATAACACCAGAAAGAGTGACTTCTCTCAAGATAATGGCTCCAAGGTCCTCAAGCTACAGAATAACAGTATCCCCTCGTGTGACCTATTTTATGTGTTTTGGCTGGTACAGCTGAACAGCTGCAGTCGCTCTGATCTCCTCTTAGTTTTGCAGAGAACTGTTGGGTTTGTAGGGATGACCATTTATCAGGCTAACCCTGAGGTGCCTCAGGGGTAATTCTGATGGAATAAGAGCTACAGCAGTAAGTGATATTACTTACTGAAAGAAAAAAGCTATGAGTAATAAAAATTATTAGAGAGTTTTTTTAGGAAAGCTATAAATCCATATTTTTCTTCTCTTGCTTGTTGTTTTCATGTAACATATGTCTGTTATCAGGACTTCTTCCCAATATCCAGCAATATTGGAAATTGGAAAAAAGAATACACTACTGTGTATTGTATCTTTTTAAAATTTTGAAAAGCATTTTTAGCATGTCCATGTTTTGGCAAGAAAAAGTATATATATTTTTTTTGCTTTTCATTTATCATTATGGCAATACCTGCGAGTCTCCTGGCTGGGACACTAGAATGACTAAAAGATAAACTTTTGCTAACTTTGCTTAGTGTTTATTTTGCATTACCTAGCCATAAAATACACTGGGTATATACTGGCATAATTATTACCCCAAAATTCCTCTGATTGAAGATGTATCTGCTCAATTGCTTCCTGTAGTGTAAAGCAAGTGCAATGGCACTCAGTGCAGGAACTCAAACTGGTCACTGCTCCTGTCAGAAATTCCCCAGGCTGTGTGCTGTAGTTCATCTGAGGGCAAAATAGATGCTGTCCTGAGAAAGTGTTTTGAAATTACTTGTAGATGACTTCTTATACATGATATAAATATGCTACATGTTTTTTTTGGTTTTTTTTTATTTTCCACAAAGTGCTTTTATTGTAAGCAGTCTAGCTTGGGGTATTGCTCTTCCCACTTTTTTTTCTTTTTTTTTTTTTTTTATTAATTCAGCAATTTATTATGCACCCTGGCAACTTTTAGATCAGATGTCTCCTATCTGCTCCCCTCCTCTCTCCCCTGTTTCCCTCTTAACACCTTCTCCTCAGGCATGTAATCAAAGGTTTGGCTCTTTCACTGTTGCCATAAACTACATCTGCTCCTGAGTCAGGTTCTCTGTGGTTGTGGACTTTGGTGAGTCAATGTAATGAGTCTCTTTTAAACTTCTCAGAAAAGGTAATTTCGCCCTTTGGGTTGATTATCTGATTGGACCATGAAGGAAGGTGAAATCTGAAACTTTCTTTTCTGGATTTTGTTTGCTTCTTTTAGTGGAAAAAATAATGATAAAAAACCCCTGTCACTAAACTGAAGGAACTATGGATTTTGTGTAAATAAGTACTGAAAGGGTGCTGGTTTCCAAGCCTTTCTTCACTTCATAACACTTACAAAGTACATTTCCATCCATCTCAACATACATATACTCCTTTTGTATTTTAAGTATCTGATAAAATTGCACCAGAATTGTCTGTTATTTCTTGCTTCCCTCCCAGATCCAACTTGTCCTAAATGAACTTCTATTCCAAAAAAATACAGTCACTTAAGGAGCTGTGAGGTGTATATTCACCATATCTCCACAGACTTTCCAACTGAACCCACAGGAAACACACATAAACCATTTTATTGCTTATGTGAGGAGAATTGTTTTCCTCTGGACCTGTCAGCCCAGCATTCCTGTTTATTTTGAAACAACCAGATCCTGCAACTTTTTTTTTCTTTTGCTGCACACAGTTTCATGTCTGACAGAAATACAAACTCAAGTACAACCCTGAGTTCCCTAATTCCTGTTGAAACTGATGAGAAAATATTGCAGAAATTAGTGTCTGTGAACTGATCCAAATAAGTATTTAAATGTTCTTCTTTCCTCCCCCTCATTCCCTGGGTGCCTCTCTCTCTCATTTTCTCTTTTCATTCTTTTAGCTGCCTTCTTTCCAGATTACTCCTTTCCTCTTTATTCATTCATTCTTAACCTACTACATCTCTTAACTCAGATTTTGCCACTGGAAGCTTCCTCTTTCAAGGAAAGGTGTTTGTTTTTCTCTCCTCTGCTGAGGATATACCTGTTCTTGGTTAACTAGAGTACTTCCTTTTCTGCTACTGTACCTCTGCATGCACCAGTTTTGCTCAGCTGAGTGTTCCATAATGTGGTGCTACAGAAAAATTATTAGGATCATTGCTCCTGTTTCTTCCTAACTGTTGGAGTTATGAAGTTGACCATATTGCTAAAAAACAAGCTGTAAGACATATCCCCTGTTTTGTTGCTGAAATATCTATGTCCAATACTGATCAAGCCTTTATCAGCCTCTGGAACTCTATTTTCTTTTTCACTTGCCTTCAGTGTGTAACTGGATGTAGTCAACAATGAGACATAAAGATGTGCACCTATTACTGGGAAGTCACTCTCCTCACATAATTTTTAAATCTTAAAAATAAAATATAAATAAAAAGCTAAGAAAAGAAATTAATCTTTGGCTAATTAACAATGCATATTCTTAATAGAACTCTGGCATAAATGTTCATACATGCAAAAAATTCTTGTTCAGAGAGAATTATAAAAGGGCACCCTTGCCATAATTGCAGCATCAAAAGTGCATTTTTTGGTGTTGGAGCAAACAAAGCACTTGTTTTTCAGACTGCTCTGCTCAGTGCAGTGGTTCAGTGAGATTCAAACCCTACCATTACCCTTCTCTGAGGCACTTCACCTGAAAGCTCTTCCAGCCATTGACAGTTGTCTGACCCAATCGTCACTTCAACTTAAACTTTTATACAAGCTTAACACCTTCCCTGGACCCTTGATTCATGTGTCAGCCTTCAAATATGTCTTCTTGTGCTGAAAAAAAACAAAATACAAAATATTTTATCTCCTTTAAACTGAGAACCCCAAAATAAACAGCAGAAAGAAATGTCTCATATGACAGCCTATCTCCCACAGAAAACAGAGCTGTGAAGTGCGTAGACAGATGGCTTCTGCAGGCAAAGCATATTCTCAATGTGTGATAAATCAGATTTTTTAAAAATATTCTTGTCTCTTTTTTAAAAAAACTGCTGTTATATAAAGGTTATTATTAACTGTTAAAGAATGGGCTATCGATTTCATCCTCAGTGCTGAATGGGAGAAGATCATCATTCACTTGAGACTTCTCACTGGCAAGGCTCTCCTGAGAGGCAATCAAGAGTGGTTTGTTCTCCAAAAAATATTCTAGTTTTGGAAGTGACACACAGATTATACATTTTCAGAGTCAACCACCTTTGACAGTTTTAGCTCCATTCTTTCCATTAACATGTATGTTTTTACTATTAGAGTACAAACATCTGACACATACGAAAAAGTTTTTCTTCCATGGAATACAGAATTTCCACTTCTCACTGTTATCTGCTCTTCCCAACAATAGTGAATAAGTAATATTTTAGAGTATTACATTTTATAGTGCTTATCTTCTTCCCTTTACTCAAGTTTCCTCTCTTACTGCTGCTATTTTCCGTTTATCAAACTTAGCTGTTCACAGTATCAAGCAAACACATACACTCCCTTTAGTGTGAAATTTTGCACAACTGTGTCTAATAATTTAATTGAGTTGAGAAACATGGAAAATCCACACTGTTAAAAACTGAATTACCTGGATTACTCTGCTCTGTAATTATGAATGCAAGAGAAGCTAACATTTGTATTTTCCCACAAGCAGCTCACTTTTCTGCTTCTTTTCTGTCCAAACCTAGGACATGAATTGTTTTATCCCACACTGCATGCTCAGAAAGTAGAACCCAGTTGACTGTTTTGCCTTCTTTTCCTGTTCTTAATTGTCCCCTTGGCACTCTAATACATTTTGAAAGAGCCATGTCTGCTTCTGTAGCTGGGGGGAACTGTCAAACTTGACACACTGCTGAGCTTCTTCCCTTTAGCAAGCCAAGCCAGGTCATAGATTGGGGGAAAAAAATTCAAAAAATCAAACCACATTTGGGAAAATTTGTTACTGAGACTTCACTCCAGCAAAGAGAAATCCTGAGCCAGGTCTGAGTGAGAAGCCAGGAAGAAATGTGTCAGAGAAAGCAGCATAAAACAGAAGTGCTGTTAAATCTGTTGTGGTGAACACAGTTAATGACCATGGTTAGGCAAGGTCAGTGTTTGTCAGCAACATTCAGTAGGCTGAGATGAAAAGCCTCTCACCAAAGACAGAAATAGTTCCTGACCTACAAGTCTAACCTGGAAGGGAAAAGGGCCCATCCCTTGCTGTTGCAAATGTAAGTGGTTTTGTTAATTGTGCTCTCCATTCTACCGGGGTATTGGTTTTGTGTCTTCTGCATCATTGTTTGTATGAACTAATAAATCATTAAGTTTCCACCTGAATTCAGTGGTGAGGGTTTAACCAGTGCTTGGATTTAGATTTTAAATCATGACTTTTCAACTAAGAACAAAGTGTACCAGTCAATGGCAAGATTGCTGCAATAGTCAAGCTGTTGTAGGAATCCAAATCCCACCTGTAATCTTTCACATAGATAAAAGTCCGATCCTTAAAATACTTTGCAACTTTATTGGTCTTTTATAGGGCAGGGGGATTTGTACATAAGATTTATGTAGTAGCATTGTATACTAAAAGAGAATCTGCCAAACATCACCTATGTCATTCTGCCATTAAGCTGAAATCCTTTCCTTATTTTTTTACTTCCATTTTATTGTTAAGATCCTGGAATGTTATGAGAAGGACAGTGCCTTTCTGGTTGTTGGTGCACACAAGGAGAAAAGCAGTTGGGAGCACAGAAGTGAGAGCTAGGAAAAATATAGACAAAGAAGAGCAGCAGTGGTGTTTCCTGGTTATGGTAACTGGCAAAAATGAATGAATGACATCTACAATTTAAAATGTCTTACCTTGAGTAAAACACATGTATTTCAGTGTGTGGTTTAGTTTTTTTAATAGGCTTATCTCTTGTAAAGCAATAATAGTATTCTGTCAGTGCATGCAGGACTTTTCTCAGTGGCAAATAATCCTGTACCAGTTTTCTGAAGCACTGTCATAACCAAAATAGGGGTATTTTTGCAAATACTTTATCTGAGGCTTTTGCCTTCACTCTATGTTTTGTTGTACTCTGTTAATGTTACATTATTTGCTTTGCAGCTTTTGAGGGAGGGCTCTGGTGGCCTCTATATACCCTGTGTACCTAGTATATTTGTCTAATTCACTCACATGTAAATTACACCATAGTTTGCACCTCTGATATTTCAGGAAAAAAATCAAAATTATCTTTAGTTGTTTGGTATTTCCTTCAGTTCTGTCCTTTCCTATTTTCAGGTTTCATCTTCTGAGAAGAAAAAAGACTCGTACTTTTTCTTGGGACATTTAGCAGTATTTATACTTTGTTTAGAAATCACTTCCCCTTGGTCTGCAGACACTTAGGTTTCACTGGTTAGTTCCCTCACACCTGAAATTCTGCATCTGGGCATACTCCATGCAAGTGAAGGTTCACCACCATGCTGTGTCTCAGGCCCTCCTCTACATATCCCTCTTTAGGCATTTGATCTAGTACCTTGTTGTAAGAGCAGGTCTGATACATACAAGCAGTATAAGTTCATCTGAAAGCATAGCTTGGTTAAAAAGTAGAGGAATTGTTCTTGGTTCAGCCACTCCAGCTGGCCTGTGCCCCATCACCCTACATTTTGTACTTGCTGCCTTTCTGCTTGTAGCCCAGCACAACCAAGATGGTTTCTGTTAGGACCAGCAGCAGTTTCTGCAGCTGTAGGTGTGGGACTGTAGCTTCTGGGACTGTAGGTGTGATGGTGGTTTAACATCTCAACATCTTCAGTTCCCTGTGTCCTCAACAAGGCATGCATTATACAGCTGGGGGATTCCTACAGCTGCACTATCCAGGTGTCCCAGTCCAAAAACATTGGATTAAAGTCTCCACAGATTTGGCCTGAAGCTAGGAAGCGGGTTTTCTCTACTGGAGAAACTCTGGTGTGTGACTATCTAGCATAACTCTTCCCTTTCTAGGTGTCCAAAGCCAAGGGAGGGTGTGATTTCAGACATACCTCTCTTATTAGTTTTGTACTTGGAGTAGTGGCTCACTGCTCAGCATGCTGCTGCTTTAAATCTCATTCAGAAGAGTGCTGAGGAGAGTGCAAGCAGCTGACACATCTTGGTGGATTGCACTTCAAAAGAGGATGCCAACTACTTCAAAGCCAGACACCACAATGCCAGGTCTCACACTGTGTCTGCATCCTTTTGCACAACTGAACTTTTCAATTTTAATTTTAATCTTTTAATCTGCCACCGACAGAAAGCACTTAAATCATCTCTTTCATCTATTGGACCTTGCAGAAATGCACTTTCATGCTAAATGACTTCACTCCATCCATTCCTGCACACATCCAGTCCTCAGCTCAGTAATCAGGCAGGCTGGCAAAAGGTAGGGCAGACCTGGGCTGCCCTTGGACAAGCAACTTGGACAAGCCAATGAGCTCCAAGATGCTGAATTCCCTGACTGGAATGCTGTTTTCTTGTTGAGCCATGGTTAATTGTCCCTTCACACCTCTGCTCCCTCAGTGTGCTGGGGCTTTCCTTTGTGTGCTGGTGCTTGGAAATGTCAAAGAGTGCAATGGTGACTCTACACAGTGTCAAACATCCTCCCAGAACACTCCAAGCTGGAGATGTGTCATTTTACATAAACGTCTGCTCTCAGCAATCTGCATCTTCCCTTGTTATAGTTTACTTTTAAACAGCTTTTAGACATACTATTAATATAGATATTTTAAAAACACACTTTCTTGAAGTTTATTCCTTTAAATTTCTTGCAGGCAGGTATCCAGGACACATGTCATACAATGTGCTAATTTTTTTTTTCCTAGATTCAATATTGCAGTCCTGTCCATCTTAGCAGCCTTTCTCTTGTTACACTGCACTTCCTGTTTCATCCAATGTTCTGGTTCTGAACAGGGAGAACCATATGTGGAAGTTCCCATTGTGACTCTTCTAGAAGTCTATTGTCCCCATTAAAACAAGTAGAGGGATGAAGATGTTGTTAATATTTCACTAAAAACCTTTATCCACTTATCCAGTTCATTGTCTTCAGAGTTCTACTATTAACATTATGAGTTTCTGACCTGCAGAATTTTTATGGGCATTGGTATTACAGGTATCCTGAGGATAGTTTTTCTTCGTATCCCACTGTATTTCATGTCCTTAATCATCCTCTGCAATTACCTTGAGTCTTACCTTGAGTCTGCTTTCCTTTTGTGGGCAAACTAACACTTCACAGTCTCAGATCACCTCAAAATTTGGTACAAATTTTTCTATAAAACCATTAAGAAGTACATTATTAATTCAAACAATTTTAATTTTCTGTGACAGGCGATACCACACTCTTCAAAAGATGGTGTGAAATTTTCACTGACACACAAACAAACACACACACACATCAAGCTGTTGTGTACCCATAGTGAAGGTTTATTCCTTTGCTGCAGCAATCTGTGCCTGACTTATGGATGTAGTGTCCTGTAATTGCTCCTGTGCCCATTCCTGCTGAACTTGCAAGAAGGTCACCTGAAAGTGTTTAGCTCCCTTGCCTTACTGAAGACCAGTGATGGTTGTGTTCCTGCTTCAACTCCCAGGATTTTGTCATCTCAGTAACCTCTTTTAGTAGATTTTTCTTCTTCTGCACCCCACCACCCTACACGCGTACTTGCACAATTTTCTGCAGAGATTTAAATGTTATTTTGACAGTGTAATTGCTGGGTTCTGAATGAAAATACAAATATTTTCTGGGAGATTAACTGAATGTGTCCATTCTCTGCATGGAACTGTACTTGACCACACAGTAACAAAAGTTAAAGGGTACCTCTGAACCATTTCAGCCATCTTTTACCACCAAAACAAAAAATCATTTAAAAGGACGATGAGTACTAAAAGCTAATTTTTCCTAGGAATTAAAAAGCCACAAAGATTAATAGTTCCTGGTCAAAGGGAGTGCCAGCTGAAGAAAAGGATTAAACATGAAGCAGACTTTTGCTAATGGTGTCTAAGGGACCATTTTTTTCCTCTAACCTACAAATCAAAGACTGCCTGTGCTAATAATAGCAAACTAACTCTTTCAAATTCAGCAATTAATTTTTTTTAATGGAATGATGAGTATGTGTTTTGCTAAAAAAAACCCATCAGTTTTAGTGTAGACCATATAACCTTGTGGTATTTTGAATATTAACTGCCAGAAAAATAAAATTCAGGAGGTCTGGTTTAGTTTTAGCTCAAACAATACTGTTTATCAAAGACTTGCACTTTTATTTTTAATTTTCAAAAGCCAAAGATTTTAAATTCTCTAAGCAGTGGAAAAAATGGGAGACAATTACTCATGTTAAAATCTTGATATTATTTATAAACATTCTCTACATATGGGAAATATGCTTCATACCTGTGAATGTATTTCTTTATATTAGTATTCTAAAGAAAAAATGGTTACAATTATTATTATGGATATTTTAAGGCCAAAAATGTATTCTCAATGCTGATTTACATTCCTTTAAAAAACTAAAATGCAAATATCATGAAACAGTAGGCTGAGAACCAACTGCAGCCATTTAAATGCATGTGCTAGGAAAATGTTATTTGATTTAACAGCTAAAGATGTTTCCTTACCAGAGACAGATCTAATAAGAGCTTAGAGGAAGTGAGGCTAAATTCAGATAATGCTTATGTACTGAGGGTAAGATGTCTCTGTGAGCAGCAGTCTCTGGCAATAACACCAATTTCCTTGGATGGAAAAGGGAAGATGGAGGTCGCCTCGTAGCGCAGGGAAGGGAGGGCGCTCCAGTCAATGCCTGGTGTTTCACTCAGACCCTGCTGAGTGAAACCCCTCAGCACCCTGCTGATGTGCTGCCTTCAGAGTGCATCATACCCCTCCTCACCAACCAGAAACACTGGAGCTGTAGATGGGCTCAGGCAAGGGTGGCTTAGTCCTCACATAACTGTAACCAACCACCCTGAGCTGAAACTTTTAGTAAGATAGTAGTGCAGAAGTGAGATCAATATTCATTTAATTGCATCCTTTCACTTAACAAGCCCAGCTTTCTTTGGGTTCATGTAGATGATGGTAGAGATGTCTCAATTTATTTTCTAGCAGTTAATAAAACCCCAAAACTAAAAAATCTTATAATATGCTGTTCACTGTGTATGTTAGTGGCCACCACCACGGCAACACTTCACGAGCAACCTAAGCTACATGTTTGACAGTTTTTTCACCAGTTGAAAGTTATTGTTTCAGTAATTGTTTTCTTGAATAACAAAGGGCTAATTAGCACCCAGTGTTCTTCACAGAAGTATTTTGTCAATGTTATTGAAGAAGTTCTGACAAAACCTAAAAAAGAAAACAATTTATTATTTCCAAAAGGGTGTGTTTATGGACAGAGAATTTTAGTGATTTGTCTCAGACCTTAGAGAATTGGCTACAACACCCAAGTTACATAAGATAGGATGGATTATTTTGGTTCAGAATCTAGCTGCCTATTAGTTACACATAACACCTTTCACTATTGTTGTGTCCAAGTTTTTCTTGGGATCCCGTCTGGATGCCTGCCTAAAAATGTGCCTAACTGGCTAAGGAGGGTATGACTTTAGTGTTTACCTGATATACTGTCTACCCAGAATTGTACAGATACAGCACTTTTGCCCTAGGTTATCAACCTCTGAAAATGAAGATCTAAAATAAAACTGATGATGTAGCCTTAGCTGCAGGAGAACTCAAAGTCATTTCTCTTTCAGCACAAAGTGGGGACATTTGCTTTTCCTCTGCAGCATTGTGGCACGCTTGGACTGAGTCATTTCTTTGATGTGTAAATGCACCTTAAGAAGGACATTAAATATTTCAAGTAATTGGTACGAATGTGAAATCTCTCATTAGTGTCTGCTAGACAGCTGCAAAGTGCAGATAAGAAACTGCATGTGCTAGTACAAGAAAATATTCCAAAATTCTTGAGGGAAGCTTCCTGTCTAGAAATGCCCCACTTCTTTTTGCCCTTCCAGACTATGTCTGTGCAATCTGTGTCTACTGTAAAAATTCTGGTTGTGTGGAAAAGTAAAGCACTGTGTCTGTTAATCTCCTTGCCACAAAGGCTTTTCCTTACAGTGACATGACATCCAACATCTAGGCTGCAGAACCAAAACTATTTTCCCACCTACTTGCAGAATTGAATTTGAATGGTGCTTATTTAAAACACTTTAATTTGTCACATGTTTGATTTTGAAATGTGTTTTCAATAACATCCAGTGAAGTCCATTCTAAAACTGATATGACTGTCTAAAATGAAACGACAACAGTAATTAACATTCTACTTCATGGTTAATTAAAATAGATTATATATTAAGAAAACACAAATTTCATATCATAAAACTAGTTAATTAAGCTTCTCAAAGCTGCTTTTATGAGGTCTGTTGTTTTCACAAGCTCTGAATCTGTCTGTTAGTGCAATTTGGATGTAAAGAAATCCTCTGGACTGTTTTTGTGGAAGGAGAAAGTTTACTTCCCCACATGTACTTCTAGCAGTTTCTGAGAAAGTCTGGATATACAAATTCATCCTTCCTGAGACTGAGCAAGATGTCAGTGGGAATTAAGGAAGAACCATGAAAGTGAAAGTAATTTCATAACAGGCTGATTTTCAGCATTCATTGAGGTTCCTGACTGCACTGAGGAGAGAAGGGCAGTCAAGTGTGTACTGCCAGTATAACCATGTAGAATAATCTAGTTTACTGGGGGGACCAGAGATGAGGGCTGGAAACAGGACTTGAGTCCTTCAGAGAGCTGGATGTTTTCCCAATACGTGGCAGGGTAGAGTTGCTGTAGTGAAAATCTGCTCTTTTTTTAGTACTGCTCTGAAAGCAGGGTAGGATGATGTCCTTGCTAGTGCAGAATCCCAAAGTACTGAGAACAGCTCTCCCCGTTATCTAATGTTGTGACCTGCATTATGCATTAACCATTAATTATTTTACAGAATTTTGGTTTTTCAAATTTACAGATTTCTCCAAAGATTACCTTCTTTCCTATAAATTTAGAATTATAAAAGAATACCAGCTGGTAGCTTTGATGAATAAAACTTTATGTCTACAGATGGGGAATAAGGCAATCTTTTCTCTGACAGTGGTCTGCAAACATGAAAACCAGAAGGGAGAAGGAACTTCCTCTGGAGATAATAGACCTTTCAGTCATAAGAATTTGTGCAGCTCTGACTTTCCAGTGAGTATGCAGACCATGCTGGTGGACAGGAGCGCTGGATCTGACAGCCAACATCACCTTGTGAGTCTTTTAAGCAAGAATGGCTCCAGAATCCTAATGAACAGGGCTGCAGTGCAGTAGATATTATACAGAGGAAGTGTTCTTCTCCAAAGGAGAAATGCTAGTTTAGTTTTGCTTATAAATAAAGTAAACTTCAAAAGACCACAGTAGCTGTCATCAGGAAATCAAATTATCATCAGGTAATCAAACTCAGGCAATGCTTGAGTTATGCTTGAGCTACTTCTTGGTCAATCTTGCATTTATATGCCTTATATCCTGAGACATATAAAAAAGTTTTTCCACTTTTGGACCTTTCTGATATACAGAACAAATGTTTTCCTTTAGTGCTGTAAGGAGAACCATAGCACAGCACCTCCTAGGAAGTACAGTCATAAATGATGCTGTGATAGCACATTAGATATTTGGTGCTTGGCTTGCCTTCCACAATCCAGGAACAAGGAAGTGATAAAAACACCTGGTTAGCCATTAGTGCTTATTATCCATTTGTCTCAAGTTTTCCTAGGTACATAACACAGTTAATTTTAACTCAGAACTTTTTTTTTTGCATTACTTTGAAGTTTGCTGTCTTTTCAAACCTGATGATGAGCTCATAAATAAATTTATTTTAGTCTTCCAGTCAATCTAACAAATCACCTGCTCCTAAACCCCCTGTATTTCGATGTCATTAAACACTGAAGGTGGAACAACACTAATATTGCATATATTTTAGGAATACTGTTCTGTGGCACAGCAAGGGAAAATGTTTGCAGCTTTTTCATTAAAAACCTGTGTTTTATGCTCAGCTCTGCCTAAAATGTCCTTATGTAACCTCATGAGTGAAATGAATGATACGTACTTACTCCTGAACAATAGCACTAAGAGGCCTTGACTGATGCTAAGGGGTTTGAATGTTCAGGAATATTACCATATGTAAGTGGGAGAGCTGGGACTGCACAGCTCAATGCATATTCCTCTGAGCTATAAATAGCTTTTGGAAAAGGTATCAAATGCAATTTAAAAATGCCCAAGTGCCCACAATTCATAGCCCTGTTATCTGGCATTACTGAGTATTTTTGATCTGTTTAGAGTCTGATCTAATTTTTGTGCAAGTTACTGCAATCGGGGTTGCTTATTTTCCAATACAATATTAAGGCAAATTCAGAAATACCTATGCAGAGAGAAAAGATACAAGTTACCTAACCCTTTGATCTGGCAAACAAAAAAAAGCATGATTTTTGAGTGACAATCAAAATTATCACTGCCCACGTTAAGAAGCAAGATGGAACATTTTGAATACATCAGTAATGAGCCACAAGGCCATCCTAATTGTGTAGTAAATTCCTCTTTCTTAGCAACCTTCAATTCAGCAGTGCTCTGTAGCATTCAAACTGCAAAAGGCATAGTGATCCAATTTTGTATTACTGTGAATTAATCTCCTTCTAGTCATCCCAGAATATAGAAGTTGTCTTGCCATTTTTGTGATCCCTTTCTTTTTCATCTTCCTAATTACATTAATAGCCATGTTCTATTTTTTTTAATCCTGACACAATTATAAACCTTTCCCATATGAACTCCACACCATTTTAGGTCTCTAGAAGAAGGATCTATCTTTTTTCTAGTTTTGGTTTCATACCAAGAGGCTATTTCAATGTGTTGTACACCTTCTGCATATGGGTACTCATACCGAAGTCAACAGGTGACTCATACTTAGAGAGAAGCATATGGTTAAGTAGTGGGTTTTTTATTTTTTTTTTCCCAGATTTGGATCTAAAATCATGCTGAAAAAGCCTGAATATAACAAAACTGCTCTTCTTCCACTGTGTGGAAGAGCAAGACACCTGATATACTTCCATATTTCCTGTCTGTGTGCCATGAAGCTATATTTTGTGGGATTTCTTTCTATATAAGTGTATGAGGTTAGAGGAAAAGCTGATGTTGCATGATCCTGTGCAACCACAAGCAAATTACATAGACTTCATTATGTAACTGGAAGGCTGGATGAGCAGTTCTGCTAATGCTTTCCAGAGATAATCTGTTTGAGTTCTATGAAGACTGACAGCATAATATCAGGTTTTGATACCGTAACCAAGGTTTTGTTGCATAGATACTAAACAAGATTGTGTCCTAGCCAGTATTCCGGGTTTATTTCTTTGTACAGCTCTGCACAGAGCCTCTGTTCAGGTCATGAAGTAGTGCTAGGTTTTCACTGTTCGTTCTATTCATTAGCTTTGAAGGTGCTGGATTTGAATGCATCAGTTTTCTGCTTCTCTTTCATATGCATTCCTTATCTGTATTTGCAATAAGTTAATTGTGTTAGAGTCATCTATTTAGCTTAATCCATTAGTGGTTTTGGTTTTTTGTTTTGTTTTGGTTTTATATCGCCCATTCATGTCATGGAAAGCAGAGAGACTTCTGGGAATAGGGTCAAAACCCAGCTATTTCTCTCCATCCTGGTTTTAGCTAAGCATTAGGTGTTTGCTCTCTTTGGCATTTGTGTGGAGACAGATCCCTGCTGACACGAATCCTAGGAATCCTCTTTTTTGGTGAGTTTGCTGTTACTCACGAATATTTCTTACCATATATGCAGTCTTTCTCCTGTTTGAAAGGAGAGGAGGCAGTTTCAGAGGAGGATTCTCAGTTCTGGATCTGAGCAGACTGAAGTGCTTGCCATGGAACCTTCATTCACAGCCTGAGGCATCTGGGAGAGGTCAGTGGTCAGGCCCAGCTTAGCACTCCTCCCAGGATAACTTCTGCTCTGCAAGAACATTGAAATGCCTTTCAAAAGCACTTCAGTTGCTGTCAGCTGTGCTCTGGCAGATGGACTCTGGGCAATTTGCTGCCACCAAACATCCAAGCCTGATATCTATTGGGGCTCTCCAGATTGCTACCAGAAGTGGCAGAATGACATTTTGGCTGCCATAGAGTGCCACCTAAGTCATTAACCTAAAAGAAAGTCAGCAGTGATTTTAAGTTAATGTGTGAGCACTGAATCACAGCAAGTATATCATCCATTCTGCCATGTGGCTGCAGTGGCAGTAGCCTGTGCCAGAAGGAAACAGCTCGGATTGGTGACCTCTTGAATCTTCATGAATTCCCAGAGACTGCAGACTATAAATCTGTCACCGGCTGCCCTGGGAGTTTAAATGTCTAACTTGGATACTTTGATACTTAGGTACTTTGAATCAATCTTTCTTTGAAATAGTGGGGGAAAAAAACCCCAAAAAAACCATCAAACACCCTCTCCACTCCTCCCCACCCTTCCCACCTCCAACCCCTATATCGAGCTTTTAAAGCAGATGTTTGGAATCAGCCCTTTGTTTTAGGTGCATGTTTATCTTTTTGCATTTCCTTACTGTTTCATTTACTTTGCCCATCACCTCACAGCTTTGCAGTAGCCTCTTCCATATGAAATTGGATTTTAAAATGACATATATTAACTCTTTTTCTCACAGTCACTATTCCATTTACAGTCAAAGAACAGTAAGAATCCATGCCAACTACGTCACGTCATCAAGCCTGGTCTCTCAGGTCTCTTTTCATTCTGCTTAATTTATCACTTCAGCCCATTTGCCAAGTTTAGACTTGTGGTTTAATTCCAAGTTCAAGCTCTGGAATTTTTTAAAATACAGACATAACCATGGCTATGCTTAAATAAGGTTTTGCTTTTGTAACTATTTTTTAAGGATATCTGTTTCCAAAACAGACTCTTTTCTTCCTAAACTACAATATTTGAGGGATGTAGAGAAAATATTCTCTGAAATCCCAGCTGGTAGCTAAGGGCATGAGGCACTGGAATTTCTCACATTCTTCAGCAATCTTACCTATACAGTGAAACTCCAGCAGGACAAAGGCTTCATTATTAGGGTACAAATTATTTTACTGATGGTGACTATTACATAAATGAAAACTGTGGTCTGCCCTTCTAAAATGTGTTTGCTGAAGAGCAGTTGATTGTAGAGGATGAATCCTGACCTGAACATCCCAATCCCTGCAGGAGTATGCTGGTTTCATCTCCATGCTCTTCCACCTGACATGTCCTGCCTTTAGGTTTTCAAGGGTGCAGAAAGAGCTGCTGTACCTGAGAGTTCAGCTCTAAACAGGGATGTGTCAGCATGGCTGACATGTGTGCAGGTCTTGGCTATTGCATTGAGAGCTTGCTGCATTCTGGATGTTTTAATATGTGTGAAAAATGTATTATCAGGAATGAGTATAAATCACATCATCTCAGGTGCCAAAGTGTCTCATCACAATGAAAGACCTCCATGGTGGATTGTACTGTTCCTATAGTACCATGGGAGCTCCAGACCTGGATATTTAAATGCTGTCACTCTTGTAAAGGGATATATGGCAAATATTTGATGTACATTGATAAAATCTGATCACAGAACTTTTCCTGCAAGACTTGGCCAATCCAAGCTCACACAACACCAGATCAGGGCTGAAGCTCCTTACTGCTCATAGTTAAAGAACTCTTACCACAATAACGAACATATTGAAAACAAATTAATGATGAAGTGTTGCAATTTGGATAGTAGGTGTTTCTTTCATGTTTGCATCATCTGGCTATTCAAATGCAGCTGATTTAAAAAAAAGTCCCTCTCCCTAATCTCAGATGAAAGATAAGGGAGCTGTTGGGCTTCCATGGGAAGGTTCTGATGGCCACAACATAAACACATGTAATACAATATTTGAAATAATTAAATTTTTCAGATTAAGTTTAGGACTAAGAAAAAAACAGCACTTACTTGCATCTGTTGTTTCTGGTGTAGAATTCTCTGATGAATTCAGCCAGAACTGACACATTATTTTGTGCTCTTGAGCCTTATCACTAATGTTGGCTCCATAATATTCTAGCTCAGCCTGTCCTGGGATGTCTGTAGCCACTCTCATTATTTGTTTAGTTTCCCAATATGTGTCAGTGTTAAATCAGTGAGGTAGATGAACAGCTGTGGCAGAAAAGAATAAAAGGAAATCTTTTGCTATGGTACTAAATGTTCCATGTGTGCAGACCATGAATCCTACAAATTAGTGTCTACAATATTCCTACCTATAATACACTTAAAAACCATAAAATATTTCTTTTATTTCTTTTATATCCCTTAAATGTGTAATAAAAAGTTGATCTTTATCACTGTTAGCAATATGACAGAATAGCAGCAAACTTAGGACTATTTATCTAAATTTATTATGATTAAAAATATAAAAGAAATATATTTTTATGGAGGAATGCCTTTTACTAGCCAATTTAGTGCTCATCCCTCTGTCTGAGATTGCTTGTGGACCAATATAACTAGTTTAATTTCTATTTATTTGGACAAATGTCAGTCATATATTTCTCTTGACCTTTTAGTCTATTTAAAGCAAAAAGGAAATAGATATTTATTGTTTGCCAGCCCTTTTTTCTGTCTCATTTCACTGCATATGTTCTGCAATCCAGTTTTCTAGGCAAGCTGACTGCATTCATTTCATTCACCATTCTGCCATCTGTGAAGTAATTAACTTTTGACTTATGGAAAAAAATCATGAAGAATGACAATCATTTTATTTGTTTCCCAGTACCCCTGGAAGATCAGCAGTAATATTGTTTCTATTTAAGCCAGGGGTATGCAGGAACATCTAAAATCTGGAAATTGCTCAGAGTTTCTTTTACAGTAGCAATTGGAATTTTACTACAGCTGAAAATTTACTGTGACTATTGTGAGCTGTATTTCTGCATCTGGGTTGGCTGTGGCCCTGAAACTTAATATGAGGACTGGGCTAAACTTTGATACAGATTGACATCCTCCTCCACCAAACCACAGCACCTCTAGAATCAAGATTAACAAAAACATTTAGAGATTTAAAATGTTTTATGTGGTTTGAGGTAGGAGAGAAAAGTATTTTTTTTTCTAATTTACAAGGAGATTTATATTACTATAAATGTTAAGAGAAAATTCTGCTGACCATCGTTACATGATATTAGTTTTCATCTTAAAAGGAAGACACTTTTACAGGACTTTACAATGCCGATCACAGTAGAAGATCACAAGTCATGTTATGTTGTGTGGAGGAGAACTGGCAAAAATTCTGTTTACCTGCTTTGATTATAGCAATTCACAGTCTGATGAAGTAGCCTGAAGCATTCCCATTCGCACTATAGAGCAACCACGTGTAGTTATTCATCCAGGTTGGTGCAATGATTACCTTTCTTCCCTTCTGTTTTAATCCAGTTGAGTTGGCACAGGATGCATTAGATATGGCAGAAGTCCATGTTGCCTTTACCAGTTTTTCCACTCCTTGCCCCAGGTGTTGCCCTTTCCAAAGCAGGGCTGGCTGGACCTCACATGAGGTTTGCAACCCAGAAGATGAAAAGAATTATGGTACCTGGGGGACTATTTTCCTGCAGTTGTCTGGGGACTGCTTCAGATATGGTTAAACCATCCTTTGGCACAGTCATATAATAGCTTTGGGCATCTTACTGCCATCCTCACTGTGAGTCAACAATATCAGAATTACAGTCTTTCCTTTAGAGCTGCTAATATTTCAGGAAACATTTCCTGAGATGGCAATTTCATGACCTTTTCTCTGCAGTATTTTCTGTTTCAATAGCAAGCCCGTCAAATATCTCTTTCTCATATGACTGCCAGGGATACTTCACCTATCCAGTGGGTGAGCGGAACAGATTGTATGGAGAATCACTGAGGAAACACAGTTTCAGGCCAGGAGTGAGAGCAATTTTAGGCAAATCAGGGTTACAGCATAACAGACTATCCATAAGCCAGCTCTCCTGGTGAACCAAAGGACATCCTGCCAGCTAAAAACAATGAAAGAGATGAACAAAGACCAGGAAGGATGATCAGAGAGCAGATATACTAACCCACAGTCAGGCTCCATCAGGTGGGATTTGAAACTGCTGTGTCTGTAACATGGCTGGGAACAGTGGCAGAGCCATTACCACTTTGCATACTGGAGAAAGGAAAATATTCACCACAAGTAACCATCAAAGCACAGGAGCACGCTAGCTGCTCATCTCTCCAGCCTTAGCAAATGTTGTAGGGAAACATTGCTAAATTGTTAAATGAAATAGGTTATATATTCGTATTTTCTAACGGGTTCTCCATCCCAGATGCTCTGACAGTTGTCCAGCTATATTCAGCTTTTTTTTCCTGAGGGGATGGGAAGGATTTAAATAGAATATAGACAGTATAATTTTTTTAGTTCAAATACATATTTTAAATGGCTGGTGAACTATGTCTTTCCCAAAGTTATTTCCTTTCCAGAGTGCCACAAATTTAGGCCTTGTTAATAAAATTTAGAAATTCTGGTTTGCTTATGTTCATTGTCTCACAGCTCCATCTTGTAGTTTCAACTATTCATTCAAAATTATAAAAATATGAGTATGCATAATATTCTTGAAAAATATGGATGGGTGCTGTGGTACTGCTGGAATCAAAAATCTGGCACAGTATTACCTGTCATAGTCTTTTGTCTCATTTTTCTGTCCAGGTCATGAAATTTATTTATCCATAGTCCTGTATAGCCCAAATCCAAGTAAGTTTTCCAGGGATTTAGTTAATGTTTTCATTATGCTTTCAGAAGGCAAGGAGCTCATTTCTGTAACATCTGGTGCAAGACAGTTCAATCCCCCCAATTTGTGCAAATCCTGCTGTAGTTTAAGTCCTTTGCAGTGTTTTAATGTCTGGAACCATTTAGTCCAATCAGCAAACTTTAGTAATGCACTGTCCAGTTCTCTCTTCATATGAGTAGCTAAAATAAGTATTGCTTATAATAACTTTATGGGATAGAACCTTTTGACCTTTAACCCTGCTGCAGAATGTGAAAATGGCATCTTTCTGCCATTTCATGCTCTAACCCAATGTAAATCTACATTTTTTGTTATTTGACTGATCTGCTCTGCCTTGGGCACCCAGGAATGGGATTGGCTTTTTGGGTTGTGACTACTGGGGGTTGCTGCAGAGAAAAGTATTGTAGGTAGAGGCAAACTTGATGAAGAATGAAATGTGCCAAAGTTTGTGCTTCTTTTTTTTTTTTTAATCTGATAGATCAGATGTTAAAGTTAATCACCTCAAATTGTTTCAATGTTTTACCAACTTCTGAAATAGATTCTCAGACAGTTTCCCTGGCTCTCATTTAAGTTGCTCCTCTCTGTAGATTATAAAACTGTCTTTTTAGGAGCAGCTTTGCTATCTTTAGAAACAGTTGCTATTTTAAGAATAACTTGCATAAAAAGTAGGTTTAATTGCACTGGATTATGCAAAGTATTTTCTGGATATGAGGTAGAGCTAGCTCAGTATGCAAAACTGTCCAGAAAAAGAAAGGAAATATGTTTTCTAGCTGTTAACTGTTACAGATTCATTTACTCTTCCATATTTAATCAATTCTAATTGGCCAGCATGGCATGGTTGAAATATATGCCCATTCAGTGTAAAATGTTATGTATGCTGCTTGTTGAAGTAGTTGTTACCAATCTTAAAAACCTGAATTAATATTCAGATATTGATATCACTTTCAGACATTCTATCTATTACTCAATAAGCATTTTGAGTCTTTATTATTGAATACCAGAATATTGTGCCATACTTTCTGTACAGCCTCGGTTCCACTTGTCATTGCTATCAAAAATATAAGGCTGCTTTGTTCTTAAGCATTGGTACAATGGCCATTAAAATGTAGCCCTCCCTAAAGATCCTTCTCAGATTTTTGTGATAGATAAGGTAAGACATTAACCACTCTGATGATTCTATAAATTAAAACATGTATAAAAGACTTCATTTACATGTTTATTTTTCTTTTTCAAGTGTTCACCTAAAGGTTTGTTCCTTGCCACTGCTGAAAAGAACCTCATGCTAAACTTTGGGCAGACAAAAAAGCAAATGCACGAAACTCAGTCCAAACTTATAGACCATATGAGAATGAGTGGTCAACAATAGAGCATTGATAAAGCATTTATCACTTAACAGAATCAAGGAGAGTTTCAGGGACAATTCCCAGGAAAGTGGATTTAGCTCAGAAGACTCATACAGCTTACTCTGGGATGGGACAATATTCCCTTGGGTAGTCCTGTAATCCTGTGGCATCCCCTTGCCATGAGAGCTGTCCCTTACTGTTGGCAGATTACACATTAGCCAGTTTGGCCCTTTGCATTGGCACATCTCTTACTAGCCAGTTTTTTATTTATTTCATCGATTCAACCAATCCAGCTTGGGCAGTATGGATTAACTATTTCAAGAAGGAACAAACACAACAGTTTCTGCATTTCTACTAGTTTTGCTGTCTGAGATTGTGGTAAAGTTTGAGAGTTTCATCTTGACCTCTTGAAACCATTTTCTCAATAGAAATCACTCAATATCAAAGTCAAGTTTTCTGCAGAGTTCAAATGTGTTGAATTTCAGAGTTAGAGTGTAAAACTCATTTTTTTTCTTCAGGGAGCAGCAAGAACCTAGTGATCAGAGCTTGCTCCTGTGTCACCAGAGACTCAGTGGACAACTGAGTCCAGGGCTCTTCAGTATGCTGTTCATTCTGCTGAGAGTGAAACCTGCCTCTTTGGAAGCTGCAGAATAAATATTCTCTTCAGTACACTCTTTCACATTATTCCTTTCAATCCTTGAATGAAATACCATCTGGTCCTGATGACTTACTGTAATTGCATCTCTAATTGCTCTGTAACTTCCTCAGAGAGTTCAATCTCAGGGAAAGACTTATTCAGATTTACCATTAAAATTGCCTTCAGTATAGCGATTCAGTTATCAGGTCTCCTGTTTCTATATCTCACTGTATCCAAATTGTGTAGAAGAATAAAGGCTACCATAAGAATTTTTTCTGGCTTACAGAAATCCTGCTTTGGTTAAATAGAGATGTTTTTCTTGGAAAATGTATTACAAATCTGACAAGCTGAGAAATAAGATGAAATGGGAAAACCCCCTTAACACTGAAAAATCTGATATTTATTATCACTTCTGTTGATTACATCTCTCTAGTCTCAGGACTGAAATTATCATTGTCAATCACAATGATATTAACACCTTTACTATGAATACTTTCCTGTATTTAAAGTCTCAATCCCTATGCTGTTCTGATGCTCTGTTCTGATGTTGCTCCAGGTTACACTGACTTCCCTAATATTTTTAAGAAACCTTTTTGAAGTACTGAAAATTATGAAAAAAATGTACACACATTTTTTCCATCATTTTGCTTGCATCTTTCTGGCCCCTGTAATTGTGGTGTAATACATCAGCTTCAACAAGCTGTTGAAGCATCCTAGTTAGTGGGAGATGTTGCTTAAAGGTAGTCAGTTCTTTGTGCAAGCAAAGCATCTATTCTTTCATAGACTTAAAGCCCACACTTCATTTTAAGGATTAGACAAAGGAAATATTTTTTGATCCTTAGAGATCCTAACACATGATCATCCTGCAAACAGGGAAGACACAGGACATCTTTTCCTAAGAAAAAGCAGCATGTTTAGCTCTTTCTCTTCCTTTCCACATTTTTCTGTTTCCATTTCTTCTTCTCCAACATCTGAAATTATTTGCAAATAGGTTTTGTAAACCAGTGTCCTTTACAGCGATTACATACCCTTACTTTCATCTGAGAGATACAGAACAACTTTCTGTTGCTATCTGTGTCACTTCCTCCTACAAATCCAAGAGAAAATGGGAGAATATAACCAATATGGCTCAGTCAGTTTTCCTGTATGGATCTTCAGCTCAAGACCATGGCATCACCCTTGTTGTGCTCATTAGGATCTCAGGACTTTTTCCAGATATTGAGTTCAGTTCCATTCTTTCCTGGGACTGTCCTGGGATCCCAAGCAATTTCAGCGATTTCTGGTCAACATCATCAATATGATCAGCTGAAATCCTTGCATCACAATGTTATTATAATAATTATCTTGTATGGTTTCACTTGCAAGATTTCACCTGAGGCTGCTTCAGAGCTGGCTGCCAATCCAAAGCAGCATGTGAGCATTTACAATCTCACTTCTCCAGCCTTGTCTCCACACAGGAGTGATCAAAGGATGCAGTCTCAGTGTCAATATTTCTCTCCCTTCAAACTTATGGTCTGAACACATGCCTCAACACAAGCAAACAGGAGGCATATGGATCCTTAGCCATCCACTCCTCCTGAAAATGTATCAAAACTCAGACAATCCAGAGAAGTGACATCTTGCATCCTGACAGATGTTATATTGGCTGCATCCGCCGGGTAAGGGAGAACTTTTCACCCTGATAGGTTCAGCATGAAATAGTTTGCAGAGCACTGCAGTTACCAGGTGTAAGCAGCCACCCACCAGACTGTTTTAAGCAGTCAGTAATCCCCAGGCTGCCAGGTAAGGTGAAAGACCAATCCTCTCAGTACTAGAAGGAAAATGAGTAATGAGTTGAAAACATACCACTTTGTGCTATAAGGGGCCACATTCCTGCCTCTCTCTGAGATGTCCTTTGGCATTCTTATTAAAAAAAAAACCCTACTACAAGATTCTAAACCTATGTCTTGTTAAAAATGGCAGTAATTCAAAATGGTTTGTCTCTGTGGATCCTATTATCTACTTTTCTTTCTCTCTTTTCCGTCACCTTGCCATGCTTCCAGGGTGACTCAAAGTGGTAGATGGAATACAAGTCTTAAATGACTCGAGATAAGAATCTTGAAATCCTTGAATTTCAGTCCCAGTAAAAGAATGAGAGAGATATGGGAGTGTCCCTATGGATAAAGGATGCATAAAGACTAATATTCAGAAAAATGTGCTTATAGTAAATTCAGTGACCGTGTGAATGTCATCTGATTTGGTTGGTGGGAGGAGGGGTTATACAGAAATAGTCTGGATTATTTAATTTATTTTTGAAGTCTTCTCCCTCTTCTGGAGTTTGTGTGTGTGTGCAAATCTTATTGTTATCATGTTTAAGTTCTACCACTACTACAAAGACATTTATACTGTTGACATTTTTATAAGTAGTATAAGGTGTTAGCTATGGTATCAGCTAGAAAATCCTTCCCAAACTAGATTCTATATTCCTGTCATTTGTGAGGCACTTATTCTGGATTTAAGTTTAGGAGTCTTAGAAAAAATTTTCTCAAATCTAGAAGCATGTTGAACTTTATGGCAAATTAATGCACATTATTAAGGCAAATTTGGTTTTCCAGAACAGTGGCTGTCCACTATTTCTTTTCCTTCTTGTAAAATATTAATCATCCATGCAGGAAGTTCAATCAGTACTCAAGTGATAGGCAATAAATCAGAAAATACTATTTCTTTGTTGTTTTGATAAGTGGCTTGCTATTTGTTTTCAGGTTATTTTTGGTATGAGGGAGGGTGCTAGCATTTGTCTAGATTTGTTCAGCAAATGTTGGAATGGAACATTTTACATTAAACTGCTCAACTCTATGACAGTTTAAACCCTGTAAAATTTATAAATAATTCATATTTTATAAAGAGAAGGGAAAATGTTGGCAGAAGTGTAAGTTATGGACCCTTTTTTTAAGATACAGAGACAAAACACGATTTGTTTTCAGGCAAGAATAATTGAAATGTCACCCAAGATCCATGCACCTTGACCTCTTTTCACTGAGTAACACACCAGTTTCATGACAGGTGCATTTGAAATATTAAATTTTGATGGAACTGGAAAGTACAACTAGAGCTAGATATGTATGTCAGCAGAAATGAAAGACATGGCTAATCTACCAGGAACAAAAAACTATTTCACGTCAGACATAGCACCTGATCAGACATTGTATCACAGGAATGATCAGAGTTCAAATCAGTTTCTCTTATAGGATGATGAAGTCTGTCAGATTTTTACAAGCAAATGACATGAACTCACTGGACTGGGATTTGAGGAGAAAAATGGATTTAATCCAGAAGTAACTGACAGCATGAGAGATAGAAAGGGTCAAAGGGGGGAAAGCAGAAAGTGCTTTCTTGGAAAAGTATTTTTTTTTCAATATAACTAAACCAACATAGATGAGCTTTCCAGAGAGTCAGACTAGGTAAAATATTCAGACAGGCTGTTTTAATCTGGTGTCTGTCCTAATTTATGCTCCCTTACCCAATATAAATAAAATAAGATTGTATAGTTGAGATTAAAATACAAGGCTGGTGGTCTCAAATCCAGCCTAAATTTCTGAATTGTGAGGCCACTTTCTAAAACTATTTTAAGTCTGTCATCATACTGGTAGCTCAGTAGGAAATGGAGGGGTTTTCTCTGTACATTACTGTACATAGTAAAGCCTGACTTTTAAGCAAAGAAGGACTTTCCAGAAACCTCTCAGTGATATATTCTGATATTGCCAGATGCATGTCTTTAACCACATTGTTACTAAAAAACCAGTTATGGATGGTGATATGCAGTCCATTGGCCAGAGCAGCTCTGCAGAAGTGGATATAGTGGGAATTCTGGACTGAGAAGCATGTTACCAGCTGACATGATGATATTTTGCTGCATATTACCAGTATTTGCCCCTTCTGCATCACCTGGAGTCAGTTATCATAGCAAACCAGAATAAAAGGGAGGGTTTTCTTCTGTGAGATGACTGCATTTCAAACCAAAAAGCATGTCACTCATTCAGCTGTACTTATCTGCAGAAATTTATTGGTGCAGACTTATCAGAGATCCTTTCAGGCATTACTCCATCTTATTTGAAGAAACATGAGCAGTGACAATGGCTTCTCCATGCTGTGGTGAAATAGAGGAGCAAGAAACAGAAGCTGAGACTCCATCCCTCCAGGCCAGCAGTCTCAGGGGCCAGAAAGATCAGCTTCTCTTTTTCTGCATCAGCCAATGTTAAACTGCTTAGTTTCATGTGTTCTAAGATCAGATATTTGTACATAAACATCAGCCCAGCTGACTTCACAAACTTAGTTTTATAAGGGTTGAGTAAATTTTGGTTAAGACTTGAGACTCTATGAAGAGAAGTTTGAGCCTACAGAATAATATTAATGACATCTTTATTTTGTTCTCAGTTTTGCAATGCTGAGCAGATATGCAATATGAAGAAAACAGATAGGAGGCTAACAGACAAATTAAAAACTGGAATTAAGATAAAAAATTCAAGAACCTTAACTGGAACTTCAGCAGAATTATGTGATTAAATCCAAATTAGTGCAGCTGTAACGTAAACCAGTAACACTCCATTTACTGCTTTAAAATCCTCCAGAATGATAACACACGTGATGAGTTGCCTCAGTCTTGGCAGAATGGATTAAGCTCTTGGTTTTTTACACCAGTACTTCGAAGGGAAGCATCACTCCTCTTATTAAGTTTGAGCAACCTAATCTTTAGGCTTAACACACTCTGACACATGTGGACTTCAAAAAAACACCAAACAAAAACCTCTGTGACAGTTGCCCCTTCCTTGTAAAATGTAATCCTTTAGATTGCACGAGATGATGGTGAGTTTGTTTGCCCAAGAACTGGGACACATCTCAATTAACTGCTCAGTGTTTAAGCTCCCAGTTCCAGGCATTGACTGGCACATTTGTCTGTATCCTGGAAAATTGTCACTTTGCATTATCAGATTGGAGACAAAAACTGCCTTTGTAAATGATTGATCCCTAGTCTTAAGATTACTTTTTTATTATTATTATTTTATTCAATGAACCAGGAAGTAGTTCCCTTCTTCCTGATCAGTGGTCTAAGATAACAATTTTTATGTGGAAATGGAAAATCATGTCTTTTGTTAGCTTTGTTTAAAAAAAAAAACACAAGTATGTTTGATGTGTAGATTTTATGCTAGAGAAAGAAAAAAAGAAAGAAGAGGAATCTGTATGATGTGCCTAAGAGGCAAGATTTAATGAGCTTGCCATCCAGTTGCCTAGCTCTAGGTAGCTTTCCACTTGAGATTCAAATTGTGCTGGTTTCCATTTAAGGATATATCTCTATGTCCACAATCCAAGGACATTTGAGGATATCTCTCTATGTCCAGCCACCAAACCTGTGAAGGCAGATGCTTGAAAGATAGCCATCCCTGTCCTTACTTTGTGGATCATCTTATTGGATCCAGCCTTGAGAGCCCATTGCTGTTGGGTAGCAGCAAATTAACTTTATGAAATACAGGTTTTTAAAAGTCCTTCTTATCTATCTAATAAATTGCAACCTTAAAAAAGAAATAATCTGGCCTAGAGACTTAAATTTATCATGGCATTAATCTGACTATGTTTTTACTCTGTTTAAAGTTTAATTTGATTCTTTCCCTTCAATAAATCTCATGTTAATTAAGACAGCCCAAAATGAATTATAGGGACTGTTACTGGATGCTCATTGTTGAATATTTTAAAGATAAGTGAAGCTGACTCCTGCCTTCAAGTGAAGCAGAAACAGCATGAGGGCATGATCACTGATGGGCATGAGATGGCAAATTTTAACATGGACAAGAGCTGTGAGGCTCCTACCAGCAGATCCTGGCTTGTAGACCCAGTAAAGACAGAGACAAATCTGTAATTTCTGTAGGGAGTACATAAGGTGCACTGTCAGTCTAGTGTAGCTGTTTGGGCTTTTTTTTTTCAGCTGTGGCCATCAACACAAGTACCCCATGCCAGATGTGCATAGCACAGCTGGAATAGAGTGTAGAAACTCATGTACAGAGTCAACAGTATCACACTGCAGCTGAGCCAGTGAATTTCAACATTTATCTATAACAGGCTGCTGTCCCAGCCAAGCACTTTTCCTCTCCTTAGAAGAAGGCTATCAGTGATGCCAAACTCTACAAAGAGCACTCAGTTCTTCTTTCTAATTTGCATTGGCTTGAAATGTAGTTTTTCAGATATACTTGAAGGTAGAATTGAGCCTATAAAGGCTCCATTCCTTCAAAGTGTGATGTGCATGCAAATAACTCATTTTACAAAGGTTCCCATTGACAGCATTAACTTTATAGCCAGATGTTTCATGAAATCAATACCTTTGATAAAAGGGTAGTTTTTTAAACATGAGACCCAGAGCTTTTCACAACTATTAGAATTGAATATTTGGTAAAATTCCCATATTTGTATTTCAGATATTATGAAACAAGTTATTTCTTCTTCATAGAATATGACTAGTTTGATGGTTATCCTGGCTGACCACAGATATTGATGTAAGGCAAGAAATATCTGTGTCAGTACATGACTTCATACTCTAAACTGTCTTTTTATTTAAAAGTTTGTTACTTTTTATTTAAAAGTAAGAGTATCATGAGTCCTTAACAAGTTTATTAGAGTCTATGTACTGCATAAATAAGATTTCTTTTCCAGTATGGTGCAGCTGGTGCTGTATATTGCAGCATAATTAAAATCAGTTGTTGAAATGGCAATAAGGTCACAGTTAGGATCTCTTTTAGGATAATAAACTAACTGTGTTAAATTTTTTTTCCCAAAAGGATGGTCTTATATGTTGGTGGTTTAGATGAAGAGTGCTCTCCAGAGTGTATAAAGCAGTAGCAAATGGTAAAATAATCAGCAGAATTGTATAAAGACAAAACCAGCAGAAACTGATAATGTTTGGGTTGATGCCATCCAGTGGTTCACCAGAGCACTCAGGGACAGGTTTTGGGTAGTATCTGGTATCATTTATAGGTTACAGAATTGTTCCTCTCTGATATTATCAGTCCAGTTGAACTTGCTTGTATTTAATAACTGGTAATTTACTTTTGTTCTAACCTGCAATTGTGTAATACTCTTCACATATGCTTTGACCTAACTTCATATACACAGGTATATATTGTCTTGTCTATATCGTGTGTCTGTGTGCACATACAGACAACAGTAATGTTGTATGGTACAGTTTCCATCTGAAGGGGCCTGCCTCAGCTATTCAAAGGAAAACCAGCTAATTTTTCTGTAAAACATTAAAATATGTAGTCCATAAGTGGAGTGATTGCTTTATATCACAGCTCTACACAGCAATAAACTTTTTATTTTCTCAAATGCCTATAAAGGGGAGACATACTAAATGGGCTGCAAGCAATTAAGATGAAGCAATTATGCATGCTTGCTGCACCATCCTAACAATATTAAAATTTATTTATGTGGCCACCATTTAGAAAATAAGGAAATACCAAAGGACTCAGTGTAGGAGGTTTCAGATTAATGCATTGCATTACCAAGATGCAGAAAATTGCCTATTGACATTAATTTTATAATGTTCAGTAAGCAGAACCAATATTTTGGTTAGTTTCAAATCAGGAAATCAGTGCAAAATGTTAAAACAAGATTAATTCAGGCCCTGACAAGAAATCTGCTTGATAGTATGCACCTGCTGATTTTAGGGGATTGAAAGAGGTACTGAAAGTTGTTTCTTCCTTTGAGAACGGACATCAGTGCTAAACAGCTCTGAGAGACCATAAAGAGCTCACACTGCTTTTCCATGCACAAGCAGCTTCAGGAGTGCTCTGCATTGGAATGCCTGCAATTCCCTGTGGAGTCACAAGGGATGGCATCAGAACATGGTAAACACACGTTGCAGTACATTAGAGGAACTACTAGATTCTGTTGTCCTATGTGGTAACTGCATCAATTTCAAAATTGCAGATTTGGGTGGGAAGGAGTGTGCAGTTATGAAGGGGAAAAAATATTTTCTGTGTGGCTCCCTTTTTCTCTTCTGTAAATAAAAGAAGCAGAAAGAGAAAGAGAAGGGCTGAGAAATGCAAAATGACTGACAAATGAAGTTATCCCTCTTCAATTTTGACAGGAATATAAAGGGTGATGAAAACAAGCCAGTTTCCTGGCAGTCTGTTTCATAGGAATTCCTGTCTGCTAACAAGAGTGATTAAACAGCAACTGAAATTTTAAATATGAGTTACCAAGAAAGCCTTTTGAAAACTTAATTGTTGCAGTTTTTCTATTCCCTTGAGTGCCAAGCAGCACACAGTTAATGTCATGCCAGCTTTCCCCCACAAACTTGTTAAGTCCACAACATTTCAAACACAGACCTAAGGTTTCTGTGTGTCTGTTAGCAGGGAAGTGCCTTCTCTCATTTAGCAATTATTAGGTTTTTTCCCTAATCTCAGCCACAGGCGGTTTAATTTTACTTTGATCAACTGTCTTGTCTTTCTATCACTTGTCTGAGATCTGAAGAGAGAGAAAGATCACTGAGAAAATGCTTCTGAACTGGCATTAATGTGATTTAACTCGTTTGAATAAGTTTTGGATTAAATTTGGCACTTTTTTATCTCTGAGTTTGGATAGTTAGTGTTCATAGATATTGGGATGAGAAAGCATGAACATGTGGATTCACTGCAAGAATGAATAGTTAGAGGTGCCTACATACATCTGTGCTCTTTGTGTGTTAATTTTTAATACATAATCCTGTGCTCTCTTGTATACTTACATCGATTATTCCCCACCTCCTTAAACTTTGATCTTGCCTTTTCCTCTGAAATACAAGAATACTGGGTGTCCCAGAATGCTGAAAATTGACCAATGGCATGGGTGAGGAGAGTAAAACCAAAGATTTCTCAGGGCAAAACTCTGGCTGCCTGTCACGTCTCTGCAGACTCTGCTTCTCTGGTACCCTTGCAGGCTATACTGCAGAATAATTATTTCAGCAGTGGATTTTTGTCATTATTATTTAGACCCTTGTCAGACTATTTAGGGCTTTATAGGCTTAAGTTGTCCCTTTCACTTCTACCCAGGAGCTCACTGAAGGCCAGTACAGTGGTGCTGAGGGTAGCAGTGTAATGGGCTTACCTCCTACTCATCCCTCCATGTAACCCAGGTTTCAACATCTGAGGCATCACAGGCAAGCTCTCTGAAAAATTGCATTACAGTGACCTTATTTTGGCAAATCCTGCAGTGGAGAGCAAACAGCATGGAGATGAATTGGTCTCTGCATTAAGAGTGCAGGAGCAGCATGGTCAACAAAAAGAAGGCCTTGATTTACAAAAAGGAGTCTCTCCTGTCTAAAATAAGTTGCCAAGGTAAACTGGGGTGATGTTATCTCTGACTTAAGTGTGTAGCCCCTGAGTGCTAGGTTAATGTGAGTATTGGATAATATATTCCCCTAGTTCAGCACCTCCAGACAAGATGAAGCTGTAGGACTGTGTACCACAGAAAACTGCTTATCTTTCTTACTGCATCCAGTCTAATCCTGGGAGACAAATAGTAAGGGAACACGATTCCAAATAATGACTTAGACCAAACAGTTCACAACATAATTGTCTTGTATGTCATTCAAAGCATCCAGATGTCTTACAGCAACCTAAAAGTATTTTGTTACTCAGTCTCTTTTAAGAACAACACTTGTTAGCAATATTGTCTTGAGGCTGAAGTGATTTCTGGTTTATTATTTCTCACCATCCTTTGGTGCACTGCATTGTACTGTGAGCTAATTAAATCTGTTGTCTCTTAGAAATTACAAATTCCTTTTCTGTGTTTATCTTGTCAGGCTGAACACAAAAAGGAAAAGTTTGGAGATAAAGGCAGATATATAACTAAGATTGATGTAGATAGATCTTACTGGATCTCATGTTTAGTACCCTCAAGCCTTCACTGTCCAAACATTGAAATGGTTTGGATTCCTGAACATTTGCAATGTCAACCAGCAAAGGAAGAATAAAACATGCAGTCAGTGGCTTTGTTTTGCTAATTGTTGTTAGGAATTTGCAGACAAACCCATAGTAAACCACTTCTGCTTCACTAATTCTGTGTAAGCATCGTGAAGACCTTCCAGAGGAGGACTTTGAAGACATGTAAGAAAAGGGGTTTGTGGGGTAATTCAGAGAAGGAATTCAGAAATATCTCTGTGGAGTCCTCATAACTTATTACAGAGTAAAGAAACAGGCTTGTAGCAGTTGCAATAGTAGAAGAAACAAAAAGCAAAACCCAAATTCAGAGATACAGAGATATAAAAGCCCTTATTCAAATTTGTAATTTAGTTTTAAAAATGTGTAATATCTACAATTACATTATAAACTGTTGACTTGAGCATTTAAGAACACTCACTACAGTAGAAACGATCATTATTTTGTGAAATATTGCCAATGACAAAATACAAGTTGTAGAACAGTCACCCTGCCTTCAATAGTCAAAAAGTTACCAAAATAATTTTGTTAAATAATCAGTTTATAGGAACATAGATAATAAAATAAAAAAGTTATATGAAGCAGCCAGCATCAATTTATCAAGAATAAATCAAGTCAAATCAGGCTGTGTTTCTTGTTGACAGTGTAACTGGCCTGGTGGATACAAAGGAAGCAGGGGATGTGATATATTTGGACATTAATGAGGCTTTTGACACACTACCAGTTACATTCTCATAAGCAACTTAAAGAAATGCTCTGGATGAAATTGCCATCTGGTGGGTGCACCCACTGGCTGCAGAAATGTACTAAAAAGTAGTTATGATAGTTCACTGTCAAATTGGGAAGACATATTATATAACATTCCTTACAGACTTTTCCTCTGTTTTGTTCCAGTTTCATTAATGATCAGAAAACGCTCATCAAAAAATGGATTTTTTTTTTATCCACTGATAAGATGGGAATATTTTGGAGGATTAAAATTCAAGTCATGGCAGTTTGAAGAAGTGGTTTGAAAATCATTACACATGAAAGAACTTCTACTCTTACCAAGAATAAAATACTCAAACAGAAGATTTGAAGTAAGGGTGATAATACTGTACAAAGGAGCAGGGATAGATCACAGTCAAAACTGCTAAAAAAAAAAAAGCAGAGGATTTTCAATTTTTCTAGCTAAAGCATGGGAGGTAGGAGGTATTTTGTTTTACATATGGCATTTTAACTGGACCATTATGTCAGATGCTTGGCTTTCAGAATAGGTAAACATTGTTTAGAGTAGAAAGGAGAGTCAAAAGAGATATCAGAAGTTTAGAAAATGGTTTGTGAGGGAGGTTTGAGAATTTGCTTATTTGTAGTGGTTTCTTTGTTCTGAACAAAACAATTATGAGAAAGCTTGTCCTAAAACGAACTGGGAAATATTAAGATTATTGTAATGATGAGAAATTCAAGTTCCCTCTTATACACTGAATATAGGACAAAAGTAGTTAGCAGAATTTATCCAAGAGAGAGTTAAGTTAGATTCTAAGCAAATGTAAATGTAGGGACAGATTGTGCTGGAACATGCTAACTGTGCAATCTCCTTCACTGGAGATTTCTGAGGACACATTAGATGAATGTGTAATCAAGAGCGAGCTGGGTGTGCTTCATCCTGTCTCAGAGATTTCTTTCAGCCTAGCTTTGTGTGATTTCTACTTAGTAATGCAAATGTCTGAAATTAGTGCTTAGGTGGATTCTAGAAAATAGCTCTGAGGTGGATTCAGGCAAAAGTGTCTCTGCCAGCAGGCTGGCAGCAAAGCCTCCTGATGACACCTGGAAGCTGGGAATCAGGGGGTGAAGAGAGATGGTGACCCACAGTCCATTAGGGACGTGGTGGGCTGTGTTGGCAGGAAAGTGCAGTAGACAAGATAGAGCTTAAGAGTGACAAAGCAGGGTGAAGAGCACCCACTTCAGGCACATGAAGGCAAACAGGGAAGTGCCACAGACAGCAGGAGGAATCAAAAGCCCGTGTGAGGGTGCAGGTCTTTGACCTTGCACAGGCGTGGTGGGGCAGCTCCCAGAGCCTGGAATGGGCTGCAATGGGTGGGCACAGGCACTGCAGCACCAGCAGGTCGGGGGGAAGGTTGTGGAGCCATTTGTCAGAGACTAACAGAAGAGCCTAGCCCTGGGACAGGCAATTATACAGTTCATGGCTTAGGATTAGAGGGCAGACATGTTGTGGCAGGTATCTGCTGCAGACCGCCAGGTGGGGAAGAGGTTGCTGCTGTCCTCAGACAAGGGGAAGAAGCCTCGTGTTCAAAACCCCGCTTCTCACAAGGTTTAATGCTGGACACAGCATGAAACAAGCAATCCTGATCCATGGATTGCATTGATGGCAACTTCCCAGCAGGGGTGACTGGTGATCCAGCAATGGCTGACCCTCCATTAGACTGGATGCTTGCAAACAAGAAAGGCTTAGGGATATGAAAGTTGGGGGCAGTCTTGGCTGCCCATGAGGTGGTGGAGAGCCCATTCTGGGCAACAAATAGGAGGAACATGACTCTGGGTTACAGAACAGCAGACTTTGACCTCTCGAAGGATCAACTTGATAGGAGATGGTCATGGAGAGAAGAGCAGAAGAGCAGAGGAGCTCTGTCTGATTTCCAGGATGAATAACAATTAGCCATGCCAGTGTGGAAGAAATCAAACCAAAGTGGCAGGAGGCCTACATACACCTCTGCTCAGTTTGGGGCCTCTCACTGCAAGAAGGACATTGAGGTGCTGGAGCCTCAAGAAGGGCACCAGACCTGGTGAAGGGTCTGGAGCACATGTCTTATGAGGAACGACTGTGGGACCTGGGGATGTTTAGCCTGGAGAAAACAAGGCTGAGAGGCTTATTGTTCTCTATAGCTGCTTGAATGGAGGTTGTAGAGAGAAAGGGATATTAGAAAAAAATTCTTTTGGAAAGGGTGGCCAGGTAATGGAAGGGCCTGCCCAGGGAAGTGGTAGGGTCACCATCCCTTGAAATGCATGTGGATATAGCACTTGAGGACATGGTTTAGTGATGAATATGGTGGTGGTGCTGAGCTGACAATTGGACTTGATGATCTAAGAGGATGAGCTCCTTACTTAATTCAGACCTAGAAAGGAATAGTAGAAGAGGTGAAAGCTGGAAGAGATGAAAAAGAGGAATACAGAGATATTCTCTGACTCTGCAGGAATGGCATTAGGAAGGCTAAAGCCCATCTACAGCTGAATCTTGGAAGAGACAGGAAGGGGAATATGAAGGACTTTAACAGGGCCATCAACAACAAAAGACAGATCAGCGAAAATGAGGGCCTGACGCTGAGGGCGGTGGGGAGAAAGGACATGGGAAAGGGTGAGGTGCCCAGTGCCTTCTTCACCTCAGCCTTACTGATAAAATCTGTCCTGAGGGATCCCAGCTCCCTGAGAGTCATGAGAAAGGCCAAAGCAATGAAGTATTATACTCAGGAAGATCACATTACAGAATACTGAACCAAGTGCATGTACACATCTGTGGGACACAAGTGAATGCATCCATGCCATATGGCATCTGGCTGATGTCACTGTGAGGCCACTCTTTATTATCTTTGGAAAATAGTGGGGACTGAAGGAGGTTCAGAGGACTGGAAAATGAGAGGTCATTGGTATGTTCAGTAAGGGCAAGCAGGAGGGTCTAGGGAACTACAGGACAATCTACCACACCTTAATTGCTGTGATAGTGATGGAGCAAATCCCACTGGAACTATTTCCCAACACATTATTGTGGTTTAGGCATTTTCCAGTCCTTTGTAGAAGAATGCAAAATATTTTTTTGTTATTTTTAGTATGATACACAGAGGTTTCATGTCTACAATGGTGAGGGTCTATTTGGTTCAGTAATCTTGCTAGTCAAATGTCACTTACCTTTTTCTGTCTCAGCAACAAGCTGAGTCAAACTTTTGGCATCTCATAAATGGTGGAATTCCACATAGTCAGAAAGTCTCTTCCAAACACCACACTCCTACCTTCTAGTAGGGGTCAGATTAAAAAATAAAAAAAACTCTTCTTATTCTGAACTCCCCCATTTCTGCATGGCCATCCTCATGCCATGGTTGGGCATAATAAAGTGGAACCATCTGGGACTAGCAGATATGTATGAGAGAGCATGAGGATGAGATTATCTGGGCGCAGACTGATTGCAGTTGCAAAAGTAATAAATTCATTTTTAAGGGAACAATTTTCAGGAAGTTTAATTTGCAGAGTGAGAAAATTAATTGAGAGCATAGGCAATTTTCATCTTTCCATCCAGCAAGGAGAGAAAAACTGAAGGGAAATACTGAATATAATCAGAATGACAGGAAAAAGAAACAGTCACTCATAATTGTTCTTGGTGACAGCATAATTTTTAGAAGAATACAGAGGTGTCTGAAAATTACTTTCAATAGCTCTGAAAATATATTCATGATATCCAGTCAACTATTTATTATGACCAAAACACTTACACGATAAGTCAGAGCCTTGGATGGGACAAACTCATATTCCCAAATTTAAAATATTTTAAAAATCAATAATTAACATACAGATGAGACATACTCTCACACAAATATAGTGTCTATGCAAACAAAAAAAATAACCTTTGTAATTCAAGAGGAAGAATTGTACAGCTTTATTAAGCACAGCATGGCTGTGAATCTCTATTGAGGCTGTGGAGGAAAAACTGTCCTGAAAAAATTAAGACATTTAACATTTGTATTCTTTCTGAATTAGCATAAAATTACAATATCTATTTTTTTCATAGAAAAAAACTACTTTTTGTAACAGGCTTGTTTTCATATTCACCATGGTCATGGCTGAGACTGACTGGCTCCTGATTCTGGGGATGGTTCTGCATGAGCTGTGGTGTTGGGAGAATGTAGTGCTGCTCAGAAGACTGCTAATTAGCAACTGGTCTAAAGGAACTGTTTGCCAAAGTAAGCAGAGTACGAGAAAACTCCAGCCCTTTCCAACATGTTTCCTTTTCTAGGAAGGGTGGGATACTACTCTGTTTGTAACTATAATGAACTGCCTTGTGCTGAAAGGACCCTTAGCTGGCAAATGTGTCTCATTTTTAGACCCTTGATACTGGTTGAGCTGTGAAAAATAAGTGAAGCAGATCTGATAATCTGACCCACTCGACTCCTTTACAAAGCAAACATTATCAATGAACACTTGATTTCCTGTATCCTCGAGGAAAATTACTTTGGAAGAAGAGACCTCTCATGAGTGGCTCTTGATAGCCTCTTTTCAAATGCTTATCCTCCTGGGTCAGCAGGAAAGTCTTGTTTATGATGAGGGCTCCACTCCACCTCCTTGTTTGGGATACCAAGGGTAATTCACACACATCTGTATCTTGGTTTTCATCATGTTCTGCTCTGCTGTAAATACCAGTTTTATTGACAGCTATCAGCCTCTCTGACACTCCTCTGTTGGCTGGAGATGTGAAATTCCCCAGTTCCATGTTTTGTCAGAACATTTTCCAGAGATATAATGAGCAGCAGCAGGGATTGGAAAAAAACACTTGATAAGTGCTCAAAACCCAGCTTTGTTCATTCTTTGTGGCAATCTCCTCTAAGGTTTGCTGCCTAATAGTGCTCACACTACAAAACACTGCTTCCTACATGATTAGCCTTTCCCACTACTAAAATATTGCATTCTTTATGTTTAACCTGATTGTAAAAAGAATTTTCACATCAGGCTGCTGTTGGAATTGTTTCACATGGAAAACAGTGCAACTATGTTTTAGGCACTCCAGAATCTCTAAAAACAATACAAAATAAATAAGCTGTCATTGACAAGGACAGAAAACAAGTGCTGTCATGGAAAAGATGCCATTTTTTCACATTTGGGGTATTTCTGTAATCTTTGCTGCATAGCACAATTACTCTGGAGTTGCAATTCTTTTTTTTTCTTAAAACATAGTGTCTTTAATGGCTAAAAATAGCTGTCTAACATTCTGTGCTTCTGCCCTATAGAATTCGCCTTGCAGAAAAATGCCTCAAGGCAAAAAGAGGCAAGTCTGAACTTGACCCACATCCAGAGATTTTTGTGAACACAAACCCCATGGGCAGTTGAGTTGGTAACAATTGGAATTGCTGAAAGTTTTCCTCTAATTCAGTTCTTCCTCGTGGCAATGCAAAGCAACAAGAAGAATGATGCAGAAATTATGTTAGGTGCTCATATCCCAAATTCAAAAGCACTAGAAAAGTAGAAGGTGGAGAAATAATATTCTGGCTGCAGAAATAATGCCTGGTTATATTAAAAAGGCAAGGTATGTATCTGTAAGTCCAGTTGGATTTTAGAAAATAAAGATCAGCCCACTGTCTTGTATTTTCCATAATATTATCATGAGCTTCACAGTTTTGATGGTTTTCTTGACTTTCTTATCTCCTCTCTTAAAAAAAATGCCTTTATTCAAAATTGTTTGTTTGTTCTGTTAATTTTAACAGGACACTTCTCATGATAAACATATTTGTCACAGTCATACATCTTTGAAATTAAAAGTGAACTCATCCCTGTTACATAATCTGCACTTCATTGCATCTTTTAAACAATGGTGAACTGCTGCTTTGTTCATTGTCTCCCTAATTATCTTTAGGACATATGTAGCCTCCTAATAAAGAGTTAAATATATTTAAACTTTTAAGTGCCTGTGAAGTCAATACCATTTATACTTTACAAATAAACAGACTAGAATTAAAGTAGAGATAAACTAGGGCCATAAGTGAAGTTTTTACATGCTACATTTTGCTATGGCCCTTGCACCTTGAGGTAGAATAGAGCATTGGGAGGTAGTTTTTGCATTTAAAAGCCCAGTCAGTTGCAGTTCTATAGGCTGGGCTCAGGTGTGTGTGTGGGAGCACACCTGCTGCTGGCAGAAAGCAGCCCTGGGTGGCCCACACTGCCACCATCTGTGGTGTATGCACCACTTGGCAGTGGGATTTCCCTGCATTTCCTAGGAGGCAGGCCCCATCCATCCCTTTGCTGTTGCCATGGCCACATTCTGCCTCTTAGCATCCTGGAGTGGAGAAGAATGCAATGGTGCTGCTGCCCCAGGAGATTGCCCGTGTACTTCCACCTTCCTTGGGCTCAGCACCAGCATGGCAGAGCGATGGGATTTGGTGATGGATCTGGTGAAATACAGCAAGATGGGGGAACTTTAACCACAGAAGTGGGCCAACCAGAAACTGCTCTTCAGCTGCAGGCAGTTTGTGCTCCTCATTGCAGCACTGAATTTAGAAGTCTTCTTAAAGAAATAAATAAATCTCTATATATATTTATATAGATATACTCTCTCTAAATACATAGTTATTATGTAACACATTAGACCTAGAGGAGAGGTTCCATTTTCCCTGGTTTATCAAATTTGAGGTTGAATTTTGAGAAAAGAGAGTAGCACCTGAGATCTGGTTCAGGGATTATCTCTTCAAATACTCACCACTTTAGTTTATTTCACAGACCTTCCATAATATCAGTCAATATTCCTATTTTTATAAGAATAGCTTTGATTTCTCAGTAAACAAATCTCTTTTTGCTAGCTTGCTGTGGTGATAACATTTTGCATTACAAGCAGCTGCTCTGTAAAGATTGAAATGAGGTCTATGTGTTAATACCACAAAGAAGAAACACTGGGCTGCAAAGTGCTCTTTCTTTGTCCAGGTGCCAGCACTATGGAGAATCAATACAAAATGAATAATTAGGAAAAGAAAGAAAACAAACATAATTCTGTCCCCTCTGCTTCTTTCTCAATGCTAAAAACCTAGTTATTAAACAGGCAGAGGGGAAAAGATGGAGAAATGCTGTGAGATATGAAAAACATGAAGCCCTCAGAATTTAGGACTTTGTCTTCCTCTAAAATGGCAAAGAAGACCAAGGTCATTTAAGTCAGTGAAACAGGAGTTATTCTGTTGTGCCATTCAATTAAAGCAGGGTGTGCATAAAGATGATTTTCTCTACTGCATCCTTTTCAGGCTCTGACCCAGTAATGACAACCCAGTTTAGCATGATGACTTTGATAATCATTGTTATCCCAGGTATGCAGAGGTGGTGAGGGGAAAAAAGCATCTTATAAGTGCCTGCCACCATAATAAAGTGACAATATATTTCATTGTTAAGGAATAGGATCTTCAGAGAAATTGTGGAAACAATTTAAGCAGTCATGGGTAGAGACAGAAAAAATTTAAAGGGAGAGGAGCTCCAGCCAATGAGAAAAATCACATTTCAAAGGATGGATTACATGAAAATAAAAATTGGGATTTTAGGGTGCACAGGACTTTTGCTGATTATTCTTTGCAGTAGACAGACATCCAGCACACTCAGACACACATCCCACTTGCATTTACTGAGGGATACAGCGTTGAGTAAGCAGGGAATAATCCTTCCAGATGCAGAACAATAATTCAGACAAAATGGCCTAAAGGAAACAGAAGAATTGAGTGTGAGGCTTTCACACTATCTCCTAGACTGAGCATCTGTTCAGCAGCTGAGGTGGATTCTCAGATTCAGGAGCAAATCTTAGTATTTTTGCATAAGCAGAAGCCCCTTTCTCCTGTGAGAAGGGATTTTCCAAGCTGCGATGCTCCAGTGTGGAGAGCCACCTGGTGGGGGCTGGCAGCAGCGCCTTGCCGGGCTCACCTGCAGAGCCACAATGCTCTCTTTGCCTCAGTCCTTTGGTTATTATTCTCGGGATCTCTGTTTGCAAAGTCTTCATGGCCCCCTAAGTTCTTCTGCTGTTTTTTGTCCTTTTTTTTCTTCTTTTTGTCTTTGTATTTGTGCAATTTTAGTTATTCTTTGCCAAACAGGATTCGTGAACAAGACTGACTGTTAGCGAGCCAATTGATAGATGGACAAAATGTTTTAGCAAAAAAAAAAAAAGTGAATTTCTTCAAAGTAAAAATTCACAATATCTTACAGACATAAACCAAATTCACAAAATAATTTCATGTGGGGGGAAACAGAAAGGTGCCTCATTCAGATGCGTGCTTGAGCTAGACAAGGGGGGATTATTTTCTGTCTGCCTGCTGTCTCAGGGCTTAGAGCAGTGTGGAAGGCTGGAGGGGACTTGATTCAGTTCTAATAAAATCCATCATCTGTAAGACTGAAGGCTGGATGTGGGCTGAGGAGGAAGTGCCAATAATCAGATCATGAGATGTTCTATACAAGGGCTTCCTCACTCTTCCCTTTTGAGATTGTTTCATTATTTATTAAATACAGACATAATTACACTCCCCCCCTCCCCCCCCCCAAAAAAAAAATAAAAAAAGAAAAATACAGAGAGAGCTGTTTGAGACGGATTCTGCAGCCATGTGCTGGGACTTTTGCTGGTTAGACAGTATATTAATGCTCTGGGGTGCACTACAGGGGTAGCAGGGGTTGGAGCAGATGACATTTAAAGGACTCCCTCCAGGCAACACTAATCTGTGATTCTGTGGTTCAACACACACCAGTGTTCACACAAGTTACTGCCAAGTAACACACAGAAAGTTCCTCAACAGCAAAGCAGACTGACCATTGTGGCAGCAGGGCACTTCCCAGGGAGGTAGGAACTGGGAATTCAGATCCCCTCAAGAGGAGACATCTGAGCTTGGGGCTTCTAAACTGTAAATCCCTGAAAGGCTGAATAAACCCACCCTTTTTTTTTTTTTTTTTTGGTTTGGCAAGTCCTGGCTTTCTTTAGCATTGTTCTTTTAACAAGTTCAGAAATAATATTTTATCTAAGAGAAAAAGAGTTTTTATTTTTTCACAGTAGGAGAAAATGAGGGAACAATCTATATGAGCCACATAAATGTGGGTGTTTGATCCAGACCAACAATTTGATTCAGCTAACAAAAAGTCTCACAGCCTTAATTCCAAATGTGGTTTATTTTACCCAGTACTCATATTACCACTGATATTTTAAAAAAGCATTTAGATAGTGCTTCACCAATATTTTGCATCAGGGTTTAAAGGCAGTGTAGGAAATTCAGGCAGTGACTTTTCTAATTTCCCAGTATTTCAGGAAAACAGCAGCTCCTTTCAGAATGTTGAGCATCCTTCAGCCTGAGAAATATCTGGGGCGTTTTATTTCCCTGCAGGAAACAATAGCAAGTACAATTATTCTCTTTCCTGTTGTTTTAAACTGTCGCCTTTATGTAATTAATTAAATATGCAACACAGAACTCTTATGAGAGGGTTGAGTGTGCTAGACAGTGGCTCTTATCTTGCAAGAGAAGTTGGAAAACCACTTACCTATATTCTTCTCAGGGCATTCAATGTTTCTTGCAGGATTGGGGTGAGCTGTGAACCATTCCTGCCCCCATCTCAGCCAATGCCCTTATTTACAGCTCACCTGCACTAAATTCAGTAGGTCTGCATTACACCCCCACGCCCACTTTCCTGCAGCATCAGGGGGCCCCCACATCCTCAGATCAATCACACTGCTCTCCTCTGGCTGCTCTGACATTGCTGCTCAGTCACCATAATGAACACTTTCTGTCTGCAGCTGTTTCTTAGCTGGTCTCAGGAGCAGGTGTGGGGTGAGTGAGTGCCCTGGCAGGGAATGCTCAGCCTCAGAGGTGCAGCCAAAGCACCCAGCCTGCAGAACAAAAGTCAGTGCAGGCTTTTCAAATTTCTCTGTTTTTAAAATATTGTTGATTTCATATTTTTGGTCCCATTTCTCTTTCCTTAGTTTAAAAAACACATTCTCATATTAATATACTTTATGTCAGAGACATTTCTCATTTGAATGCCAGAGTAACATAGTGGCTGTAGCTCCTCTGCTTAGTACATGAGCTGCTGTTTTTTCTAGAATGTCTTTCAGCAACACATCTTATTTATCTTGGAAGAAGAAAATGATGTTGCATCCACAATACCCTTACATCATGCTTCTAATTATTATATAAACTTGCTGGTAACTATATTCACTGTAAAGGTAATGGAACAAAAACAGCTGTGTTTGTCAGAAACACAAAGTGGAACGTCAACTTTTAAAATCTTTGTCTCATATAAAGTACAAACCATGGCATATGCTTCAGAATAAACTTTACTTCTTTCTACTGTTCACCTGGTTTATTGCACATGGAAGCCTTTTATTGCAGTTCTGTTTTACAGAATCAGCTACTTACCATGAGCATTCAAGTAGAATTGCTGATTTTACAAACATATACATCCACCTGTCAAAACCATAATTCACATTAAATGGAGACTGCAAAATTAACATTCTTTCATTAACTAGGTCACATGTGATCTTACATCTGACGAATCAAGAATCTAGGACAGAGCCAGTTTGTGGCCCTAAAATTACTGCTGTTAATGTCTAAATTGATGTGATTAAGATTTCAATTGTTTATATGGGCTATTCACTTAAGATTTGAACTCACTCCTTGTGGGTCTCTTCTAACTCAGAATATTCTGTGATTCTGTCCTGTCACTCTATGTACTTGATCAATTTTTTTGAAAATAATACAAAATATATTTGAAAATTTCTATTTCAAGATATCATTGATGATTCAGAAAAAAAATGCAGTTTTATTTGGAATACCATTTCCTTGAGTTCTTGTACTATTCCAGGAGACAAATCAAAGCACTAACACATCCTAAATCTCTGTTGAGCTCATTACTGGAACAAGTTCAGGATAGGGCCACCGACATGATAGGGGCTGGAGCACTTCACCTTAGGGGAGAGGTTAAGGGAAAAGGTCTTGCTCAGCCCTGAGAAGAAAAAGCTTCAGGCTGGTTTAACATCAGCCTTCTAACACCTATGAGGATGTTGCTGAGGAGATGAGCTTCCTCTCAGAAGTGCATGGGGCAGGATGAGAAACAATGAGCACAAACAGAAAAGATAGGCTTGGCCTAGACACAATAAGAATCTTTTTTTGCAGGGGGCACAATCCTGTATTAAACCAGGTTGCCCAAAGAGGTTGTGCAGTCTCTGTCCATTGTGAGACTGGACTGGACGAGTAACTGGTTCTGACCCTGCTTTGAGCAGGGGGTTAAATTACAGACAGGTCCCTGAGGTGTCTTAGAATTTTCCTGTGAGCCTACAATACTTTTTTTGAAAGGAAAATTGTCTATTAGTATTTCAGAAACAAACACAATACTGACACAGTAGGAGTGGCATGAGGAAACCTCCAAAGTTCAGCCATCTCAAGAGACCTCCAAAAATGTCATGCTAAACTGGATATGTTCTGATAAAGCAGCTTTGCTGTGATTACACATAATGATCCTTAAGCCACAGGAGAATATAATTTTCTCTCCTTGTCATAGGCATGGAAATGTCTACAGCAACGTTGTCATTGGGAAGGAAAAATTAAAATAAGAAATTCTGACAGGAAGAACTCATGAAGTGTATCACCCTTGTGTAACAGTGGTTATGCACTAGAACAGGTTACTTCCACTTCTGCCATTCTTTTTAAAGAGTTTAGCTTAAAGAATCTAAATCTCTAAGGCTCTGTAGCCTTTTATTTAGTTATTTGAATTTTATTTAGATGTAAGATTCATGTTAAGTGGAATTGTTTCTGCTTAGTCTGAAAGGGCTCTTCAAAATAATTTGCTGTGGCTGTCACAGTTCTCCCTTCTTCCCCAGCCAGCAGGGTAAAATCCTACATGAGATGTGCCTGCAGATTTCATATACTGTTGAGTTGCATATTTAAAGTACAGATTATTTGTGGTGACTGCGAAGCAAGCTCTAAACATAACTTCTCTTGTCTGTATGTTTTAGCTGCACAGTACAGGGAAATTTGTTTCAGTGCTCATTGAAGGTTGTTTCTTGTTCTTGATGTTGAGATTTTTTTAACAAACAGAGACTTGCTTTAAAGTAGTAAATCTGTGCTTTTGCCAGGGATGAATGTAGTCCTGGATTTAATTCATTAACTTAGCACCTATGAACAAAAACAATTAAAATCCAAACTGAAATATTCAAAGAAATCTAACACTACCATAGACTCCAGCAAATGAACAAATGATACATTTCTGCAAAGATGACTGCTCTTTTCCAGCATATAAGAAATAATTGGCTGACAACCTGGGTATATGAGCCTTTTTGGGGAATAATTGCTTCAAAAATGAAAAGAGCAGCCACAAAGTATGAGTCACTACATCCAGTTGTGGAAAACAGGAATTTAATATATTTGACATGCTCTAATAGTCATATATGAAGAAAGTAGAAACTTTCAAGCACTTTTGTAGGACAAACCTCCCCCTTTCAAGTATGAAGTGTAAAGAGCAGTAATCCTAATAAATAAATGCACAGTCAGTGAGGATACCTTTGGAGTTTCACTTTTGAAGCTCAGTAGAAGCTGAAATAGCCTGCCCTCAAATGACTTTTAGGTGTTTGGAAAGAATACAAGATTACCATTCCTTTCAAACATCGCAAAAACATAAAAAAATTCCTGTCCTTTATATTTTCTTTAAAGCTTTAAAGTTTCTTAAAGCTTTAAAGAGTATACTGAAAGACTTTATTGTCAGAAATACCAGAGTAAAAGTATGAAGAGCAAAATTTGAAAGTATGCTGGTTTGAGCAGTTGATCCATTTTCCAAATGTTTTCTTACAGGCTCTATCTTTAGTACCACAAGATACTAAAACAAAAGTATATCACAATAATAGAGCTTGTATGTACTATATAAGCCAGTGATCTGGGCAATCATTACTCTATTACAAAAAATGTGTGACAGTATTGTTACCTTACATTTTAATAGTGAAAGTCAGAAGATGGTGGTATTGATCTGCTATTTTTGTTGAAAAAGCACATAACAGATCAGAAAAGGCTGCCTTCATAGATCTAGTAGTTAGAAATAAATATAAATATAAATATAAATATAAATATAAATATAAATATAAATATAAATATAAATATAAATATAAATATAAATATAAATATAAATTTGAAACGACAATGAAATGCCTCAAGATCAGTATGAAGATCATAGTTACTTAGCAAGTTGAAATGCAGCCATGAATGTTTGCATAGCAAAACTTACAGCTGGCCCTAACTTCAGTTATATTTAAATTGTTGTGAAACAACTTAAAGGATTGAGAAAAATGCAGCAAAGAGAAGCATAATATAAGAGTTTCCATTCTGAAGAGCAATTTTATAGCTGATAAGAGTGGTAGATGTCAGTGGCACACAGTGATGAAAGTGGAATATATACGGAAGCAAGATCAGAGAGATGAAAGAGAAATTTCAGATAGTAGGAGGACAACAAAAATCATAAAGCAGATTAGTTCAGAGGCTTTCTAAAATCTCAGAAAATATAAGAAAACATAGGAGCTAATAAGATAGTAGTATAAAAAATAATTAATGGTGGAAGAGGCCAAACAGTGTATTTACTCTTCAAATGTGACATCAGAAAACTGTTCACCAAAGTCTTAATTTTATCAACACCTTTTTAATAGATAAGGTTACCATTACCAACAGTTTATTACATACTTTGCACACTCTGCATAAATAACCTGTTGAAGTAAGTTGTGCAAGAATTAAAGAAGAAAAAAACCTGCAACCTTTATACAAGTAATAAAGGGTTTACTAGTCCTTCATAGAAAATTCCAGTATTTTGGGAGGAATATTTTGTTTTCTTTTTCCCGGAAATATGGTTAGCTAGTAAACTTGGACATTTCATAAAGCACATCTGGAATTAAGGTTCCAGCAACTGTGCTATTGGTCTTAACTACAGTAACAGTTCCTTTGTCTTTGCTGTGGTGCAGTGCAGATATATTAGTTACCTTAAAAAAGTAGAAAAAACACTGCAACAAATTATGGTTTTAAGTGTAAATTCACACTTGTCTGTGAAATATAAGTTGCACTTCTATATAGCAACAGCAATAATTAAGACCTGACTTTTTCTGTCATGTTGTTTTTAAAATCCACTTAAATTAAGTGAATTTTTCTTTATTAGCAGTAATAAATTAATTAATAAATTAATTTTTTATGCAAAATAAGCAACTCTGCTACCACAGCAGAACTTTATGCTGCTTGTATGTTGTCATGAAACTTCTGGGTAGGTCATTCCTCTTCCTAATCCACTTCTCAGAAGCACTTTGGATATCAAAGTTTAAGGATGAAACTTCATTTCCTACCAAGTTTGTCCTTGATACTAATTTAATTGTTATTTATGCCATGGAGAAGTGTTCTGCCGCAAGGAACACATGAGATTTTATGAAGCTCAGTACAAAATGCAATTGAAGCTCATCATAACCAGGGTAGGAGATTGGCATAATGGTCTGATAACTTACTCAGGATTCTTATTGAGTCCACTTGAGTGTAGTCATAATTCCCATCATGGCTTTGAATGATCCATTTAGTCTCTCATCATTCCCCACTATTAAAATGGGAAAATCATTATTTTCTTCAAGATACACTGGACGTATTTGCTGTTGGGATTGGAGTGGGAAAATTTCAATAAAATACCCTATTTCAGGGTATCATTTCTTCACTCTATGGGAGGGTTAAAAATACAGGGTTTTATTACTTCATAATAAGATAAATAATAACATTTCTTTGTGATAATACTTCTCATCCTTACAAAATTCCTATGAAAAATACATAGGAAAGTTTTTCTTCTCACTTTTCTTACCAGCCAACTGAAAGGTGACACAGATAATTGAGCAGTTTCATATTCTACCAAATGCAGCTTACCTCTAATTAAGTGTTGTCCGTGTATGAGAAGGATTACAATATTAAGGTCTTAAGGGCAGGATTAGCTGTAGAAGCTGTCTTCATCCTCAGGAAACAAATTAAAGGCACTGTTGATTAAATAGGTGATTTCCAATAGTCAGTGTAGGTAGTCCATCAACATCTCCCTGTCACCATATTTTCTCAAAGTGACTGGTACGTGCATGTATGACACCATTGCTCCCATTCAGGAGAAATTAGACATTTACTGTGTGCAAGGAAGTACTGCAGAAAATTTTATTTTGAAAGTATGATGAGATTTGTTGATGGCCATTCAGGATGTTAGTGACTCTGGCACCTCCTTGTTTTATTACCTTCTTGGCTATTTGAGTCATACAATAATTTTTCAATAAATGTTTAATTTACCTCGACTTCTACCACATTTTGAACTTGTTTTGTTCCTTAAAGCCAGTGAAACTGCTGGCAGGATGGATTTCTGTGCCATAGAATTAAGTGTTAGACCAAAAATAGAAAAGGATTAGAGACACTTAATGGCCAGTGATTTCTGTATTCCAGTACACCACCTCAAAATTTTTCAGCTCCTTCCTAATCTTTCTACCTATTTCTTTCACTGCTGCTCAGCCACACAGAGAACTAGGTCCATTTTCAAGTGCTTGCACTAGTTAATAGAATTCCTGACGCCAAATTAGGTTTTGAGGTGCCTCATTCCAGCATGTCCTCTCCTCCAGCTGACAGCTGTACATCAAGGGGCACAAGGAGGTGTCCCTGGCAGCTTCTCTAACGCTTCTCTTCCCAATTTGAGTACAAGGTTTTAAATTCCACTGTGCTTCAGCAAATTAGTGTGCAAAAGTGGAAGGTGCTGGTTCAAAATTGATGTCATGGAAGCAAGTTTGGAGTTCATCTGTATTCCATCCCAATAGACAACAGCTGGGATGGGAGAGGGAAGAACAAAAGGATGCCTTCCTGCCCTTCCCACCAGCTCTGTTTCACACAAGGGTAGGTACTGCCAGAGCAGAACCAGAAAATCAAGCCCACATGTCAGTCAGTTGGGAAGCATTTTGTGGTAAGACTCATCAAAAGACAAGCTACAGGTGAATAGATGTCCTGAGGTGCCATGCATGCACCTCACCGCCAAAATGGAGGTGCCTACTGGGAATGTTCGCAGAGGAAACTGAAATGTCACAGGGATGTGTTGCCTGCAGAGCTGGTCTGCCACAGGTACTGGTGATATCAAAATGGTGGACACGTATCCCTGTCCTCTTTGTAAATGTGTCCTCGAGCATTGCTGGTGGTTGTCTCCTTCTTATTTGTTCTGTTGTCTTTGACCTTAGTGAGAATGGTCTCATGAATTGTCCTCTATCTAACAATTGGAAGAATTGGCTATTTATTCCTGTGTTTTCTTTCTTCGTCTAATGGCTGTATTTGAGATGGGTTGGAATTTTCATGATAGATGTAGATAGGAATTTCTTTGTTTCCTAGTCTATTTGCCTTCAAGGAAACTGGTTATAATTACTGTTTAAGGTCAAACTCCAGTTACTGATGAGAAAAACTTCTGCTTCTCAACTTAGTACTCAGAACTGAGATGCAAATAAACATGAACTGAAATAATTAAATCAATTACTAACTCTGAATGTTCTCCTGGTAATCTGTGTAGGCTTTATATTTTCAGAATAATAATGTACAAATTCATCTTAGCTGAAGTAATTTTTTGGTTGAGATTCATTCCTTCTTCTCAGTACTCAGAACTGGGTCTTGCTTGAGGCAGTCATTTAATTTGTAAAGAAATTACTTCTCTAAACTTTGTCCCAATGTGACTTTTGACCAGTTTATGTGTGGATAGCTGAAACAATACATTACCAACAGTTTATTAACTTCAGCTGCCATGTCTTTCCTTCAGTATTATATGTTCAATAGTTATGATTTAGAGGCCATAATTTTAACCTGCCAAGTATGTGTTTCAGATGGGGTGAATACACATGTAGTTTTGAATTTAAATATAATAGCTTCTGTTTGGCTTGGGGAGTTCTGGATACAGCAGGCAATTATTACCAGGTTCCTGTAGCTTTACTATTCCAACCTTCTCTCAGACATCTATTTCTCTTTCCCGCTCACCACAAGTAGAAGATTTCCTCTCACTCAGCCTCCCATGGGCTGAGCTGCCCTGGGCTGCATGGGTGATGTGGCAGCCTCTCTGGTGCTTCCCAGGTTTTCTCATCCTCCTGAAAACCTGGCTGCTTCATTTTTACCTCTGCCACCACAAAGGAAGGAAATCATAAATAAGGAAAGTGTCCACAAATGTCAGGGCTGCATGGAATCAAACTAATTAGCTACATGGAAAATGTTCAGAACTATTCAGGGGAACTCCTTGGAACAGAAGGTTGATGGTTGCAAGGCAACCAGAAGAAAAGGAGTTGGGGATGGCAGGCAGTGGTTGCATGTTGACAGTACTTGCTGCATGGTGGTGCATTGTCCAGAGAAAGACAGCAATAGTTAAAGCACTGCAGGAAGTATGTGGAAATGCAGGGTCAGGACTACAAAATTATTTAAATTCTTAATTGCCTAGATGTCACATAGACACCAAGGTGCAAATTCACCCAACCTCAGTCTAGCTGCCACTTCTCCTTTCATGCTTCTGAAATCCCAGCTCTTAACTTTTCAGATGCCCAAGTGCAGCATTGAGGGCAGAACTGCCTAAACTTTGCTGTGGAGCTCCAACTCTTCCAGGGTTCACAGGCTGTACACTCCTCCATCTAATACTCTCTTTGCACTCTTGTCTGTATTAGAGGACTCAAGACAGATTAGTAGTAGTCTCTTTACTCTAGCAACCTGTGGAAATACAGGATGCACACTTACAAAGTTTTTCTACTGGCTTTGATTACATTTCTTGGAGAAGCACCTTGGTCTTTCTGTTTGATCAGGATCAGGAGCTGAGATTACCACATGCCTTTAATGAAGTTCTCTGTTTTTACAAATCCCTGCCTGACATTGTTCCTCCTCACTACCCTGTTTTCAGAAAAAAATAAACAGCAAATCTTTAGGTTGTAAGGTTTAATACCCTAGGTTCTTGTGAGCCTTACACATAGTCTGCCCTCCTAAGGACACTGTGACTTACAACAGAGTGGGCACAGAAACCAGAGAAAATCACTTCAATTTTGAATCTGTTATTGAAACTTCTACCCACAAACTGAGTATCATTTCAGTGCTACAGGTGCACATTCACTGTACATCTAACAGCAGTTTAATTGTAATGCTAGGCTTTTTTTTTAGTTTAATTTTTTAATTGGAGATCAAATCGTTGCTGCCTGGCTGAAAGCAGCTCTCATTTATGTAATAAACTTATGTCTAGCAGCTCCACTCAAGCCATTGGAGTTGTACTAGGGCCACTGAGAATGCTATCATCTTTAGAACAGTGTAAATTTATTAGGATAATTTTTTGATCTTATAAATGAATTCAGCAAGCTAAAATCACCCTTCATCTAAAGCAGATAATTGCATTAGGGTTAAATTAATTGATTTATTTGATGGTTATGTCCTGGAGCTTGCCAGAATCCTGAGACTATCTCCATCTTAACTCCCTCTCTTTCTTCCTGGCATGAAAGTGATGGAACTGGAAGAAATGTGCAAGTTACAAATTTAAGTGTGTCACCACTGACTTTTCAGTTATTTGTTGCTGTTTATAGAGCAGCTCAGGTTTGTGTGACACAGCAACCAAGTACAGCATCATGTTACTGTCTGATGCATGGGAAGCCTGATTGTTCAGCCCTTGGCTTAGGCATTACTGCTTGCAGGAAATGCAGGTGATGTGGGCATAACCTGATGGCAAATCTGAATCCTTCGTTCACCTCCCCTCCATTAGAATTTTGCTAGAATTTTGCTTTATTCCGACTGCTCGGGGAGGCATACCAGTGTAAGAGATGTGTGCTCTGTGGTCCTGGAACAGAAATCAGATATGATGAAAGTTTGCTATTGTGACAGCAAAGCCTGCAGTTGTGGAATCCTTTTCCACACTTCCAAGAAGTGACATTTAGAAAGGCAAAATGCAGATGAAAAACAAGTGAAAATTTGCAAGGAAAATTCTTTTGCATACCTCTCCTGTTTTCCTTTATTTGTATATGTATTTCCTCTTCTATCTGTGGTGGTTTTTTTATTCCTACTTGAATCCCAGATGTTTATAAAAGCAGTTTAAGTTCACCCATATAGAAGTACGGGTCATCAATTCATTACTACCATGTGTATCATACATCACCTCAAGTCCCTCTAATTTTGTTCCAGACTTCAACCTTCAACAGACAGTAATATATATATATATATATATTTGATTTATCTAGCATCATGTCATTATGAACACTGGTTGAATATCAGGCCTCTAGAAAGTATGTTCATCCTTTTGAATCTCCTGACAGGAAAGCACCAGTGTGAAAGATCCAGGGGGATAAGAAGAGACAGAAAGAGAGAAAAAGGAGAGGCACCTTTGATCTCTTCCTTCAAAGTTGGACCTTATAAAACACTTGCATCTATCAATCAAAAACACTGATTCTGAGATATCAGGCTTTTTTAGCTCCATTTGATGCAGGACTAATTGTTTAAATACAGAGAAAGATGAAAGAAGTCATAAAAGTTAATCTGTTTCTTAAAAAATTTGCTTCTGGTAGATGATAGGGTAACTTTCATTGAAAATTAAATTGTAGAAAGTCATATATGAATGTGGCTAAATACAGCCTGGGAAATTTTTCTGAAAAGAATATATTCTGTAGCTTGGGATAAAACATTCAGAAATGTAGGAGTTGCTATGGAAATGCTTAAATTAAATGTAAAGCATGCATAAATTTTCAATATACCCATCACTTTGGGAATTGGGGACATATGTTAGGGGGAAAGACATATACATGGAGACTAAGCAGAAGGTAAAACATGGGATTTTTTTTTTTTCCTGTGGGTCTGTGTTTGGAATATTCCACTGGCATATCTATACTTCCTTTTGAGTGCAGACCAAAATCCACACTTGAATACCAAAAAATTCCTGTGCAAACTTCAGGACAAGCCAGAAAAGTGGGCCTGAGATAATTGTGCCACCAGTGCCCTGTCTTCTCATGCATCACTACAGCTTGGCCAGCTTTGGGCAAACAAGCTTAATATCCTGTGTTTTCTAGGAAGGTGCTGGGTACCACCATGGTCAATCACAACACCATGTGGTTGACTCTAGCTGGTCCTGTGTGAAAGAGAGAGGACAAGATGAATTCCAAATGTGCCTTATGACCTCAGCTATTCCGTGGTTTCCTGAAGTGGAATTGTGTGAATAGCCTGGTATCTTCTTATCCTTGCAACAGTTTGTCCACTGAGCTACAGATATTCTTTAGCAGATGTAGTTAAAAAGACAGAAAAGCACACTGGGTAAATTCTACCCTTTTACCCTCATTCTCCATGAGCTGTGAATTTGACAGACTAAGAATTTGAAAGCATACACTTGGCATTATACTGCAAAAACTGCCAGTTAACTAGCACAACACTCTTTTGGCCATAAGAAGAAATGCTTGGGAGAAAAGAAATGCTCAGCTTTTTGCTAAGTGCTCAGGCTGCTGGCTCTGTCAGCTCTGTGTATTAAGGAGATGACAGGGCACTGTGTATTCTCTCCTGATCACCTTCAGGAATTCCTGGACTTGCTGCACATGCACAGGGGTTCCTGCACATGCCAGAGGACTCCAAGGTGCAATGGTTGGGTGCAATGCCTGTAAGGCACTGCCAAGAGTGACTGGTGTTCTGTACATGGGAGCCACCCTCACAGATCAGCCTCACCAACTTGGTAGTTTGCTATCACTGTTTGACACAAGTTAAAACACACAGATCTAGAGAGAGGGTGTAGCTAAAAAACCCCCTCCAGGTTTCTGTCTATGGTGATGCTGACATAGTGAATGTCTAATCAGCCTGAAGACTGCAATTTGCAGAAACATTCTGAATCTCTCTTCATGCTTGAAAGACAGCTTCTGTAAGGTGGTTCAGTTTTCTGTTTTGATCTTCTTGCTAAATTATAGTTCAGCATTCTAATGTAAATTTAAAAAAAAAACTCTGAATCTTCAAATTGCAGCTTCTTAAAAGTTGATTTCCTCTTTATAAAGAAAAAAAAAGATATCTATATCAGAGATATGTCTCAGGAAACTATACCCATACAAAGGCACATGCACCTTTAATAAGTTATTCAGTTTAATCTAAGTCTTATGAAAAGGCTTTCCTCCTCAAGGAACCTTGTGTCTATTTGTCTGCCTGCATCAGCATTTTGATTTGGGAATGTGTGCTTGGGATTTGGTTTCACTTTTTCTGTGGAACTACATCAGAAGTGCTCTAAAAGTGTGCCTGATGTGCTCTATCCACTGGTGAGTAACAAGGCTACAGGGCTTTGTTTGAATAGTTGTGCCCAGCCCAGGCAGTGCTGCAGGTGGTGACTCATAGTTGCACTTGGAGGAATCCTGGTTGGTTTGAAAAATGTAAAAAAACCCACAGGCATAATCTTGACTGCACTAAAATAAAGAGTAAGATTCCCATTCACTTTAGGGAAGGCTATAACTAGAGGTGCTCTTCCCACCCAAGCAGCTGCCTGACAGGGATGAACTATGGCAATCAATTTTTAGATATGGCTGCTGGATCCAAAACAATTATATACTCTGAATGGCACTTCTCTGCAGAGCTAGAAAAATAAACCCTTTTGTACCCTTTAGCAAATACATATTAACCCTGCTGGACAGCCACTTTAATGGATAGGTTTAATAACATCATATCTTGTTTGTTTGTTATTGTCCATGCACACAAAATATATTCCTCTGCTAACATGGCCTGCCTGTCTTTCACACCCATTGTAAACACTATTTTATACATATGTGAGTGTTCATCATTCATTAAAAATCGGCATGATGATGGCAAAAAATAAAAAAAATTATGACATGACTGGTAAAATCCAGTCATGTCCTTCATCTGTGTATTTCTGTCATTTCTCTTTTATTTTTTTCATTTAGATAATGATGGAAAGCTAAGGGTTGAAGATAGCCATGCACATGTGCAGATTAGCCTAGGAGGCTAGAAGATGCCAGTAAAGATATTCTTATGTCCATATAGGCAGGAGTTCTATCAGGGAATTTCAGGTATTTATTTATATTAATTGTCCACCAAGTAAAATATTCTGAAAAAAAACCCTCAGAAGCAACAAATGGTACCTGGTGGATTTGATTTCAATCTGTAAACAATATGGTGTGTCTTTGTAAGCCATGGCATAGGCAAATGATTTTAACCATGGAGTTAAACATTAGTGGACTCATTGGAGACTATTTTGGCAAACATAGAGCCTATTAAAGAGAGAACAAGAACTCATACTTGTGAAAATATGTTGGGAATAGAAATTGAACTATAACATCTGCATACTATTTAATCAAAAAGAGCATATTTGCACAGCTAATATATGTCAGACATTAATGGAGGAAGCTTCTTATTGCTTGTCACAAGAGATGTTGGTCCTGAGGGTTTGATTTGATTCACACATGAGCAATGAATATCTCAATGTTTAGATTCATGATCCTGTGAGTCAACCCAAATTGCATATTGTGACTATTAGATTTGATACAATTCTTGAAAGCAGTGTATTTAAAAATACTGCATTGAAAACTGAAACCTTTTATTTAGTCATAATTAGCAGATATAGGAATCGAGATACCACAGACTTTATGTCTTCAGGGGATAAAAGGTATTTAAAGAACAGTAAGAAGTTAATATGTCTCCATAAAAATTTAAATGCATAGGGCCGTACTGTGAGAGCTTGCTCATACAGTGCTAAGTGACCATTTAACAAGCAAGTTGTGTAATGGGGATTATCTCATTTTGATACACTACATGTGGTTATTCAGGTACTTTTTGCTTAACCAATTGTTCCTCAATTTGTCCAAATTACTAAAGCAAAGAATTATTTGTAGAAGATGATTCTATTTAATTAAGGAAGGCTGTCATAATCTGTCTGTACAGAATGGGTTCATTTAACTTTCAGCTGTATAATATTCTATATTATACATATAATATAAAACTGTGATATTTTGAAATATAAGGTAAGCATTAGTTTGGATTTTTCCCTGAAAACAATAGTATGAGTCCACCTTTGAAGGTGCTTTCAAAATTTTTCATAAACAGTAGATTTTATAATCCCTCGATTGTATGCAAACAAACCATGCTACTTATTCACTGTCTGACATACATAAATCCCTGTGTTTTAACAGGTTAGCTAAATCATGGTCTACTCAAAGTTTTGCACTTGTTCATTCCATTGAACATATCCTAGCACTGCTCAGTGGTGGATATACTTGTCTGTTCATAAACAAGTGTATGAAAAACTGCCATATGTCTTCCCCTGTCCATTCATCCCTGGAAGGTAATATTGGATAGGTATTTTTCAAATTAGGATTTTGTTAAGTCAAGCTCAAAAGACTACATTCGTATTTTTCCCTTATAAGAGTTCCTGTTTTTTATAATAATTATAATAAAGTTTCTGATTCATACAGAGGTAGATTTCATAGCCTTCAACCATCTCCTAAGTAATTTGCTGCTTCTAATCAATAATTGCTGTTATTTAATTTCTTGTATTGAATGACCAGTGTATTTATAAGGTAATGTCAAGGTGATTGTGGGAGCATCAGGCCTAGTTGCATGGAAATAAAGATTTACTTATACAAACACATTTCAAAAAGAAGAAAATCGCTTTTTCGAAAGTTCATTAAGAAATACTTTTTTTAATTAATATTCACCAGGCTGCAGAAAGAATTCTTGTCTATTTTTGGTTTATATATGTTGGTTTATATGTGTTAACTGGGGAACTATGTATGGGGTTAATGCTGAGTCAGTTCATATCCCTCTTGGTGGTGAAAGAAGGAAATGCTGTTTAGGAGGATCATGTGAACCTGTCCACTTTCTGCATTAGCTCTCTCTTCCCTTTCTTCGTAATTCGGCAGGCAAAAGTGTTCACCACCACTTCCTTTCTTCCCCACAGTCTTCCTGAGCCAAAATGATCTGATGTTTCAGTCTCTATATCCTTGATATATTTGTGAGATTCTTACTTAATTTTGTCAGTAATTTACCAAAAGTCTACTTTGTATGGAAACTCAAGTGACCAGGAATTGTCACTGCTGATGCTTTTTCAAGCTTCAGATGAGTTGTGAATACCGCCTCAAGCTTCAGTTTAGTTTCTCAATGGTAGGAAAGATTACTCCAGCAGAGGACTAAGACATCTCACCTTACTAAGTTGGATCACTTGGCTCTGGCACCAGAAGTGCTCTAGAGATCCTCAGTGTGGATTTACTTTGGAGAGAATCAACGAAGAGCTCTGTAGCAGAACGTTCTGCAGTTTCCTTAGCTCCTCAAAGCACATCAGCAAAACTGAGATTTCCTGGGGCCACAGCACTGCTGCTTACCCAGCTGTTTTGGCTGGTCCTGCTCCGAGGAGCTCCCCAGCACTGCCACACACAGCCCAGCACAAAGTGCCAGAAGATCCCACCTCCCACCTCTCCTAAGGTCCTGTCATGCTGCAACCTTAAAGAGGAGATGGGGACAGCATAGTAATTGCTCAGATAGCTCAGACAGAAGGGTTTGTTCTGAAATGTGTGACAGGCTGGTTGGTGACTGTAGGTGAATACTGCAAAGGAGGTGAATGCCAAGTCAGACAAACCAGGCTGACACCAGCCATCACTGTTCATAAATGTGCTGCTTTTCCTGCCCTCATGCTGATAATGCCTGTCTCCCTGTGCTTATCTCATCCTCTACTGGTCTCTCAGTGGGCTGTGAAAAGTGGTATCAAGAACAAAGGCATCAATCCCTTACTGTTTCTCTTTAATGCCTTGATCTCAGAAATGAAAATTTGGGTGTAAATGTAAGCTGTCAGGGGCTATGCTGAGAAATAGTTTTTGATGGCTTTCATGTCAGTTCTGGAAGTGCTCTAGAAGAATTACACATGCTCACCTGTCAAAATAAAACTATGGAATAGACATCCCTAAAAAAATAACAGGAGAAATTATTAAATTGCTAACTACACCTTATTAAAAAAAGGTATGGATAGATTTAGACAGTTTACCATGGAAATAACCACCTCAATGAATTCTTCAAGTCCAGTAAAGATTACAGACTTTGCTTCTAATACTGAAAGAATGCAGCTTCCTGAAACATGCTGACACCTGACACAGTATGATACACCTGTACTGGGAAGATGCTTATAGGTAAGATTGTCTCTACCTACCAGGATAACTTCAAGTTCTCATGACAAGAGAAAAAATGTAAAGCTATGGATATACACTATATATTTAGCTATAGAAAAGAAATTAAAACACATCAGATAAATGCTTCCTATAACTCTCTATCTTGAAAAAATAAACATTTTGTCTTGTCCAGATTTTCTAATGCAAGAACTCACAGAGACATCACCTTAAAAATAAGCAAATGTACTAATATTATCAAGAATATGTGGGAATTGCAAGACAGAGTAGGTTCAGAATTATCTGTTTGTGTTACCTACATATATTTAAACATATATATCATATATATGCTTCAATACCAACCAAACAAAAACCTTTATGATTTCAAGTTTAACAATGCAAAAAAAACTCTATGGAAATATAAAATTGGTTTTATGGTTGCTAGGTTTTTTCCCACGACGGCTTGCTTTTTCAGCTGAACATTCTTCTGTTGTATACCAGAGCAAAGGACCTGCAACATTTAAAGTGTTTGGTAGACTTGTGTTAAATGAAATCTGGTCTGACAGATGCTGAAAGAAAATAAATTATTTAAGAAAAATGTTGCATAAAAGTTTTACTGAACTGCGAGAAAGAAAAAATTCCCATGACTACCTGCTTTGCTCTGAATAACGTCAATAGAAGTGGCAACACAGAAATTGCTATTTGTGGAAGAAAGATGTCATGGAAAAATCAAAAATCCCTGTAACTGCTATTCTTTTTGTGTTTTGAGGGCATGTAGCTTTCAAGGTAGTTTACTGCAACTATTATGGTTTTCACTCATGTCAACTATTCCTATGAAATCAAGAGAAATACTTGGTGAATAAGATTTCAAGATTATCTTTTTTCTTTTCTACAGTTTTTTAACTACCTTCACATTTCTGTATTCATTTAGAATAGAGAAAAGAAAAATGGAGAGATTTTTGTGGCACCTTTGGTTACATGTATACATTTTGGTCTAACTTGACCTTGGGTGTTACGATGGTATTAATCCTGGATATGTCTGTAGGGAAGCTATGACAGCTGAGCATACTCCATTCCACTCTTCAGATTTCAGGAAATGTGCTGGTCCACTGGTCCAGTGAAGACCAATAAGGCATGTTAAAGAAAGATAAAATATGTCAACAGTGAAACATGAGCTTAAGACATAGCTTATCAAGGACTACATTAAGAGTTTAGTAGGTCAAAATCTCTTAATAACAAGAGAGCAACAAAACTTTGTTGTGCAGCCTTTCAATTTTGGGAGACAAAACATAGTGAGAACTAAAGGAACCTGATATTTCATTTTAGACATCAGAACCAAAATTAGGGCTATTTTTTCTACAGTCAATACAATTGGCTGAGCAAGAGCTATATAGGTTTATTGTCACAAGAGGTTTTTTTCCAAAAGAGATGCTTTATTTCAAACTGGAGCTGAAATATTAATATGAAAACCTATATTCTGTTTTGCTGAAGATGAGACAGCTAGTAGGATAGTCTCCTTTAACTGTAATGTCAATATAACTGTGAAATATTTAGCCTCATTCCAGAGTCTTTCTTTAAAGCAGGATGAACATTGATTTAAGATTCCAAGTGTAATTTTTGTTTAAGCATACATTTTTCACTGCTGAAACAAGACTCTACCAAAGATAAAGGCATATTTGTATACCTTTAATCACCTGCTTTTACCTGTAAGCTTTGCTGGCATAATTATGTCTGTAAAAGTTGCAAAGATGTGTGGTTCATTCATTGGTTTCACTGCTCTAATTTAGGTTCAGTTATACTGGCCAGCATGAATCTTTGGAAGTAATCCGTCAAGAACACGGATTTACAAGCTAATTGCTGATGATATTCCCTAAGTATTGAGATACGTTTCTCAGAAAATTTTGAGTAGCCATAAGATTCATATACTTATAATAAAAAAGGTGGTCTCAGTCAGTTTTCCCATGCAGAATTATTTTTGGTAGGAAAGTGCTAAAATATTCTCGTTGACCTTTGTTAACTAAAGAACATCTCTTTTGAATTCAGCATGATCTTTCTTATCAAAATGGAGTTAGGCTATATCAAAGAAGGTTTTCAATTTTGAAAGGTCAAAACAAAATCAAGTCTTTAGAAGTAATCAAAACATTTCTGTTGACCTGACTTTTATTGATTTATTCATCCACTCATTTTTTGCATGAAAATTGTATGTAAAAATGTTATATCTGAGAGATTACTGGTGTTGCAAGGTGGGAGAAAAAAATCAAAATCTTCAAAATTTTTATCAAAGACTAACGTTTTCATGTACTTCTGTACATTAAGATGCACCTTATGTTTGACTATCAAAAAGAAACTGGGAGTTGATTGAAGAGAAAGCAGCTTTTGTGTTGGGGAAGTTGAATTACCTAATTTTAGAAGGATTCATGGAAAAGAATTAGATGTTTCTGCTTGAATCATCATGATGAAATTATGGAATATACTTACTAAAGTAGTCTTAGATTTTAAAAATTAAAGATGTTTGAAAACAAAGGAAGTACCTCCCCTTACTACAGCAGTTCCTCAATTATGTCTTAGTGCAGTCATAAAAATAGCGGCAAAATCCTCCAATAGGTTGATGGACCATCATCTTATTGTTTTGGAAAATATAAAAAAAAAAACTAGTGAGGAAATTAAAATCATCCCTAATGTTGATAATTAATCTCTTTTTGTTTGCTACAGCCCAGAAAATATTAATTTATCAGTGCCTGCATAAGGTGGCAGTGGTCTCTGCTGGTATTTGCCTCTGAAAATGTCATACAACCCTATTTTATGCTTCCCTCTTCTCCCACACATGATATATATGTTTTTAAATCCTCTTAGGGAATGGATTTTTCACTTTCAAAATTAAGTCAATGTCCATTTGTTGTTGTTGTCGTGATTATAATGCAAATAAGCATAATAGTAAATATTTTTAGAATCCACAAATCAAGGGAATTATAGCACTAAACAGAAAATATAAGACAATTGTAGAGGTGAGATTGCTGTCCTCCTTGACCCAAATATCTGGGCACAATAGAGGATATGATTTTTCTTACAGGAAGAAGCAACTGATGATAGATTCTGTTGGTTGTTGGGTGCAAGCCAGGCTTGTTTACAGGAAAAGTGTTAAATCCAGTTTCTCTGAGTGCCACATAATGGGCAGTAAGTCATATCCTTGCTTACAACTCAAAGCCTACCCACTAGGAAATTAATTAAAAAAACAGTATCTAACTTGGTTCCAGCTGGGGCCACCCAAACAGTTTGTCCCTGGCTGTCCTCTGTGGTTTCACTCCACTGTTCTCCTTTCTGCCTTTGCTGTCATTCCCAAGAATGCTGTCTGTTTCCATTACCATAAGCAAGGAGGCACTGAATTGCTCCAGCCACCAAAAGGAGTGCCTGGCATGGCCTTCAGCATAGCAGGAAATCTAGCTAGGAAAGGAATTAAAAACTAGAAGGAACTGCAAGTCTGGGTTGTGAGCCACAATTCTGGGCAGCTTCACCGGAAAGGAGGGGACAATATTCATCTTGTGAAGCTGATACCAGGAACTGCACTTTTCTGGAAGAATCTGTACAGTGCAAGAGGGTCTGGGTAGTAGCAGAGTTCCTCATTCCCCTGACCTACTTCTCTTGTGTGTCTTGGCCCCTTGCCCTCCCCTCAAAGGAAACCACACGTTCTGCTGCCGAGTGCTTTATTAAGTCTTTGGAACACTTGTCCCTCTGTCTCCATGCACATACACAGAAAAATTTCATTACCCAGTCACTAGATATGCAACTGGGGCAACATTCTCTGAGGAAATAATATGATGTAAAATTTCTACTGAAGCGATGGCTGAGTGCAGAGTGGGAAGACTTAGTCACAGTTGTTTGAAACTCTCCATGATTCAATAGAATTTTGCCTTTTCCCTTTTATTTCCTAGTCTTTGGTTGTTTGCAAGCATCACAGAGGTTCCTTGACTCAGTCTAAACTATTATTTTGCATTTTATGTTAATGCAAATAAATGAAACTGCTTGGATTAGGAGATGATATTAATAAAAATAGCAAGAAATCTCTGGGAACCTTTTGCCTCTCATTTAAAAAAAAATGAACCACCACAACAGGGAAATAAAACTCATTAAGTAAAGTGATGTTATAAATAATGCTGATGGCGGATTTTCTCTGCAAATAAATGTATGGACAAATTCATGATACAAGAGTTTATAAATAGCTCTTCTGGCATTTTATCATCTTTAAATTTACAGTATGTATGCTGAGTGATTTATGGAATTATTTGTACAAGAGGCAGATGGGGACCTTAAAAGAAGTTTTCTTTTAAATATATTGCAGGATGATATCACTATGTCTGTATTATCAAACCTTGGTTTTTTGGGATAATAGGAATTACAGTGGTTATCTCTAATACATTTGGGGGAGGAGAGGAGGTTTCCTGTCTTTCTTCAATCCCATTCACTTGGAAATTTAGGACTGGATTCTGTATATGTAACAAGCTGAGGGATGTAAAATAGCAACATCAATTTCCTTGAAGCCCCCAAACATATCAGTACACTTTCCTTGGCTTACATGGTCAATTTTTATTCGTTAGAAAACCAAATTGAGAAAAGGACTGGATAAAAAAAGGAGATATTCATGTTGGTATTCCAGCAGGTGTCATTTTGTTGTGTCATGATTTCAAGCTAACCATTACTGAATTACTATCTCATACTAAAATACCACTTGAAATGAAGATTTCTAGGAGTTTCAGTATAAACATATATATTGTTATATCAAATTGTGGGAATAGTTTAATTTTTGAAGTATTTGTGAAATTAGACAATGTCTGAAGTCCAGTCCATTGACTCAGGTGGGGTGGTGAACTGGATTTCAGTATAACAAGAAAATGAATGAAGCAAAAAATACCCTTTAATCCCACTGGATAACCTAAAGAAATCCTTTAGTTCATGTCAAAGAGGCAAGGGGTGTGTATTCAGATCTGTGTAAGAAAGCTTGTGTCCTGAAACACTGCATACCTCATCTTTCAATCATTAGAATGTTACAGAAATGTCCAAACTTTTCAATTAACATTGGAGGGAAATTAAATTGGTCGCTGAACTGCAAGAATTCAGTAATAGTTTTGTGCTTTGCTGAGATACTCTGTGACATAAGATGGGATCCATAATGTAACCCAAACCTAAGCTCAGGTATCAACAAAGACAAACAAGGTTGCCTATTATTCTAGGTTGCCTACCAAATTTTTAATTGGAAGGCATTCCAAATGAGCTACCCTAGCTTAGTATTGTCATTCCTATTTTGCATTAATGGAAAGTATGACTGCACAAAGTAAAAAATACATGAAACAAAAGGGATCCATTTCCTGGAAAATCTCTTCTTCATATCACTGTTCACATCAGCTGTTTTGCTCTAAAAATACCTACAAATTATTAAGTAATCAAAAAGTTGACAGTGTCTGATCCTTCTCTTTTCATCAGTAATTAAGAGCCTGGCTCTCAATTTCACACTGTGTGCTCAAACTGTTTGAATCCTTTTATGAAGCACCTTTACAGAATTCAGCGTTTAAACCAACTATAATTATCCTTGGGAGGAAAGAAAAAAAAATTGAATTTAAGAAGTAAGAATGATCTTCTAATTTAGCAAAGTCTGAGTTTTAAGACAATCACATGTGAGCTCCATATGACTGCTAAATGTGCCAAATTAAAGATGCCAGAGATATCTAATTCATACTGCAAACTCACTGTAGTACAGTCATTATGCCAGTTCAGTTGAAGCCATTTAAAGGGAAGATAAAACAGAGTGGGATGGTATATAAAGGCCATTTTAACAGTGTGACAGAAGAGTATGATCCTGCATTTTCCTATGCTGTGGGAAACACACAGTTTCTTTTGATCATAGTAAACAGAAGCTGCAGCTATTTACCTTATGTTTCATACCCATCTCTGGAAAAGGGACTGAGGTCTAATGTTGGACCTTTCTCACTGGTGAAAGTGCAGCTCCAGAAGTGGCCCAGAGCCACAGTGGGCTCTGCTGCAATGTCCTGAGCCAGCTGCTGAGACTGACCCCGCTGAGCTCTGTCACAGCAGCACCACAGCTCTGCAAACAGAATCCTCTGCTCTACTGGCCAAGGGACCTGGTGAGGAGATTGTGTAGAAAAACTGGCAAGGACTTTTGGATATTGTGTGCTAGCCCAGTCTGTTCTTCACAGATATTTGCTGGATAAAATGCTCCAGGGAGCACAGACTCTTCCTCCTTTTAAAACCTTTGTGAAGCTACAGAAAAGGAATAGCAATAAAGACAAAATAAGTCAAAGGTAAATTAGTCACCATACAAATCTCTGCCTTTTCCAGAGAGATTCTGGCTAGTGTAATAACCACAAAGAAATTGCACTTATAGATTTAAAAATTAAAAAAAAAAATAAATCTGATTTCCCTGATGGCCCCTGATAGTTTTAAGCTTTACTTCTCACTCTGCCAGTTCCCACCTAGGATATCACTCATCTGCTATGACAAGGACCTGCCAGCCCTCCCAGAAGACTGAAGAGCAAAGAAAATGAAAAAGGCAACGGAACTACAGAATTGACTAATAATAGCTTGAACACTCACACACACAGGGGATATCAGCATTCTGTGGGTAATCTGTTTACTGGTTTGGGTTGCTTTCTGGACCTGGCAGATCTCATGTAAAACAAGCATTTTACTGGTGATGATACAGAACTCTTGCATGAAGTGAACAGATTAAACTATTTTTGTTCAACTGCTGAAAGCACTCCAGAAATTGATGTTAATGTCAGAAACCTTATTAGGTTTCAGAAGAGGTAGGAAAGCTTCAGCCTAATCACAAGATAGGAGGTCTTCAGGCTTTTGAGAATGACATCTGAAGGGCATTGAGATTGTTTTCTATAAAAGGAAAGGGCAAATTTCCAGTACATATATAATCACTGGTAGCATTTATGTTGTCATCCTCTCTAAAGCAATAACAAAGTGCACAAATGGTGGATGATTAGAGAGGTCAGTCAAGTGCCCCATTCAGCTGTAATTGTAGAGTTTTCAAAAATTCTTTTGACATCAGAAAATATCATACTTTTTTTAACCCTGCTTTTTGCTATGATTAGTTAATTCATGCAAAATCAGTGAAGAAACAGAATGGCAAATTAAAAACAGTAGAACACAAATGTCATTTTGCAGTAGTGGTAAGTAATCAGCAAAATCCGTTCACTTTAAAATTGCTGCTACCAGCCAACATTTAACCGCACATGCACAGGACCTCAGCAAATATTTGTTTAAAAATTTTACCACCTTGCAGATCTCAAAAGTCTTTTGAAAGAAGTGCTACCCTATATACACTTTTGCTGCAATCAATATTCTCTCTTTCCCTGGTCTACCTAGAGCACTTCACAGGATTTTCCTATCTCACAAAGAAAACCTGAACACACTGTTTTACTTAATTAACATCGATTTTGAACTATCATGCCTCATAAAATCTGACAATCTTCCTACTAAGGAAATGATGCTTACTGTCTAATAGTATTTGAAAATAAATTATATTTTCCACTTCATCATTTTTGTACCTGGATCTTAAAAGAGAAGTTTTGAGTAATAAATGGATATACACTTTCCAGTTTTGAATTACATTTTAATTAGAGAATATAGAAATTGTGTAAAAATATATAAACATATAATCTGCCACAAACCAAATAGGAGTTCTCATTTCATTAATATTTCCCAAAACAGGGAATTATTCCAATTACTTATAGTTACTGAAAAGTGGAGGAATCCTTCAGTCCAGGTGTGATAAGAGTTTTCAATCCAGGAACAAGGAAAACAAACCACATGACATCATCCATCACACCTGGTGAAAGTCCTCATTATTTATACACATTCTTGCTTCAGAAAGGTGGGAAACTGAAATAGAAGAAATACCTGGCAGGGAGGATGTGGAACTGGGAAAGCAAAGTCCTCTGCTGACTCGCCAGTGTGAAGGAAAAAAAAAAGGAAAACATTCTGATGATGAAAACCTTAAATTTTATGTCACTTCTGTAATTCCAGACCATAAGAGATGGAGCTTTTGGCAGGTTAGAAAAATTTCTCTGTAGTACAGTCCTGCTGACACATCAGTAACACATTCAGAGCTCAGTGTGAATGATTTGTCCTGTGAAGTTTATTACATAATAGAAAAAAATGATGTTAAACGTATTCGGTTGTAACTTTGACATGAAAATGTGCTTTCAGTGCACCTAAATTTTAGCACTGGGCTTTTGTCATTGATCAGGGAGAATGAGGTAGTTCAACTGATCCCCAGACAAACATTTGTAGCTTCTTAAATGTTGTGATGACACTTAATGTTCGCAGTCATTTCAGTTCTTCAGCTAATGGCTGTTTGCCTGCCATCAACAACCATTAGGATGGAGTCATAAGCTCTTTGGGAGACTTAATATTGCTGCATTGTTTTTTATCTTATTTTATTTTAGGACACCTTTTTTTTCCAAGAGCTTTATTTTCCCATTTAGGGTTTCTACAGAAGTTCAGGGTAGGAAAAGGTTTTAAATGTTAATGTCTTGCCTACTAGAGGCTTTGCAAAGAAAATTGTGAATAGTTTCACTGTGCAGTGCATCATAGCACAAGGTTGTTTGGGTTTTCTCACTGTTTTTACAGTGCATGACGTCAGGGGAAGTGCCTCACATACAAAAACACCAGTGGAAGAAAGTGAACTGAAGATTTTTGCTATGACCACTGAAATACATAGCAGAAGTCCTACCTCATCAGAGGAAGCAAAAATAACCTTTAGGAAATTATTCAGATCTCCCCAAAGTTCTTCCACGTACAATTCTACTTTTCAGTTAGTGAAAACTTTATTCTTCCTGCTATAATAGTCATTAAACTTCTGCATGAGACATTTTACATGTGTTATTCATAAAACAGGAAAATTGAAAAGCCTACTGGGACAACCAGGTAGAGAAAGCTCCATCTGGGTTGATCTTAGTTTGGGTGAAGCTCAAATCCATTCTTTGGAAGTAAAAAAATAGCTTTCAGTATTTAAGGATTTTCTGTGAACACAGTGGATTGTAGGTACATGCATCTCTCAACAGGAGTGCTCTGCAGTATGTAACTAAAACAAGTTCTCTTAGAATCACATACAAGATGCTTGTGTTCTTTAACAATGTACACCATTAACAAGCAGTCCAGCAGTTTGACCAGACCTCAATATCTATTCTAATGGCATACAGCATAGTGGCTAGTAACCCTTTTCTCTGCGTGCCAGCTGTTCTTTCCCCTGTGCATTAAAAAAACAAAGTGAGTAGGTCAAGGGGTGGTTCTTGCAGATTTCTCTGAGCCTTTGTTATTGCTTCTCCTTCATACAAACACTTCTGATAGTCTCCAAGTCCTCTTGATTCTGCAATATTATACAATCTCCTTTTCAAAATAAATGGAAAACTGCAAAGCTTCATCTTCATTTTTCAATATTTCATTTTGCACGGGCAATCACTGGCTCTAAAACAGATGTTTCATTGGGGGTTTTTAGTTTGTTTTGTTGTGGGGATTTTTTTGTTGTTTTGGGTTTGGTTTTTTTGGTTTGGGGTTTTTTGTGGGTTTTTTTTTATGATTTATGATCTCTCCGAAGCTACTGCTACAGTTCAGATAGTCTTTGATTAGCTCATGGTTATCAATGAAAAACCACCTGAAACACAGCAATGTTTCAAATGTTTATCAGCCATTGCCAGTGACACAAGAGCTGCAGGTGAAGGAAAGAGAAATTTGAATAAATTATTTTTCATGCCTGTTCTTTCAAGCTGTTTGCCTTATAGAAAAAGTAGATGTCCTAAAGCTGATAAATATGAATGACACTGTTAAATATAGAGTGACTTCAGATATTTTCTTTCAGGTTTGCAGTAGATGTGACCTCACCAGGTAGTAGCTATCTAGCAACTGTTTCCTCAGATCCTTGCTTTTCACTGTACTTCTCTGCAGGTTCATGGGTCTGCTGTCACCACAAGTTACTCTTAAATTGTCCACTCTGTGTCCTACACATCCTCAATCTCCTGAAATAGAGCTAAGTACCACTGAGGTGTGAAGCAAAGGAAATCTGAGTCCAAACATTTCACCCTTTGTTTTTGCAGCCGGACCCTGCGGGCAGAGATATCTCCATCCGACCAATCCTGGAGCACTGCGAAAACACCCACATGACCATTTGGCTTGGGATTGTCTATGCCTACAAAGGGCTGCTGATGGTAAGCACAGCTTCTTCTGCACATCACTTCAAGCTGCTATTTGCTGATAGGCATGAACTGAATTATATTTGGTTTCCTGATGGCTGGGATTGAGTAAAAAGTGCTTTGAGTACAACTTCTACAATCAGTTCTGTTCTAGTGTTCATTAGACAGTAATATGTGGATATATGCATGTGTAAAATAAATAAGACATCAGTAGCATTTGAGCAGAATATTATGGATATACCACAAACTTAGAAATTCAGTACTGAAAAGATGGGTCTATAAATGAGACAACTTTGTAAATAAAGAAGTCAAATCATCCAAATTCCTGAAGGTTCTCCAAAAGGTAGAACTTGGTTGTTTGAGATGTTTGCTTCTTAGTTGCTAATGGATTTGAGGAATAGTCATGAGATGGAAGATTAATCTGGGGCCTGAATCAAAATAAACCTTTTGTCACTGAGGCCCATCTCCATAAAAAATTTTAGTAACTAAAACAGACTTCAGGAACCAGGGACCCTGAGGCTTGCTAGTTAAAAAAATAAAAAAATTAAAAAAAAAAAAAAATTAAAAAAAAAAAAGAAAAAAGAGGAAAAAAGAGAAATTGTATAGGTGATTAAAAGCTCCTGAGCCTGAAGGTTTTGAAAACATCTGATATGGACAGCACTGACCAGTGGAACACCTTCCTAGAGTTGAGCCCCATCTGGATCCTAAGCCTGACAGACATTAGTCCACACTGCCTGAAGGGGTCAATCTGCTCTGTGCATTTGGAACATGCTGTTTCATTAGGACACTGGGGAAGGATTGGATCAGCTGCTTCCACTTGGCATGGTTGGTGCTGCTGCCCAGAGGGGGCTGCTGGTGCCTGGTTCCCTCTCCCTTGTGAATGACTGCTCTGATGAGCCCTGCTGCTTTTCATGCTGCTTTTTTCAGGCTGAAAAGTCTTTAAATATCCAATATGAGGTTCAGCAGGGAGGGATGAGAAGTTTTGTTTCTGTAAATTCTAAACAGTTGCTTTGTGGTCAGACCACTCTTCAAGCAAGGAGGCACCAGCACCGTGTCTCCAGGTGAGAGCTCTGATCCTCGAGCTGCTAGTCAAAAGGAAGCTTTCTCAGCTTCCTTTAAAGAAAAAGAAATTTTAAAAAAAGGCAGCTTTAGGTGTAGGTGCCTCCTTTTCAGAGAATGCCCAAGTAGGAAATAAAGAACTAGGACATATGTAATCTCTCAAGAAGGATCAGGAATTAGGAGAGATACCACACCTCAGCATGTCTTACTGGTTGGTCAGCTCGGGGCGGCCATGGATGTAGCACAGCATCAAGGAATATACATTTTCTGGCAACTTTCTTTGAGCTTTCAAGTTTGAGTAGTGTTAGTAGAATCAGTCAAACTGCTTGGGTTCTTACTAGTCCTTTGCCCTAGATTGTTTTGTCAGCACATATGTTAGACTGTTTTCTACAAGATATGTGACTCTCTTTAAGTCTGCAAGTGTCACTTGCAAACTTATTTTGCAAATGCCGTTACATTATTAGACAATAATATGTGCATATATGTGCATACATGCATACATAAAATGCTCAATTCACTATCAAATTTCTTGGCTTGTGGTATATCTATAATATTCAGCTTAAGCACTGCTAATATCTCATTTATTTTACATATGCCATTACTCAATAATTTCAGACACTGTTTCATAACCACCAGTGAAATACACACTTTTTATTACTCCAGTGGCCTCTTAACACACAAATTGCTACATATTAAAATGGAAGATACTCATCTGAATCATTTAAATAATTGCTATGAAGAGTGAATGAGTGATATGAGGACAACAGAATTGATGCATTTTATCTCATCACTAAAGACATTCTGTACACCACATACTTTGCCTTCAGAACAAAAAAAACAGAACCTCTCCTGTTACTGTTTATGAAGGTTTAGCTAATACAAAATTCTGTGATTTTTAATAATAAAACACATATCTAATTTAACATGCTATATACTAAAGAGCTAGTATTGCTAATTACAGCACAATGTTAAGGTGAAATTGCTTTACTTAGGCCAAAATTATTTACTATGACCTCTTGCCTCAAAATGGTAATATGAAAAATGGGGTTAACCTAAAAAAGTTCCTTTCTTTTTTGTCTTGAAGTAAAAGCAATACTGTCCATTCAGATGTCTTAAATGCACTGATGCAGTGAATGAATCACGCAGGGTAAGGCAGAGCACAGAAGGGCAGGAAAGGGCAGGGAAGGCAAGGAATGGCAAAATAAGGGAAGGCATTACTTAACAGGATACACTGGATCCCTCTTCATTAAAGTTAGCAAACTCTAAAAGTCAGATTCACAATTCTTCAATTGCCTCTGAAGGGATGTGACGAAATGCTTACTCTGCATGAAGGCTTCTCACTTATTAGATTTAGATTCCTCAGGTGACTAGAGAATAACAGGGAAATTACCATCCGAAATTTTGCCTTTACCATTTTATTAATTTTTTTAATAACCAGTGTATTAGTCTTCTCCAGCTCCTCCACATCTAGAGGATTCACTGTTTTCTCCCATCTCAAGCTCAGCTCCAAAAAGGCTGCATACAAGTTCAAAGTCTGTCTATGTGTACGTGTTGACCATCACAGAACTACAGAATCAATTAGGCTGAAAATGCTTCTGAGATCAAGTCCAACCTGCACCTGAACACCAGCATGTCAGTTGCAGTATTTTGATTTTTGATGAGGCAGACATAGTTGAAAAGCACTTTTCTTTCGTATATGCCAAAGGATGATAGAAAACACACCACCTTAAACTTGCTGGTGGTGCATTATTAGGGAGTGCACTAACATCTTTCTGAGGGGTATGAGTTACTTGTCTCATCTCAGCCACAACAATGCTGGACTGGGCTCCTAGAATGCTTTGCTTATTAATCACACACACATTAGTCTTGTCTACTGTTTAATTCCTCTCTTCCTGATAAAGCTTGGTGTTAACATTAGACTCAAGGTGTACATATGTTGGAAGTTTCATTGTGTCCCTGACATCTTATTACAGGTACCTGTTATTCAGCTACTGAGAAAGAGGCTTTTGTGGCAAAACTATATTTTAAGCTTGACTGTTGCTCTCTGTATGAAATCCTATTTTCTCCCTGGGTTAATTGAGGGGGTTTTAAGCTGTAACTAATAATAGTGGCCACTTCTCAGACACTGTTTTGTCCTCAGCTAACCTTGCCAAGAATGAAAAATATCAGTATTTCATGACTGAGATAGGAAAAAAATAATGCATATTCATCATGGGACTTGATAAATGTCACTAAGAATAAGAAATTTATTTTCTTCTTACTATTCATATTCCGACATTTCACTATAGTTGACATACTGCTCAACACAACTCTGTAATTGATTTAGAAGCCAAAGAAAATATTAATTCAACTAAAATAGATCCTTGGGATAATGTTCAATCTTAATTTAAAGTCTGAAAGAACCCTCTGTTTCTTAAGGCTTTCTAATTGCGAAGCTGAATTTGTCTTACTTCCAAGCCTTGAATTTTGGTGGGTCTTGCATATATGTCATCCCTCTTACTGTAAAATTACCTGATGTCTTTATTTCTAGGCAAATTTCCTTGCATTCAGCCAAATGTGAATAATTTCTGATTCACAGAAATCAGTTTCTGTGATTTCTCTAAAAGTCTTTCTGTGAGTTGTCTAACATCCTTACCCTCTGCTTCCTCTGCATCATTTTCAGCCATGTTATTATCTCCTTCAAGTCAATGTACATATCTGGGACAGCTTAAGTTGGAATTTTTTTTAAAACTATCTTCTTTTTTTTAATAGCTTCTCATTATTAGTAATATGTTGAGATCCATCACACAGATTTCAATTTAAATTTTTTGTATTGATTTTATAGCATTCTGTATTTAAATAATGATACTGTGCAGTATTAAGACAAACACTACTGGGAAATCCATATACCCTGCATGAATGTAATTACCTTTATTCAGTCTTGCAAACTCATTTAAAAAAAAATAATAGCAATTTGAATTATATTGGTATCCATTTTTTTTTTTTCCCACTTATTGGCTGAGTTCATGTGTCAGCCATTTCATTAATTTGCTTAGGATAGAAATTATGGCAATAGCTCTGTAATCACTGGGGGTGTTCCACTTTGTCTTTTCCCATATGGCCTCTTTGTATCTTAAGTGGAGCTTTGCCAGAATTCCAATAAATATCAACAATTACGCCCAGCAGTCCAGACAACTTCTAAATCAATTCCTAAAACTACTGCATGTAAGTTACGGGATCTCTGTGATTACAACACCTTGTCTTGACAGAGTTTTCAAGAGCTCTCTCTTACTGCTGGAATAAGCTGCACTTCACTGTTTTGGCAAGATGTGAATGGACTCTTTCATCTCTATGTAAATATAGGACAAAACCCCTTGTTAAGCATATCTTATCATGCATCATTGCTATTGAATCTGTCATCTCCCAAGGAATGAATCGTTATTGCGATTCATTTTTCTCCACTTCTCCATTTTTATAAATCCTTATGAATTCTGTTAATGCTGTCAGCCATTCATTTGCTACTATACATTTAACTTACCTTTCCACTATCTCTATTTTAGATCTTTGATTCACAATCATTATTATGAATTTCCTCTTTTTAACTTTTGTTACATTCTGCCCAGTCTTTGGCCAATTTTATTCCTTGTTTGTTTTACATTCCACAACAACCAAAACAATTTTTAAGGTAAGAATAGCTTTTTTACGCATGTGCAGCTTTGGACATATCCTTTACAGCACATACACAAACATCTTTCCATTGCTCTTTGCAAATATACCTGCTGGTACCCCTTCTCCTCTCCAAAGGCTTCCTTTGCTTTGTTGGCTAATACATAAACAGTACTTTTCCATTTTTTTCATGCACTTGGAAGTAGATTTTCAAAAAAAGGAATTAGGTACCATGGTTTAGAGCTTGGGTTCCAGTCAGTGCCCTGCAGCCCAGTCTTCAGTCGGCACTTGGTGTTCTTGCCTCAGCAGGCAGGAGGAGAAGCAGATGCTGGTTCTGTGACAGGAACCAGTTCACAAATATCCAGCAGAAAATTCAGTCACTGACAGCACTTAGGTACCTGCAGGTGCTACTGAGGGATGGTCTGGCTGTCTTTGCTGGATACTGGATGTAGCTTCTCACTGCTGCTCCAGGTGCTTAAGCCCTCTGTGTGTGTCGAGCCCAGGAGCTGGGTATGAACAGTACAGCTGTGGTGTGCAACACATGCTCCTCCTTTTATTATTTTATTCTTATTTTATATTTACTCAATGAAAGCTGGATGTAAAGAATAATTTTTTGTCACTAAGGAAAGGGAAGCAGTGGAGCAGCTCACCCAGACATTTTGATCAGCCTTTGTCCTTAAAAAGTTCCAGAACCAGACTGAATAAAAGTATGAACAACCTGAAGTGAACTCACATCTGAGCCTGCTTTTTGAGCATGAGGTTCCACTAGATTATTTCCTCAAGTCCCTCCCAGTTATCTTATCAGATTATATCAACCATATTATTAATTAATTTCTTTATAAAATTAATACATTCTATGTGTAGAAAAACTGAATAGTTTTCAGTTTATGTTAAAATTCCCCATTGTTTTCTGATAGTACCTCTGATTTTTAACACATATATTTGCATTCTTTTTAATTCTATTCATGATCAAAAAGAAAACTCAGAAGAAGGACCTACCTCCTTATCAATTAACTTGCATGATTCCAACTCATATATATGGTGGGACCCATCTATCCCATCTTACAATAATTAGAGAGGAAGACAGTCAAGCTTTGTGGTGGGGGAAAGTAGTTTATAGTGGTACCAGATATTTATTATTTTTTCAATAAAACATGGACAGTATTTTAGCATCCAAAGCCACATTTCCATATGGTTTTGTTGGATAATTTTTTTCCTAATATGACCATAAAGAAATATATTCAAATATATTTTTGAAATGTTGCAGATAGTGCAGTATTCCCTTACATGTCTCTTGGCATCAGTTTTTGTATAGCAGAAATAGATTTAAACTGTAGCACACACTGGCTTTTAGCAGAGGTGCTTCACCTCTTTACAGACCTGTAATTGTGGTAATCTTATGCCAGAGACAGTAGAAAGCTATTCCAAATGGATATTTGCTAATAACCAGTTATGTATTTGTTTCAATTGGGTTCTATAATTGTTTCATGACTAAGCAGAATTTTCATGCAAAAAGTCAAATATACTCTGAATGAAAAGAGGGGAAAATATTTTATTGACATGTTGATTTGGGAGAGTGGAGTACAAAGTGAAATCTGGATGCCTGTTAGTGTTCATAGCTTTGTGCAGATGTTTTTCTGTCTTGCACTAGGAATAAAGGGTTTTGCCAAGACCTTTAAGAAGAAAGTCCTTCAGCTGAGTGGCTGAATATGCATATCTTGCAATTAAAATCAATATTTAGCTCTTGTCCTAATGCTCAATAGAAATATTAAGCTTCCATTTAGTAATGTCTATCCAGAGCAACCCTGTGAAAGTTAACTAAATACACAGCTGACTCATGGCAGACCAGGGGAGTGAGCAATGGTTTAACATCAGATTGTACTGACAGTGAAGATAAGAGACCTAAAAGGGAATAGTTTGCCTTTCAGTTTTCTAACCCTACTTATTGTACAGGTAATTAAAAAATTTTAAAAAAAGTCATTTTTCTATGCATCTTCCTGGAAGCTGCTCAGTATTTTGTACTGCACAATTCTGCGGTGAAAACATGAAAACCAAAATTACTTTTTTTTTAATTGAAAAATATCTGCAGCCATTTCACTGAAATAAAAATGTGCCTGTGTCTGTGATGATTTGGATTTAATGAATTAACCCAAATAGAGAAACACACAAGCCAAGCTTCACAGTTACTTCAGGCTGAAGTGTCTTCATGGGTCAGAGTCCAGAACTGCCTTGGTTTAAGGGGGCCAGGGGGGGAAATCTCACAGTAATCTAGCTAGAAGAAACAAAACCAAAACAAACAAAAGTCTCCAGATGTAAAATCTTTGGAGAAAAGGCTTGCTTTTATTCTTTTATGTGGCACACAGCAGGGCTACGATCCACAAGTCCAGTATATAATCTTTCCAATACCATATCCCCTAGTTATTGGCAAGCATGACTTCTGACAAGACTGGAGATCTTTCCTCTGGTATTTCTCTGCTCTTGTCAGATATCTTTTGTGTCATTTTCTCTATCTTTCTTTCCTAATACTGTTCATAACCTAAGCTGGCATGACTTTATAATGAAACATTTAAAAAATAGTTTAAGGGCAGTGCAGGGAAATGGAGGTGAATAAATAATTTCTTTCCTGTCTTGTGACAGTCTGTGCAATCCAATAGCAAATTAGGCACTTGGTTGCATTGATATACATTGTGGATCCAAGCAATTGTTACTGTGTTTAGCAGTAATTCTCATGAACAAGATTTAAAATTAACTAGCTGGTAGAATTCTAAAATACAGTTTTAAGTGTCTTCCAATTGTCTTCTTCTTTTATTATATTTTCAGGTATCAAAATTTGGTCAGTACAACATTTCTTAAAATTAAAGTTTGCCGGTTGAATCTAAGCACAAGTATAATATTCTCCATACTCCTGTTACACCTCTACCATTTTAACACAGATTTCTTTTATTCTGTCTTTAATCACAGTGATGATACAATCCTGTTGTCTTCAGATACTGTTTTCTCCAAATTTATACAGTGGTTTTCTCATTATAGACTTTCTCACTGTAGCCTTTTTAGGTGCACTGACAACCCAGCCTAAACCTACCATACCAGCAGCTGCAAAGGCAATACTCTAAATCAGTGTTAAATGGAAGCTGCCTACCCTCAAACAAAAGATGAAACAAACCAATCCTGCCTGTACAGCTGCCCATGTCTTCTGAGAAAATCCAAACCAATATTTTACGGCACTTTCTATATCAAGAAGATGTGTGTATTAGACCACCAAAATTGTAGAAGGCTTTAAGTTCATGAATAACAGTGTAGGCGGCCCTTCCTATCTGCATTCTCAGTGGCATTGGTTGAGAACCAAAAAGGACTAAAATTAGGCCATTAGGCTTGACAGTAGGCTGAGGTGTCCTTAAATTTTAGGTGACAGCTTTCTCTTGGGGCACGTGTACCCCTGAGTTATTCAAACTCCTTCAGAGATGCGTGGGGTCCGTCAGAAGCCTCAGGATGGGAATTGTAACTGGTGTAAAGCAGTGACTGGGGACAGATGTGTCCTACACCTCTCTGAATCCAGCACTGGAGCACTGCTAGGAGCTGCCTGCCTCCATCCCAATGTGTATTTATGCACGCCTTCCCTAAAGACTGTTTAATCAAAATTCTCAGCAGAGATCAGAACTAACATCCCACGCAAGTGCCCAATTAATTAAGACAGTCACTCTCTCATTACATAAAATCCAGCAGCTCTGAAAGAAGTTTGAGAGCTCCCTCTGAAGCCAGACTCTGCTCTGGGGTTAGGGAGCACATCTCAGGCAAAATTTGGAATTGTGCTGTGTTCTCCAAACATGAAGCTACACAATGGTCATCACCAACATCATTGTCTCAAATGAAGATGGCTGTTGATGTATTTTGCCAGCAGACAGTCTTGAGAAGCCTTTACCAGCTTGAGCCCTCTAGGAGCAATAGGAGGAGAGACAGCTGCATTGCAAATCCCATCAGGCAGCCTAAAAATATCAAATAGTCCTTCAATTCCAAAGCAGCCTCAAGAATTAGGTCCCCCCCAGACATAATTTGAAATGTAATTTTATTGTCTGGGAAGATGAATGTTTAAAGTTTAGGTACCAGGAGTAAAGAGGAGCTGAACTAGGTACTATGAGTCTGTGTCTTTAACTGTAGCTCCCAAGTCTCATATTCAAAAGTTGTCAAGGGATCACAGAAATCTGGACCTTTCACTAGCAATGTCTGCATCCCATTCCTCAGCCAAGCCATTTTGCAGGATTTTACCAAGGGATTTACAGGATTTCTGCAGTCATAAAACTGAATCTTTCATGTGTGCATATTGTCTGAGCCTCGGGAAGGGGTAAAATAGGAAGGGCAGGTGGAGAAAAAGCAAAGCATGAAGTTCCCTCAGGAAGGCTGTATCTCAGAGGAGAAATCTACAGCCCCACAGAGCCCTGCAGGCATCTGTACCCAGCAAACAAAGAGCACCTCTGCAACCACCACTGCCCTGGCAGCAGGATGCAGAAAACTCTCAGCTTTTAACCATGTTTGAGTCTCAAAGATGAGTTGTGACTTCTAGAAAAGGAGATCTCTCTTCCTGAGGCAAGCATTTTACCCGATATGCTAATAAAAATTAAAAGCAATGCTCCCAGATTTATAATGCCTCATTCTGAGGAAACACACTTGCTTCAAGAGCCTCTCCATTCCTTTAGTAATCATATAAATAAATATATATCTTCCTTTCATCCAAAAGATATTTAACCATTTTCCATGCTGTTGTCAATTATAAATGAGAATGGGCTAAATTGTAACCCCCCACAACGATCTTTTTTCCATTATAATTGATCTTTTAGATCATTTTATAACCACCTCAGCTATAAATTCGTCCCCATTATTTGTAATAAGTGCTGGCCTCATGTAAGGATGTTGGCTGTCTTCCCAGAATAATCCTTTTGGAATGGAATCTGTTCATAGTGGGGGAAGTGGAGGAGAGGGAGGGATGACCTACAACCTTAAAAATCTTATTAATAATTAACCATAGTATGAGAAGATAGAAATGTTCTTCATAGTTCATCAGGGTCTCATCCCTTTAAAAATGTGATGTAGAAATACAGACAAGGATTCCTTCTACCCTTCAAAACAGCTCAGCCCAGACCAGCCTATTTGTCAGTTCAGGGCTGGCAAAATGTAAATTTGCAGCAGAACTGAGTACTGCAGCACCAAGAGTGCCGGGAGTGGAGAACAGGCAACCCCTGATGAGGTGACGTTTGGGGGAACAGGTTTGTGCCCTGACAAAAGGTACCACCACTGTATGATCCCCCATGCACCCAGGTGAATACAGTGACAATGTCCTTCCTCAGAGCCTGAAAAGGAGTCTGTACACTCCTGCTCTGCCTGTGCACAGTGCCAGACCCAACAGCAAAGGAGTGCTGCCTGCATCCTTCCCTACTGGAGAGATTACCGTGTTTACCAGAGGGGCTCTGAAAACCAGAGGATGAGCTGTCGCTCCAGAACAAAGCTTTATAAGGGGCTCACTCACCTCAGCTGCTCTGCCTAAATGGCTGAGACCCCTTGCTGACCCAGGAAGCTGTCCACAGACCCCTTAAGAGCATCCCCTTCCTATGCTCTGCCTGCAGCAGCCCCTACAGTTCTTCCTGCAATTCTAAGGGAAGGCCAGTGGCAATGTATCTTGATAGGGACTGCAGCAGTGACAGCAGCATTGGAAAGTGGGTGAGCAAATGGTTCTACATCCTTGCCTGGACTGGGAAGCCCCTGCAGCCTGCCACACTCCATGGGCTGAGTAGATGCCTAATCTTCCAAAGCCTCCCAGCCAGCTCTGCTCATGAACAAGTGGCAGAGTGACGTGTGCTGTAGGCAAGAGCATGAAATAAGCCAGCAGACAAGCTCAGGAGGGCAGGGCTGGGAGCTCAGCAGCATGTCCTGGTTGGAAGTGCCTGGATGGTAGGTGGCTGCAGCCTGCAAGTGCCTGTGGGAGTGCCAAGTAGCTGAGTGGTTGGCTTTATTGCCATTGTTATTTGAGATTAAAACTAGGCAAATAATCAAGAAAATTTGCATTACCAGTGTCCTGGTGTTATTACAACTTGGGTTGAAACCCAAGCTTGTCGAGCAAACATCAATCTGCCATTTCTCTAATCTCTTTTGCTTGTCTGGCAACCAAATACTGTTCTTCCAGTCCAGGTTATTTGCCACAGGAAAAAAAAAAAAAAGCGAAAAGAATAGAAGGTAAACTGTACTAGACAACTGCAATTAATCCCCCAAATGGCATCACCAGTAACCTCCAATTTCCTGGCTTGCACATAAATTACAGTTGTATAAAAGAGAATATTATCTCCGTGACGTGACTATGGACAAATGGGTTGGTCTGGAGGGAAGGCTACTAAGGTCAATGGGAATGCACATTTGTTCTTTCTCCTTCTTGTCTGTCCCTGCACTGTGATCAGAAAAAAAGCTAGAAAACATGGAAACCATGTCCTGGACCTTAGTGATAGTTCCTCTCTCTGTCCTTACCTTCCATGCAATACCATCTGCTGTCTGTCGTGCTTCCCAAGGCTCTCTACACTCCTATGGGGCTGTGCCGAGATCGTAGGCTGGGTTACCTTACAACATCTTCAGTTCCTTTTGGCTTTTACTGCATTGCCAGAACTCCTCTGAGGAATGCAAGAGGAAGAAAATAATTGTCTGCAGCAGTTCATGTTGCAGAAAAATCTAATTAAATTTCAAGGGATGGAGATGGCTTCCTTCCACTAAAGGCTTTCCCCTGCTGAATTGCAAAAGCATATTGCAAATAACAAAGGGGCTAAAACTTAAAAATACACCAAAGGAAAAAAGCAAACAAAAAATTGCCACAAGAATATTTTATGCCAGAAATCATTAGACAACTGCAATTGAAAGGCCATTACCAACTCCCACTATAATAAAAGGCATTATAATTGTAATTTGAACAACTCGGGTGACACTTTCTACATGATATATTTATCCCTCATGGGACACATCTTGGCACTGCTGCTTATTTATGTAGGTGATAATCATGTAATGAATAGCTAGATTGATAAGAGTATATTGAGAACAGCTGCTAAAAATAGCTAAAAAAACAATGCACATTATATTTTACTGGAATCCTTGAAAAGAAACAGGAAGGACAGTCTTTAAAAACTATTTAAAATATAAAGATAACCATAGCATTTAGAAAAATTTGTTCCAATCAGAACTAATTTTAAGTTTCACATTTTTCTTGTTAGAGCAGGAATCTGTCCTAGTGAGCAAAACAAATCACACAGGTAATTAGATATTGAGGAAAAGGTAGGTGTATATCTCTGAGTTGTAATATGTCCTATATTTGTCAAGTTGGAAAACATACCTGTTTCAAATCAGTGCTTTTTCTGGATGACAGCAAATTCCTCTTAAAACTATCATCATTTCTCCTCCTTTTACCATTCCAGTTATTTGGGTGTTTCCTCGCCTGGGAGACACGAAATGTCAGCATTCCTGCTTTGAATGACAGCAAGTACATCGGGATGAGTGTGTACAACGTGGGGATAATGTGCATTATTGGTGCTGCTGTTTCATTCCTCACCCGGGACCAGCCCAATGTGCAGTTCTGCATCGTTGCTTTAGTCATTATATTCTGCAGCACCATCACTCTCTGCCTTGTGTTTGTACCTAAGGTAGGTGAATTTGTTTTACATAGATCCAGATATTTTTCCTGCTGTTTTGTAATTATGATGTAATATGTAGGTATTTATCAGCTTTTCAAGTGCAGGGGATGTGTATGAATTCTTAACCAAGCCCATCCATAAATGCTTCTCTCTGGACCCTGAAGGAAAAACAAAGCTTCATGACATTTTGGAGAAAGTGTGAATACATGAGTTAATAATGCCTATATTTTTACTGAAATGGTGACCGGGGAAACAAAAGTTGTTTTCTGTAGTTTCAGTAGAACAGCCTCCATTTCCAACTTTCAGGAAATTTTTGGAAAGAGTGGAGATGTAAGTGGAGATTCAGGGGAGACAGGTCCTGTTGTCTACTCTGCCATGTTTCTTCCCTTCCCTCTTATTTTTGGTGACCAGTTATAGGTACCAAAGGAATGGCATAAAGCTGTCTCTGAGGAGTTATCAGTTAGATATTAGGAAAAGGTTCTACCAAGAGGGTGATTGGGAACTGGAAAGGGATATCCAGGGAAGTGGTAACAGCACCAGCTTGACACAGTTCAAGAAGCATTTTAACAATGCTCTTGGGCACTTGGTGTGATCCTTGGAATGCTGCTGTGCAGGAGTTGCACTTCAGTGATCCCAATAGGTCCCTTCCCAGGATATTCTAAGATTCTTACATACCCTAAATAAGATAATCAAGATCTCTGTTTCTATACCTACAAAAATAGTAAAATCTTTTTAGATCACTATCATGATAAGAGATCGATTGTGTTGAAACCTCCAAGTATTCATTTATGGTGGTACAATAGGCTTTGTCAGTACCTCAGAGGAAAACTGTATGTATGCTGCAAATGCTGACTCTGAGGTTATATTTATTAATAGGTATATTAAAGGATTAAGTGAGGCAGAGACTGGGAGACCCGTGCTTTCATTTCCTTTTGCTCTTCTTGGCTCTGAGGACAGGTCCATCGTGCCTTGTTAGAAGAATCGAGAAGATACCTACAAAGGGCTGGAACTTGATCAGTTCCCTTGCTGAGTTAAGCTTTAAACATGAATATGACAGATCTTGAACGAAGGGAAAACTGGTTTTTATGTAAGCTTACTTAGCAAAGCCTAAAGTAGTAGAGAATGCATTCTATGTTTTGGAGTAAAATGTTCAATTGCATTCCTTTTAAGTGGCTTGTGTAAACATAGCTTATTACCTCAAATTAGATTCATATGCAGTTCGATCTCTGAAAAATTTGCAAGGCAAAATGTAGGTCTTTTTGCCTCTAGAATCTGTTTTTAGATTTTTCAAGTGAGTATTTATAAGAGGCTCTTTATTGGACCACATTCAATCAATGTATTGAGCAAATTGTAGTCAGTAGATTCTGGTGCTAAGTGGCATCCCATCTACTGGGCAGCCGAGAACTATGTGTGCAAAAGAAGCAAGAAAAACAAGCTAATAAACTTATCTCAAAGTGTGACCACTGAAAGAAATTAAAGGTACAGACTAGAGATAAAAGCTGATTTGTGATCTGCAAAAAAAAAGCAAAGTAATTCATTCTCCAGGACTGACTAAACAGGATGTTTTTGCAAGTTTTGCAATTCACTTCTCAAATATTAAAAAGGCATACAGACGTGTATAGTCATATTTTTGTTCTGGATCTTAGGAAAGAATCACAACTTTGTTCTAAATTGAGGGAACATTCACAGACATGACAATAGAGTGTACTTTGAAACACTACAAGATTTAAGTGGGTAAGCCGTATGAAAATGCATATTAAAACTCCTATGCCAAAAATACCTCCAAAGAATGTCAGAACTCTCTTCAAAGAGAATTATTAATGCTGTCCATGCCCTTTGCCCCTTTGCTTTCATGCTCCTTTGCCCATCCTTCTCTTGTCACAGGCTGTGAAATTACTTTTCTGATTCCTTTTTAACCCCTTCCTCTGATCTTCTTTTAAACCCCAATTACCGCACCCTCATTTTTCATCTGTTCTTTTTTACTCAAAATGCAAACATGAACCATAGCCCCCTAGCATGAAGTCCCTAACCTTTTTCCATCTCTTGTCAGGTTTCCAAATGCTTAGCTATTTAGCAATAAAATTCTTCACTGGCTAAGGTACAAAAAAAGATGTTGAAGCAGGGGCTGGAATGCAGCACTTCCAATGCCCATGGGAGTGTTTTCACAGCTGGAGAGTTCTTCTAGCACTCATATATATTGTTCTACATCTCCTCTGGTCATGCTGTGCCACAGCTGGTAAGCCTCCCTTCAGCCTGCTCAGGTTGCCCAATAACTCCTCTGGACACCACAGATTATATCCAACACTACCTAGTTTGTAAATCTAGATAAGATGCTAGTGTGAGACAGGCACCAAATCTCTCCCCTCAAGCAATTCTGTTGTAAATTAGTACAATATTGGCAACTCAGGTATATTTCTGGTGAATACTAAAGCCTCATCAAGCACAGGGGATGATAATGAAGACCTGGAAGACTGCACTTTCTCCTTTATTAAACTGACCAGACAGATGCAGGCAGTAATGTGGTTCTGAGCCAGGTGAGTGCCACTATTTCTCTGCTGTACTAAGTACATTCCTTTTAACTAATCTTCAGCAGTCTCCTGGGTCAACAGTGCTGAAATTCGATTTTACCCCACAACCCTTTTAAGTATGCAACTACTCAACAATGTAGACACACTAAGGAATGAAACATGACATTTTCCCTTCCTTCTTGTCAGCTCTACTAATCTTATTTACTTATAACATGGCAATTACTATCCTTCTCCAGTTAAATGTCCACTTCATCCATTGCCATTTTTTTCAGTACCAAGTGCCTCAGAAAAAGCCATGAGGAAAATCCCATAGTAGAGTAAGAGATATCAGAGGAAAAAAATGCTCATGACCTTCTCCATTGCATGGTACAAGTGTTGATAGCATTATACTGCATCGTACTTACATTAACTGTACGCATTCTTGTTATCCAACTAAATGCTTTCCAAACACTGTTAAAACTATTCTAGATTTCTGCATTCAAGGGTACTTTGTAGAAGTTATCAGCAGAATTCAAAGACCTGTTATGTATATTTTTCCTGTCAGAAATTAACTTCAATGTCTAATTATCTTTTTAAGGACCAAGATGTCTATAGTACTTTTCAACATACTCTTCACTTCCTTAAAAGAAAAAAATCATAATATGCATTCTCTCTTCATGAAGTAACTGTCACAAACTTATCCATGTTTATGATGCTTCCATGTCCTTCCATTTTTCTACTCCATCCATTTTGAGACAGAACAATGGGCTCACTCGTAGTTGCCCAGCAAGTGCATATCATTTCTGGCTGCAATGGCATTAACACATTAATTCTGATCAATTTTCCTGCAGAACAACAAGGTAAAATCAGTTCTAGGGATTAAAACATCCCTTTTCTGTGTTGGTAGCATTTCATGCCTATTTGCAATTGGCTCTGTGGATATTCAATGTTGACCCTTTGTGAAAATTGAAACTACACAGATATAAGACAGCAATATAAAAGTTCCATTGACTATATGGTAGAAAAAAAAATATAAAGCTCATCTAACCTCATTCTTCATACAGCATGAGCCAACAATGTTGCCCATGAACTTTTTTTATCTAGTTCATACCATGTGAATGAATGCATTAAACCATGTCCCTGTTGCAAAACACCCAATTTTTAGCAATAAACTCCCAGATGAAGATGATTCAGTGGCAATACTTCTATCTTATATTCAGTTTGAACTTAGACCACATCAAATTGCAGAACTTTTATCTTGTAACAGTTCTGCCTGCTGTTTTAAGAAGCGTTGTAATTACCATTCTTCATATTTAACTTAATTTTCATGTAGTTTTTGGTCTGGGACTTAGACACCTCAGTCATTACAATCATCCTAATTTGAAACAAAGACTTGTGAGAGTGAAGTCACTTCCCTCTAGGAAAGCTCAGCTACAGCAAGATACCCAGGGCCTTAAGCAGTTGGGCCTTGGTTACTTCCTGATGAATAATTCCCAACTCCTCTGAGTATCTCTACCAGCATTTGAGCACATTCACAATAAGAAACGTTGTTTCTGATCTTTAAATGAAAATTTTGGATTTTGGAGCTTGCGTCTCCCTCCCTTTCACTGCAGGTCATTGAGAAGAGTCTGGCTCCATCCTCTTTAATCTCTTCCATCATATATTGAATGCACATGAATAATATCATGCCCCCACAATGTCTTCCATCTCAGGGCTAAATAATCAGTCTCTACTTGTATCATAAGGGCTGGGACCTTCTTTAGCATCTCTGTGGCCCTCCTCTGGGCTTTCTTTACTACACCTATGTCTCTCTTGTTCTGGGCAGCCCAAATCTGGACACAACACCCCCGGTGTGCTCTTGCCCAGGCTGAGTAGGAACAAAGGATCACCTCTGTTGGCCCAGGATACTGTTGGCTTATGTTCCACCACAATTTCCAGTGCCTTTACTGGAAAGGTACTTTCCATCCAAACAGACCTTGTGCTGTTTGGGTAGGTGCTTGGGTTTTATTTCTCCTCAAGGGCAGGACTTGGAATTTCCCTTTGCCTAGCTTTAGGAGATCCTTGTTGGCCCAGACCCGTTTCCTTCCAGACTGAGGAGCAGCATTAGTGACTGGCTACCACAATCCTCTGAGCCTGTCAGTTCAGCCCAATTTGCATTCACTTCAGTGGTTCCTTGCCCAGTCACTTTATCAGTTTAACTCTGAGGATGCTCTGGGAGACAGTGTTAAATCTTTGCTTAAGTCAAGAAAAATAACTCTCTACCCTCATCTACCAGCCCAGACATCTCACTGAAGACAGCTGTAAATCAGATTGTTCAGGCAGGATTTCTCTTTCATAAACCAACAATGAATGCTTCTAATCACATTCTTGCTCTTAATGTGTTTGGAAATGGTTCCCCAGAGGATCTACTGCAGCATCCCCCCCAAACTGAGGTGAAGGTGGCAAGGAGGCATTTCCCCAAATTCTTCTGTCACATCTCCTGAAATCAGCTGTGACATTTCCTTTCTTCTAATCCTCAAAAACTACTCAAAATCAACATCATCTTCCAAAAGTAACTGAGAGTGGTCTCGTGATGACATGGACAAGTTCCCTTAATCCTCAGGCATACAACTCGTCAGGTTGGCTGAACTTGATGTATTCAATTACTTTAGAGGTGTGGAATTTTTTAAGGCAATTTTTACCAGTAAAGACTAAGGTGAAGAAGATACAGAGCACCTTAGCCTTCTCCATCTACTTTACCACCAGAAAAATAAAATGTATTATCTGCAAGCATCATCCCAATCTGCAGCCTTGGTCTGTAAATACATGCCAGGGATCACACTCTTCAGAGCCTGAGAAGTCAGATCTCTGTTGATCAGAATTTAGGGCCTTACTTTATGCCACTGGAGCTGCAGAACAGTTCCATGCTCTCAAGAATAAGAGGAATCAATTCCAAAATGCAGCTAGACCACAAAATCTGGCTGGGCTATGCATGCAAAATGATTGCCCATTCTCTCTTTTCAGACCACTCAACACCTTTGGATTTATGATTCCATGCCTATCCGCTCAGGGCAGGCAGCTCTTTCAGCTTTGTCTGTATACGAATCTATATGTATGCTGCTTGGCAAGTAACATAAATTTTGTATTCTCTAGAGTAATCTGAGAATCTCTCTCCCCCTGCTGCCAAACAGCAGTTGCCTTCTCTCCTCATGTTGAGGTGATATTTTCACATTGTCACTGAGTGTTAAATTTTACTTATATTTGCTTAAATTAAATATGTTTAAGGTTAACCTTTTTCTAAGTGGCTTATTTAATTTTTTTGAACAGATTTGGTTTATTTTGGGTTGCTAAAAACTAATTAAGTTTCTCCCATGAGCTCTCTCTGTTAATACTCCTGTTTCATGTCTCTCACTGCTTGAGCGTTACTTGTAGCAGTAGGAAAGGAGAAATTTCAGATGAAACTGTGCTTAGGAAGAGGAGGGTTTGGTGGATTGTATTTTTCTTACAGAAGGAATATATCCTTTGAAAGTATGAACATATCAATGAGGGAGAAAGATACATATTGAAGGATATTAAAATATATTTTAGTATATTTAAAATCCAGATAAATATCTTTTGAATGAGTTTTTTCCTAATTTTTTGAATGCTTCCCTTCTCATAATCATTTTCATTTAACCTATTCTATAAAGTTATTCAGAAATCATCTCAAGTAGTGCACATGGCAAGCAGAGTTCACTTTCCATAGTTTTATACTTGAAAGTCAAAAAGAAGCTCTTGGTTCACCTTTCAGTATTTTGAGATACAAAATAAATAGCTGCAAAAATAAAACAGGATTTCTTAAGGCTCTTCAACCTTTCAGCTCATCACACTGCGAACAAATCCAGATGCAGCCACACAGAACAGACGGTTTCAGTTCACTCAAAATCAAAAGAAAGAAGATTCAAAAACATCGACATCAGTCACCAGCGTCAATCAGGCCAGCACATCTCGACTAGAAGGATTGCAGTCAGAGAACCACCGCTTGAGAATGAAAATTACAGAGGTATTGTTTACTCTATTTACTGCCTAGGCACTTCAGTTTTCATTGTTTTTTTGTTGCAATTCTGCAATCTGCTTAAATACTGGCTACTTTTTAGAGAAAAAAGTTAACTTTTCCCATCTAAATAATAGGAAAGAGGCAATTTATATGGATTGCTAACTAGTACAGCAAATACGTGGCAGGTGTGATAAAATGAAAATGTGCCTTAGCAAAATGGAATTAAACTTACCCTATTTATTTGTGACAGGCCAATTACCCTGCTGTTTCACATGGACATGCTGAGCTCCACAGCTCCAGAAGTGTAACCTTTACAAGCAAGCATAACAGAGATCCGCAGCCCCAGGGGCACTTAAGGGCTGTCTTTGTTCCTGTTTATGGTTGAGTTCTGAGGCTGCTGCTGCTGTTATTTCTCAGCCTCTCTTAGAGTTTGCTCAAAAACTTGCTAGACATATTTTTACGTCTTCCATGAAACAGAATTACATATTTTCTTAAGGTAGAAAGATACCTTTATGAATGTGTGAGCTGACTCTTTTGACACAAAGGTGATGGTTGCTTCAGTACCTACTGAGGGAAAGGCTGAGTACGTGGAGTACATGAATTACATAGCAGCTACAGCATGTACATTTATAGTTATGTCCATCCTTGCTCAGTAGACCTGAAATGATGACAAACCAGTCTTGAAGACTGCTCCATTTTTGAGACAAGATAACCATAACTGATCATATCATAAAGAAATCAACCTGTTCTTAGTCAGTCTGTATTCTTATACCTTGAAGAAAAACTATTTTATTGCAACAGTTATTTCTTTGCCCAGATATTAATGACAATTGCCTATGTAACTATAAAGTATTTACTCAGGCTACCAAAGAGTCCAAAAGTAAAAGTTATCTCTGCCTTGTTAAAGAAATTTAGTTCAGCTTTGCCAGGTCCCTTTCATGTGAGAGCCTTGAAATTTTTAATGAAGGCCTAGCTGCCTGCTGGCTATTTCTGTTCCTTTACTCTACTGTAGTTTTTTTTCTACTAAACCTCCTAGCACAAGCTCTCAGCCTGTGCCTCACAAGGCTCATGATGGTGAGCACAGGTAAGGCTGATCAGAGCAGCCACACTAGTGCTTGCAGGGCCCTGACTATTCCTTTTGGACTTTACTTAAATAGATAGAATTCCTAGAACCAGTGGGTCCAAATCAGTTTCATTGTCAAGGGGATTTGGAACATGCCCTACCATGGCTAGCAGCTACATCTCTGGCTCATCTAGTTTGAGTTGCTGTGCCCCAGTTCTACAGGGAAAAACATAAATCTAAATTCAGCACTTCTAAAATTCAGTAAAGCTGCTAGGGAGTGGGACATACTCTGGACACTACACCGTGCACAGCTGTTCACAAAGAGGATTAGGAAGCTTGTTTCTTGTTATTTTCTATTAGGGCTGTAGACAACTGAGTACAAGTCAGCCTCTGAGGAGAGCACACTGTGCTCTGCTCAGTGCTGAAAGTGCATTCCTGGTAGAGTTGACTGCAGTCACTCACATGACTGGACATGCCATAGCTCCCTTGCATTCTCCTGTAGGTTCAATAATTTGATGAATGAAATGGTTATAGCTATGTATGCCACAATTTTGCATGTAGATAATAAAGAGTTCAGATGTTTTCAGACTGGGCTTTCTTATGCCTATATCTTTCTCATTTGTCAGTACACCTGAATTGCTTCTACTGTCAACTACTAAAGCTTTTTCCTCTCCTATGCCCTGTGTGCAATGTCACAGTTGAACACAATTTTTTACTTGTAGCATTATTTTTAGAGGTAGTGTAGTAGTGCTATAAGAAAACTGTATTTGTCACAGTGTAGTAATTGCATTACCACCTGCCTTCCAGCCTGACTATGGAAAGCTGTGCCTCAGTGCAGATGCCTGAAGCAAAGACTCATGAATTTTGAAGGATTTGTACTCTTTGTTTTGCAGCTGGACAAAGACTTGGAAGAGGTCACAATGCAACTTCAGGACACTCCTGAGAAAACAACATACATTAAGCAGAACCACTATCAGGACCTTAATGACATTCTTAGTATACGGAACTTCACAGACGGCAAAGGTGAGCATCAGTAAAATCCATTAGTAGCTTAACATGCCAAACCTTTCAATTGAATTGGCTTCAGAGCACTCAAACCTTGGTAAGACAGTTTAAATATTTTGGTTGAATTACTGGGAGTATGGGGATTCACATAATAAGCTACATGGTACCCACTGATTAGTTATTTCTGTATATACATCTATCGTAATACACATGATGAAGGGGGAAAATTTAAGAAGTGTACTTGTGTTCAGAAGCCAAATTTTTTGTGCTGCATGGAGAGAGGAAAGCCACAGAATTTTAAGCCCAGTTTAATATGTGCTTGCCTGACTAGGATGCTGAAATCCTGCTTTTGGACGCTGCTATCAAGCACGTAAAAAAAGAAGCATGTAAATATTTCAGTGCTGGTTTGGATTCTAAATGCAGAATTGAAGCCACTCATGTATGAAAGTTCTTCCCTAGGAACTGATAAAAAAGGATTTAATGACAACTGTAATATTCCTAAGTTGTTTCTCCTGTGTCTCTTGCATTGCTCCCTGAAGAAATACATGCAAGAGAATTTCTTCCATTAGAGCCATTTTGCTTTTTGGGAAGCAATAAAATCTGGTGCATAGTGCAATAAAAGTGGAAGCCAGGACACCCACCTTCCATATCTGACTCTAGAATGGATCTAATTTGTGACTTCTGGCAAATAGCTTTGTAAGAAGACTATTACTATAGTGTGTGACAAACTGGTTGCTCTGTGTTTGGAATTTGTATATTTGCATGTTTGCTAACTGTGAGGCTCAGGCTTCTTATTGATGTAGCACCATAGGCTTGATTATGTGGGACAGAAGTTACTCTTATGAATATATTTGAACAATTTTACAACCACAGCAACAGTTCACATATGTTATTGAAGTATATTGAAATTTCTGTTGGATAAGGTTACTTTTTCTTGAGCTTTTTCTTTTAACCTGGGTATACACCGGGTTGTATAACTTGTGGCAAAAAGAAGAAAAAGGGAGTGTTCCCAGTGTCCTTTTTAAAAGTAAAAAAAAAAAAAAAAAAAAAAAGAGCCTGAAGAGGGGAAAGGAGGAAAAAAGGAAAACATAAATAGCTGCTGGAGGCGTGTGATTATTGGGCTGAGATCAGGAGCAAGAACTAACATTGGTGAGTGGGATGAGGCAGTTTGAAAGGAACACATAGAATGTTCCTCTCATGTCAGATGCTCCAGGAAAAATGATAAATCATGAATAATATTTCAAGCAGAAAAGATACATTGCATTGTGCCAAATGCCCATCTGAGTCTGGGTATGAGAATCAAAAAATTATTCTCAAGAAATACACTGGGTATAAATTTAGGAAGGATGCTTCCCACAGCAAGATGCACTCCATTAGCAGTAGGAGGCTGGCAAAGAAATCAAGGATAAAATATAACCTTTCTGCACTTACTTGTGGCTATGTCTACAAAATACATTGATGCCTAGCTGCTGCTTTAAGCAACAGCATCCAAGATTGTCTTTGTTCCTAATTTCCCCCAGTACAACTCCCTAGCTTTTACATTTCTGCTGTGGAGTGCATATTTAAAAACATCTGTAAGCATGGAGCCTTAATTTCCAGAGTAGCTTGGAGCTATTTAATAATTGGGATTTACAGGGTAGATATTCTGCATACTGAAGTTGCTGGAACACAGTTTTCTCAATGGATCTACCACATAAATCTCCACACAAAAGGTGGGACAGATGGAGAAAGATGCTTTCACTTGTCAAAATTTATATGGAAAGGTGAGAGTATCCATTCACCTGAGAATGAGGAAGACCTGGATCCCAATTTGCAGAAGGTGTTTGAGGCTTGGTCCCACACCTAGTGGCAAATACTCCACACATGCATATTGTAGTGTATCCTGATTCTGACACAAGGGACACTAAATATTCATACTCCCAGGCACTGAGCCACTGTGATAAGCAACCCTTGCTAGCCTTTTCCTGTCCCTCCAATTCCATTTCTTCTGCCTCTTATCTTTTCACATTTCCCTGTCCCTTATCTACATCTGAATCTCCTGTCTGTTTCTCTCACTGCACCCATTCCCAATAGTCAACCTATGTGCTTAATATAAATTTGCTGTTCCAATCAAAATAACAAGGCTTTGGAGAATTCATGCTGCTGAGTCACTGCTGATTCTGTGCAGATTCAAACAGACACCACTTAAATGGTACTTAAAAAAATTCTGGCCCTTACGGCTACAGGAAAGCTAACTCCAAATGACATGGCTATGCTTTCTGTAGCTATGCATTTCATGAGCTTTCAGTAAAGGAAAGTACAGAAACTTGAAATTATGCATCCCTGGTGGTACTTGAGTGAAGCTTCAGAATTGTAAATAATCTATTAGCGTGACCTAGGAGTGACCATCTCTCTCATCCCCACTGTGCAACTGGGGAAGCCAGTCCAATATTAGTTTAAAGGTGATGATGAGGTTTGTGCCTTCCTTGATCTTGTGAAAAATGTGAGCTGGGAGAGTGGGAATAGGACAGTGAAGATAGAGGCTCAAAATAGCAGCTGACTTGGAGCTAAAAATCATACCAGATAATTTGCCACATTTGCTTTGTTGATCACTTCTATGTGAATTGTTTTTATAAAAGACCTTGCTGTTCTGGAGGAGCTCACAGGGAGAATGCCATGTAGGGTAACCCCACTGCTATTGCTTACACAAACTCAGGGCACTGCTCTTCACAGAACAGATCATAACATGGGATTTAGGCAATGCAGCTCGAACAAGCCCTAATCAAACTTTAATGTCGTAGTACACTTCAGTAGGCTTCTGATCTGTAAAAATTGCCTGGAGTTAAAAATCCTAATTCCTATAGCCAAGTGCCAGAGGAGGTTATTTGATTCATCTCTTCCTTCTTCACCACCCTCATTTACATCAAACATATGGATTTAAGATACTAAAGTTAAATTACTTTAGCCAAAATAGGTAGATACAGCTGTGAACTCCTATATCTGCCTGACCTCAGGCAGCGTTTCATAACTTTGGGATTCCTGCTTAGTTATTAATAGCAACAGCTCCTGGTGTATCCCAGGAGCTCTTTGCTGGCACAGGGACTCCTTCTTTACAGCACACTTCAGTACATCTCATTTAAAGAGAGATATTATCTGAGACACTCAACTCTTGTTCACAAATGCATGATGTCCCTGAGACATCCACAGCAATTGGCTATGTAAGAAAAGCAATTAGGAAAATGTGATTTGTGGTTTATGGCTTGATTGCTTTCTTTTAATGCAGGCTTTTTCACTGCACTGCTGCATAGCTTTCTGTGGTCAAGCAGTTTTTAGCATGCTCCATGGACTATGGCTCTGAAACTTCAGATGCTGGATTTAAAAGGGCATCCCCTTAACTTCATTTCCTACATTCCTCGGATGACTTTGAGTCACTGTGCCTGCTAGTGACCTCAGCTCTGTGCACAGAGCAACACTAACTTCTCCCCTGGCATTTGTGGGATCTGGTCTTGCTGGAGTGGCAGAGCCACATTATAGCCTGGGTTTGAGGCAGGGATGGGGCGTGGGGGAGGCTTGGCTCAGGCCATCTCTGTAAGAGACAGTCATTCAGCAAGAAGAGTCAGGCTTGGAGGCACGGTTGTGTTTGTCAGGCTGACATTTGGAAAAAAGGAGTACAAGTGCCTCAACTGTGATGCTGTGTAAAGGAAGGGAGGAGGGGATGTTAAATAATATTGCTACACTTGGAATCTTACTCTCTTACTCTACTTGACTTCTTTTTGACATTTTAATACATGAAATTATTTCCATTTGACATAATTCACAAAATCATGGATTGAAAGAGCTTCATATAAAGCAAAGCTCAGAAGAAGTCCTGCAGAAGAATGTCCCTCTATTTCTACCTTGGCCAGTACATTTCAGAGTAGCATGTTAGGGAAATTAAGGAATGGCAGCCATTTCTGTGGGACATACAGAAGAAGCAGGAGACAGCCTTGCCACAGTCCCCTGTTATGAGCAAGCCCTTTTTGCAGGTTCTCTCTCTGCGGGCGCCCTTCCTTGCTCAGAAAACCTTGTCTGTTTCAAGCCAGAAAGCAGTCTTTACTCATTGCTTTAAATGGGCTGAGAGCATTCATTTACATGTCAGATATGCCTACATACTGTCACTTGTCACCCCACTCCGATGTTTCCTGGTGTTAGTTTTTCCCCATGTAAAAGCAGCTCAAAGAAAAACAGATTTCAAAGGCATGCTGCTCACAAATGCAAAGCAAAACAGAGTTCATCTGTGGTAGGTGGGGGAAGTATTATTTCTATGAAGTTCATGCAATTCAAGCATTAAGATTGAGATTGAAAAAGAGGTTCAAAGGTAAGGGCTTTCAGAAATAACTTTTTTAAAGGGATGTTGTTTTAAAGCAAGGATGTAGTTCCTTCCTTTATAGAGATGTGTAGAGATATGTATGCTAGTTTCTATGAAGCCTAACAAATGGATTCAATCCTGAAATTGGAACTTGTTTCTGTTTCAGCAGGGAGACCAAACTATCAGAGGTTCAGTTCCAGCCCTTCCTTGCACAGAAATGAACCTGTAGTAAAGGGAATTTCTTCTGATTTAGAGTAGTATAAATCAGAGCAGAATCTTGCTGGCTTTTCTTTTTAAAAAATATTCCTCTCAAAAGACAATTATCAGAAGCTATGATTTAGATTGTCTGTGCAGAGTGCTTACTTCAGGAGAACTTTTCTCTGATTACCAGCAGACATTGTGATCGTTTTAATTTTTCCTTTCAGTTTACTTTCTTATCACCCTATTTACATGAAAAACAGAGACTGGCTAGTCATGTTTCACAGTCCAAACAACAGAACTGGGAAAAATTACAGCAGGTTTTCAAAATCTTCCTCTAGTTTTAAAATTTCCTGAGTTCTTTAGTAAATCAGCAATCTCTGCCAGATCCTGTAAGTCCTTGTTAAATCACACTTGCTTCTTTGTGGAGCATAATATATGTTTTCTAGCAAAGAGAAACAATAGTAGAATTGAAAGATATTGGATGAAGTGTAGTTCTGTCATCCAGTTCTAAGCCGTCAGAGGAATATTGCCACTAAAGCATAATGATGAAGATGTTCAATAAAGCTGCAGTGTACAAACATCAACCAAACAAGCACCTAGTTAAAAAAAATATGTTTTCTAAACTCTTGGAAGAAATTGAAGCATCATCAGTCACCTGGTGCATTCTGCCTGCAGCTGAATGAAGGTTGTTAATATGCATGGCACATTTGAGCCTGCCCAGGTAATTTTGGCAGCACGAGGTTGCAGAGTGATTACAGGTCACCCCTGGCAGAGGGAGAGGAGAGCAGCTGGGAGCAGTGACCTCCTCTCTGAGCCCCTTGGCAGCCTGCATCAGGTGTGCTCTTGCAGCTCAGAGCTTTGTAAATGGAAGCTGGTTTTTTGCTACAGGTAGGCAAAGGTCCCAGGCTAAAGCCCTCTGCTCTCACCAACCACTGGCAGCGAGCTTTGTTCTATAATGAGCCCATTGCCGAGTGCTCTGTGAGGCCCTTGAGATGTATTTGTCTTTTCTCCCGACAGCTTTCTGAATGGAAAGCGCTCAGGCATCACTTATCCAGACTTCTGAGTTCAGGTTTGAGGTCTACAAAGGTGAAAATTATTTAGAAGGTGCTTCTGGCTAATGTGATTTCAATTTAAAAGGTAGTTACATCATCCCAGTGCAACTTACTGGGTAGAATTTGCAGCGGCACACAGTGCCCTGAGGATGATGGCATTTTCCAGCCAGCATACTTAATGGACAGAGGAAGAGAGAGCATGGGGAAGTATCAAAAACACTGCGACACTTTCCAGGGGAAACTGGGAAATCAAATGTTTACCACTACTTTCAGTTGTTCATGTATATAAAACTAGTTTTCTAAACTCTTAAGTTTTTAAGTACATATGGCAATAGTGTTTTGTCTTTAAGCTCCAGCTCCCAGAAGCATATGACTAAGTGAGAATCTTGCTCTTCATTATTTAAATGAAAGGTAAATGAAAAATAAAGATATTCTAGTTTCCATAGCTGCAAAATAAAAATCTAACAACTCCTCTCCCAAAATGCTTAACAAATAAGAATTACCTTTTTTTAAATTTATTTTGAAAGAAGCAAATGAAAAGGGGGGAAAAAAGTGTCTGTATTTTGCCTGCATTTTATATATGTACAGTAAAACTTGCATTTGGTAGCCTTGTGTGCAGAAATTTATTCAGTGTATTAAGGGCAAGTAATCTGCAAGAGTGGTAGAAAAGAGTCTATTAAGAATAACACACAGTGATATATGGGCAGTTGGTGTTGAGAGGTGAGTAGGAAGAGAATACATAATTTCTGTTCTACTCTAAACTAAATCCCCCACCTTTTTTAACAAGGACCACCTCCTTCTCTTTCTCTCTCACAGCACAGCTGAAAGTACATGAAACTCCTTTAGTGTGTACAACACAGATTATCCTATTAAATAACAGACTCCCCAACAGCAACAGTTGCATTTTCCAATCATTTGATGAAGAATTATATCTTTAGTGGCTTTTAAAAATGTTAAATTGCTTAGCTTGGCAAAAGGAGTTGGAACCCTAAAATAATTAAATTTATAACTTTTCCATCCCTAATTACAAGGGTTAATCAAATTTTTACTTTGGTCCATATCAAAAAGTCAGCAGTTTCCATTGTCAGCTTTGATCAGCTCAGGACTGAATATTGGTTTTAATCACAGAAGTAAAAAGTGGTTTTTTCTACATGTCTGTTTATAGACATCACAAGACTTTTATGCAAATGTCAAACTTGATATACAAAGAAATGCAATGTACAGAAAATAAAAACTGAACTCTTGTGACAGCAAGTGCCACACCAGCAAGCTTCAGGCTGCCCTGAGATGATAGACCTCACTGCTTATCTTAACCACTGTCAGATTTGACTCTTTGCTGTACTCCCTTCACATCTAAACCATCAGTGAATCCTGCCATCTCTTAATTTTAAATACACTTCTTGTTACAACTGAATTCCTTAGCTCTCTTCTATGGACATTTTTTTGCCCCAGCCGAAGCAGCTTCATGTGTTCTGGTCACCTCCTTTTCTCACCCAGACTCTTCTCTTCAGTGCAACATCAGTGAAAATTCTTGTCTCCTCTCCTGAGCTGTAGTGATCCCCATGTCTGCACATTGCTGCCTCCTCACCTACACACTCAGCTGTTGCTTGCTTGTTAGGTTTTTCACAGCACAAAGTGAATGCTATCAAATAATGCCAGGGATAACCTGGCTGGGAGGGCAATTCTAGATGTTGGCGTTTGTCCTCAAAACATTTATGCTTCCAGCTTCTTTCCTCAGTTTGTGTTTCTGCTGCTTGTTTTGTCCCCCCAGTGCCTGTTGACATCATCCATATTCCTAGCATGCTGGGAGCTGAGCATTATTTGGGGCTTCTGAACATGAGTACAACAGAAAAGCCTTAACCCTTCAAAACGTACCAGCTTTTTCATGCCATTTTCCTTTTTTCTTCACTCTTTTCCTGCTTTTCCCCTTTGTACCCACTTTTATGTTCAAATCCTCCAGTACCCTCTTCAAGAATTTACCTCAGACTCCTCTTCCATGCTGCCTCAATGCCTGCGGCAATCACTGCTGCTCTGTTTGTGTGGCAAACAACTTCTGGTGATGGATTTGGAGCTCTCTGTAATTATTTATGAAAACTGTGAACTGCCCTCATTATTCAGATGCTTTCTGTATGATTTTATTTGGCTTACCACAGAAAGAGACTTTGAAAAGCAGGCAGGAACAGAAAGGGTCTTAAAGTGGCTGTGTTTGCCCATTTTCTCAGGGGGAATGATGCCATGGGCTTCAGCACAGCTAGCTAGGGACACCCAGAACACCCAGAAAAAAATTCTGATCTGTTTCGTTATTGCTATGCAGAAAAGAAAAAAGTGTAATGACATCATTAGCTGTCCTTGCTGTAGACAGCCTATGGACCAGTGCAGCTGGTATGAATCATGTTTCCAGGCTGAAAATGATGGCAGTAGCAGACAGGCAAATGACAGCACTTAATTTCATGTGTGATCGTAAGAGTATCAAGGTTTTCACATCAATGAAATTAAAGTTTTTCTAGGAAAAGTCTTAAGAAGGAGGGTTTATGAAAAGGTTACAATTTCTAACTGCAAGAACAGTACAGTTACATTATTTTTTCACATAGCCCAAGACTAGATGAGAGAGCATGATGTCACTTTCATCACTTTTCTGTTTCTTCATGATGGTTCCTATGGAGGAACACTTCATCCAAAACAGAGGAGTACCAAATTCTCACAGGAAAACTTGGAACTCTGCTGGAATATAGGTAGTATGAGTTTACTTTGTGGCATCATGAAAATGTGGAAAAAGTTAAAATGAAACTATTGTTAAATGGTCTCTTGGTCATAGTAAAGCAAAATTGAATGTGTTGTTCATGCAGATGGTGAGAAAGCCATTTTGAAAAATCATCTTGATCAAAATCCACCAGCACAGTGGGGTTCATCAGACCCTTCCAGAACAAGCAAAGATGCCATAGAAGACATCAACTCTCCAGAACAGTAAGTATACATCATTACCTTGCTGACATTATTTAAATTATTACATTTCGTCAAAGCCTGTATTTCCCTTCCATGCATTTTTTTATGGAAAGACCTTCACTGTAACCCCCTTTCAGCCAGCCCAGGCTACAGAGAAAGCCTGAAACATCAACAGCTAGGGAATGTGCATAGCACCTCCTGAAGCAGCTGTAGGCAGCAACGTTGTACTGTGCCTCCCTGCCTCCCTGTCACCAGCTCACCACCCCAAAGGAACTTAAAGGATATCAGAGGCTTTAGATCCTAAGGTGCCCCAAAGACAAATCAATGTGCTCCCTTTCTCTTGCTAGAAACATCCATAGCATGATGTCCAAAGTTTCTGTAGAGAATTGCAGGATTAGCTGTGCCCAAACTGTGTGGAGGAGAGAAGAGGATGTACGTATATGCACAAATGTCTTATGAGTCTTGTCAAAGGTCCAAGTCTTTCCACACACTAGCCAGAGGGGTTCATAGTGTACACAGACATTTTGTTCTTTTACATTCTTTAGCTAGATGAGAAATAAAAAATGTCCTGAGGGCTTTTCAACGTTGCCATAGCAGCTGGACCTGAGTTTTGGCACAGGAAAGCCCGCACTAAGTAGTTTCCCTTAGAAACAATGCTGCAGCTACAAGGAGAGGATGGCACAAAACACTGGCTAGATTTACAGAGGGGAAAGAGTCTTCTGGTGTCAGCTTTTCTCCCTAGGATCCTCTACAATAAACTCGTGTCCTACCCTCCACGAGCTGGGCAGGACCTGCCATGGGCAGGAGCTCCGGGAAGCGCCGTTCTCGTGTGTGCCCGGATCTGCCACTTCCCCACAGCAGCCTGGTTACACGGGCATCACTTCATCAGTGTCTGAGCTAATAGCTGTCAGACTCCTAGGCAATTTAAAAGCTTATTTAAAAACAGAATAAATTAAACAAATTACTAGAATGACTCACGTTACATCAGCAGCAGCAACCCTGATTGCAGATAGTAGCTCCTGTCTCGTACTACCTGGAGCAGGAAAACATGTGGATGTCTAAATCTGTCCTTGCACTCAGAGAAAAAACCCAACCCAAATCTGCAAAGAAGCTAATTCACACACACACATATGCACCAAAAAGAAATCCCTCAGTAGATGAAATATCTTGTAATTTCACAAAAGCAGGTCTCTTGCTGAGAGAGCTCTCATGACTTCATGGGGTCAGCAGAGTGCTTTAATGCATAGCTATTAAAGGCCTGGGTTTTTTTCAGCAGCATTTGTCAGAAATAATGTAGTGTGAATTCAGCCTCATCCACATGGCCCACTTACATTAAGGAAGATGCTAAGAAAAACACAGACACTCAGATAATCCAATTGTCTCGATACGGATTTAATACAGACAAAGAAAAAGAAAAATATTTGGTAGTGACAGAACTCCCTCTAGGCTAGTGATAACTGATGAGAAGACTGAGATTTCCTAAAGGTTCTGGAGAGTGGTTCAGTACAAATCTGAACAATCTCTGACATTTATGGAAAGCAATTAATAAAATCCTGCTAAATCTAAACAGTGTCATTCAACACTTGCACAGCTGTGACTGTGCCATGTCCAAGCGCCAACCTCTCCCCTGAGAAGGAGTTGGCACTTTGGGTACCAGAGCCACACTGCCCAGACACAATGAATCTGCCAGGGAGGAGAAGTATAGCTGTCTGCAAGACTTCCCTCTTTTTCACAAGAGATTGCCTCACTCCAAAATTTGTAGTCTTTAAGATATCCTTCTGCACCTCTGGGATTGTTTTTAAACTTGTCTGGCAGCACTTCTGTCATTTGACGGTTGCTAAATGTATAATTTTTGGGAAAAAAAAAAAGGAGTAAAAAGCAAGCTGTAGTTTCTGTCTTTCTTATATCACTTCATACATAGGACATCTGATAGGTAGTCACACAGTCTGAGAAACTTATTTCTTATTCAAGAGCACAAATCTCAAGGAGAATTAGTCTGAAAAAGATTTCCTCTTGGTCATAAACCTGTGAAAGGAGGATGTCAAGACAATCATTTTCCTGCAGAAGTTTTAGCTCTTTAATGGCTGTGGGGGGAAAAAACGTCATGCCAGCTTCCTGTGTTTGTCAGTACTCATGAGATTTGGCATCTTCTAGCATGAAAGCTCTTATAGAGTCCAGAAAGGAGCTAATTTGGGATATTTTTTTCCATTCTTTCTCACCATTAGTGCCACATTTCTTTCTCACCAATGGTGCCACTCATTGCAAGATCCCTTATTCTACAGTTGTGCACAAAGGCACAACAGTATACACACTCCTCAGGCAGTACTGCAGGAAGTTGTTTCACATTTTTTGATGGGGTGATGTTTGCACTGTCTCAATCCAAATGTAGAAAAATTTGGTTTTGTGCTTGGCTCAGATTTAGAACCCTGCACCTAGGCAAAATGCAGTCTGTATGACTAAAGCAGCCTTAGATCATGAATATAGACAAATCTCAGTTCCCTTGGCAGTTCCTGCTGGCAGGACCCAGTAGATTTTCCATACTGCCATGTAAAATTTTCCATACCCAGTCAGACCATCAGATAAGAGGAGCAAAAATGGGTGCTGACTGCTTTCTTTCCTGTTTACACTGTTTACACAGTATAAATTAACACCTCCTAAAGCAGGCAAAGTGGTGCCAGTGCACAGGCACAAGCCCTGCCCTTTGATTTCCCATTTTTTAGCATACTCCCCAGCACAGCTGTACCAGTTTGTACTCTCCCAGGTAGTGCTCAACAAGAATCCTGGGGGATGCTTAGCTGTGTGGATGGACACTGTACTGTGCCAGCTCATCTCAGGTCCAGAGAGCAGTCTGAACCAGTTTAAAATAGATATCATTCTTTCCCCAGTAGGATGAGTTGTCTCTCAGGAAAAGTCATCTGCTTTGATAAGTATTAAATTGTGCATATTTCCTGATGGGCAGTCCTGCTTATCTAAAGATCACATCAGTCAGCTTATCTGCATGATGGCCACATTCAATGGTTTATCTTCTGTGACCCTTAAAGACATCTGTCTGTGCACTTCATCCCTGCATGTTGTCCCTTCTCATCAGTGACCAACATCCAGCAGGTCATTACTTTTTGGCACCATTAGAATTTATTCCATTCTCATTTTAACAGCAACACTATGCAACAGTCTTCCAGATCTCTAAGTAGACGTGATGACAAATTTCTGTAGGACCCCACTAAAACTTGCCATCTTAATAGACTATTTCTATATGCAGGGTTTTTGTAACCTTCAAAGCATAACTTCAAAGCATAGCTGGAGCCAGTTATGTTAATTAAAGTAATAAAAAATTCTCGTTCAAAAAAGTTGGTTGTAACTGGATTATTGCATTGCAGCCATATGCCCCAGCACAAGCAGGCCTTTGTTGTTTGGTTTGTTCACTGAGAGCGGTTTATCTATGGTCTGTCTATCTATGATCTTACTCAAATGTGTCATTAAAATAAGGTGGGTTTAGAATGGTTAGTTCACTTGCTAGTAGAACATCTTGCTTTACTGCAGTGTTTTAGAGCTTCTCCAGCTTCCCTGAATTTGCTAAAAATCAACATTAATGTACTGCAGAATTAACTGAAATAATCCCTGAGTGCTTAGACACAGTTTACACACTCCCACAGAACTTCAGATGTTTGACTGCTGCAACAATTTGTTTCAGTCCCCCCACTTACCAATGGATCTTATTAGTGGTTTTCTATAGCAAAACCAAAATATATTTCAAATGCCTTGGCCACCCTTGTGGTATTGTGCATTCCCATGTGCATTGCATTGTGCTTCTGCATTGACACTGGAAGTCAAGGTTTTACCTGATTTTATGTTTCCCTAATAAATGGTGTTCTTGTACAGAGCTGAGGACAGTTGCCCTGACACAGAACCTGATGAGTGGGTGCTCTGTGTGTGGAATCATCTTTGCTTTCCATCCCCTTCAGTGGCTGCCTGTGATTCTAGACCCAGTATTTCCAACCATTACCTCTCCAAAATACTTGACCATAAATATGCTTTCACATACATAGCTGTATAGTGTGGACAACTTGAAACAAATTCCTAGAGTCATATAATGGTTTGGGCTGGAAGGGATCTTTAAGGGTCAGCCAGTCCAATCCCCCTGCAATGAGCAGAGACAACTTCATGTTGATCACGTTGTTCAAATCCTTGTCCAGTTTGGCCTTGAATGTCTCTGGGGATGGGGTGTCTGTCTGAGCCACCCGTGGCAGTTTCACCACCCTCATCATAAAAATTCATTACTTTTATGTAGTCTAAATCTACCCTCCTTTGTTTAAAACCTCACACAGCATCCTCTCACTCCATGCCCTTGTAAAAAGTCCCTCTCCAGCTTTCTTGTAAGCCCCCTTTAGGTACTCTAAGGCTGCTTTAAGACCTCCCTGGAGTTTTCTCTTCTCCAAGATGAAAAACACCAGCTCTCTCAGCCTATTTTCATGGAAGACATCCCCCAGCCTTCTGATTTTCATTGTGGCCTTCCTCTGGACTCACTCCAGCAGGTTCTCATTCTTCTTATGAGAAGAGCTGGCTGCAGTATTCCAGGTGGGGTCTCGTCAGAGAAAAGCAGAGGGACAGCATCACTTCCCTCATACTGCTGGCCACACTGATTTTGATACAGCCTAGGATATTATTAACTTTCTGTGCTGCAAGTGCACATTGCTGGGCCACGTCCAGCTTTTCATCCACCATCACCCCCAGTTTTCTCTTGACAGGGCTGCTCTCAATCCCTTCATTCCTGCAGCCTGTATTGATACCAAGGATTCCCCCCAAAGCATTGGCAAAGTGTGGCAGGAGTGGAAGAAGTGAAAATCACTGATATTAGGGGAAAAAAACCCCTAAAAACAGTGAGGCAAGGCACAAAATTTGCTTTCACTTCAGGCAAAAATATCAGGTTTGTTTGGATTTTGCTACTCGTTTTGTTTTGTTTCGTGTTTCGCTCTAGGGGTTTTGTCTACAATCTTGATTGTGTGCAAGTCTCCAGGCTATAGTTCTCTGCCCCAATTCCAGGAACCAAGTTTTCAAGTGAAAGTAAACTTTTAAGTAGAGTTAAAGCAAAATTTGCCACCCACTGCAGCCACTGTTGGCATAGCTAAATAAACATGCTTTGTCCATGGTATGGCTAACACTGAAATGGATGGAAAAAAATCCTATTCACTTGATTATGCAACTGGATTCTCTTGGAGTAGCTTCAAAAAGCCCTTTAATGAGAAGCCTATAACAGTTGAACAAAGTAAGCATTTCCACTGGTGGGAAAATAAGTGCAGGCAATTCTGCATTTGACCCCTCAACAAGAGACAGAATGACAATCCACAGCATCAGGCTCATAAGGATTCAGCACAGGGAAACATCAAGCCATGCCCCCTCTGCACTCCTTGGGAACAAGGCATGACTTCATTGATAGCACCAGGAAGAGCTGAGCACCCTAGCAAAACAACAATGAATGGATTTTGTTTAGTTCCAGGAATGCATTGCAAGCCCTAGAATGATCACTGAGGACTAACATTGTGTGAAACTTTAGAAAGGGGTTTGAGGGGGAGAAACAATGAGAAATAGTTTCCTGGGTAGGCAGACAACAGCTACTCCTACTGCACCTCTGTATAAACAAGCTGAAGTTTGTAGTGGTGAAACTAATGAGGAGAACACTACATTTCTTTCTGTTTGAATTTAAAAGCTATACTGCTTCATCCCCAAGCAGTGCAATTGCTGCCTTAGTATCTGTCTTTGCTACCTAGCACAAAGCAAAAAAGCAATTAAATGTCATTTGAATCAAAAAGGCTTTCCAAAGGTTAGCTTTTAAAGAAACACCTCTTATAAAGGCCTTTCTATACACTGACATTATATCAGATAACAGGCAAACATAAATTTAAAACTCTATTATATTGATACAATGCTTTCTATGGGCATTTTTGTCCTGAAATCCAAAAGTCAGCTGAGTCACCTTGACATCTCTCTTCTCTTTAGAAAGCGCCTCTGTGTTTCAAGGGGAAATGTCTCCAAATACAAAGCCATCCTGATGATAAAATGACTGAAAACATCTTTTACACTAGCAAACCTCAACAGGATTTTGATTTTGTGGAAGGTGCTAATATATCCACAGCACAAGAGTAGCAGAGCCCTTTTCTCTTGGCACCATCCTCTCCAAAGAAAGGGCTTAGATGCAATACCTGTGAGCATGACTTAGTATGAATTTAAAAAAAAATTACACCTGTTGTCATGATGTCAATCCACTTGGAAAAATAGATACAGAATGTTGGCTTCTGGAACACTGAATTTTAGTATGGGTGTTGGGCAGGACTGCTGTTAGAGGGCCAACTCCTCAGTCCCATGGCACTCAAAAGCATCTATCACCTCAAAAGCACAGACCCACACTTTAAAGGGGAGCTACTTAAAAGAGGAAAAAGCCATCAGTCCCAAATCCTTCCCACCATGAACCTGTGTTTGCTTTAGCTGGAGTTGCAGAAATGCCATCCTTAGTACTGACATCCTTGTGCTAAGTGGTGCGTGGCTTGAAACTCAGTCTGTGACCTCATGCATGTCTGGATTGGGGTTCTGCAGGCAGGAGATCTCATGTATGACTGTTGGATGGGACTCTGCAGGCAGCAGATCCCTTTGCAAGGGGTAGGGGATCACCAAGCCATACACCCTCTTTGCAAACTTAAGGTTTTCCCTTTTCTTGGTATCAGCAGTCTAACAATTAATCTGATTGTGACTGGGAATTTCAGAAGTGGGATGCTGAGAAAGCACACTTAGTTTCCTTTGTCATGTCCAACCTGTCAGAAAAATTCTCCAAGGGGAAAACAGCACCATGGTGGCACAGTTCAGCATCAGCCAGTGCGATGCTCGTGGCATTAACCCTGTCGGTGACAGCGGCAGGCACAGGGGACTCCCTGGCAGCAGCCTGGGGACACGCCAGCCACGTGATGTGCTCCCTCTGCCCCTTGGTAACACTCCTCTCCCTGTCTCCTGCAGCATACAGCGCCGGCTGTCCTTGCAGCTGCCCATCCTGCATCACGCCTACCTGCCGTCCATAGGAGGAGTGGATGCCAGCTGTGCCAGCCCGTGCGTCAGCCCCAGTGCCAGTCCTCGGCACAGACACGTGCCACCCTCCTTCCGAGTGATGGTTTCAGGGCTGTAGGAGGGCGAGATCAGTGCTTCCTGAACTGCTTTTAAGTACTCAAAGACTGGACTAAACATCCGACCTAGAACTCTGCTACAAACATGTAACATTGGCTCTTACCGCAGAGGAACTTCTGCTGAGGCCCTCATCACAGGAGAGCCCACATAACTCGTGTGAAAAAGCAAAGGAGGACACAAAGAGTTTGATCTGTAGCCTTATTCATGGAGTTTTTATTTCTTCACCTAGAAGTCACTGAAAAATGTTTCTTCCAAAATTTCTACTAGCAACAAGGATGCTGGGATATATGGATCTTGCAAAAAAGACACTAGGGAAAAATAAAAAAAATTTAAAAAAAAAACAAAAAAACCACTCAAATGTCACTGAGCTTCACGTGGCTGCTGAGAACATGCAATTCTATACTGTATCCATGTAAGGAAAATGTAGTGGTCGAGCTATACCATGTCGGAATAGATACACTCATTTTTACAGGAGTTGTGTTAAATCGCTGGAAACATTCTGCACTGGTTAGTCTTGCTTTTTTTCATTTCAGGGATGACGCTTAGAAGGAAAGAAGAATTGTGAGAAATGATTCCTCGGGTGTCATTGAGACTCTGCAGTGCTGTGAGCAGGGTCACCTTTACCTTGCAGCTGTATGTGTAACCCAAGCAGAGCCTGAAGCTCCAGCTCTGAGTTGCCACCAGCTGGAGAGCTGCTGATTGCAAGCAGAGCACTTCACCCTTCTCCAGGGCAATGATAGTGACTGCTGACCATCTGCAGCTTCATTTTTAGCAAAGTTTCTGCACTTATTTCAGGATAAACACCACCAACCATAACACACTAAACTGTCTGAAAAAGTCCTAGGGCTGATAACTCAGGAAACTGAGGAGAGATGGGTAGTAAAGTCTTAATGCCACAGGATGAATTGTTTTTCCTAGTTTGTTTGAATTGTGTCACACATAATTACAATAAAATTAATTGAGTGGACTTGGGGGGGGAGGGATTAGGGCACAGCACTTTGCTGCTGCAGGCAAAGCCTGCAGGGCACATAGATGTGAATATACACTATGTTTGCTTCGTACCTGCGTACGTGTGACAGTTGTAGTGGATAGGAGAGGACAAATCAAATCTACCAATAGAATATTTTACCTAACTCCTGAAAGGACTGTGAAAAAACAGTGGAGTTTATACTTTAGCTCCTTTCCCTGAACCAAAGTAATTAGGAGGAACGATAGTGGTGTACCGTCTGGACCAACTCTGGAGCCAAACCCTCAGGCACAGGTGAGACACACATACAGCTTATTTTTCCAAGGGACTGGAAATGTATCCTCCCACTGCCAGGGCTGTTTGCTAAAAGCAGGGGGGAAAATAACCCACATGAAGCACCCTCTGGGCTCTCAGTTTTCTTTAATCAACACTTGTGCCCCTCAGACCAAACCTTTGGAATGACATTCATACAAAGGTTTATAAATCAGCAATGACTGAAGCACAGCTGAAGGGGTTCCTTAGCTGAGGGATTTAACTGCAGCTTTGACAAGCTAGCATAAATCTCCATTAAAAATAAAACACACCTCATAGTGGCCAAAACCAACATGAATATGTATCTGAATCTTACAATCAGGAGCATCACAAAATATTTCACTTGGCACATACAGTAAGAGAGGTTGTGGAAATATCTGTAGCTTTTAGAACAAAAAAACATGTAAGTATAAACACAGATAAACTAGAACTCATTACTCTGTTTAAGCACTAAACACTGACGTCGTCACTCAATGTGTGTTGACAGTATTCTCTTGCTTTATTAATATCATCAGGGCCTGGTTTATTTTAAAAGGAATGTTAATTTTTAAAAAGAGAAAATTATGATATTGTATATAATGTATACACAAAGATCTCTGTAGAAATATTATTCCAACTTAGCAGGAAAACAAAAAATAATTCAGAAGTATCGGACCATTGGAGGTGAGTGTGTGTGTGTGTGTGTGTGTCTGTAACTTCGTGAATACTGACTGTGTGACGTTTATTAGGTTTAAACCATGCAGTACATTCTTTGTCTCAATGATACGGTAGTTTCTCCCATAACATTTTTTTTTTTACTTTACTGCAGATAACAAGACCAACCAAGTGAATATAGCTATTTAATGTTTCTGTTCTTTTATACTGCAGCAAAAATGTACTGTAAATTTATGAAGAGGCTGTGCCCCAATGGCATTTTCCAATGATGTTAGTGCACAAATGCTTTAAACTAGACTGGAACTGCCAGAATAAAATGTAAATGAAGAATTTCTTGTATAACCTTATACTGCATGAGATCAATTTTTAATAAATTGTTGCAAATCTGTTTTTATGAATAAAATATATAAAACATAGCTTTTTGGACTCAATGCCCTCTTCCCCCATTGCAAAATCATTTTTGATGAGAGAAAGTGTGTGTATATATATAAACATAGATGTATATAAAAGCCTCCTTGGAGAAAGAGGAATCCTATTACAACCCTACATTTCAATAAAAATGTAATATGTAATAAAAATACACATCCTAGTTGTAGAACAGTTTGCATTTGGACATAACAGGTAGATGAGCTCTGCCCTGAAATACAATTACTGCCGTACCCAAGAGTGAAGTCTAAGACCTTTTGCAAATGGGAAAATAATCAAAATGTGTACTGAACATTTCTATCCAAATCACACTTAGCCCACACACTGTTCTCTCTTCCCCACAGTGAATGTGAATTCAGAAGAAAAAGAAATATTTTACTATTTCACACAAGTTATTGAAGTTGAGCCAATGTTCCAGCTCAATAGTAAAATCTCTGCATCAACAAATAAGAAGTTTCTGAGAATAAACACCAATTTCTGTATGAAGGCAAACACTAAGCCTCTCCATCTAGTTTTGTGCATGTGGTGGGATTTGTGTCTTAAAGCAGGTTCTAATACATAGCAGAACAGGAGGAGGGTGGGAATATCGGGCAATGAGAAAGTGAGTGGAAAGCGAATTTTGAGTTGTTTGCTTTTCAACAGGGGAGCAGCCTCAAGCTAGCAGAAAATGTCATAAAGCCCAATGTGGGAATTAGATCCACCACAAATGGTTTTCCAGCAGATCTCTCATGCATCTCAGAAGTCCCCCTGAACATATGCAAAAAGAGAAAATACCAGTGAGGAGTTAACAGTGTGGATCGTGGCTCTCAGTGCAGAATACCAGATGGCAGGAGAAACTCAAACAGATACATCAAAGCTCATTCAAGAAAGGAAAAAAGTACAGAACAACTTCAATGTGAAACCTATATTCAACCAGAAATTGTGGGAGGATGTGAAGAACTTAAAATTGCTCATGAATAATAGGAAACCAGAACAAAGTGAAATATTACTTTAAAGGGTCATGAAAAAAAGAAGAGAGAGATGTCAGTAGAGCAACTTTACTTGAACCACTGAGTTTCCACAGCCACAAGAAATATGATTCCTATACAATCATAAAGTTGCCATTGAATTAATGGAAGGTTGCTAATCTTGAAACACTACTTTCAAATACATAAAATCAAGGAAGGTGAGGAAAGAGCATTTCCCCCTTTTTGGTTTGTTGGGTTGTTTTGGGGGTTTTTTGTCTTTTTTTTTTTTTTTTTAGATAATATCTTATTATACCTTTCCTTAAAGGTTGATAGTCAAATCTTTCCTGATCTTTTCAGAATTTGCTTGTTCATTACAAGTCTCAGCACAATGTGCCTGTTCTTCCCAAGACTGGATTACTGTTTCTGCTGATCTCCAATCAGGATTGCTGAGGTGCTGGAAGCCAGCCCAGTAAGGTTCGTCCCAGCATTTCCACAGCACCCTATGGATATTGGCAGGGCTTACTGTGTTCTCAAACCACAGTCCAAAGGATGGGCTGGTTTCCCTATTCAGCAAGCTGACTCTCTCTGTCACTGGTTTGTTTAATAGGGATTTTCTGCTCACTGTCTGAGAAGACTGACAGATTTATTACAGTGGATTAAGCATCATGATTTTTTATCAGAGTTCAGTTCTCAGTTATTGACTGCCTTTTCCATCTCTTGACAAGGTGAATAGTACTTACAGCCATTACTTTATTATGCCTGAATATTATTCATGAGTGCATTTTCAAGAGCACTCTGCCTCTTGAGTCCATCAGGACTCTGAGAGCACTACTGTGCTTGTCACTACTCACTCAACAACATTGCAGAGGATCAATAGAGGGTCTAGAGATGTATTGGAAGAGGTTGGAAAGGGAGAGCCCAAGCTGCTGGCAATGGCAACCCTGGGTAGCAGAACCACTACATCAGTATTGCCACAGACAACTTGCAGACATTTTGAGCCACAAACTTTGCAAACTGCAGCTGGTTTAAACTGCATCCCTTGATGATGAAGTAGGCATCTCCAAACACTGAGAAAATCCTTTACTTCCCCAAAGAAAGTGGCTTTTAGTTTCTTTTTTTGATGGATGCCCATCAAAGCTAAGCCTCATACAAGCCTTAAACAAATTCCTGACCTTTAGAGGATAAATTCAGTAGAGGTCAAATAGATCTGAAGACAGGATCTGTAGGTACTAGCAGCAAGCAGCCTGTGGGTTCACTCACTAACAGAAAGGAGCATAGCAAAAAGGAGTTCACAAGGCATTGAGCTTCAGAAGAAGGACAGATACCTTCATGAACTGGCAAATACAGGCTTTGACTAGAACTGATCCTGTGCCCACATCCCAGATCCAATGGGTGCAACAGAAGTAAAAAAGAGTGTTAATTATATTTACAACCCACAGCGGCAACCTCCTCAGGGACCACATCACCTACCTACCCACCTACCTACCACTGCCTCAGCAATGTAAGATGCCTGCTTGAGCAGAGGAGCTGCCACTGGTAGCAAATCATCCCACAGATGTGAAGTTGTCCACTCTGGGAAGTCAAATTGACTGGAAAATAGTGGGCAGGTGTGGAGCAGGGAGTGTGTGTGTGTTTGCATTTGTGTTTGTGTTTGTATGTGTGTGTGTATGTTGCAGAGAGCACAGGCAGGACACAGAGAAAGTATGAGCAGCTCAGCATTAATAGCCTACAAAACACCATGAGTGTCAAGGCAGAGACACCCATGCTACCTCCTGCTTTGAGAATCTGGGAAACATTTGAAAGCAAAAGCACACAAACACACAAGCCTTCCCTAGCTCAGAATTAATTCTCCTTGGTCCTGGCCCACTCTGCCACAAAATCCTGAGCCTTTCCAGCTGAACATTCCCTGTTTGAAAGCAAAATGGAGCATGATGCAGAAATTAAAAACTGGAAAAGAGCAGGCAAGAAAACATGCACATGACTTTGTCCTCATAAGGTGCTTTGCTGTACTGTTACCCAAGGGACTCCTACTCTGCCTTGTCTAAGGGTACTCCAGTAATCCCAAACACCAGGCATCCCTCCCAGCAGACAAAGGGATGGAGGCACCTCTTCTACAGGAGGGAGGAACCTCACATCCTCACCAAACCAGCTAGGTGACATAAAATTAAAACTAGTCCACATGATTAAACAAGCTGTCAACTGGTGATACAAACCAGCATGAGCTTCATAAGAGCAAAGTATTCTCCAGAGCACAAGCATACCTCTTTGGGAAGCTTTGTGTTCTTTTTATTTTGGACACATCATGTACAACACACCACAAGGACAACTCTTACTACTCCAGAGAGCAAAACTGTTCCTCCAGCCTGAGAAACACTTCACTTTTGCCCCTACTATAGCTGTGTCTGAAGCAGAGAGACAGAGACAAAACAGAAGAGGTGAAATTAATCTCTTGAGCAGTTCAGGAGATAAAGGCAATATCTCCTGAAAAGGTGCTAGGACCACCTGCCTGAGTGAGAGGGTCATCTGCAAATAGAGGTGCCTCTGAAAGACCTGCTGAGAAGAGCAAATTGCTGAGCATGGATCAGCTCCTCCTCCAGAAAGGTAAAAGGAAGAAATGTGCTAATTGTTCATCCTAAAGGCAGTCCCATTTCCAAATACCTTGACTCTCCTCATGATGACTGGTGGGTGAAGGACACTAATAACGAGGGGAGCAAGGACAGTAACTTCACTCTGGGGTTGCAGAGGGAGTGTGACAAGGGTAAGAATTCCATAAGCCCCACAATTCATCCTGACTCAACACTGGAAAGAAATCCTCTTCAGTTTGCCTTGGCTCATACTAATGTCACTGGGAGAAATCCATTTGAGAAATCCAAAAGAATTCATGAGAAAAAAGGGAAAAATATCAAAACAACCAACACACATGTACAAGAAGATGGCTTGGAGAGTCATAAAGATGAAAATGAACAAGGGATTCAGCTGCAACAACTTCTGAGGAAGATACATCAATGTCAGCATCAGATATGAGCACCCCTAGCAAAAGATAGTAGTCACTGTCACTGCCAGAAAGCTGGCTGTACAAATAAAGCTGTTAAAATTGTCAGAAACTAAGCCAACACCGTCACTAACTGCCTCAGTGTTGCTAGTAACTAAAATGGGAGCAGCTTTCCTCCAGATTTTGACCTCAGATTCTAGTAGGCTCAAAGTTTGAAATTCAGTTCAGTACCTCAATATCCTAGGCTGTTTCCAGGCTTTCATTATTACTGAAAGGCTGCAGGAGTGTGAAGCTTGCAAATTACTAACCCTTATGAAAATTTTACAGACACAGGTTCTTACGGACAAAGAAAGGGTTTTTTTAACCAAGCTGCCTTAGTCAGGTTGTGGGGAGAGAGAATATTTAATTTTTCTTCCTTTGTACACATAGTTTATTGTTTTTAGAGGCCTCACATAATTTTCCTTTGAGATTATAAACTCTCCAAACTGAAAGTACAACTGAACATCTGTTGTACTGCTGTGTGGTAAAGAATATTTCTCTAATAAGTGTCCCCATTCTTTGAGAACCTTTTATTCTTTTCTCTCCCAAGAGATTCTGTATTTTCTGCCTTGTTTTAATTTTAAAATCCAAGAATCTATTTACCTAGGAATTAACTGACATTTGAACTTAAATAAGCAATTTATGATGAGAGTGAAGCTCAGTAAAGTGGAATAAACACATGAGTTGTTCCAGCATAATCCATGCAAACAAATAAGAGAAGTACTTACTACAGCTCAAAACTTTCAGACATATCTTACTGAAACAAATGAAAATAATTTGAAAACAAAATCAAATAAACATATCCCAGATTTAATGGCCCTTTGAATTAGAGGACAGCTTTCAGTTATCTTGGAGCAACCAATTTGGGTTGCCACAACCTGGGATCCAAACCTGCCTGCTCCACCCACAAACGGGGCCCGTTTGCTTACTGCTCATTAAAGCCACCTTCATCTCTGCAAACGCTGCCATGTAACTTTTTGAGGGTGAAAGAATTAGCTTTGAAATTCAGCCTTGCACATAAGAATTCTTCACAGATCTTTTAATGCTTTCTGTTAACCTGCCCTTCCTTCCATCTCATTTTGCTCTATATGATACTGTCATTTTGTATAAAACTGCTCTTATTAGGGACAAGAAAAATTTTAATGAGAATGGAAAGACATATAAAGACATTCTTCTAATTGGTCTGTAGCAGAGCATTTCTGTAGTAGGAGTGACAAACTGATGAAACCAAAGGCAGCTGAAACTACCTGAAAGGAGTTTGTAGCAAGTGAGGGTCAGCCTCATTTCCCAAGCAACCAGTGACAGGAAAAGATGACAGAGCCTCAAGCTATGCTAAGGAAGGTTCAGGTTGGACATCAGGAGGAATTTCTTCATGGAAAGGGTTATTAAGCATTGGAACAGACTGCCCAGGGAGGTGCTCCAAATGAGACTGGATGTGGCACTTATTGCTGTGGTCTAGTTGACATGGTGGTGTTCGGTCAAAGGCTGGACTAAATAATCTCAGAGATCTTTTCCAACATAAATATTTCTGTGATTCTGTGATCTCCCCCCACTGAGCAGCAAGTTACCTGTCTTGCCATGGGACAGAAGCAGTTGATTCAGCTGCCCATCCATTCCTCTCAAAAGAAGTTTGCTTGAATTTTTATGCTAATCTGATCCTATAGCAGGAAGACTAACTACCCGTCTCTTCTTCCAGACTTTAATAATGTCTCCTGACTGATTCTTTTAAAAACTATTAAGAAGGTGAAAATTCTCCTTCATCCTCCTGGACCTGGTCAACTCTGCTCCAGCACCCTGTGCTCCTGCAGGCAGGCAGAGTGGCTGGGGCACTCAGCAGCCAGACAGACCCACTCCAAACCACATTTCTCCACAATGCAACATCCAGAAATGCTGCACAGTTTCACACTCCATCTTTATTTTCTCTTTTTTTTTTCCCTTTTTATCTACTTTACCAGATTTACTCCACTTGCCATCTCCATTGTTCTTTGTGCAGTTGTAACTCATGCTGGAACATGTGAGATGTTCAACTCTTTCTGAAAAGGCTGTCAGTCCTTACTTAAGAAATCATGACAAGCAAATGTTTCAGAAGACCCAAATGTGATAAAAATAATTTCAGGAATCAAAAAGTGACTATTTTAATACAGTCTCATTTCAAATAAGCTCTATTTTTTCCCAGTGTACGTCAGCAATCATCAACTATCATTGTCTTCTATGAAGACAAATGAAAAACGTGCACACCCAGCTCACAGGCATGCTTGCACTTCTTTTCATACCCCTTGTTTTTGCCTTTTCATTTTTTCATGTTGCTAATTTATTGTTTGTTTGTTTTCAAGCAAGACAGAAATAAAATTAACTTTTCCATATGGAGAACACCAGCCACAGAGCACTTGTGTCTGTGCAGTACAAATGCTCAAGAATAAACTGCTTCTCCTCATCCAGCATGCAGAGTGCATATCCCAGGCTGTGCGGGTAGAAGCTTAGAGCTTCAGTCAGATGAAAGATAATAAAATGAGCTTGGGCCTCATTAACTTACCCTGTTGATGTGAATATTAACATAAATTAAAATCCAAGCTCCAAAAAGAAAACGCAGTCCCAGCTCTCATCACAGGCAAACTGCAAGCAGTAATAACTTCCTTGAATTAATTTACTTCATCATACTCTAAAGCTACAGTAAGACACTCAACATAAAGGCCTTCTTCACATGGTTTTGGAAGTTTTGTAACCAAGTGCAATTTCAAGAATTAAATCTCTGGTTATGCACTTTGTTTATGGCTTTGATTAATACCCTGCTGCTTTGGCTTCATATAGAGAAAGAGTCTAGGAAGGCAATTTCTTTCTTTCAGGACCTAGTTCAGCTCAATATGCAAAAAAACATTTATGAACATATCAGAATCTAGACAACCTTGCTCAAATTAATTTAATGAGGTGTATTGAAAATTATGAAAAGATGTTTCTCATTAATTTCTCTCTCTTCTGGAATAATGCTTTCCTTTTACTGATGTTCAGTTCTTTTACTCTGTTCTAAATAGATATTATATTACCTTCATTATGGTTACATTATTAGTACTACACTAGTTATGCAAATAAGGACTCTTCATCTTATTTCTCCCCTCTGCTATTCCTACAGGGGATCTGTGTTTAAAGTGTAGTCTTTGTACTTAAGAAAAACTAAGGTGGAGGGAAGAAAGGAACTGCTGGATTTTTTACTTATACCATGAACTTCATGTTTATCATGGAAGTTAGGGCATGTCTTTAACAACTTAACAAAGGGAAAAACATTTATGGAGACCATTCATTCCTCCTAACGTTCAGTCCAGTGAACTGGACTGTCCCTTAGAAAGCATCACCCTCTTCCTGGTGTAAGAAGTTCAATGCTTTAAGTGGTCATCAGTAATCCTCACCCAAAATCTTTAGGCCATTTTTTAGCTTTGTTAATCCCAGTCACCAGCTGAATATTTAGAAAGTGTTTTCCCCAGAATCCACTTCCTCATCTGACTCCCATCATGAGATTTGTCTGCCACACCACAGGACACTGCTCTGTTCTTTCCTGACATAGCTGACATGGAAAGACACTGAAGTTGAGTTTACCCTCAGATTCCCCATGCTGAATGGCCAAGGGGATTTTATTCATCATGGAACTTATCCCACTCTTTAGGATACAATTGCCTATTTCTCCATCTACATTCAGGGTTGTAAGCTGTCCCTTGTGAATTGTGGTAGTCTTAAGATAGACATCTGTTCCCGCCTCTGTGGCAGAGACATTTCCTACCAGTAGCTTGTAAGATACATCCTTACATCCCTGTAAGATAACATTAACCCTGCAGAAGGGTAGAGCAGCAGATCACATGATTTTCCAGCATGTGTTTATTTAATTGGGAAAGATTGATTTGGATATTTTTGGTACATCAAGCTACACACTGCTTTATGCACTGTAGCTTTCCTTATATTTAATACCCAGATCACTGGCTTAGCATACAATGGATGCCTCTGCTGATGTCAGTCCTCTGTCAGACCTTCTTTCTGACACTGTTCCCGATGCAGTTGCTGTGGGCAGAGCTGCATCTCCCCAAAGGCAAACTTTCTGCATAAAAAGCATCCCACAGTCTGCTAGATTGCTTTTGCACCTGACAGGCAGTCATTTGGCTACCCATAAATTACATTATTCCTTCTTGCTCTACGTAGCATCCTCCTCATGTTTTTTCAGTGCTCTTGATGAGGGCTTCTGCTTTCAAATGCTAAAAGTCTCTTCTACTTTTTTCTAATTACTCAATTTCATGTTTTTGTTTTCTTTGGTGGCCAAACATGCCACTCACAACTGCCAAGTGCATCAGGCCACCTAATAGGTCACTAAATTGCTGACTGAGCTCTTCTTTTGCAGCTGAAGTGGCAAGAATGAAAACCAAGAACAAAACTTCTTCAAAGAAGATGTAATCCAGTAGATCAGTGATGTTATTGCTATATGGGTCATGTTATCTGCATTTTCTGAGTGATGACTCTTCTAGCAAGACTTACTGGGTTGAATTTTGGCACCTCTGATCTTGGTTCAGTTATGGCTGCAGAATCACAAAACACTTGGTATCATCTGCTTAACTTGTTCTTTAGCCTGAAGCTGACAGGTTTCAGTGTATATGGTAAAGGACTAAGAAAAGACAGTGATTGTAGTGTAACTACTGTTGTTGGCTTGCCAACAAGAAAGACTGGCCAAACAGACTAGCAGGGTACAAAGATAACCTCTCCAAGCCAAGAGAGAGCTGGAGGAAGGGAGTCCACTCCCACTTCTGAACTCTTCCTGGTGAAGAATTTCAGAGACCAACATCTCACCTCAAACACTTTCTTCTAAAGGAAATCTGGTGCTCTTGACCTTCAGGGCTCAGAAGGGCACAGGAAAAGTGTATACCAAACCCACATAAGTATGATAATACAAAAAAAGGAAAAGTGCAATTTTTTCATCTGAAGTCATTCAATCATTTGGAATACAATGTGTCTGATGGTCTTCTCCCATCTCCCAGAATTAGCACAAGAGAGAGCACAGAATTCACCAGTTCATGTGAGATGCAAGGTATTTTCTGTGTAAAGTCTTTATCCTGAGAGTTACATAAACTAAATGATTCAATGCTCCCTGAAATTGCCATGGAAAAGGCTGACAATGAGAAGTGCTTTCCCATTCCTGCCTCAGCACTCACCATTATTTTCCACCATTATATTTATGCCACTTCCCCTTAGGTTTACTCAGTTTACTAAGTTCATCTTGTCTATAAGGGAGAACAGGCTGTTGCCTTATTCTGATCATTTTTAATCATTTTTAATTCTAGACATGAGCAAGAATCTGGAAATCAAATGTATTTTTAAAAAAATTAAAAAGAGAACTAGGAATACCTGAAGAAGGAAGAATGGTTTTCCCACTCTTTCTCCTTGAGAGAAAATATTTTTACAGGTGGTTTTCAGATCAACCTGAGCAATGTCTCAAATAATGTAGAAACAAGCAAACAAAAATAAGAAAACAAACCAAAACCAAACACAAACAAAACACCCCACACACACATGCATTACAAAATTTAAAAAAAAAAGTGACAGGAGTTTTCTACCACTTGCCTACTCCTCCTCCCCCAGTGGTTATGTTGGTCAAACCTGTCACTGGGCAAAACACATAACTAGCAGAGGGAGAAGACAATTCAATATTGAATCATGGTTATTTCATATGGTTTCCCAGATGGAAAACCATAAATCAGGGTGAGGGTTTACTGCAAAACAAAACAGTCTGGAGAAGGGAGAAAACATATGCATGGATGCATATATTAAAAGCAATTTGAAAAAGCCAATTAGACATTTAGAAAATGACAGGCAATGAAGAATAAGTTTCCACATTTTTCCCAGTCAAAACTTTGCATTTGAAACTGCTCTCTGGATGTATTGACAATTTGAGTAGATGTAAGTACATTGATCTTACAGTGCAGAATTAAACCTCCCTGTTGCCAAATTTGGAACATTGAAGTCCTGTGTGCAAAATTAATATGGAATCATAGGCTCACTAAGGTTGAGAAGACTTCCAAGATCATTGAGTCCAATCTTTGAGTGGCCACCACCATTTCAACTAAACCATGTCACTAAGTGCCATGTCCAGGTGTCTCTTGAACATCTCCAGGGATGGTGACTCCACCACCTCCCTAGGACAGTTTTTCCAATGTTTAACAACCCTTTCTGTGAAGAAATTCTTCCTGATGTCCACCCTGAATCTCCCCTGGCACAAGTTGAGGCCATTTCCTCTTGTCCTGTCACTAGTCCCTTGGGAGAAGAGATCAGCCCCCACCTTGCTACAGCCTCTTTTCAGGGAGTTGTAGAGAGTGATAAGGTCTCCCCAGAGCCTCTTTCTCTCCATATACATACATAACCCCAGCTCCCTCAGCCACTCCATATACGACTTTAATCTCCAGACCCTTTACTCTGTTACCCTTCTCTGGACCCACTCCAGCACCTAATTTGTCCTTCTTGTAGTGAAGGCCCCAGGACATGGGATTTGAGGGGTGGCCTCACAACTGCTGAGTACAGGGGGACAATCACTGCCCCAGAACTGGACACGGGATTTGAGGTGTGGCCTCACAACTGCTGAGTACAGGGGGACAATCACTGCCCTGCTCCTGCTGGCCACACTATTTCTGACACAGGCCAGGAGGCCATTGGCCTTCTTGGCCACCTGGGCCCACACTGGCTCATGTTCAGCCACTGTCACTCAGCATTCCCAGGTCCTTTTCCACCAGCAGCTTTCCAGCCACTCTGCCCCCAGCCTGCAGCGCTGCCTGGGGTTGTTGTGACCCAAGGGCAGGACCTGGCACTTCACCTTGTTGAACCTCATGTTGTTGGCCTTGGCCCATTGATCCAGACTGTCCAGATCCCTCTGTAGATCTCTCCTGCCCTCCAGCAGATCAGCACTGGGTGTTATTTACACTCACTGGCTTGATCTCCTCATCCATATGAGGAGATCAGACAGGATATTAGACAGGATTTGCCCAAATACTGAGTCTTGGTGAACCCCATCGGTGATCAGCCTCCAAATGGTTGTGGCATCGTTCACCATGACACCCTGGCCTGGCCATGCAGGCAGTTTTTCACCCAGTAAAGAGTGCACTAATCCCAGCCATGGATTTCCAGCTTTCAGAGAAAAATGCTGTGGGAAACAGTAACCAAGGCTTTACTGAGGTCTAAGTATACACATCCACAGCCTTTCCCTCATCTACTACAGGGGTCATGTGCTCATATAAGCAGATCAGGTTGGTCAAGCAGGAACTGCCTTTCCTAAACCTGTGCTGGCTGGGCCTGATCCCCTGGCTGTCTTGTACATGTGATTGCACTCAAGATGGCCTTCTCCACAACCTTCCCCAGGCCTGTACTTCTCTGGATCCTGCTTCTGACACTTCCTGCAGGTGGGTGTCACATTTGCTAATCTCCGGTTGTCTGGGATCTCCCTGGTGAACCAGGACTGATGATTGATGCAGTGTGGCAGTTCTGCCAGCTCCCTCAGACACTCCGATGAATGTCACCTAGTCCCATTGACTTATGAGTGTCAAAGTGGCTCTGCAGGCCACCAACTACTTCCCCATGAATTGCAGGTCATCTATTTTGCTCCCTATCTCTGTCTAGAAGTTCAGGGGGCTGGCTCCCCTGAGGATAACCAGTCTTTCTGTTAAAGACCGAGACAAAGAAGGCATTAGATACCTCAGCCTTTTCCTCATCCTTGGTGACAATGTTCCTCCCTGCATCCAATAAATGATGGAGATTTTCCTTGGCTCTTTATTTATTGTTAACATATTTATTTTAAAAAAATATTATCTTCCATAGCAGTGTCCAGATTGAGTTCTTGCTAAGCTTTCACCTGGTTTTCTCTGTACATATTCTAACGACACCCTTGTATTCTTCCTGAGTTGCCTGCCCCTTCTCCCAAAGGTCATAAATACTGTTTTTTCCCTGAGTTGCAGCAAAAGCTCCCTGTTCAACCAGGCTGATCTTCTTCCTTGCTGGCTCATCTTTTGGCACAAAGGGACAGCCTGCTCCTGCACCTTTAAGATTTCCTTCCAAAAGTAGCTCCAGCCTTCCTAGATCCCTTTGTTATTAAGGACTTCTTCCCAAGGGACTCTCTAAACCAGTGTCCTGAACAGTCCAAAATGTGCTCTCAGGAAGTTCAGGGTAGAGGTTTTGTTGATGGCCATTCCTTACTTAACCTAGAATTGAAAACTCTCTCATTTCATGGTTGTTGTGCCCAACACAACCTCTGGCCACCACATCTCTCACCAGCCCTTCTCTGCTTGTAAGCAGCAGGTGTAGCAGGACCTCATCCCTGTAGGCTCACTTACCAGCTGCAACAGGAATTTATCTTCCATAAAATCCAGGAACCTCCTAGACTGCCTCCTCTTCTCTGTGTTCAGTTTCCATCAGAAGATCAGCAAGTTAAACTCCACCATCACCCATGTTCTTGAGCTGATAAGACATTTTGCATAAATATTGTTTAGGTTTATCATGTAAGAATATTTTGACAGGATGTTCTGGGCTCATGTATTTTTTATAAACTGCTGCTCTTTTGCTAAAGCAGAAATGTGGGGTGAACAACAGCAGCAATTAGTTACAATTTCCCATCTTGCATAGCAAGGATACACAGCATACCAGGATTTATATCTAACTTCACCAATAGCTTTCATAGTCCTAACTTTTTACATTTTCCTTACTATGTTATTGTTGAGGGGTTTTTAATCATTAACTTCAAATTGACATCCTTGGGCCAACTGAGTTTTAATTTAGGAGTATGAAACAAAAATAGCTTTATGAGACAAGAATTAAACAAATGAGAAATGAGCATATGGCAAAAACCAAGCCCTTTTAGCAGCTCTTTGAATGTAATATGATTTATAACAGTGAGGTTATGTGGTAGAGTTTAGAGTGCAAAGCTTACTAAATAATGAATACAGTGCTTCCATGTAATTTTGTTGGCAATGGCCCTGAGCAATTTTAATTAGCTTCACCTCCCATTAACAGCAAGGACAGCTGTGGATGTGCAGCCTTCCTACAAGAGTTCTGCAAGTTGACTTATCTAGATTCAATTTTTTTGCTATCAAAACACCAGCACAAAGGAGCACTGAGGAGTGATGACAAGCAGCCAAACCCCAATATCCTAATCAGAGCAGAGCGCCCCAACCTGACTATTCCCAGGCTCAGTCCTGGTACAAAACCCATCATCAAGATGAATTTTGGTGGGAGAGCCCTTCTGGATAGCCTTACAGACTGAGGGAGTGTTACTGCCTCAAGGGATGTGGAATTCTTCGAGGCATGCCAGTGAGGAGCATGTGGGAGTTTTACAAGACTAACTACAGGTTTTAAGGGAGGAACAGTGAGGGATCAAGGAGGTTTCAGGGAAATAAGTACAGGAAACCCCCCAAGATATAGGATAAAAGCAGTTGGTTGTATGCAAACAAGTCATTTTTTAGCACATTCATCTGGCCATGCCCTGTGCCTGACTGCAATAGCCTGTCCTGTATTTTCACTAAACTCCATTTCTATTTTCCTGGGTGAGGACCTCGCTGTGTTGTGTCCATGGAGGCCCAAGTACCACAGATCAGGGTAAGAGACCATGAAGAACAGAACCCCTTTGTGTGGCATGGCAGCAACTGGAGAAAATAGCACACCTGCAGACATGCATGGGTGTGTAGAGTTCTGTGTAATCACTGGCAAACATGAGTGAGACTGGCCAGTGAGCAGAGTGAGAGTTCTGGCAGACAGGTCTTACAGCAGCCAGAAGGGCTGTCCAGATGGGCTGGACAGTGGAGAGACCAGGAGGTCTGAGGGTTGGCTGCTGGAGGCATCAGGAACCCAAAACCGGCTCTTGGAGAGATTGTGGCAAATGGAGGTCAGCTCAGACACCTTTGCATGCTGTGTGCCAAAGGCACTGGAGAGCAGAGGATCCCAGGACAATTTGCTGGGTAGTCTGTGGCTCTAAGGCCAGTGGCTGGAGAGATCCCTAGTGTGCCTCTGTGTGTCTGAGCACCAGCACTGGATAGTCACAGATGCCATCTGATCCAAACCTTGGGGTGATCTTGGCTTGTCTTGTGATAATGTGTACATGCAGTTGCTTCTTTATACACTTTGCCAGCAGTGAGAATTTTTGTCTGGATGCATTACCCAGGATGTTTAGCCAGACAAACCAGACCTCATCTTTGCCAGGCCTGGAGTTAGTGCCATCCTGTTGTTCCCTTCTGTGCTTATGTCATGGCAAAGTCCTTCCATGACCTTAAAAGTGCTTGAGACAGGGAACTGTGCTCTCTAAGTCCTTACAATTCCCTGTGTGCCTGCAGGGCATCCCTGCCCAGCCTGGCTGCTGGGGACAAGGGGCTGCAAAAGCAGTCTCACCTCCATCTGGCTACCAGATTTGGCAGCTCCTGACAATTTCTTCCCAAGGTGGCAGCTGAAGGGTGCAAACAGCCGCCCACATCATTTCCTCAAGGAAAGGTGAACAACACATCTTGCTACAAACTCAAGGTCAGACAGCAGCTGTCCTCTGACACTGACACTTACCTGTGCTGGTGGAATCAGTGATCTTTATGTCTCTTGCTATTATCTGAAGCCTGATGTTCACCTACAACACTAACCTCAGCTGCAGTTCCAAAAAGGCATGGCTTAAGGAATGAGTTTGGAGCTCTTTGTCCTTAAACATTTAGCTGCTGCCACATGAAGAAATTGCATCATTTCTGTTCATCTGCCCATTTACCCCCTCTGTCCGACTAGCCAGCTTCCAGCTTGATAACTGCTCCCTTCAGTATAGAAGCCTTCTGGCAAATCACTACAATGAGCCCAAGAAATGGCTGTAAGAGGCAGAGAACAGCATGTCCCAGGAGCCCCTCACCTCTTTGCTGCCTCTGCCTGCACCCTGGTGGCTGCAGAGCAGACCTCTGGTCACTTGTGAGGCACATCCCTATCTAATTCCTAACATCAGGGAAATTTGGAGAGACAGCTGAAAGCAGAAGAAACTTGCCTCAGGACCAGAGATCTTCTGATTAGATGATGACTATGGCTGGGTGTGCCCAAAGAATTTTAACCCTGCCCTTCCTCAAAGCTCAAGCCCTTTCCAGCCTCAACAGCAGATACAAAGAATATAACCCAGCAAACAAACACAGCCCAAAATTCAAGATTGACAATTTGTTCCTTGCCTGGCCCAATTTTTATTTATTTTAAAGAGGAAAAAATTAATAAGGGTATTTCTGTTATTTTTTAAATAAAATCTATTATGATGTCTGTATTATTACAAGAGGTATGTTACAAGGACCATAAATCTGACCTCACAGTTCCCATCACCTTCTATTATCTGGTAGCAATTCTCAGGGGCAAGTGGGGGCAGGTGCTTTGTCACTAAGGGAATAAAAAAATTGAACCTATTCTGTTTCAATATACCAATTTGCTACAAATTGTTGGTATTCTTGGACAGCAGATGCTTGGAGCCTTGCCAAATGGGAGAAGAAAATCAAAATAGGTTTTTTATTGTTATTACAAAGAGTACTGTATATTTTTAGGTCTATAACATATTCTCACCTCTTTAACAGTCTGTCAGACAGCTGGAAGTTTTCTAAATTACACAAAAATACCAGTTTTAGGTTCTGTCACTACAGAAACTTAGAGCAGCCAAATCCAGAGAACAGAGCAGAAGTCTACACCAAAAGGATAAGCCAGATGGGAGGGCTCTACATGATGGCAGACTCCACAAAACAGTCTGACTGCTCAGAGAAAGCTGAATGAATTACTGAAAGTTTTTCCTTAGACACGCATTCATGTTTGATGTGGAATGTGTGAGCCCAGATGTTTTCTCGTGTTGTATTTTAAAAGAACTCTAGCCACAAGGGATAAAGCAGTAGCTGGTGAAGGGTCCAATGGCTCTAGCTACTTTGCTGAGGAAGAGAAACAGCCAGTGAAACTTATCAAGGAGAAGGAGCAAGTGGGAAAGGGACTTGGAGATAAATTATTGTCTTGTACACCTTGTTTTCCAAAACACTTTCCCCCCAGCCTGACCCACCACCAAATCAAGAAGTGTTAGCTAGCAGGAGATGCTCAGGTGATGTCTGTACAGCCAGCACTTCCTTCCCATAATTACAATGCGGATGGAGCTCCATGCACAAGCCTGCTTTGGCAGCAGTGGAGATCCTCAGAGCAAGAGGCAGTTTTACAGGACAGGTAGTCAGACCTTACAGCTATTCATTTATTTGATTGTGTCTCCACTGTTATTTCATTGGTGACTGTAAAGCAGATTGCTTGAGCCTTTAGAGACATAACTTTGTGGAGGAAGCAGGCTAACTTTTGCAATATCACAGGGGTTGTTATAATTGTGGTGCTTTTCATACCTGAGGTAATAAGTAGACTATTCCCCAGAAGACAGAATTAGCAACAAGGACAGAGCACACACCTGGAGCAAGTTAATTACTCAGTACAGGACAAAAACTAATAGCTGTGAAAAAAGCAGCTGGGGGGCTGACCAAAGTGTATTTAAGGGACTTCACTTTTAAAAACCACTTGGCCTTCAAAGTAGTCTGTAATCAGATATGCAAAACAGAGCTAAAAAAAAAAAAATCACACGGTTTCTGAAATCTTAAGGCAGGAGGTCTTCCTCTCAAGAAAGGGAGGATGTGCTGTCTCCAGACAGATTTCTAATTTAGGAAAATAAGTTCTCTCTATACAAAGATGTTGGCAAGCCTATTTAGCTCTTATCAACTTTGTTTAGGCTTCCTAGCAAGTCACCACATGATGTCTTTACAGAGTTAAAGAAAGCTTCTAGCTAAATGGCTTACTGGCAAAGATGTCTACTTTTAAACTACGCCTATACCTATAAAATAAGTATTCAAAAATTCATCCAAACATCTGGGCTCAGAGGTAAAATATCTAAGAAGAAGAAAACAACCACATGTATCCTAATGTCAACCATTATCAACCATTCATGAACCCTGTAAGTCTCACCCATCAGCCACTCCACTCTTTACACCCAGGAAATTTTGCACCAAAACCTTCAGGTGCACAAGTACAGCTCCTGGAGGACGAGCACAAAAGCTGTTTCCAAGGTCAAGGTCTCTTCTGTTGAAAATACCGTGTGTCTCAGCTTTCTTCAGCTGAGCTGCGAGATGTCAGCTTTAACGCTACAGGCAATTGTAGCTGTCATCAAATAACTCAAGAGAAAGTTGGCCTTTAAGATATTTGGGGACTTTAACCATTTTCTGAGGTATTCAATTTGTAATAACAGGAAGCGAACTCAAGATCAATACGTAGCATAGAACATGGTTTAATCATAATTTTACTGACAGGCTCATTCACACAAGAATAACAAGTGCATTTGGAGAAACAAGGTAAGCTGTGGCCTTTAGAAAGACTAAAGCTCTTCTATTGGGTACTTATTAGCAGAAATAGGGCTGGTCCTATTCCAAGAGGTTCTCATGAAAATCTTACATTTAGAAATTTGGAAGTTAAAATGTATCTTCTGGGGGCTGAAGAAAGGCTGTCTGCAAGAAGTGGCATTATATAAATGAGTTTTAAGCTATCAGAAAGATAGCTAGGTTTGATCACCCTAGAACGTAAAGGTCCTTTCAATATATAAATGGCATTTTCCCTATTTCAGTTCATGCCCATTGCCTCTCATCCTTCCACTAGAAAGCAGTATCCTACCTCCAGAGACCACATCAAGCCAAGGCCTCTGCTGTGCCAAGGGTATTTGTTTCAGTCACTGCAAGGGACCATGTCCCAAGTGACACCTGCCCATGGCCCCCAAGCAGCCTCTCTTGGCTGCCTCCATCAGTGCCTCTCCTGTCACACCCTGCATTTTCACCTTCTAATCAGAAAGAAAAAAAACACTATAGAGCTGCCTCCCCACATCTGTTTTCCTTTACCCGGTCTCCTTCCTTCTCCTCCTGTTGCCTGGATTATTCCCACTTTCCTCCCACACCCACCACTTGCACCTCTGCACTGTCTCTTCTGCTTTACCAGCTGCACCCTCACATCTGCCCCACAGTCTCTTACAAGGCAAGGCAACCGGAGGTGGAGGTGTTCACGGCAACCTCACTCTCAGGAAACCCAAATCTTTAAGAAATTCAGGATTGTACCAAGCAGTCCAGCCTAACCCACCACTCTGATACATTCATGAGATAGGATCAGGAACTAAATCACACCACTATTTCTGTTTCTCATTTTTACTCCCTGTCACTTATTATCTTACTTTTATATTTCCTATTAGGTTTCCCAGCCCAAGTGTCAAATTCAGCAGCCTACATTTTCCTATGTCTCCACTGGAAACCTTTCTAAAAACTGGTGTTGTGGTTTTAACAACCTTATAACATCAAACTGGTTTTAGACAAGAGTTTGCAAGGCTACTGTAAGGCTCTTGCATCCTTACATTCTCCTTTGGAAGACTTGGGTGAATGTCTCCCAGTCTTGGTGATATGGTAATATTCATTTTGTCTATTCCTTCCATAATCTTTTTTGCAGTCACTTAGGACTGGGTAATTCAATGTGTAACTTCTTTATGAAGTGCTAATCAAAGATAAGCACTGCAGTCAGGATACGTTCCCCTGAAACATCCACCCTTTTTGAGATGGTGGGAAAGAAGTGCAAACACTTTGCTCTCTCACACACCCACTCCCTGCCTACAGGAAATGTATTTTTTAATGCCCACACTCACAAGAAAGAAGTAGGAGTGCTGCAATTTTAGTATACTCATTTGGTTGAGAATTTATACAACCTGCTTGCTTTCTGCTTCCCCAGCCCAAAGGCTCAGAGAGCCAAGCAAGATGCTTTCAGCTGCTCCTGGCAGATGCCTCCAGTGGCCAAGGCATTCAGGCATCCCTCCTGCATTCCCCTGGCACTGCAGAGCCTGGACCAGCCCTGATGTGGGCTGGTGCTACAGTGCAGCCAAGTCCTCTTGTACCAAGGAGTAAACCTCAGCTGTTACATAAAACACACGGATTCCCTCTCCTGCGCTGGAGAGGTATTTGTGTAGCTCCAATCCCTGCCCTGGAGGATGGCACAGATGAGATGTAAATCCATTCTTGTTCCAGCACAGAAGAGGTGGATCCTGCCAGCTCCCTGTTTCCCAGGCCCAGCTCTCACATACATTTACACACTTGCACTCGGGCTGGGCGGGGGCGGGTGTCTGCCTCCCGCACGTCGGTGCCGTTTACATCTCTCTCCTTCCTCAGAGGGCTCTTACAGATCTGAAAAGACCCAACTCCACTCCACTGGCTTTGACAGGAAAAAAAGCCTCCCTTTCTAAGCCTCATCTTATAGGAATGTCAATGCAGATTTTTAAAACCTATATATAATGCTTGTAATATAATACAGTATAATCCCACTGTCTTTAATTGAGGAGGACTGATGTGGATTTCCATTGTTTCATTATGTAAAAAAATAGATAATAAAATATTCTGCCAACCACACTGGCTGTGAAAATTAAATGTTACAAGTGACCCAAATAAAATTTAACCACTATGTTTCTCATTCTCTCCCAGTGAAGCCATCGCCAGCTCTGATCCCTGACAACAGATTATGGAGTAAAATTTCCCATGTACTTCAGTTCTTTCTATATTTTAAATAAAAAAAACCAAAGCAATTAATTTGATATAGAGTGATTCAGATATAGTATTCTAATCTGCATTTCTATAATCTTTGAGGAAAATGCTTGTTACTGCCTAAATGGTCATAGGTTTGCCACCTGGATGACAATCCTGATGCAATTTCACACTGATTACCAAGACTTTTACTGTGGCATAGCAGATCAGACAAGCCTCACAGGAGATTCTATAGCAGTCTGGGTGATCTGTAAAACCATCTTACTTCCTTATTTCTTCATGTTTCTAAAATTGCTACATATAACACAGCAAAACAGAATAAAGAAGTAAGAATACTAAAAATTGTTTTAAGCAGTGTAAGCAGAAAGCTAGTGAAGGTGGTGATGAGACCTGAGAGGAACCTGCTGATGGATTTTGTTGTCAGAGAGCAAGACAATTTCATTGCCAGGAAGCACTTAGGAGGAGAGGGGAATTGCTAACAGCAGACAGCTCTACATGGCATCCACACTTCTTCTTAACTGTGTGCTTGGGCAGCAGTACAGGCAGTGGAGCACAGAGACTTTATCTAAGAGCAGCTGATGGTTAAATTTAGTACATCCACAAAAACCATGGGGGACCACTCTCAGGTAAAGGATTTAAATCACATAGAAAAAAATTTCATCAGAAATCCCTTACTTTTCAAAGTAAGGGCTGTGGTTACTGTTCCTAGACCTGACTCCTCACACACTGCTTCTGCTGTTGACAGGGAGCCTGTGCTTGGCTTTGTGCCAGCCTGCTGTGGTCAGATTTAGGTGCTGTAAACCCTCGCTTTGAGCTGATTCCTGTCAGCTCTGAGCCCACCACAAGTGGAGAGTTCAAGAGAAGATCACAGCCAGTTCCCCACCAGGCATTAACCTCTGCCTCCCCCAGACCTTCCCCCTTGCTCAGAGCACCAGTGCACAGCCGCTCCTGTTGCTTCTCTCTCTGTCCCAGCAAGAGGCAGGTTTCTTTTGCTTTCCTCATCCCTCTCTCTCAGGCTGGGGTCCAGAACAGTTTCTCCTCCCTCTAAACACAAGGGAAGAGCAAAGAAGGTCTCTCCTGAGCACCCTGGAAAAAGCTGATAATTTTCACCCTGAATGCACAGGACTTCAGCTGCACATCTAACATTATCTACTAGGACTTAAAAGTGCACACCCAATGGATCTCTTTAAGTCAAATAAAATATAAGTACTTGTTCCATTCTTCAAATGGAAACAATTTTACACTTTCCTAGAAATTATCAGCTGTTTCATAACCTCAATATTTAGTTCCTTTCCTTAACTAGTTAACAGTGTTTCCAGAAATGCTCATTCCTAGAATCATGAAATTATTAAATTGGAAACAACCTCTAGGATCACTGATTGCAACCATAAACCCAGCACTGCCAATTCCATCACTTAGCTACATCTACATGTCTTTTAAATACCTCCAGAGGTGGTGACTCCACCACTTCCCTTGTCAAGCCTGTGCCAATGCTTGACAATCCCTTCAGTGAAAAAATTCCTACTACTATCCACTGTAAACTTCCCCTGGTGCTATTTACATTCATCCCTGTTGCATTTTACTTGGGAGAAGAGACTGACAGTCACCTTGCTTCATCCTCCATCTCCTGGTTTTGAAGGGCAGCTAGAACACACAGCAGCAGCAGTCAGGGTGCATCAATGTTTAAGCCAAAAATAGGATAATCTCCTAGCAGGAAATTTTATTTGTCACTTAATTTTGAGGTTATATTGATATTTTTTAAACAATTTGGGCCATTGTTTGCATAGAAGACATTTTAGAAAAGTACACTGTATTGTATTTATTTTGAAATAATTTTGGTATTATTTGCCAATGTATGCCATACAAATTTCTGTTCTCTTTGCTGTATGTCCTTCTATGTTAGGAACTCCCTAACAACTATCCTAATTCCAGAAACAACTGGAATTAGTAACTATCCTAATTCCAGAAAAAATAAGATAACAATACCAAGATGTATTCCTTCTGTCCACTCTTGCCATACTCAAAATCACTGAATTGTCCTAGTGCATTGCTGCATTTTTTTTTCAAAATCCCATTTCACAGATTGCATTGGATTTCTTAGATGCACAAGTGACTTTCCAGCCAATGCTCGGGCACAGAAAACTATTCAGCAAGAACACCCTACTCATCCTGTACTCCTAATGAACACACAGATTTTACCTGCCCTCTGGAAGCTTTACCCTGTGGGTAAACAAAATTTCTCCTCTTTCAAAGCCTGCTGCAGCCCCAAGAGCCTCCTCAGAAAAACAACAGCTCCACAGCCACCCTGCAGCCAGGTAATTCCAACTGTGCAGAAATGCAGGATAATTACAGCTGGATTCCACAGCAGGTGCACTCAGCCCCCAGACCTTGCCATCTCCTGGGGAGCAGAGAGAGAGACAGGGGGGAGAGAGGGGGGACCTGTGGGGACAGCTCTGGGAAAATCTAAGCCCAGGGAACACAGTTCAGCCATGCATCAGGTTTTGTTTCTTCTACATCTGCTCTCTTTCCTGTGTGGTCTGACTTTCCCCAGAGCCAGGGATCCTCAGAGCTGTGCCTGGCTGCAGCTCTCCAAGGCAGGAGTGCAGGCAGACACTGCTGGCTCCATGTCCCCAGCCACAGCTCCCTCACCTGTGTCCTGCACTGCAGCCTGGTCCTGCTCCTGACCCCTGTGCTGTATTGACGTGTCTGCCACGCTCCTGGTGCCACTCATCCGTCAGGCACACACACCTGGCCCTTTCCAGAGACACCTCACATGTCAAGGATCCTTGTCAGCACATTATGGTGGGTGTGCTGCTGCCAGCCTGGGCCAGGTCCCTTTGTTCTCCTTCATTTCTTGCCATCAGTGTTGTTCTGCCCATGGTAGAAACCTGATGTTATCCCCTGTAGTTTTATGATCAGTTTAGATTTTAGTTACTAGTGCAACTAAGCCAGGTTTGAAAATACACTTTTTCACAGGTCTGGGAATTGAATGGAGACCAGCTGCCTCATCAGCAAGAAAGGTGTTTTACTCTTTCAGGTGCTTGTTCCTTAACCTAACTGCTAAGGTCTTGTTTGTACTTTAATTATTGTTACTTAGTTTGTTCAGGAAGTTTTAACTTGCTTGTTCCTCACTCTGCAGGTCAGAGGTGTCCTTTGTGAATACAATCCAGTCTGTTTGGAAGAGAAGCGCTAAGGAAAAATCATAATTTTTCAATAAAGCATCTTGTAATAATTTAGAAAATAAATTTTAAAAGTGTTTTCAGATAGTCCTTTTAGTGAGGCAGAAATCTGACAGAGGAACAGGGAAATTGTCTGGGAGAAACTGTGGAACAGGAGTTTAGTGGCATGCCAAAAATTTCTGATGGAAAAAAAGACAAAGCAAAGTTGTGATCAGTATTCAGTTCAGCTTACTGAAGGTCTGCATGTGTTACCCTCTGCATGTCCTTTCCTCTTTAATTATCTTGCCAGCTTCAGTGGCTCTCAATCTCAGGGTCACCAAAGCTACTTGCTGGTAACCTGATTGACAACAACAGCAAAAGACTCAGAATTGCCTGTTTTGATTATTGTTTAATTTTCATTCAATTCACAGTCAGTCCATGGTGAAAAGGGCTTCTTAATGTCTTTCTCATGATCTGGAAATTCTCACCAGTGAGTGAAAATAGCTGCCCCTCAGAGGGGAGTGCAAGTCCAGAGCCACTGGTCACTCAAGGACACCCAAATGCCAGCAGTGGCTATTTCCTCCCAAAAGAGCCTGTCCCACATCTGGACTCATTCCCCCATCTCCATCACCCTTAGGTGATACTTCAGCTTCTTCTGGTGAAGTCGACTGAAAAATACTTGCTATGCAAAGATCAAAGTAAAGCAACAATTAAAACTGGGTGAGGGCATTGCTGAAGTTTAAAGGAGAAATGCTGGGAGACATTCACAGAGAGAAATGAGGAGATGATGGGCATGTCATTTTGCAGCACCGGAGCTCTTTCTGATGTGTGATTTCACATGGCCTTAACTGGCAGAAAATTTTCAGAAGACTTCTTCAAAACAAAAATTCAGAAAGACTCTGAACTTCCTTAGGCACAGCACAATCAGGCTTGAGTCAGGGGATGAGAAGGGGAAAATTAAAAATATAATGGAACACGAGCCAGTACCCCTCACTTTGCTCTCTAGCTTTTCAGTGCCCACCTGTGAGATAAGAGCAACTCCAAGACTGCTGCTCTTGCAAGCAGCCAGTTTTCCCCAGGCCCTCTAGATCTGGCTGAGACAACAGCAAGGAAATTGCACGAGCCTGTGAAGAAAAAACCACTAATACAGAATTGGCAGCTCAGTGCAGGAGGCAGAGCTGTCAGGGACTTAATTTGTCTTCCTCACACAGGTGCTTCTTCCCTGCAGCCACCACCGAGGTCCCTGGAAGAAGGACTGTAAGGGAGGAGGGCATGTGAAAAAAAGGTTTTGATAGCTGGCCAGTACCTAATGCTCCTCTTGAAATATTCAGGGAAAGAAAATGGTGTATTCCTTCAAGTGCCTCTTCTCTTTCGATTCTTGAAACTCAGTCTCAGGGGTTTTCCTTTGTGAGAAACCCTAGCTAACTAGGAATAGCTTCAGGATACTCAAGGTCTCATCTTTGTGACATCAACACATTGATAGTTCCAAGGTGCTAGGGAGAATGAGGCAGTGGTATTACTGTGTAGAAACAGTAATGATCTCATTCACGAGAACTGGGGAGGGCCAGAGATGTGCCATTTCATGAAAAACGGTAATATCAACAAATATCTGTAACACAACTCTGAAGAGTCTCTCAGAGTAGTTTTTAAATAATTGAAGAGGGAGTTTAGGTGCTGCTGAATGATGATGCTCCAGGCTTTCAGGCCAAGTTTTCTGAAGTTTACTATAGACTCCAAACAGGGAGTGCATTCTAGCTTGAAAGCAGATCTGAGTGAGCATTGAGCTGCCCTGGGATCAAAGTTTGTTAATATTTTAATGTTTCTAACATGACGCAGAGTGCATGAGAAGTATAAGCCTTGGGGACCATCCCGCTTAATTTATGTAGTGAGTCACTACCAAAAAGCAAGGCTGTAGCTCTGCCTTCCTGATGGCACATTAAATTCTGGCTACTCTCAATAGCCCAATACAGAGGATTAAAACAACCTCTTCTTCCCCTTCTACATTTTTAACAAACACAATAGAAAATTAAACTGGTTCAGGACAATAATAGGCAATCAGGAGAAGATGTTGGAGCTGACTGTCATTAACTATACTGCTTTTCAGTCTAGTACAGAGATAAATCAGATCAGCATTTGGCAAACAAAACAGTCATGCTGGTGCTGGAATAATTGCATGCATTGTCAGAAATGCAAGTAAAGGCCTTCAAATGTTCTGCCTACTTAACATCAACTCTGCTTTATTTAAAATAGTCATCTACAGAGCGAACATTATTTAGGGAAAAGCAGCACAGTGAGCCACAAATGGGTAACAGTAATCACAAAAAGCTGTGCAGAGCACGTGTGATGGGCCCCATCATGGGACATGCAGTAGCAGGCTGTCTGCCCAACTGCAGGACACACAGCAGGGTCAGGGAGAGGACAGGGAACCTCTCAGGGCTCTTTTTCGTCCTAACAATCCCAGGCAAAGCACTGGTTCTCCAATTTCATGGGCAGAGAGCTTAGGACAAGAATCTCCCCAGAGAGAGGGTGATGTAGCACAGCTCTTTTCTCTAAGAAAAAAATTTGCCAGCCTTAGCCTGCAAGCATTAGCTCTGTGGTGAGCAGACTGCAATAGAGTCCAGTCTCCAGATAGCTTTGGATGCTGGAAACCACTGTGCCACCAACAATGGTTTTGGCTCTCCTGCTGTCCCTGTTGCCTCCTGTAATTTTGTTCGCTCAGAGCAGGGTGCCAAGATGAAACCCAGGATAAGTCATTTGTGGCCACATGAACAGTAAGGCTGTTGGTGAGAAGGGCTGTCTGTACCTGTGCTCCTGAGGACAAACTTTCTGCAAGTCGCACATGTCCTGGGAGGAGTCCCCCACCCAAGGGACTCCATATGGACCACAGTACATTAAAACTGCTCCTGCTTTCTCCCTCCCAGTACACAATACTGGGCATTAAGGGAAGATCATATCTGCAGTGGGCATTTGAACTCAGTTCCAGTTTCTGGCCTCCCAAAGCAATGAGTTATCTTGTCCTGCCACAGCTGCTGGCCTGCAGTGCAAGTGCTGGGTTTCCATGGCTAGGGGGTGAGCTTGCAATTTTTTAAAGTGAGTTGAATGCAAGCAAAGGCTGTGAGTTTGGCTTGATCACCAATCCCTGAACCATCTCAATTTTACAGCTTCTGCTGGCAAGATTTATACTGAATTCAGCTATTTTGGGTGATCTTTAATCCTCAAAGGAAAAAAGGGAAAGCAGGTTGATGTTCTCCTCTGATAAAGCAACAGACCTCAATATATCAGGCAGCCTTTGTACCTGACAAAGAAGCAAAAACTCTGCAGTTCTGTGTATTCCAGTGAGTGGTTTTTACCTCATATGGAAGGCTGTAAACACTGATACAAGGTTTTATCCTAGTTTGAAAAGACTGAAGAATCTGATTGTTTTGCTACAGCTTTGTTCATCCCATCACAACATGATTCCCCAGAAGATTTCACTAGGAATGATGCACTAGGAATGCTGTTCTGTTTGTGTCCTGAAAAGTGGCACATCTCAGAGATGCTGCAACATGTCACTGGCTTGGTGTTTGTAAAAGGCTCCACAGCAGCCAGACAAGCCAAGGGCTTTAGGAGGCAGAATGACACTGTGGGAGCAGCTACTCCTGTGGCAACCTGGAGAGCACTGTTTCCTGAAGCTGTTATAGATGCACCAATCATTGATCTGGGCCTGCAGTGGATCTCCCAAAATAGCCTGGTACTGACTATCCTACTGGAAAAGAGAATAGCTCAGCCAAAAGCCTGCAAGCATCTGGCACCAACATGCCTCCACATGTCGTGAATGCCTGCTAGCAAAGCTTCATATGGCCATTATCCTATGAAAGGTTCATTTGCATATCTGTGCCACTTGGGAAGTGAATATTGTTTATATCAGCCAAGGGCTGATGACAAAAAAGGGAACGTCTGCCTGGGACATGGTGTGCTTTCAGAAACCAAAGTGCTTTGGTCTGCCAGCACATTGCCACGAGACATGGCAAACAGCTTCATGATTGGAACACGGGAATGGCACCACAGCCAAAGCCATAACTGGCCAGTGTCGGACATCAACACAACATTGTACACACCTAAAGCAGGGTCTCCACCTGGCTGCAGCACAAAGTGGGAAGATGTCTGGAAGAAAAAGACCACAAAGAACAGCCCCAAGCTGCTGCAGCCCAGCTGTAGGAAAACTGGGCTTGTCACCACTGCCAGCTGGGGAGATGGTGCAGAATATGAATCTCAGATCTAAAAGCACATTGACCTCTACACTGACCTCAAGCCTACTGCACCTGTCAAGAGCTACTCCTATCACAGGGTAAACTACGTCCTGGTGACTCAGAGAGCACATATGGCACCTTTAGAAGGAAACAGGGATACAACAGCTTCTTCAAAAGCATATGTTCACCTTTCTCTCACGCCTACGCAGAAGCACAAGGTGCAGAACATGTTCCACGCACACATCATCGTCACAGCCACAGCAGAACACAGTCTGCTCCCAGGAGGGGCAGAGGGGTTGCAAACATTGAGCCCTTAGGCAAATCTCAAAACTCTGCAGTGTCTTCATCTGTTGTGCCCATGCTGAAGCTGTGCTCAGGCTGAAACCAACTATTTTTGCTTACTTTGGGCTGGCTCTTTGGCTGGGTCTGGGGCACCTGTTCCAACCCTCAATCAAACAGCTGCTGGGGAAAAAGGGGATAAGGAACAACTCTGGGCAACATTTTTCTAACATTTGTTTGCTCTTAGAGGCATATCAAACACAAACTTTCATTTGCTTTCTCAGGACTTACAGAGAAAAGCAGGTACTACTTTTTTCACACAACTTCTCTTATTGGTTCAGAGACCACATTTTGGTGTCTTACAGATGACCAGTCAACCCCACCATCACCGTAACAGAAGAAGACTCCGAGACCAACAGCACAACCTTGCAAGCCCTTTTTTGCCTTTGGAGAACCTCTTTTAGCCACATTGTAGTGAGTGAATTGTGGAAGAGCAAGGAGATACTTACAGCTTGTTTTGCTTTTTTTAAAGATCTTTCTGGATAACCTGGTTAACCGCAAGTCACTGCACCGCTCAGTAACTCAACCGAGTACAGTATCCCCTCCTACATTATGCAAAAGGACAAGCTGAACAGCAACTGCACATTCCTCTAGACTTTAAAAAAAATCAATTATTTGTTTGTTTTTAAATCTGTAAAATCCTGTGGAGACTTTTGCCTCTCTGCTGATTTTGTGGGCAAGGACAGCTGGAAAGGGTTTCCAGCATCTGCTACGTCTGTGGGGAGGCTTTCCACACAGTGTGAAAGCCCCTCTCCTGACGTGGCTGGAAAGGCTCTCACCAAATCACAGGAGTCACTCACCAGCCTCCTCTGTTTTTACTGAGTCGATAAAAGAAATTCTCACCACTGTGATTGACTGATACTTTGATGGAGCTGCAAAGATGCAGGAGGCATAAAATCAGCTGCTGCACAGACATCCCAAGCATATGCTGTAAGTACCTTCTGTCTTGGGTTGCAGCTACCCTGTTATTTTAGAACTGGACTTATCCCTTAGCAGCAAGTGCTAATTGTTCCACACCAGGCTGTGATGCTGAGGTCTCTGCAACTTGTCACTGCAGAACAGAATGATATTAGAAAAATCAATTTATGACTTAAATAAGGAAAGAACAAAAGAGTCCAAAGACAAGGTACTACACTCTGTCACAAATATCCAAAAGACAGCATCATGAGCCTTAAATGCTTCAAATAAGAGAGTTTTGGCTTGTTTCAAAACAAAACCAAAAAAAAGAAAGAAAATTATTTGCCAGCACTTTAAATAAAACAGTTTGATCTGTTAGGTACTCCCAGACAAACATAAATACATAAATAGAGTTCAAAACCAGTAATAAATACCTCTGCATTGGTAGAAATATTGTAGCCCTGGGGAAGAGGGAATAAGTTCAACGAAAGGAAGAGTACGGCTGCCATAAAAAGGACATTTAATTACAGCAGGATCCTTTAAACTGGAAAAGAAATCCATGAGCAGGGAATATGCTAGAGGTCTATAAAATCAGGACTAACAAGGAGACAGTGAAAAACAACTAATCCTTTTCTTTTCTAATATAATAACAAGGAGGCATTAAATGTTCCAAACAAACAAGAGATGCATCTTCTTATTGGCACAGACTTACCCTGAGGATTACCAACTAATCACAGGGGAAATTATGCATTTGCATGGATTCAAAAAGCAATTAGACAAACCCATGGAAGGAAAAGGAAATTCATCAATAGCTAATAAGCACCAGGGCTCTTCCTCTGGTTGAAGATGTTCCTGAAACATAAGTCACTGACGTCTGGGAGAGTTTGATCATATGATCCACTGTGATCATCCATCACTTAAAAATCATAGAATCATGGAATGGTTTGAGTTGGAGGGGACCTTAAAGTTCATCACTCCCACATCCAAAGCCACATCCAGCCTCGCCTTGAACACCTCCAGGAATGGGTCGTGTACAACTTCTCTGGGCAACCTGTTCCTGTGCTTCACCAGGCTCACAGTAAAGAACTTAATCCTAATATTTCATCTAAATCTACCCTAAAATCTAAATCACAACTGCTATCAGGAGGTGTGTGAGACCTCATTAGCTTAAACCCCTCCCAGGGCATCCACGTGGTTAGGCAGCCTTTCAGAATAAAATAAACCAGACAACAAAATAGACAGATATTTAGGTCACATTTTACACTTCAACAAGGTAAAGCAAGGAGATTAAGATTTTCTTGTATCTTCTTCAGACTGAGTTGTTGGGGTGAGGGACAATGGCTATAGCAGACAGTAGGACCCTGTGTAATGAGGAGGTGCTCACTGCTTTTTTAAGTTTACAGTTTCCCAACTGCAGGATAAAAATGGAATTTTTCAAAATTCCATTTTTCATGGAAATTTCAAAATTCGTGGTTCATGAGAAATGCTTATCACGGAAACAGTGCATTTGAACAACTCAGAGGAGACAGAATACCTGTGTTTGAACATATTTGTAATTTATTTTGAATTTTTGGGTATACATGACAGGTGCTGCAAATACACACTTATCCTTTTTCTTATATTGCCACCTGGTGGTCTTGGGCATGTGGAAACAAGCAACTCACTGATTTTTCAGTGAAATGATCACGGTTCAGGCACTTAAAATAGCATCCATTTCTTTTCCTCTGACGTGGATGGTAAGCAACTTTTTAAATCTAGAATTTTAGGGGTGAGGGGCTGTTTTGGGTTTACAACCAATATAACAGTGCCTGTGTCAGCTCTCAATTATCTAAACAGATGGCTGCAATGGCCACCCCAAGTCACAGGGAAACAGATGGAAATCCAGAGATGGATTACAGCTCTGGACACCTACCTGGGCTGAGTGCCTTGCTCTCTGGGGCCAAGCACCCCACACCCAAATGGAGGCAGGAGATGGAGGGAGCTTCCAGCCAGAGCCAAACCATCTTTACCCTTTCCACCTCACCAGTGGTGGAAGCATGAATATTTAACTAGTATGCCAGGAGCTCTTTTGTTCCCAGAGGCAGTGTGCCATGTAGCCAGAGCTCCTGTCTGGTGGGGATGTTGGAATACACTGCACAGGGGGCATGGGGAAGGTCCCAGCTCTGCAAACACACATTAAAATCTGCAGTTCTGTCTTGGGATCACATCACCACCACACACAGGCAAGTGCATGCAAAGAAGTAGTGTCGGAAAATATATTATAAGGTTAAAGAAAAGAGAGTTATATATTTGGACTCCTAGGACAGGAAATTGTACCACAGACTTTAGACACTGCGATCTATTGTAGAGACTGTGGACATTTGTACAGTTTGGGGTTTTCCCAACACAGGGAAGATGATGTTAAATTGGTGCAAGTGCAGCAGAGAGCCACTAAGGTAGAGGGAGCTGGACCAGGTGCCCTGTGGAGGAAGGAGGAGGGATGGGCCAGGTTCAGCCTGGGGAAGAGAAGGCTTTGCAGGTACTTGGTAGCAGTCTTCTGATGCTAAGAAGGAGACTGTGAAGATGATGGAGTCCAGCTCTTTACAATGAAGAGATGAAGGAAGGTAATAAAATGAAACAAGAGAGGTTCAGAACTGAGAAAAGTAGAAGTTTTCACCATGAAGGCAGTCAGCAGGCAAACTGTGCAGTCTCCATCTTCTGAGATTTTCAAGACCAGACCAGCAGAAGTTCTGAGCAGCCTAGTGTGATTTCACAGTTGACCCTGCCTGGAGCAGGTTGGAAGAGAGATTTCCTGAGCTCCCTTCCAATTTTAATAATCACATGATCCTATTGTTCTGTGAAAAATAATGTTTTTATTACAGCTTTGAGCTAGCAATTTTCAGTACTACTAATCTATCAAGCACTTAAATGCACTTTTAAGCAATTCATAGGAATTGCAGAATTTCACATCAGAGACATAACTCCTGTTTTGAGCTATGACAATACCTTTTACTTGATAAAACACACCAATTTTCTTTTTGATGGGTAGAAAAAGCTGAAGCTGCCATTTGTCTAGCAGCAGCTAAGCAAAACCAACATTTCTACCTTTTTATTAGCTTTAATGGCCTACATCCCACGCACCTGTAACTTCAGGGGTGGTCTTCCAGCCTGAATCAATGCTCACCAGCTGTAAAGGGGCTCCCACTTCAACTATTCCCAATGGACTTAGTGACCTGGACCTGTAACTGAAGGCACAGCAATGTCTGAGATATAGGGAGACTGTGTGCACACACCAAAGAAGCAGCAGTTTGACCAGAACACCCACAGGAGGCTTCTACATCACGCTTTCAGCACCTGTTGAGGTCAGACCCACCCTGAAGAACTACCCAGGGCAACCTACAGGAATCTCAGGAGCTTCCCTGCACTGCAGAGAGAGAATCATGTGCGGCAGCTCGGTGCTCTCTGTGGACAGTGGTGAAAACTTGTAGCATCCATAGAACTGAATATAGGACTGCCTGCCATGTCAAAGGAAAAAACTTGAACAGCAGGAAGCTCCTACACTGTAAAAAGTGTCTGTGGAGTACAGATATTCTCTCAGAGAGGCACATCTTTATATGATAACTCACAGGAAGGAGACTCTCCAAGATTATGAAACAGAGAGACAAACAGAACAATTGCTTTATCTTGAAAAGCACTTGGAAAGCTTCCCTTGGGGAGACTGCAGTCAATTCATTTTTGCAGAGAAGAAAAGTTCCCCCGACTGGCAGGTAGAGAGCTTATGCTTCAGCAAGGGAGGAGGGCACAGTGCTCACACGTATGCCAGTAATTTGTTGTCAGGGAGAAAGGAGGTAATGTTGCTGGACAGGCTGTGTAAACACCAAAAGCCCAAAACCTAGCACAGAGACACAGGAGGCTGAATGGAAAATACCAAGAGGATGTTATACTTGATACACTTGAATTCTCCCAGGATCATGTATTAGAAAGCATTGGATTATTTTACAAGAACAACAGGAAGAGATAAAAGGCTATTGAGAAAATAAGGATTGCTTGCAGGAGTATTTAGGGGCCTGCAGGAATAGAGAAGGGACCAAGAAGGCAAATTGTATTCTTAGAAGAGGGAGTGAATAAAGAGAGAAAAGCCCTTAGAAAAAAAGGACTATGAGGCAGGACAAAATCAGTGTTAGCACAAGCTTTTGAGGCAAGGGGAACAGCTCCTCTGCATTTAAAAAAAAAATCTGTTTGCTGCATCCTTTGTTGTTTCAGCTGTGATCTGCTGGAGTCTGTACAAGGGTGACACCACTGTAACACAGCAATTACCTTGGGCACAACACCTCCCCTCATCTGTGCAGCTGTAATGTTGGCCGAGTCCTGCAAACACCAATTACATGGAGCAGCTCTCCTTGAGGACTTCAAGTCCAGGGCACATCTGGTTGGGAGAGCTACCCCAGGATACTGGAGCTAGCCCCATTATTATGGTACAGCATTGGGATTTGTCACATGCTCTACCCTAAATTCCCTCCAGAAAGAGAGAGAGGTAATTTCTAGCTTTATTATTGCATTACAGCATAGGATGCATTGCTGCAGAAAATAAAATGACAAGGTATGGATATTGAACATAAACTCCTCAAATACAGTCACTAGAGCCTGTCACACAAGGTGGCAGCAAGAGCTGTGCTTGAGCCAGAGTACCAGGGGCTGGCAAAGGGAGCCCACAGCCTCCCCCAGCTCCCTACAGCACACACAGAAGCAGGATGAGGGAAATCTGGTGGTTGACATAGGAAAAAAAGGCAGTTCCTGGCTGGGGGAGAAAAGTGTCTCTGAAAGGATATCCCACAACTGTATGAGGGTGTGCCAGTGCACAGGGCAAAATGGGAATGTTTGGAGGGTCAAGGGCTGGACATGTCACAGGGTAAACACACTGCCCTGCCCTGCTGCCTCAAAACTACCACTGCAGAGCCTGATAAGGACTGCTGATAAAAGAGCAGTAGAGGGGCATTGCTGAACTGTGCTCAACAACTCCCACCTCCACCAGCTTCCAGCACACAAAAGGCAAATTCTGATTTTTGTCCTGTCAGTGATTTTTGCCTCGTCTTTTGTACAGCTCCAGATGCTCCTTAAAACAGAGCAAGTAATATTTTTGCTTCCCATTTCAGTTATTTTAAAGTTTCCTTATTTTTAACAGCCACTTCTTTAAAGTGAGATTTGAGTCTAAATGAGGACACAGCTGCTTCCTCCTCTTCCCTCATCTCTGCATTAGCTGCAGTTGGCAGTGAGCCTTGGAGCATTCTCATTTCTTCACGTTAAATATTTTGGAAAACAGAGATTAGTCAGAGTTACCAAAGCGATGTTTTCAATAGCTCTGAGTTCAATTAGTGACTTCCTTGAAATTTTCAACTGCCTCTAGTTACTTCTGAAGTCTCAGCCCACAAGAGAAACAGCAGGATAGCACTTTTTTAAGGCTTAGCATGATGCATAACCTGCTCCTTCTTTGCCATTTCATAACTGAAGGAATTAACACAATCAATAGCTTGGCAGCAGTGTTTAGGGAGCTTGCCACGTGGAGCCCAGGTAGGAGTTCCTCAAGCTGAAGGTCAGCATCCCACATCCTCCCAGTTTACACAAACAGCTTGTTTTGCCCTCCTCATCCACCAGACACCACAGCATGCTCACCTCTAATGTCAGTGTTAGCATGGCTTGTTGGTGCAACACAGACTTGAGGATGCCTACACCTGCATCCTGGACTGAAAGATTTAAGATTGCTTTGGACAATCTCAATAATGATTTGATTTTGGTTACAAACAGCAAGACCCATGCCATTTCTTGCTTGCTTTGTCACATACACCTCTACTGTAAGACAAAACAATTCTCCTCCTTTAGCCTGATTACATAAAACAGTTTGTTCACATCTTTGACCACAAACTCTCTTCAAATTTAGCATAAAGCCAGTAAATACTGATAATGTGCATCCAAAATCTTCATGGGATGGCTTTACCTCAAATGTATCAAAAGGTAACAAAATGTTCTTTTCAAAACTTCAGTTTATCCCATCAATTTTCTCAACTCCATTTTCAATGGCACCATACAACAAGCAGAGAATTTCAGAGTGCCAGGTACATTGATAGCAGCTCATTCCATAGTATTTTTTACATGCCGATTTACATTTTGAAAGACACGAGTGGATTTATGAGAAGATAAAGGTGTATATTAAAGTCACACCTACTAAATGCATAGCAAAGTGATGTGTGAGCAAAAGGAATATCATACATAAAATATTAATCATGTGTTGAGGTGTTTAACTTCTAACTTAATTGAAAATTTAAAGTGTGTATTTTAAACATTTAGCCTTAGGAGACCAACAGACTAATCCAGTGCATTTAAAGCTGGAACAATGAATATGATTGAGTCACCAAGTCCCAGGGGTAATGGAGTGGATTACTAAATCCTCTAGTAGCTCATGCTTATTAATGACAGTATTTCACAAAATAAAAGAGAGGGAAAACCAATATGATATTTCATTGTCAACTATAGCTCTTGTTATGTGGCCACTATAGAAGTGGCCACATAACAAGATGTACTATTATTGAAAAGAATTGTGCAGTATTATCATCAAATTTTAAGAGACAAGATCACAATTGTGACACAGAATGAAGACCCACTTTTGGCAGCTTTTTGAAACCTCACGAGTGATAAGTTATGTCTTTCTCTTGTCAGGATATAGTTGCTTAAAAATTCCCAGACAAGTGAAATAGAATACTCAAATGCTTGAATGCTAAAGCACTCGTGTAAGGAAAGCACTGGGTACCACAAGTAAAATGTAGCAATTTATCTTTATTAATAATTTTTTTTTATTCCCCTGTCCCCATTTTAAAGAATGGTTTTGGTTTTTTTTTAATGGCTGAAAAACAGAACTGAAAATAAAGAGCTAAAATACAAAACCTTTCAAGGCATAAACACAAAACCTTTCAAGGCATAAACCATAATTACTCTGAAGACAGTATAGCCCACTCTGAAAGAGCTACACTCTTAATCTAAATATCCAACATAGCAGAAAGTTAAACAGAATTCCCACTGCCAGTTACAGGTAGCAAGCAGTTCTGGAATAACAATTTCACTCTCGAAGTTTAACTAATTTCTAAGTTAGACTTTGGAACCAGATACAGACCTGCTGACATGAAGTCTTTCTGAAGTACTCTCAGTCTATTAGCACTCTACCCTAAATTACACTGTGGGACAGCTAAGTTAACTTGTTTTTTCACAAGGGCAAAGAGGGAGCCCTCAAAAGTCAGGAAGAGCCCAAAGGCATTGTAAGGAATGGCTGCCTCCTTTTAGCTCCTGCCTAGTGATATCCATAAGCTATTCCAGTCTGAACTGTAGAGGACAGCCCTCCAACAGTCTCAGAGGTGGCTCTTCAATCACACTCTACTCAGGGAGGGCTCACAGGGGAAACATCTTAAGATTTAAGATTTCTCTGAGTTCAGCTTTAAGTCCCACCTGACCAAGAAGTATGAGTTCAGTCCTGTAAAGCGAAGTAAGGGAATAAAAGCAAGCAGGACTGTCCAAGCATCTGAACACAAACTACTCCTTCCAGAGTCAGGCTGCCTCAGACTTGGACCAGAGCTCTAATACACATTCAAAGGCAATTCAGAGAAAGTTCCATGTTTAACCCGGATCTCCGGCTGCACATGCCTGAACACACACTGGCAGCACTGGCAGGCCCACCAAGAGTTAACTTTAATAGCAAGAGGAGATAATAAAATTCAGTACTCCAAGTGGAATCTCAAGCACAGAAGTGCCCCAGGTGTCAGCAGCTTCCCACCTACCCTTTGAGTCACAGCAAACAAAGCTCTCTCATTATCCTCCCATGCTCTACCCCAACATCCCATCCCTCAGTTTCAGGATATCCACCAAACAAAACATATACTTCAAATTCCCAGAACTGCAGGATTAGAAAAATATTTGACATTTCAAACTTCCATTAAAGTTGCTTTAATAAGTTACATGTAAGATACTTTACTTTCCACAGCAGAAAATAGAAAATTCAATAATCAAAGTGGCTAAAAAGTTGAAATGAAATGCTGTGAATCTGTTTGGCACAAACAGACCTGCTGTCTTTGCTAAAGAGCAAATCTGTTGACATTGAATATTTTAACACAGTGATCAGCTCCACAACTTGCAAGCTGCAACCACTTGCTGCTGCTCTCATCATTATGTCCAGCTCTGCCTGCATGATGTCTCCAGCATAAGCGCTTCACAGCAAGAGCATGGCTTTGGCTGCAACAAAAAGAAATCCATACGTAACTGCAAAATGTTAAACACAGTTGGGCATGTGAGTGTAAACATCAACATTCCTGTAATTAGTACTCTTCAGTTAACACTACCAACTGAAGAAAAACTGACTTGTGACAACCAGCAGGTATTAAGTTCTTATTAAGTAGGGTCATTAACACTAATGACATTTTATCCTCTCACTCATCAATAATTCAAACAGCTATTGATTTTCAGTTTTGCCATATTAAGCTGGAGGTCAAGTATCTCAGTTACTTAGATATGACAGATTTCTGGCTTTTAGCCTGCAATTTCCTGTTATCTGGTGTCTCTTTTCCATTCACTGCAAGCACACACAGGCCAAAGTCACCATCAACTTCCATTTCTGTTACTATCAATGCCAGTTGTGATAGAAGAACCCAGGGGAGGGCTTCAAGGAGTGCTGAAACATTTCAAGTCTCTCCACAGTCTCTCTAGCTGTCACTGCAGCAGCCCCACATATAGCTTGTCATTCCTTTGGTTTCTGCTGGAAGCTGCCCACCAAAGCTTGCTGTCACCCACTCCTAAAGGTTTTGCTGATGTACATAGACAGCAATCCTTTCCACTCTCTTATCAGTATTTTCTATCATCATATTTATGACTAAAGGTAAAGCTTTTTTTTAAGTAGGGTTTTTCAACACATCTAAATAACTAATATTTTTATTTCTGGGTTTTGCTTCAAGACATCTTTAAACTTTCAGGGATCAAACTTTTCTTAAAAGGATAACAATTTTTGATACAGAAATAAACTAGATTCATACATTTTATACTATAAGAACACAACTCCAGCACTGTTAGTCTGAAGAATAATATTTCATTGCTCCTAACTCACTTCAAAAGACATACCTGTTATCTATCTCAACACCTGTGGTCCAGTCAGTCAGTGCTGCTTCTTTCCCACTTTGCTTCCATGTGTACAAGATAATCTTCCCATTCTCTAGGCCTACTGCAACAATGTATCTATCAAGACAATAATTACATTCATTTCATTAGAAATTACAGTAGACAGCTCAGTGAGGTCAGTTCTAATGCAGGATAGAAAGAAGAGCACTCAAGCACTGTTGTTGCACTTTGCCCTTCAAATCAGTATTTACTTTTCCATGAAAAAAATTAATACATCAAAGCTGCTTCACAAAAAAATTAGCAAAGCAGAAATCTGTTACATATATTTGGTTAGGAAAAAGTAAGGAGGTTATCACAACATCAGATCAGTCAATATTTCTGGAAGAATTAATGTGTTTCAGGTGTGTCCAGGTATCTCTTCCCTCCCCTCTCCCACTTTTCATTTTTCTCATTACACTGCTTGGAAAAGTCACGCCTGAAAGGGTGGCTAGAAAAGAAAAAAAGTAGAGGTCATTCTGTTAAAGAATGGTAAAAACAATTGACAGGTAGATTTAGGGAGCTGTTTAGCCACAGGAAACTAGTTGATTAAAGGGATAAGTACTAATTTCAGATTAAACACAAAATGACAATACAGAAAACCAGTAATACCTTCCATCAGGAGTAAGCACACGGCTGATACCAACAGCAGTCACAGCATCCCCAGCATCCAGCACTGTTGAACAAGGCTTGATTGAATCCAGCTCATTCCCTTCAGAAATCACTGGCAAATCACACTGGCCCCAGATAATGACCTGTAAGCAAAAAAGTCATCTATGAACTTCCACTTTAATCTTCTTGTAAATGCACATACAAAAACATAAGGAATAACTTCATTAAAATAATTTCAAGGCACAGCGGATAACCCTAAAAATGGTAAAAACACTCTCTACCTACAAAGATTCAACTTTGTAGGCAGTCTGTCTGATTTCATGAAAGTTTCTGACAACAAAACCAGATTCTGTTATGAAAGTTAAAGAAAAACTTGAGACCCATAGAATTATGTGACATATGCTTGTCATACTGCATGAAAAAAGAAGAGAGAATGTCCAACTGGCAGCCCACAGTCTTGTATATACATATTCAAGCACTTTATTTAGCTTATGGAAGTATCACTGATTTCTGTGCTAATACATGCAATAAGATTTTTGTGTATATATAAAATAGGGGCTGATTAGAACACAGTGTTTGTTATTCTAAAAGACATTTAAAACAACCCTGGGCTTTCTAAATTCCTTTAAAATTAATTACCTTTTTGTCCCGACTTCCAGTAATAAAATACTTGCTGTCTGGTGTCCAATCACAGGACCAAATGATTCGACTGTGAACAGCTGTATTTTTATCTGTGTATGCACAGCAAGTGAAGACTGGTGCTGGAATAAAACATGTAGAGGAAAAAAGCCTTGTTTCAACTGTTTTACATATTAAAAGTGATTGTTACTCTTACTTAACTCTATGCCAGAACTGCAAGAATACTTTGACATTATTCCACTCATCTTTAAAGCAGCTGGGAATACTTAGGACTATTGAGGTTTTTTTCCAGCACTTACCACAGTGATAACTAGCACCTGTTCAAGACCATATCAGTAAGACCTTATAGTCCTAAAGCAGTAGGAACAGTTCAATCTTTTAAATATATTTCTTTTTCAGAAGAATTTAAGTAGAACACCTTCAGGTTATGTCTATCAAATTTTTTTAAGAACACTGACTTCAGAAGTTTTTGAATAGTGCAACATTTACTTGTGTTCACATTTCCCCAGTAATTTCACTAAAGCTCCTATTTACTAGTAAAGTCCCAACTGCTCAAATCATAATGGTCCAATTGTAAAGATTAATGTGTTCCTAAAGAGACAAGCTTATACTTCAGCATGTATACAATCAGGCACTATATCTGATCAGCAGAGAAATGAGAATGCTTTTCCTAAGTAGAAAAGGTTGTCATTTTGCAGCACAGACTTTAAATAACCACTTCTTGGGATGCCAATAGCAGCAGTTTTGCTTTACACTGATAATGATGTTATTTGTAGACAGAAGGGTTATTGATGAACAGATGAAAAGAGGATTTCCTCTACTTGCTATGACTATTCATGATCCTTATCCTGAACCATTGTTTAACTACTGTAGACAATATGCCAGGCTTTAGAATAGAAGTCTGAAAAGAACAGAAATTCAAGCCAGGATACAACTGGACACTGTCTGAAGGGGCCAAAACCCACTGCCAAGTCTCTAGGAACATTCTATAGAGCCCAGCAGTGTTTATATGCTATTAAGCCAAGAGTGCAATGATAATCGCTTTCAGCACAAGCATCTGTTCTAGGATTCTATTAAAGTGTTCAATAGCAATCTCCTCATGATTTTGCAAGGCTCAAAGTCTTAATGAGAAAGTCAACTGAATCCTTACTATCAGCTCTTTTTCCAGACATAGCCAGTTCTAGTCAAATTAATCAATTGTGTAGGATTATCAGAAAGCCACACCAAAGACAGAGATTAATCCTGTCAAGAGTCTCAAAGTGTCATGCCATGCAAGCAGGGACAAGGCAGCCTGTGCAGGATACGGGTGCAGCACTGAACCTTCCGGCTATGCCCGCACAGAACTCTGCAATGAAGGCTCTCCTTGACAGAATGCCAATCTGAAGCTCAGCTTGTGTACTTGATTTCAGTAAGTCAAATGCACAATCACACGCAGAAGGCACGAGGACTTCATTACATCCATCAATTAAACACTATCTAAAGCCTGATTATATTCTTCTCTGCATTTTAATTTCCTTTTTATGTTTCCACACATTAATTGCATTTCTTAAATTCACAAGAGCCTACAATACTAATAATTCTCCAAAGTTTCAAGCAAAATGTCCATTAAAATATTTTATCAATTCTCTTTCAAATATTTTGCAGCCAAAAATACTGAACCAACTGCCAAGTCTACAAATGCATACATTCATTTCACATCTTACCTGACTCTGAGGAATCCTGTTTCCTCCACAGTGACCAATTCCTGTCTCTAGAAACAGCCAGTAAAAAGCTGTCATCAGGAGAAAATGCCAGCTGAGTAACAGTCAGATTGTGAAAAGACAAACTCTGCAGTTTCTTCCAAGAAGCAGTGCTCCACAAAATAATTGCTGCATGTTCTTTTTTGGAAGCCTGTATGGATGGAAAACAGTATGAATGTGAATTAATGAGAGCAAGTATAAAAGTCACACATTTTAAAGTAGTAAGATATTAGCTTGTTTTAGGCTTGCAATCCAGTAAGACCCTACTTCCCTCTGGGAAGTTTCAACATTGTTTCCCTACTTTCTTCTAATGCTGAGAATGTATGAGTAAGAAAACATTTCACACCTGTATTTCTTAGAATTTATCTTACTAATATCTTCAAATGAATCATACACAATGTAGGAATAATAACTCATTGGCAATCCACCCTCACCTTTGCAAGCCAGCTGTCACTTACACAAAATCTTTCACATTTTGTGAGAAAGAAGAGGATTCAGCCCTAGAAATTGGACAGCACTTTTCACTAGGTGGTGCTAGAATCTTTTCTTACCTTACATGCTGAGGCAATTAGAGTGCTTGAATTATTGCAAGCAACACAAAAAATTTCATATCCATGTCCATATCTGAAATACACGTGAAAACAAATTTAACACATCACAATCATTTCTGCAGTATTTATCGAAGTTGTTACATTAATTTAACTCCCTTTTCAAAAATGAAAGGCACCTGCCAGGAACTTCTCACCACTGTTTCTGTATTACATCCCAAATATTTTGTTCAGCTTTCAGTTTAAACATCTGCACATTTTTTTCCACTAGAAACTGGCTACAGAAAAATCTTTTCAGCACATTCCATAGTCTTAAAGCATCAGCACTGCAAAAGCCACCCTAATGACTAACAAAGCAGATTAAAGCAGCATTTAATGTATCCTTATTTTCTTAAAAAGCAATTTTAACACTACCAATAAAAATCATAAGCCACATATTTGAAAATCACTGAAGAAATATGCCACAAACACACAGTCAAAGCATGCCTATTTTGTGAAATACAGCAAGAAGATTTCTGAACTAAAAGGAAATGTTAGAAAAGGAAAAAAACCTCTGTAAAACCCCCAAAATTTCTAGCCTTCTCCAGAATTACATTTTTTAATCAGTGTTCACATGAGTTCTGCTGAAATCCAAGCTCATATATCCAGATTGGTATTTAATTAATAAGGAGAAATTCCATACAGACTAACACAAATCTAGCACCACCAAATGACAAATTACTGTCTGGATCTGTTGAACCAAGTCCGAAGCATCATCGCTGGGCATATCCCATCAAGAGACTGCCAAAGCCATATCTGAACACTGGGAATGCACTGGCTTTTATGAGATGTAACTGTGCCTGGACCTTTTAACAGGGAGAGGGACTGCTGTGTACCCCTAACTGAAATGTTAAGTTGTAAATTTGAGTGTATTTAGAATGATGAAGGTACTACTGCATGTCTTACTCTTAATTTGCCACCAGCAGGAGTTTTACCATAATGTTTACTTTTAAAGCACATTTCTGGAAACTGTTTTGTAGTGAAAACCGCTGCAAGCCAATTTTCTGAAACTAAAAAATATTTATTGTCTCAAAAGTATAAATTTCCTGAAATTCAATGACGGGAAAATAACCTGTGAAACAAATCCTCAGTTGTTTTGGTTTTAATCTCCTAAAAGTAGTATTTGAAGAGCAGTTGATTTCAAGCTTCTGCATGCAAAGCTTCTTTTGCTAAATTGAAATATCAAAATGTAACCATTCCTACTAAATTAACAGAAAACATAAAATATTTTCTCTTGCAAAGTTACATGAGCAGAACTATCTTAGGTCAGACCAGCAGCTGTACAGACCATTGCTGTCTCCAGCAGAGAGAATTAAGCTATTGGCAACAGGAGATGCTGTTTTAAAGGAGTGTATATGAGCCTGGACAGCATAGGAGCTACAATACAGTCCCATCCTCTGATCCCATGAACAAAATCTGATTTCTTCACTACATAGTAGACCACCAAATAAAGGTTCACAATGGAGAAAAGTAACTGCATGAATGAATAATGAAATGGTATTTTCAACCACAGGCAATTTTGCCTCAGCATTGTACAATGTACAGCATTTTTCAATGGACAGGGAGACTGAATGGACTTTCAAGTGTCCAGACAAATGAATACAGTAATTTTCTAGTGTCAAAAAGGATCTCTTCCAAATTCCAAGTGTATTACATGAAATGTACATACATACAAACATATATATTTATGTTATCACTCAAGCTTTAATCTCAGCATGCTGCATATGAACTCTCTATGATCATTTTCCAAGGGGATAAAGATTAGCATATTCTCACAAAATTTACCAAGTTATTATATTATGCAAAAATTCAGCCAGTTCTTCATACTAAAACCTCCTCAACCGAACACTTTGCAAAACCCAACACTAATCCTTCAAAATTTGGTGTCAAGTTAGAGCTAGGAATACACAAATGTCAATGACAAACAAGCTATTTTTAGCAAGTCAGTGCTTCACACTGTTCTTCTGCTGCTATGGCAACTTGAAATCTACATTATGTGATTTCATGTTACTTCTTTCAAGATTACTCTGACCAAAAAATCTGAAAGTCTATGAATGCTTTACATCTTGTTGCTCTTGCATAAAATGATCTGTATCCTTAGCTGTGTCTCTAAAACCAGAAAAAACTGCTCAGATAAAAGTCATCTGAAGACTGTCATATAACGGAGTTATTTTAATGAATGCAGGATATAAAGGCAGATAAGCAGTACTCCCATAGCAGAGTATAAAATATTAATGTCCCACTACACTTTGTGAAATGTCAAAGGCAAATGATGAAGAATTTTGGCCTTGGCTCCTTTTCACTCCTTAAACATCCCTTATCAATCTACTTATGTGAGTGCATTAGCAGCCATAGAATGCACAGAAGAAACAGTTAAAGTAACAGTTAGAAATTACAAAATGTGCAGATATGGTCTAACATCCTCTGGCTTTCCTCCTAAAATCATTTTTGAGTATAAACACAGTAACAGAGCTTTAAAGCATTCAAATCAGATTTACTGCCCAATTGATGGCAAAGATAAAACTCTCACAGAACTTTCCCTTCGGTCCAATGAAGCAAGCTGCACAGCATTTTCTCAAAGCTTTTTATTTCCTTCCTCACAAAACTGGTAATGTAACTAATGTTCCTTCCACACAAAAGTGGTGACTTTAACCATTAGCAAAGGCTCAACAATCTTCTTGATCCAGTCTAAGACCCTCTTCAGGAGATTCAGATAAATAAACCCACAAGAGATTGAGATTATTCCATTTCTTTGTGTTATACTTTGATACTAAAACTTTAAAGATTTTAGAAGTATAGCCTCATGTTACTGAGATCCTTAAGAAACAAATCATGTGAAAATTGTTGTGAATTTCAGAAAAGGAAGAAAACACAGCAGAAGAATTCTAAAACCCTGCAACCTCAAAACAATTATCATAGCCATGTAACTCCATTATCTTTGCAACTGACGATCACTCTGTCAGCATTCAATACTCAAACTAGCCTTGTAACCATCTTACTCAACACTTATCACTTTGCTCTACCACTAGACACACTAGAGTACTGCTGGCTCCATCTATTGCACCTTACAACTCTGACAGGAGTTAGGGGCAAGCTCCTCCATTGATGCCTCAGCCTCTACTTCCACACCACATCTGCAAGCCCGCCCCATGAAGTGGAAAGTAGCAAAAAATTCCTTACACAGAGACCTTCAGTATAGATAAGGCTTTAAGGAGAAGCAACCAACTAAAATAAAACTGTGACACATCAGTTCTAACTGCCATTTTCTTCACTGTTTTCTAATGTATATATATTTATATGTAATTTATTTATTTTACAAGCAATACAGCACACACAAAGTCAAATGACAGTACAACAGGAAGAGTTACAAGACTAGGCTACATTAACATTTTGCAACAGCTTTCTGGAAATTTTGTAACAAAGAACAAAAGGAAAAATAAAACTTACAACTTCTGAATTTCAGGCCATAAGGTATTCTGCAGCAAGTGATCCTCTGGGGGAGGTTCTGAAAAAGATTTGTACAGCCTATTCAAATTTAATTTTTTCAAATCAGCTAAATAATGCTTCAAGTTTATATTCAATTAACCTCATTCTCTATTACCTATAATAGGAATAATTCTCATACCTGTAAGGATCAAGGGTTGAAAATAAATCTCTGGATACTGATTTGAAATGGTATTAAATGATTCTTCATCCTCATCTGGTTGAACAGCCATATCTCCTATTAAAATAAGGACTTCATTAGCTAGAGAACATACTAGAAAGGAGGGAAAATATGAGGATTTATTATACAAGTAAAAAACATCTATTTTTTTTTCAAGTAGTTGAAACTAGGTTTCTCTGCTTGCAGAGCTACAATAATATGAATACTAGAAGCTAGTTATTACAGTGCATATGAGAATGAGAAGATTTAAAGAAAAATAATAATCTAACCTTCATTTTGAAACTGACCTCTCTCCATCAGCACAATCTTTCAGAGATTCCTAAAAAGAATTTCACTGAGCAAAGCAGTCACCAGAGTTCAATCTGTGTTTCCCCAGTGTTAAACCTTTCTTTCTGTACTTGAAAAGACTAAGACAAAAATCTCTGATACAAGTGATGAGTTTCTAAATTTGATGTAGATCACTAAATGAAAACCTGTATTTGAGCAGGTATAGCTATAACTTGCAAACTTGAGCAAAAATGCTGAGGGCTCAGTCCTTAGCTTTAAGCAAAAGTATCAGAGGTAACCATAACTAGTTAATTGTAAGTGAAAATTCAACTCTGTCCTTCCTTCTGAAGGCATTAAGAAAAAGCTACAGAGATGGGGAACTGTTCCTCTCAGACAGAATCTACCCTTTTGCCAAATGTGCCTCTCAAGCACAGCAGTTTCAAAAAGAAGGTACAGAAAAAGCAAAGCAAAGACTATCTTCTCATTCATCCCATCTTTGCTCTCTTTGAAAATGAAATGAGCACCATTCATCTGAGACCACTGTCTGACCACCAGAAGATTCCTCTGCAGAGTAAGTGAGATCACATCTGTGGTGTTTTACCCTCAATGGTGCCATCAATGCCGACAGCACTGTGAGAGCAGTGGTGGATGATGCAGGGAAGTTCTATTTGTTGTGCTGCTTCTGGTTGTGCCACATGAAATCAATGGAAATTAGTTATTCTCTGTGTGGCAATAATCTAGAAGAAGGAGGTTTTATTCCCCCTCTCACTGGAAGACCTCATGAGTTAGCAGGGGAAAAAAAAGTTTGCCAAAATATATTTACGAGTTATTTGAACTACAACCAGGTTGTTTTTTCTCTACAAATTATTTAGGAAAATTTGGCTTATTGCCATTGAAGACCCTGGAGACAAAGCTTATTAAAATGCTTCCTTTTGTAGATGACACCTTCTGATAAAGCTTTAGGCACAGAAAAAAAACAGATCTGACCTAATTTGTACATTCCACTATAGCGCATTTTTACCAGAGGCTTTATGAAAAACGAGATCCCTGATCTCATTCCCAGCATCAGGAAAATACTTTTTATCATTCTAGGGAGATGTCTGTCCCTCCTTCCCTGTTCCCCCACAATGTAACCTCCACTGCCTCGCCAAGATATTAGCTACTGTTGGCTAATTCTTTCCTGTGTTTTTTTACTTTAAAACACCATGTTTAGGTGCTAGCAAAGAAATAAACACTTTGCATTATTTTATTTCTAGATTCTGAACTTGCAGTCAAGCCTACACTTACAGACCTCATATGTACAGTAAAACAATCCCTTAATTAAAGTTTCCACATGAAACACCACAACCATTATTTCTCACTAGCAATACCTTCAAAAACAGCTTTATTGGATAATCCCAAAGCTGGCACAGTTGCACCTTCTGGAAGATCAGATGACTGCTGAATTTAAGAAAAAAGAAAGGTTACACATAGATTGTCACATAGGCTTGGATTTCAAAGACCACAGCTTAAGGAACCCCCGAGAGCTTCTAGAGTTACTTTCCTAGAGAAGTGAAGGGGGCACTTTGAAAAATTCTTGTCTAGAACATACCCAGGACAAAACAAAGACCAGTACTCTGGCAGGAAGGGGAGAAGAAAAAAAAAAAACAAAACCAACAAAAAAAGCGCTTTTCTAAGGCCCCAGCTCAAGGATTTTCTTCAACACTAATTGCAGGTTTTCTTTCACAATTATATTTATTCTAGCACATACATGACAATTAATCTATTAACTGAGAGCACTGCAGTTTTTAACACAATAGAACTGGGAAATCGTTGTTCTGAAGTGAAATAATAAAGCAGCATTTTGGAAAAGAGAACAGAGGGTGACTGCCTGTGACCACAACTTGAAACACAGCTCAGTAAATAGTACTGAGATGTAGCTGGAATACGTGTCTGTTTAAAGCAGCACAAGGGAAGGACAAATCATCAGACAGAAAATACTTCCATAATGGTATAGGAAAAGAGTAAAAGGTTAGAAAGGGTAAGTGAACTTGGGGACCTTTGTGTAGAGATAAAAAAAGATTTAATAGCTGTAAACTCACTTCCTTACGGTACCAGGAAAGATCAAAGAGAGACTGTTTTACTGAATTAAATCAATATTTTAGGTGACAGCTTAAAATGTACTTAAATGTTCATAATTAGATGAGAAAATGTATCAGAGACCTAGACAAGCATAAGGCCTCTAAAACAAAAATGGTTCCTCATTACAACCCAAAGCATAATACAATCCTATGAATTTGAACTGAATATAATCCTATTCAACCCTTTTAGAATATAAAACTGTTTTTTGGTTTCAGGTACTTTTTTGGGGAAGGCATTTAAGCCACATTAAGAAAAAGCTTTCCCACTTTAGTGATAAAAAGCTTTCACAGAAAACAATTTCAAGAAAGCTATTTAAAAGCAGCTGTATAATTACAGCTCATAAAGGCTTCCTATTTAACCAAAGCCCATGTGAAACACTTTATGATATGAATCAAAAAACAGCACTCAGAGGAAGAGCCAATTAGAAAAGTCTAAATAAAGTAAAATAATGACATCTGCCACCCTTATAAAAGCACAATGTTATTTGTACAATGGTCATTATGCAAATGCTTACGAAGTCTTGTGGAATTAAATCACTAAGCAGCTACTTATGTAACTTCTTCTATCGAAAATGATTCTATTCCTATCCCAGATATTTCAAGTGTTAAATTAAATGGAAAGGCTAATCCATCTCTGAGAAACTGCACAGAAAACCCTGCTTTTGAGTGAGATATCTGAGGCACTGTACAGAGGCAGCTATCTTAGATGAGGTCTGCTCCACAAAACGCAGACAAAAATCAGAATTAGACATAGCAAATGGGGAGCAAACAAAGGATAGCAGCACAGGACAGCTGACATACCCACAACTAAGAACTGGAATGTAAAGAAAATTTCCAATGCCAACAGGAAATAAAGCAAGTACATATTTATAAATATTTGTATGCAAGAACTAAAAATAGTGCTGAAATCTTCATGCTATCTCCAAGCGTGCAATTGCAAAAAAAAAAAAAAGTAGTAATACCAACACATAACCACACAACAATAATTAGAACTAGGTAAGACTACTACACCCTTAAATTAAGGGGAAATACATCAACAGGCTTTATTGTTTGCTTCAGCCCCAAGTGTGTACAGTGGTCTACTTTGGTTAGAGTTACCTAAAATTTACCCACACTCTTTTCAATCTTTTGACACAAGGTCTTGTTTGGTTTCAAATAGAACCACATAACAACACACATAAAAATACATATGGAACAACACACATGGAAGCAAGCAGAAGAGAAAGGAAAATGAGCTTAGAGTTTCAGTACAATTAAAAGAATTTTTACAAAGTGCAATCTGACATTTCCTGAAGCATTATTTATTTTACATCTAACAGGGTTCTCTTCATATAGCATTGCTTTAGCACACTTACACGGGAGCAGAGCTTCTCCAGTGGGATCCCAGTGATGTTACTGAAGTTTTCTATAAAGTTCTTGGGAGCACGGAAAACTCGAAGCACTTTTTCATCTGCTCCTGACACGAACTCAAAGCGGCCGATCATTGCCAGACAGCGCAGGTCGTACCCGTGCACTTGAGGCCTGGCAATTTCATGCCACGTTACCTATGAGTGAGCAGACACACAGGCAAAACACAATTCTTAAACAGAGAAATAGAGCAATTTAAAGTTCCAAAAAAGCACCACTACTCAACTTGCTGAATTTATTAACACAAAGCAAAGTTAAGAACAATCTTCTACTGATGTGCATAAAACTGGTGCTCACATACATCAGTTGAATCTTCTTTTTCCACCAAACCTTTCCTGTAATTAGTAAACTGTGTCACTGCACAGATGTGTTTAAGGCACTTACTATGACTTCTTCATGCTAGACAGTCAGGAACAGAACATAATTCGCCTAAGCAAAAAGAGGTTTCTATCCTTCTACTTCCAGGACTGTAGGTCTGAAAGACCTAAGGAAGGTAGTGATAATTATCCTGCTTCCTTCATCTGTTCTTTCACAAAGAACAGCAGCACTCCTGTCAGCAGGCTACAGGTTCCTACTGTCCTCTTTTGTTTAAAAATTTGATTCAAGGGAGATCATTTAATAGAAGCTTTGCAAAAACCTGACAAAACGATAATAGATTCTAAGTGTCATTTGATATTTCACCTAGATGATACTTCAGTTGGAAAAATTCAGCGTGTACTTTTGAGTTAAGAGCTAGCAGAACTAGAATCAATTGAAATAACTTAGACTACTTCAGTATTCTAATGCCTATAGCCAAGACTAGATATCATATAAGCAAAGGCATTATGTTGACTGTAAACTGCACATATCACCCTAAAAATTCAATTGAGTTTTGAATGTTGAAGTTTCTGATAGGACCTGAATGGGAGTTTGAGACATCCTACAAAACCTCATGATTTGAAAAGGGCTTGATTTTTTGGAACTTTAAATTGCCCTATTTTTCAGTGAGGAAAAAATCATGCATTCTTTAAAAAAAGATAAAATCAAACAGTGCAACATTCTTACCCTTTACTGGGTACATCTTTGCATACAACACAAAAAACTCAAACCCCAAACAAAGAGAGGGCTATATAAGTCATGCAATAAGCTCCTTCCAGAAAAATCAGGATGGAAATTTGCATGACAAATTGAAGCTGATGGTTATATCTCTTTTCTGATATTCTGATATTGCATTCAACACTTTGTTTCCTTTTTATAGGGAAAAACATGAGCTGTAATACTATCTTTCCATAAACATCTGAACCATCCATTGTGTCTTGTTAAGACAAACATCAGATGTCACCTGTTGTAATTTTTCAGGTGCTAAACTTAGTGTGATAAAGAAAGTAAGGCATTTTAACAGCCTGTGTTATCCAAGTTCATGAGCAGTAGAACTAAAAACTTTTCCAGGGTTCAGAAGGTCTGAATAAACATCTTCAAATGACCCATTTCTATGCCAGCCCTCCACTTCACCCATCCAAAAAGGATACTAAGGCTTTCTCCCACACTTCATGCAGCAGCAAATACCGAAACTACTTAGATTTACACCTGGTCAAATTAGCAGGAAGTCAAAATACAAGAATTCAGTTCATGCCATATTTAGATATGAAGACTACAATCACTCTGCTAAATTGATTGATTCAAAAGTTTCAGGGTGAGCTGTGCAGGTAAATCACACAAAGATCAGTTCTTTCAGAAGACAGGACTAAAAATTAGCAAGCCGCATACATAATAAAGAGTGGTACTTCAGTAGGTCAGAGAAAATGACATTGACAACCCTTGAATGCTGCCAACTTACATCACGTGCTAGTCCTTAACTTTGTTTTGATATGTTTAATGTACCCTCCTGAGTGGAGATTAGGGTAAAAAGCATGGAAGGAAACTGGAAAATTTCCTTCCTACAACACAAGGCAAAACATAGGTTTTGAAATGGGACTGCCACCACTCCTGTGTGGCCTGGAAGAAGGAAATCAAAGCACTGATGGCAAATTCACTCTCTCAGGTTTCAGACCTCCTGTGCTGGTCTACATTACAGAAACTTTGATGAGACAGCTCATCATAATAGTAGCTCATAATAGCCTCTCCAACCAATGGAATAGAACCTTATTTGACTACAGTCAGTCTAGTTTCTGCCAGTTTCCTGAATGGAATACTGGTACTGTTCTGCCAGAAAAGGTTGTATTTGTAGAGGAGAAAAATGCATGAGAAACAAGCAACAGGAACTTCTAAACAGACTTTTCCCCAACCCAATGCAGGAGGAGTGAGCAAGCAGGTGTGTGGTCCTTAGTTGCTGGCTGGGGGTTAAAACAGGACAGGCACCAGCTGCACTCATGTAGTTCAGATAACCATTCTAGTAAAACAGAGTCATTAACAAATTAATATAAAAAAATACAGTGAGAACTTTGTTTAGATTATGTTTGTGTAAAAAAGCACAACCAAAGTTGATTTTCTTTATTATTACCTGCAGCAGTGTAGCCAATTGTTAAACACTGCAATAGGTGGTTATCAGTACCAGTCATGTATTCCTCCTTCTCAATTACTGCAGAGCCTGTTTTCCAAGACTCTGGGAGAACACTAACTGAAGGTAATCTGGACATAGACTCAGGATTGAACTGCAACCATACTGTGTGATTGCAAAAACTCTACCACTAATATTTTTAAAGTGAAAACAGCACATACTCAATTATCAAACCAAGCAGTTTTAAACAGATCATCGCTTGTGGAACTTGAAGGTTTGAGTTATATTCACATAACTCAGGACTGACCAAGCCCCCTTAACCACACTCACAAAATCTTTGAAGATCCTACCTCTGTTTCTTCCTTCCTTTTCCATGGAGCAAAGAGCCTCGTAGTTTGATCAAAGCCCACACTGATGACAAACTCTCCTTCTGGATCCCACTTCACATCTTCTACACTGTTAAAATGTCCTGAAATCACAACTTCTGGAGTCCATTCTTTCTATGAAAAGAGTTCCACAAAGAAGTAAGGAGTTTTTCATTTGACTGATTGGCACATTCTAAGCAAAATAAAACTATAAATGTGCTTATTAAGAAAGTAAGAAAAAGACATTGGTAAATAGCAAATTATTAGAACTCAAGAGAGGCTGAAGAGACACAAATACTGATGTATTGCTCCCATCTGAAATAACCTTGTGTTATTTGTTCAGCTGTGAACAAAGCACAACCACAAAGGAGTTCAAGCTATTCAACTGACTTCTTACTCAAAGGTAAGAAACAGGGTTTAGAGTCTGGAGGATTTCAACCTTCCCTCTGTGCAGGAATGAGACTCCTACACAAAAGGACTATTTCAATCACTAATTTTAAATTATACTGTTACAGAATAACAGAACAATAGTTTTAACAACAGAAATTTACCTCAAATGACTTAAAAGTACAATTCTTTTATTAATACTACTAACAAACAAACCAATGTACCTTATTAACTGTATCCTGTTTCCAAAGGTGTAGTGCTCCGTGGAAAGCATGAGCGATGATCATTGAACCATCTGGACTAAACTGACAGTCAAAAAATCCAAGAGTATTGCCACCCACTTCACCTACCCGTACCTAAATTAATGAACAGAAGTGAAATATCCATGAAAATGGCCTTCCAATCCTACAAAATCATTCTTACTTCATGAGATGAAAAACTACCTCTAGACAAGAGTTCACATTACACACACAAACACATTCAAAGAATATTTTAATTGCAAAGTTAAGCACTGAAATGTCATGGGAATTAAAGCTGTGTGCTTTATGAATGGAGCTTCCCTTCATAGACATCTTAAGATAGGATTCCCCCAAGGGAAAGAAAACTGTACAATAGATGAGATGCAAACCCAAATGTTCTGTCTTTCAGTCCAGCTTGTTGGATGCAACAGTTCCTTATCATCTGTTGCCTGGCTCCTGCTCTGTTGCACAATAAAGAAAAATGATCCAAAGAAACAATAGTTCCCAAGTACATTTTTTTTTCCTACTTAATTTCCAAGATTCCCTAGCATACTTTCATTTCCCTGTTTCTCCATGAACAGCTGTGAACACTCCTTCTGTGGCATATTCTGGCCTCTGTTTTGTGCTTCTCTTATGACTTCCCATATATGCACGCATGCATACACACAGGCCTTACAGTTGCTCTAGTGCCCTTCCACTTTTTAAATTTTATTAAAAGATTAATAAAGTTATATTTTCAAGTTTTATTCAAGACATAAGACCACAATTTCTTTCAAGCTTTCAACTCCCCCATTCCTATACAGCCTCTTTTAAGACCAAAACAAAATGAACCAATGTGCCATTTTAAATGGCACTGCACTAGTAGTTCAGTTTTATTAGCGCTCATTCAAAAAAAATACCACTCATATTGAAGTGACTTTGACATGCCATGCTAGAGGCAGAATTCTAGTCTCACCTCTGAGCAGGGGAATAAATTTCTGAAGACATCTTGTTCATCATATCACGATGAAAGAGAGAAACTGGGGTGTTCCCCTTGTGCCCTTCCTCCCTGCAGGCTATCAGCTCAGATTTTCCTCTCTGGATGCAAAATGGATTTTTGCAGTTAAAATGTCTGATCTGAACTTGAAGCTACACATTTGTGGTCAAACCAATACAAAGAGAATGTAAAATTAAAGAACCGCAACTTCCAACAAGCTTTACTACACAACCCATTTTTAGAAGCTTGTGAATTTAGCCACAACTCCCTGTTACACCTAGGGACATCAAATGGCACCTCTATGTGATTGCCCTTTTATGAACTGATTTCTACTTCAAGCACAAAGGCATTGGAATTTTTCAATGAAACAGAGGAAAAATTAAATACCCTACTGTAATTCCTGCTTTTTCACCCAAGAGACAATTGGAACTTTCTTTGTGACAGGAAAGACCACAAACAATGGCTGCCATAACCCAACACAAACAACTTTAACTGAACTACTGCAATTTGGAAAAGCAGGTCAACTGAAAAGACATCAATCAAAGCACTGGAGAAATCTGGTTGTACTACTTGTTTATTTAGGATGATCCACATCAGAACAGCCTTCAGAATACTACATGAGTGACACTTCATGAGTATTCAGCTCAAATGGAAGGAAAACTTAATGTCACAGCCAATGATCAAGTTACGCTGAGTAAAACCAGGCTGGTGAATTGCATGTCAGCTGCTTTGTGGTAACTGCTTAGATCACATTCCCACAAGGATGAACTGCATATAGCTCAGGAGGGCTCTTAGCAGGAGTCCATAGCATGCATTACTATGCAGCCCCTGTCTTGTACACTCTGAATGACAGCTGAGCACAAACACCCCTTATAAACTCCTCAGTACAGCAATAAGAAAACAAACAAGCAACAAAAATCATATTGTATCCCTTTTTTTTAAATACACTTTTACTTGCAACAGAGCATCAGAACGAGTATTTTTGCAAGAAAAGACTTTGCCTTTCCCTGCCAGAATTTTGGAGAGTTTTTGCTCCCTACAGTACACACATGATGCTGGGAACACAACTTGCATACAGCACGTATTGTGAGAAAGACTGACACTTGCCTGTTCTAGCCAGACTCCAGATTCTTTATCAGGTTCCCAGATGATCACGGTTTTGTCCATTGATGCAGATAATATCCTCATTGGTTGTTGCATGCTGCCATCTACAGTACAAGGAAAATTATTACCCTACAACCTAGGAGCATATGTTCTGAAGAAATTAGGTAATACTGAAATATAAACACATAAAAAAAATTGTTTAGCATCAGAGACATGCAATGCATTTCTTATATGCCAAATTTACAGGCTCTACATTCTTGCAGGGCATTCTTTAGGAGATATTGTATTCTCAGCCATAATCACCCAAAGAAAAAGTAAAATACGTAAGAAAATCATATTCCATTTTTCTCACTCCAAATTTATATTGAATTAAATATAATTTGGAGGAAAAGCTAGAGTTTCACAAAGAGAATGCACAGCAGTTCTCGGTTCCATTCCTTAAGTAAGTTTTTACTGAGCAATTTACAGTTTAAAATAATTGCCTAGCATTCACTGTTTGGGTTTTTTTCCCAAACTGTTAGGTTTGCTACTGACTTCAGCAGACTCTAGCACCCTGTAGTACATACAGTAACTCAGGACTGTTCCCCTGAATGCAATGAAACACGCCAGAAAAAAAGCCCAACACAGAATGGGAAAGAGGGAGCTGCTTCATCACCAGTTGTGAAACCTGTAGGAAAACCACTGAGGAACTTTTCTTTATAATAGAGATATTGGCAGGCATCTCATGAGGTGACATGTTAGCAACAGACTTCCCACCTTACCTTCTGCACTGAGAATATGTCCCTCAGATCAGTTTGCCTCTAGTGAAAATCTATTTTAGGGAACCCAGCATTGGGCAGGCCACAGAACAGAAGCAGCTTCACGTGTATGAAGGACCTGGAAAACTTCATAATCTAACAGGACAGTTTTCAGATTGCAGTGCAAGGCTGAAAGGCCTACATTGTGCCTAAACCTTGTTCTAAAAGGCTAAACCTTTTACTGGTGTCTAATTTAGAAAAAAAGAGAAAAGTTTAAGGACCAGATAACTAAACCAATGTTTTTAAAGCAAGTCCTGTGTCTTTCACTAAGTGTATTTTGACATTCTAATGGCACTCTGCTGTTCAAGTGTTGTACACACCAGCAAAGCTGTTCTTTGTACTCCTGAAGTCACCTGTAATCAGTAACTCTAAAATATGTCAGAAAAAAAGACACCTTTACCAGTACAAATAGTCAAGGGTGTTCTGACTGTGCAATGTCAAATCAAGACTCTCCTTCCCTTATGTCAGGCAGATACATAACAGCAAACCAGTACTGCAAACAAGGCTTCAGAACTCAGCAATTTCAAAAGAAAGATAAATACTGGAGCAAAATGTAAAATTAAAACTATAAATAACACTGTTTCAATGGGAGTCTGCACTAATGCCTTAAAGTTAAATGCTTTAGAAAAACTGATACTCCAGGAATCTACTCATAAAACATTATTTGCACAATTTAAAGACTGTCATCTCTACAGGAACAAGTGAACATGCAAACACAATACAAAGACATGTGACTGTACTCTATGTATATGACACTTAACACTGGTAAGTGTTTGATATCTTTTTACCTTTTGAAAATGGAGGTTGCCAGTGAACTGCATACACCCAGTTTTCATGACCAGCCAAAACAGACTCCAAAGAAACTGCATATGATGTGTCAGCATCTACCAAAAATCAGAGAAAAGCATATTTCTTTCTAAAAGCCAAGAAAGGTCATTTCTGATATCTTTAGTGAAAATAATCAACTGCTTTCAACATCTACCAACATCTCAAAAGCTTCCTGACACTGAACAGCTCCTTGAAATCCTACTTTGGCACAAGCCCTGAGGACCAGATTTATGGTCACAGGTCAGTGCATTGCCTCAGAAGAGTCTCTGAGAATTCCTGGAGAACTCTCAAGCTGTGTTGAAATAAATGCCCTAAATTAACACTACACATACTCTTATGCATATTTGCATCTCCAAATGACTGCAAACACAAACATTAAAACACTTCAAACAGCGAATCAGGATTTGCAGGAAGTATCATGAGCACTTTTTACACATACCTTGATTATATTAACTAGATTGCCAAACCATTTACCCTACAATGTCAGCAATGCAAGCATCTGATGTTATCATGCTTAAACAGCTCGTTAAATGACCATAAAGTAAGCCTGCACATACTTATCTGTTACTTGCAGTATTTCTCTAATCTTTAAGTTATAGCAGCACCTTTTAATTCATTGAATTCAAAAGAAAATTAAAGCTAAGCTATTAAACTGGAGAACTACAGAACAGCTCCTCTCCCACAGACAAATAAGTGTCCTACATATTGCATTTGGAATATGTATAACAATAAAAACCCATGTTGGTACTAAGCCCTCTCACTGCTTTATCATTTCGTGTAATATATCATTAACTTTTGGCTTTAAAACAGTAATTCTGCTTTCTTAACAGCTAAAAATAATGCAGTCAACACAAAACAAACACCTTGTCAGGTTCCCCAGAAGCATGAAAAGATACACAAGTGAAAAGTTGTGCCAGAGAATTTTATAGCTGTTACCTACCTTTAACAGTAAAAATATTCTCTTTCAGTTTTATGGAATCATCTTCAGTTTTTGGAAGCTGCTTTAATTTTCTACATATTTTCCAAATTCTTATCAAACAGTCCTTAGCACAGCTTGCTAAGAAAAGGTCTTCACCTATTATTTTTCAGAAAAAGAAGAAAAAAAGAATAGAGCCATATTTTCATTGCACTCACTGCCATGACTAACCTACCATCTTTCCATACATGCACCTAACAGCATTATCCCAATTTTTCCTATTGTACACAGTATCATAAAAAAATTCAGTTTTATTTCAACATCAATTCACTTTCCCTACCATTCAAATTCAAATTTCCCTACTGCAATTCAAATTCTTTACTATTTTATAACATGCTGGGAATATGTCCATGATTGTAAGATGTGGAAGATATGGTAAGCACTGTACACGTTATACATATACTTCCCTACTATTTATGGGCCTTCGCTTTTGGAATTCTATCAGTCTCAATATTTGTCAAAATCTCCTTTCCTCCTTTTCTTTCTCCATGCTTGTAGCATACTCAAATTCCTTTTTTTTTTTTTTTTGTGCCATTGCAATAACTATTTGATTCATTGATGTCTGAAAAGATTCCCCTCATAATTTCCCAATTAAAAAACAAAAGGGGCAGGGAGGGAAGCAAGAAAAGAAAATATAAATGTACTATTTCCCCCTACTCTTCCTCACTCAGATACAGACATTTGTATATTGAACAGGATAAGTTGCTAAAACCCCAATTTGTTTGCATTTAAGTACCAGTCAGGTAAACATACCTGAAACAAGCAAGAAAAATGTTTTAAAAGGTCAAAAAGTTTCATCTTGATTTTTAATATTAATAACCACCATCTCAGGAAACAAACATCACAACCACAAGAGTTTAGGTGCTACAGTCCATCAAGGTCAACTCTTGGAGGGGTAAAACACTAGTACTGGCATTAAACCACTATTGCACTTTATTCATCTTGCATACTGACCACAGACTGCCCACTCAACGCCTCTTATCCAATCTTCATGGCCAGGGAGTATTAACGTTTTCTGAAACTGAATAAAAACTCCTGTTACATCACAGAAATGCACCTAAAGACCACGCACTTATCAGCAATAAGCTTTATTTTTTCAAGTCTTTTATATTTATAGCTTCTATTATCTGAAACAGAGAAAAAAATAAGCCACAGCTAAGGATTGTAATTTACACACAGATTCGAGACAAGCCTTTTTTGTTTTGCCACCATTGGATAAGGTGGCACAGGTAACCCATATATGAGCAGGAAAGGATGTGAAGTTAAGGTGCACCTTCAAGAGGCTACAGTCTCTCTGTGATATAACTAAATTTTTTTTTGAGCTTATCAGGCTTACTGTGGTACACAAAGTGCGGTACACATAATGCAACTTGGATGTGACAAGTAATTTCTCGTATTTGTGTGAAGTGGATACAACTGCAGATGATGAAGAAAATTAATACAGGTAAAATCAAGCATAAAAAGAAAAGCAAATGTTCTGACATTATTTTCAAGAATTAATTTGTATTTATAATAGAATAGGAATAATAAGAATCAGTTATGGCACTGGAAATATTCTCTATGTTTCTTAAGCTTATTGATAAAATTTCTAAGTAAGGTATACATCAAGAACTGCTGATGGAAAACTCTACATGAACATGGGCTCAGGAACACTAGAGAGCAAACACAGTCTGGATTCCCTTTTACGAACTTTCACTATGAATTTATTTTCATTTATGACATATGTAACATTACTGTCTTGTTTTGACTCAAGTCCAACTATTTACTCCTTACTTAGAATTTAACCCATTTCTGCTTTTCTTTGCCCAGGAACAGCCCTATTTCCATGACATTTTTTTATTCCAAGTTGAATTACAATGTCTGAAGTAACTGTTACAGTTAAAACAGTTACTTTAGTATTAATAACTTATCACAGTATTTCTGGCATTATATTCTACTAAATCCTTTACCTAGGCCTACTTAAAACTATGACTAAATGACAGCCTTTGCTATGAGTACAAGTCTGCAACTGAGGTCTCTCTTCCAATCTGTGACAGGGAAAAAGAAAAAAGGAAAAATTTGTATGTGTATGAAAAAGAATCCATACTCAGAAATTGGTGCCTCTCTCTTTGATCCAACATTTTTGATATTCCCCAAAGCCACCTTCCCATCAGTGTTACTCTGCCTCTCCTCATCACACATTTGCAGTCAAAATCATAAAATGGTTTCGTTTGGAAAAGACATTAAAGATCATCTAGATCCACCCTCTCCAGCCATGAGCAGGGACACTTTCCACTAGACCAGGCTGCTCAAAGCCCCATCCAACCTGGCCTCAAGCTGCTCCAGGGATGGGGCATCCACAACTTCTCTGGGAAATTGTTCCAGTCTCACAGTAAAGAATTTCTTCCCAATATCTACTCTAAACCTACCCTCTTTCAGTTTGAAGCCATTGCCCCATCTCCTGTAACTCCATGCCCTTGTACAACATCCCTAAAACTACAGAACCATCTATATATGAGATACATGACCAGAACAGGATACATGATCAGACTAAGCTGATCAGATACTTCCAAACCAGAAAGTTTAGGTCTTAAGAATGAGTTCTCACAGCCACCTAAGCCTCATTTGGCTGGTCACTTCTGCAGCCACTGGCACTTCTAAATAGGGCATTCCAGAGAGATGCTTATGTTAAACACCTAACGGGTTACGTGTACAGGCAGGAAGAACAGTCCAGGAAGTGACATGAAACAGCAACCTAAAGATTTTTCTGAAGACAGGCTTCTGGCAATACATAAAAAAATATCTTCAGCAACTGATATTTCAGATAATAGATAAAACACATTTATTTATTCATTTATATGACCTTTGAGAAAATGCTCTGTATTTTATAGTCATTAAGGTTAGTTGGTAACTTTTTTTCTAACAGAAAGATTTGTTCAGGCTGAACTGTCGCTAACATCCTTCTCTTTTATTGTTAACACTAAAACAGTGTGTGCATCTCCCGAAACTTGACCCTAATATTAATCTAAACATACATCTAATAATTTTCTCTTTTCAAGGTGTTGTGGTGTGGGGTTTTTTATAATTACCCATCTTACATCAAAGAGATCTATTCAGAAAAGCAGCCATTTGTTTTCCCTTAAAAGAGTAAAACTAATTATTTTGAGATTATTAATACTACCCCAGATTTCTAAGTCATTTCCTGAACAGGTTTTTAGGCACTACTTAGCTTGAAGTCAAGCATGCAGTTCTTTTGTGCTGCAGAACAAGCATATTTAAACAGTCAGCTAGAAGTCTGTACTAATTTTTATATGCTTCCATTGAATAGACCCACCGACCTATTCACATGATTTAAGGTGGAGGCTGCTGAATTTTATTACCTCATATTCACTGATGGCAGTAATACCAGCACCAGATGGTATATGAGGCTGAAGAGACATACCCCCAAACCCCTGAAAATGCACCCAGTCCCTTAAATGGACTCATGCTGCTTTCCCATCCCTATAAACAACATCCTCCACTCTTCACCCATCTGAGCAGAGTCAGTACAGTGGCTGGAAAACAGAGGTGAACACAAGGGCTATTACCACATACAGAAATGAAGCATGAGGAACACAACATTCTTGGTCATATGATTTAGTTTTAGGTGGTATGTGAGGAGCAAGGAGTTGGAGCCAGCAGTCCTTATGGGTCTCCTCAGACTTGAGATATTCTAAGATTTTATGATTCAGCCAAAGTTTTCAAGATACTGGTTCCCATAAAAATAAAACTGTTGACTGAAACTGAGCAAGGAGGAGTGTATGCTGTTATGCTAGGATTTTTAGTATTGTTTTTGCCCTTTTCTTTGAAGTTTATGTCTCTTGGCATCCTAAACATTCAGTTTCTTCAGATGTATTCAGTTCTAAAATTGAATCAATATAAATGTTCATGCAGATGCACATGGTCATTACTTTTAGGTGATTCAAAGTTTCTATTATTGTCTAGGTTCTATATACACCAGTGTTTTGAACTGTCATTCTTTTCTTTTTTTACAGATTTTGTTTTTATAGTCTCATATTTCTTCTCTGTTTCAGTTTCCACTTGGTCCTCACTGGACACATAAGAGGTTACAGCACCAACAGTTAAATCTAACAAAACCTCCTGGTCTGACAACTTCACAGGCTTTCCCATGCCTCTTACCTAATCTCTGAACATTGTTGCTTAGCAGCAATCTGGTCTCTTTCCTTTTAAGCAAAGAATAAAGCTGTTCTGTAGGCAACACAATTAATGAAGCTGTGGACATGCCCAGCACACTCTGCACAATTAACCCTGCCCACACTTTGGGTACATCTCTTTCAGGACCAGGCTAGTAGCCTGGCTAGTAGTTTGGTAAATTTGGCAATAGGGGTCCATGTCTCTATGCAGCTGTTAATCTCAACAGATTAGAAAGAGCCTGAATTATCTTTGATTCATCCCCCTATTCCACTTCTCAACTATGCCAGACTCTTTAGGTGGAACCCAAAACAAACAGTGCACCATCTTCTCAGAAAAACAAAGCTCAAATAGAAATGTTTTGGTTTAAAACTCTAATTAATCTGCTGGTTTATTACTTGCCCTCCACAGACCACATCTGTAGATGTTATATCCCTAGCAGGAAGACATATTATGGTTTCTGAAAGATTTTTCCCTGGATACTTTTATAAATCAATACTCTCTTCCAACAAGTCAGAAAAGCAAAGAATTCATTTTCTCTCTACTATATAACACAGTAAGGGATCTGTGGGTAAGGAGTCTCAAAAGATGAAAAGTGTGCCTACTCAGTTTTAAAAACCAAGCAGTTTTTAATGAATAAATACCTCTTGACTGCAAAATTAATGAGTTTACCAAAAGGTAGCCTGAATTAGCTAAGTAAAGATGCCTCATCCTCCCTCAGGGTCTAATAGCGAGTGCCATTTAAGTTTCATAAGAATGCATGTTCTGTTATGAATGCATGTTCTACCTCTGGATTCATACTCACATTCATAACATCCTTTTTGAGGATGTTAACTAAAGGAAGTGCTTTACAAGAGGCACTGAATTAACTGAACAGAGCTACAGGCCCTTACCAGTAAGGGAATGACACAGGAGCTAAGATTCTGATCACTCTCCTATGCCAAGTTCCAGTAAAAAATGGCAAGGCTATAGTAACACTTCCTTCAAATACCTTTAATATTACTAAGAAGCCATAAAAAAGGTGTCAGTAGATCTGAGAAAACCTGATGAACAAGATTTAGCAGCTCGGCAAGAATTCATGTCAGAAGGCTTGCAAGGATGTTCTAATTATGTTAATAGTTGTAAAGCACAACACAGGCTCTCCTCTTTGAGGCCTGCACAGTTCACTTAACTAGAAGAGATGTTCTGGAAAGTTAAGATAGACATGAACAAGAAGTCCCACCTCATTTAAGAGATATTCTGAACACCAACTCTGCCACAACAGCTGGTGAAAATACTTTCTGAAATTGAAACTGTGAAAAATAACACTTGCAAAACAAAACTGCTCACCGCTTGTATAAATCAAGTTTCCTACCTCCAAAAAAAGACAGTGCAAACTTGCTTATGAAGCTTAAGAGGGAACTTACTAATTCAAGTTACCTTCCTTTACCCTCCACAGACTGACTACCTTTTAAAATGGCAGACTATTGTTATACCAGAAAGTTTGGCCAGCAATGGACAAAATAAGTTACGTATCTCTGAACATTTTTGGCAGTCAAACTGTATATAATTTGTTAACCTGAATCATACAGGAAAACAAATTTCCAACTCTGAAGGAGAAAAACCAACCACACAGTCCCTGAGATAAAAGTCTTTCTTTAACACACTGAGAATCAATAGTGGCATTTTGCCTTTGCTAATTCCCAGAGAATTCATTAAACTGACATAACTTCGAAGCTACACAGGAAAAAAGAAAAAAAAAATCTAACCAAGCACCCTTCTTTTCTTCTCAGTGGTCAAGAAATCATTAAACATAGAAGAAGGGAATGAAGTACTTATATTACTGGCAACAACAGCAACCAAAAAAATCTTTTTACTGTACATGGCAGCACAAACAGGCAAAATTGTCAAAAAAGTAGCTTTTGTCACTCTCTCTCAAAAAAACCAAAAAAGAATAAAGGAATACCTATTCTTTAATCCCTAAAGGGAGTCTGAGCAATTGCAGCAGACTAAGCGGTTCTACATATGCCAGTTTCAAAAGGGGGTTCTAAATGGTAGCTTCACTGGTGCAATGGGAGAGCATTTGTGATTTGAAGGGTTTTTTTAAGGCAGTGAGAGAAAGAAAGAAGTGATACTGAGCTCTGTTTTGGAAAACAGTCATTCAACACATGCTTTAGAATCTAACAAAACCTCTGAACAGATGCAAGAGAGGACATAACGTTTCTCTACTGCTCAAAAGGAATATTTATCTGTATGAAAAACTAAAAATTGCCAGCTTCCAAATAACACATGAAAAAAATGTGTGCTTTTATAAGATCAGATACTCCTAAAAATACTTTTTTTTTATGTTCAAAAGCAGTCAAGCATAAAGGGCACACTTAGCAACAAACATAAAATTCCTCAGAAGTCATAACAGTTTTATTTTAAGAATTTATAGAAAGAAAGTAACATCATTTCCATAAGAACAACTCAATGCCTGGATACTTAATAAAGAAGGACAGTTGCAGCTATTTTGTATCAGTGGGAATTGAAACAGCCTATCTTCACACAAGGGAAAAAATTAAGAAAAACACTTTCATACACTGAATTCAACTTCAATATTATGTATGTGTATTTCATCATTATCTAAAAAAATGGATGAACTATTAGAAAAAGCTTGTTGTATGCAATGGCTACATAGAGACAGAAAGGACTTACTGAAGAACTTGGAAAAGATCACCAGCACATTTGAAAAGAAGCAGAAAACTCAGTAATGCTCTGAGCAAGAGACAAAAATTTTAATTACCTGACCATTCTGCTGTATAAACAAACTTATTTTGCAGTCATCACCACCACAAGCCAGTATTGGTACTAGAAAGGAAAAGAAGGTCTTCATTTTTTTATGAGATCTAATATTCTAGGACATGAAAAATATAAATAATGTACAAATCAACATAAAAATATTATGGAATATAACAATACTAACAGACAGACAAGTGTGATACCACTTTTTTAAGGTATTCTACATTAGCTGTCTAATAAATTAGTATCTTAAGAACACAGAACTCAAAAATTACTTTAACTGCAAATAATACCTATAGATATTTAAGATGCTAAAATGAGTAGTTTGTCTCAAGCTCATATATCTGTAGGAAGTTCAAGTATTAGAGTTTTTATTAATTTTTCACTCAAGACTACTCAAGTCTTGAGTAGCAATTGACTTCCACTAGCTAACCTAAAAAGTGCACAAACCCTGTAAGTGTATTGAATCAAACCAGAGAAAGTTATGTCTGAGGGGGTTAAAAAAAGAAAAGTTAGGCAGTGTATTAGTTCTTCTCTCCAACAGAAGAGGATGAGGAAAAACAGTTAATGCTTACTCCACTCTTCTTTTTTTAACATGTCATAAGAGGAAGCATTACTGCTAGGGACTGAAACAGTAAAAGCAAATAAATTTAGTATAAAACTATGAAGAAATAAGTTATAAGTTAAGGGCTAGACATTTGAATTTCTCAAGTCTGGATAGAAAACCAAATACTAAATTTCACTAAAATCAACTACTTATTTTAACAAAAAGCCTCCATGACATCCCTTCATATAGATAATTTTATCTTTACTATGAATAGATCAAAAATCAACTTGAATATTCATAATATCTTTATCCTCTATACTAATCTCTTCTTTCTACTTGTACCAAATCTGTGCCCAGTTATCCACTGTTCCTCTTGCACTTCTCAGCCACATTCCATATTCTCATAGTTCCATCACTTGCTTCCTCTTTCCAAACTCTAAGTCACAATTCACCTCCGTCTCCTCCTCTCTTTAATAGGTCTAAAAAACTGCTTTGCATCAAAGGTGATGAGCTGCTTTGAATGAAGACCTGGTCATCAGGTCCACAGAAATTGGGCAGGAGTGATGTTTTCTTCTATAAAACACAATACAATGGATGTTCTTGAAGAAAACATCATCCTTTCCTGAGAAACACATTTTATGGGCCATTACTGTAATTACATATTTGCTCAATGGAATGAAACTTTAGTTAAGAAAACCAAAGAGAGAATTATGATTTAGTTGCTGTTGAAGACAAATGCAAATACTTTCACTCAAAAAGTTCTATATAGAACTATATAGAACTTATATATAGAAAGAAATATATCTATATATCCAGACTAGTACATAGTTTTCCACATAAGTGCTTTGAGGTATTAGAATTTGGATCTGATTAAGATAAAATTCCTGCAGAGGAAATAAGAAAAGTAAGTTGGATAAGCAGAGCTTTTCCAAGTTCACTTGCTCTTTTTTTTTTCACCTGTTGCAATTCACTTCTGAGGAGACAATTATTTGCTGTCAGAGGCCATGCTACATCATGACAATTATCCAGGTCATAGGAAGAATCAGATTATATGATAAATAGCTGATCAAGATTTGTAAAAAATAAATCCTATTGCCAGCATTTTATAGGCAGAATTTGTGCAGACACTGTAAGGCAAAAAGCAAGCAAGCAACCAAAACTGCAAAAAGCTCTTCTTCAAGGCTGAACAGCAAATGTACAGAAACTCCTTAATAAAGAGGCTGCCAGAGAAGTGTTTAAGCTGCATTCCAGCTGCAAATGACTGGTCAGGTTTTAATGAACAGTTTACCAGATTTCTCTATTTGACTTCTTGACAAAAGTGGTTCAATTTTTTTTTTTAGTAAGTTTTTTTCAAGGACAATCAGTTAAAATCCTAGGCTCAGGAACATCTTCTGAAAGTTAACGCATCCATTGCATATGTATCAATTTTCAATGCAAGCCTCAAATTTACTTTCTTGCCGAAATTAGAGGTTGCTGTAAATGCTTCAGGAAATGTAGTTTATGATTTTCAGAAAAGTAATTCTGTATTTAGTTCCTGACTTAAGAAATGCAGATTGTTCTCAAGAGAAAAGCTTCTTTGAATCCCTGTGCAGCTGACAACTTAGCCTTCACAAAGATTTCTGAGCAACTCCTAAATTTATCATAATCATTTTTCCCTGAAGATCATTAAAATTCCAAATTGCCATTAGAGATTAATGTTTCTGACAAATGATCAGCAGTGATTTTTAATAATATATTTTAGCTACTTTATTTAGATTTCAGAATTAACATATGCCTCATCTATATGGACTACTATGTCAGGTTTAGGGAGAAAACACTAGCTATGCTTTATTAAAAGCTCCCTTACGGATTTCTACAGGAAACATTTCTATGCATTTATGGTTCAAAATCTAAACTGTTTCTTTGCAATTTTATCAGCAGAGGTCATCTGGTTTGGAACTGGAACAAAAAAGGCAAATGTGTATAATTTTTTTTTTTTAATTCCACACAAAATGAAATTTTTGTGCAAAATGAAATTATGCAATATTGAAAATAATTTCAGCTCTTCAGAAAAATAAAGAACTCTTTTTTCAGTTTATGAGCACTGTACTGCTTTGGATAACTAATCTGAATTGGGATGGGAAGAGTTCATAATACAGGATTGTCCTGCTCTCAATGTAACTTTAAGCAACACTGGTTTTGGGGACTCTGGAAAACAAAATCCTTGCTATTCCACCATTCAAAGAAGCTTCAAACATTTAATGCAATTTGAATTTCAGAAACAGTTTTAAGAACTAACATGATAATTTTAATTCATGGTGTTTTTAGAATGTATGGTTACTTCTCTTATATACAACATGATTTCAACATTGAACAGATGCACTACTCTAGAGTGTTACAGTGAGACATTCTTATCTGTACAGTATCCTAAATGAAGATATAATCCGTTGTTTTGCAATCTGAATGTTATACTCAGACACCACAGGCACTTCACTTCTAAAGAATATTCACACTTGCAGTAATTATTTTAATTTACCCTCAAGCCTTTTAACTTCATCTCAACAAGCACATTAGTGTATCTACAGGAAAAGAGAGAGGTGTAAATGTTCTTTAATGGTACAGATGCTGCTTTTGGTATCAGACATGCTCTGAAAACAGACACTGGCATTTCCAAATAGGACAACACATTGTGATAGAGCTTTCATGGCTCACAGAATTATCAAAGCCAAAGAAAAAAGTATGCTTGTAGGCATATAATCAAAACAACACATCAGTGTGGAATGCATGCAGCAGAGCTGAAAATTCCAAATACAGTAAGAAAATTTAGCACTTTTTCGGTTGGGAGCCTGGCAGGCCTCCATCCAGGGGAAAGACTCTACTGATACTTAAACCCAAATTTAATTCAACACACGTATCTGGCTTGAGGATACATCTGCTTTACTAAAAAAAGCTTCTACCTATTTGCACAAAAAGAATATGTCTGTGGCAGCCTACAAAACCTAATATTTCTGTTTGTAGAAACCTACATAAACCATACTACACAGATTAAAGTAGTTCAGCATTTCAAATTTTTTCACATTTAAGACTGAACAAACAGATGATAAACACTGCTTGGGAACCCATGGTTTTCAATGCGGGCCTTCAGATTTTTTCTGAATTTTGCCCTTCAATTCAAACAACAAGAACAAACATGTGCAGCAGCACAAGGAACAGGTGGAACTAACAGCATCATCCTATCCCATTCATTTACAGCATTATTACCCTGGTTTAAAGCTTTCTATCACAAGAGTTCAACTAAGCAACTCCATCTGAGTGCCATTTTGAAGACACTGTAATCAGTCTTTCTTTTTAATTACTGAGAAGAGTTCAGAGAAAATCTTTAGGTACAAGAATCAGCTTAAGCAGATTTCATAGGAAACAAAAACTGTGGCACACAGGTCTGGAGTCAGCAAAATGAAAATCTGTTCGGGGGATTTCTTAGATTTTTCTTCCTGCATTAATATTCAAGATGTGCAAGCTTTACTTACCATCACTGCCAGGCAAGAAGGATAAGCAGACATCCAGAACAAATCCATTTCCAAACTGCAGAATTTCAGTGCATTTAGCTGGAAAACAGAAACAGACAGTGTTGATCTCATTCACTGTAACTATTACAATTACACTGTCATTTCGTTCTATATTATACACTTAAACTTTCCCATCCATTTTTATTTTAAGAAGCTGAAAAAAATCTACATTTTTTCAAAAGCATAAACAATAATATCATCTTCTGTGTGGCCATAAAAATTCATCCAGTTGGTTGGGTTAGAAGATAATACTGTGTTAAATCTATACAGCTTGACTGTGGTAACACACCAGAGGCAATAAATATTACAAAATATATCCTGTGGCAACAGCATTCACAACAAAGGAAAATAAAACTGAATCCATTTTCTACAACGGCAGCTAGAGAAATGAGCAAAAACCTGCAAACATCCCTGAGACCCTGGAAATCGTTAAATTAGTAAACTAGTAATCAATTAAATTAGTAAATAAACAAGAAAATAGCAGAAAAAAAATTATCTACAGCAGAAGAATTAGTCCCTCTATCACTGTAACCACACCAGCAAGACAAAATGGAAAAGATGAGACTTCGTGGGGTTCTTTGGGAGCACCAAAAATGCCTTCCAGAACATGGGACTGTAGATTGGCAACTCCACCTCTCTCACGTAGGCAAGGCAATAGGAGATCTTCAAATACACCCAAGAAGGAAGAAAGTAGCTAAAGAAATGCAGTCACTAAACCTCAACCAGCAAATAACACCTTAAATCTCAATTATCTACCCAATGTATTTCTTATGCGCTTTAGAATGCTGTTTTCCTGTATTTCCATGCAAGAGCATGGAAATACAGGAAAACAGTTCAACAGAAGGTCAAGATCCCAAACTTCATTGGACTCAAGCCAATAGGAAAAAACAAGTGACTAATTAAACCTCATTTTTCTAATGCCACCATTAATCATTTTACTATGTAATTCTACTTCACACATGCATACAGCTAGTCTGCCTCCACATTACAATGGTTCAGATTGTCATAACATGAATACATATTTTAAAAAAAAAGTAAATTCAGGCCACACATCCCTGATGAAATATAAAGATAAATCATTCTGCAGAATATGGCCCAAGGCTTTCCAAGAATAATACAGTGCTTTGATGTACTAAAGTCTGAAGACAAATCAATGTAGTTGCATTACAAGATATCAGTATTTAATACCTAATGGATGAGCATTCATCATTCTTATTTAGCCAGTATGTTATCCCTAACATTAAAAAAATGTTACCTTCTGAACCATGCCAAGACCAGATTCTCACAGTAGAGTCAGAGGCTGCAGAAGCTATTAGCACATTTAAATCAGGTTCATCTGACTGGCAGACAGCATCCACAGCAAAAAGAGCTTCCGTGTGGCCTTTGAGAGGAATGCTTTTCACAAGCTGAACACATGAGAAAATTTTACAATGTTTAAATTCCAGTAACTTATGTGAGAAAACTTTTAAAGCAATTTTAGAAAAAAAAAAATACTTAGTATTTCAGAAACCCAGAGAAGGGATACAGCAGCAATGAATATTAACTGAATAAGATTCTGCTCAAAGCTAAACAGAATTAAATGTTCCTGTGTACACTACACCCTCACTATGCTATAACCTCACCCTTCTTTGAGGGAAGTTGGAAACAGTATAGAAAGTTAGGAAGAGCAGCTTTCCTTCCATTTTCTCCTTCTCTTGTCCCTCACCCTAAGGAACATCTCAAAAAAGTTTGGAGAACCTTAGTGAAGGAGACAGAGCAGAGAACACAATGGAATAAGCAGCAGCTACAGCAGCTTTAGCAGCAATGTTTAGTGCGTTCTCACAAACCAAGACAGCTTTTTACTCCTTCAAAATGCCAACATGAAAAACAAAAACGCTAAATTTAAACAATGAATACAGGTGATTCAATTTGCAATCTGTTCCTCATAAACACAAAGATCAAGGTGAGAAGCTTTTAATTTTGCAACCAGCAGTTATCCAACATTTATTCAGATTTTTATCATAGACAGACTTGACATCTCTTTCCAAAATCCAGCCTGGTAGGCCTCAGTGAGAATTTTTCATTGGTTGAATACAGAACTTTGTTTTTAAGAATTTACACTAGTCTAGAACTCCCACTAAAATGTGCACATTTAGCCACATTCTTTTGAAATTATTGCCATATGGCTGTGCACCACACCAGCAGAAAAAGTCTATTAAAAAGTCTGTAAGTTAACTTAAATAAATGCATGAACAGTTAAAATGGATCAGGATGAGAAATAACTTATTTCTGAGAACTTTCCCTCATGAAAATGGGTTAATTTCCCCCTACTATGCATTCTCGTGCCTTTTAAAATGCCAAGTCTAATAACCTACTTTGAGACAGATGATGAAATGGGTTACCTACACAGCCATTCCCAATCCAGTGCTTAATAAGCAAGATATTAAAAGCTAGAAAATAAAGCGTTTTTTTCATCAAAATTTCGGGTCATTTAGAAGGCTCTTTCACACCACACTAAATCTCTTGCATTACATTTTACAGTAGAAATAATAAATTAGCATGTCTCCTTACTTTCCTCCATTGCTCTGAAAAAAGCCAATTGTTGCACAGATTTTTTTTATTTTCATTTTTGTTAAACATCCACTCCACCTTGTATATCATCCTAGTAAGACTATCTATATGCAAACCCCACATTGTTGTACAGATTGACCAGAAATCACTAGAAATGGATATAAGTAAACAAATCCACTCAATGACTGACAGGTTCGTTAATTTCTTTACCAATGCTGATTTGAAAAAGATGAACCACAGAAAAGAGGAAACAACATTTACAGTAATATATAGCAAGACAGAGTACCAAGAACTTCAAGGATATACACACTGGGTTCAACTTAAAAAAAAACAAAACCAGTCAAAATGAAACAAATAGTATGAACCAGAAATACAAACAAAACAGATAATTTGTGATATGTGAGACACTACTGTAGAGGAAGATTTGAGAAGAGATTATTCCTGCTTACCTGATTATTCCATGTTACTGTGTCTTTCCATGCCCAAAGAATAAGTTGTTTATCAGATCCACCAGAAATTAACTCTGTTTCAGAAGCTAAAAAATATGCTTTGGTTAGTTCAGTGTGCACTTAACTTTGTAACAGCAACATAAGCAGTTCTACTGGTTACTACTCATAAAATATCACTGGTAACCAAAGCTTCCACCAAAATAAAGAATGGTTAATAGGAGTTGCACTGTGCAGAACTGGTTTAGAGCAAAGATATTCCCTAAGAAAATATAAAGAGAAAATTCTCAGAACTATTTAAAGTTCCATGTAAAAGTGGTAAAAATACCTTTCCAGAAGACTCTCAAATTCAACAGTGTAAATTAATCTTTTGGGGTTTTGTTTGGTCTTTTTGGAAGATAGGAAAATAAAGTAAGAGAAATTTAAACAAACGGAATTCAAAGTTTCACAAGGAAATTTAATTCCCAAGTTCCCTGAAAATAACTTCTTTTAATCATTTTTAAGAAGAATATGTTTCAGTGCAACCTGTTGAAAGGATGGCAGTTTATATCACTATTAGAAACTAATGTTTGCATCTCAGTACTTCTCAAAAAAAGGAAGCAGCACATTATATTAACAGTCTAATTAATAGTCACATTTCTCTTCTTCAGTGAGAAATGCCTAAGGGCAAGAATATATGCCTACGAAAAGCCCGCACTAAGCAATGTTAAATCCTGGAATTACTATCCAGCAAAAGCCTCATAAATGTCTCAAACATTTATATTTATCTAAAGATTCTTTTTGTCGAGCACATAACCTCTATGCAACTTCAGAGCTTTATACTCAGAGATTGCTGAAAAGACATTGCAAATCAGTTTACAAAGTCAAAACTTGCAAAACTCCAAACCTTACTGAAGAGACTGGTGGAAGAACAAGCTGTGCGAGCCATCGACCAGCGTGAGCTGCCACAGCCCCAGGCAAACATCCTCCTGGGGTGCCCCTGGCTGTGGAGCCAGGAGCAGAGATCCCCTCCCTCGCCACGCAGCTCACCTGGGTTCGGCAGCTCGCATTCCTGCAGACCCATCTGTGAACATGAGGCCACACCTCGAGTACTGTGTCCAGCTCTGAGCCTCCCAATTCAGGAAGAGCACTGAAGTGCTGGAGTAGGTACAGAGATGGGCAATAGAGCTGATAAGGATCTGGAGCACGCATTTCATAAATGGCTGAGGGAGCTGGGCATGTTTAGCCTGGAGAAGAGGAGGCTCAGGGCGGACCTTATCATTCTCTACAACCACCCGAAAGGAGGGAGCCAGGTGGGGGTCGGTCTCCTCTCCCAGCTAGCAAGTAACAAGATGAGAGAACACAGTCTTAAGCTGCACCAGGGGAGGTTTAGGCGGGACATCAGGGAAAATTTCTTCATAGCAAGGGTGCTTAGACATTGGAATGGACTGCCCAGAGAGGTGGTGGAGTCACGGTCCCTACAGGTGTTTAAGGAAAGAAGGGACGTGGCACTCAGTGCCATGGTCTAGTTGACACGGTGGTGCTGCGTCACAGGTTGAACTCAATGATCTTAAAGACATTTTCCAAACTAACTGATTGTGTGAAAATCCCTCCCGGAAACTAGGCTTAAGGCGAAAGGATGTTCTGCGAGGGTCGCAGTTCCCTATTTCCTGGAGAGTACAGCGCAGCCCCGCTGCTGCCGAGCACCCCCCGCCGCCTCTGCCCTGCAACGGCAACGGCGGCACTGCCCGGGGCCCGCGGGGGAACCGGCCCCGGCGCCGCACCGCCTCGCTACTCACCGCGGTCCTGCCGGCGGACCCAGCGCACGCAGTTCACCCTGCCGGCGTGGCCGCGGAGGGCGGCGACCGCCCGCCTCACCTGCGGGACAGACAGACAGCACCGAGCGTCAGGGACTTGGTCTAGGACTAGGGCTGGTCACGGTCACGGTCCTGGTCCCCCCCCAGAGCGCACCAACTCACCGCTGGGTCGTAGAGGATGACGTCGTGGCAGCTGCCGAAGGCGAGGAGGCCGCCCCGACCCCAGGCCACGACGCCGCCGCCCGCCCGGTTGGGGCAGCAGGCGACGTGACAGACCGACACGGGCGCCGCCATCTTGGCCGCCGCCGCGTGCGCGACCCCGCGCGGCTCCCGTGGCAACGACCCCGCGCGGGGCGGGGCCTGAGGGGGCCGGCGACTGTGAGGGCCGGCGGCTGTGGGGGTGTCGGTGGGGCGTTTTGTCTCTCTTGCGCCTTTTGTCGTGGCCTTGAGGGTTTCATAAGTGCAAAACTTTTCTCTTTGCTGGCTCCTGTGAAGAAATTCCTCCTAATGCTCAACCTAGATGTCCCCCGGTGCAGCTTAGGGCTGTCATCCTGTCGCTGGGTGCTTGGGAGAATAAAGCGACGCTCACCTGGCTATAATCTGTTTTCAGGGAGTTACAGGGATCGATAAGGTCCCCCCTGAACCTCCTTTTCTATAGGCGAAGCAACCCCAGCTCCCTCAGCCACCTCCCGTAGGATTTACCCTCTGGACCCTTCACCAAGTGAGAGAGCTGAGTATCAGAGATGGTGTCACTGATGCCCATTCCTGGGCTGTTTCCATGACCTGGGAAAGAGGTGGTACCAGCTCCTGATAAAGAATCATGCTCCAATTAAGTTTCTGATGTCGGGATGTATTTAATATTACCATGTATGATGTCCCTGAAATTACTGTTGTGGAAAGCACGAGAATTTGCTACTGAGCAATGGCCAGGCTCAACTGCTTGATCTGAATATGTTTGAATACCTCTGCTTTTCAGCAGAAAAAAAAAAAAAGAACAGAGCAGTTAGTGAATTCCATCTGCTAGATTTTTATTTTTTCATTCTTTTATATATTTATTGCCCCTCCTGCACAAGAAATTGAAATCAAATCAAGGAAAAAAAAAATACTGCTGTGGTATTCTAGTTTTACTTGCATGGTCGCTGGCCTTGAGAAACAGGTTCACAATGCAGGGTATTATACTGGATAGATGTGCTCAAATTGTATCAGCCACTTGGCTTCACAGGTTCAAGGACTTTGCTGGTTCCCAATAGCCACAGGTGCAAACAGCTGCCCCAAAGGCTGAGTAGGAGCCTCAGCAGGACCTTCAAGACATCCACTCTTGAAAGATGAAACATGAAAAAGGCTGTGGAGCAGAAGCCAGGTTGAAGTATAAATGGAGAGCTCAGCTATGCAAGCATGGAAAAGGAGAGAAACAGAGATGTGCCTCCTGTCCCCAAATCACACCTAAGATAATCCTGAAATAACTGAAAGTGAACTGAGAAGCTGGAAAGTCTGGGCTGGAGGGAGAAGCTGGCTTTATGGGGTTGTGCAGGAGGTGGGGGTAGGAAGAGAAAGCAGTGAAAAGCAAGCAGGAATCCAGAGGAAACACTCTGCATAGCACATGGAACATTTTGGGCCTTAACCTTTCCTGACGGACCTTTATCTCTCCCGTGTGCTCTGGAATCCTGGCTGTAACCTGACACAAAACCACTGCAGATAGGCACAGTTGTTTTGCAGTGGGTATGAGAGGAAGGAAGCTGTGCCTGATCATACAGAAGATACAGCCAGAAATGTTAGCTGCTAGGGGAACAAATGACTCCTTGCAGAAAAATGCATGGATCCAGTCATCAAAGCATGCCTTGACTGAGGAGCGCTGGCTTGAGCTGCCAAGGATGGCTGTGCAGCAGTCAGGTTGCACAGCAACCCCTTCTCTGCAGGCCTTGCCAGGGCTGGAGTCAGGGCTCTGGCAGAAGGAAGTCGGGCACTGCCAAAAACATGGGTCATGTTATAGGAGTTGCGTCTGTTGCTGTGGGAACAAAGCTGGCTCTGGCTGTGATTGTAGGCATAAGTGTAGGCTTTTCCAAGATGGATTGGGTGAGAGACTCCTCTGTGACACAAAAAGAACCTGACTGATAGATAACCTGCTGCTTTTGCTGTCCTGCAAACAGTTTTACTGGGGTGCTGCTTGGATTGGAGAGATTAGGGGTTCTGTCCTGCCTGAGGGTGCAAGGGCATTGCAGGGTTTTGTGGGGCTGGTCCTTGCACACCTCGGGGTGCTTTCCCAGCCAGTTTGAGATACCACATTGTGGAGGGTTGCTGGTGCCAAGTATTGACAGTGATTGCCTCTTTTCCCCAAAAAAAGGTCTGTCCCTGTGACCCCTGTGCCACCCTAACAGAGTCCAACACTGAGAGAACTGGGATAAATCAACGCAGAATATGGACTTAATAGTGCCATAAGGAATGCTGTGGCAGCACCATGGTGCCATGGCTAAAGAAGCACAGGAAGGTGGATTTATGTCCAGACAGATCAATGCAGGTAAGCATTCTTAAGTTTCTTACTTGTCATATGTACTCTGTCTGACCAAGGCCTCATTCAAATGAGACTCTTGAGCCTTTGGTCAAACCCAAGAAAGTTTTTTTGTGATTTCTAATGTTACCGGATCTTCTCTTGAAACTGAAATATCTGGAGGATATTGTATGAGAAGTTTAGAATATCAGATAATTACAATAGAACCAGTATGCCTTTTAGGAACACATAATTTATAAGGAAGTAATAGTGATGGTCAGTGGTGTTACAAGGATAGAAAAGGACATACTCTAGACTTGTCACCAGCTGCCAGTCTTCATAGCTAATGTCCTCATGAAATTAAAGTCTCCTTTAGAGGCCCAGAGAAGTTCATGCTTCCTTCCCCTCAGAGTGGGTCATCACATCTGTCCTTGTTTTCCTTCATATTCCCAGAAAAGAACTTCTGTATTTTTCAGAAATAAATGTAAAAATAATCTTCCTCTTTTTCTCCCTTTGGTGTAACTTTTGAGACACAGGAAGAACTCAGTTCATTGAATGTCAGAATGATTATTATGGTGCCTAAGCAGACTTCAAAAGTCACTCCACAGTTTTGTTCATATCTTTTATGTGTCCCCCTGTGGTTCTGCCAATGGAGGTACATCAACAAGCTCTGATAAGGGAGATACTACTTGAACAAAAACTTTCTTGAGCTGGAAATAATTTTTCTAGTTAGTCAGGCATTGGAAAAACTTCTGTTTCAATTGTAATTTAGTAGCAACACAATAATTTTGTATAGTAATAGTAATTTTGATGGTAAATTCATATTTACAAGTGAGGTTTTGCAGACAGAGGTGGCTTGGTGCCCTTCATGTTCTCCCTACTGAACTCAGTTATGCCTACAACTTTATGAGAGAGATGGAGAAAATACAACACTAATCAAAAAGTTGTATTTAGTGCTTAATATACTTAATCTAACTATGTCTAAACATTGAGATGAAAATATAAAAATGTTGAAAATAGGTTAAATCAAAGTTTAATGCTTTCTTTCATTGGGTGAAATCTTCTTGATTTACAGGAATATGTGTTAAAAGACAGGAGTTATTCTACAAGACACTATGAAAAGCAGCAGTCATATGTTAGATTTACAGTTTAATTATATGTAGTTAAGTTCAACAGAAGAAAGTTCAAAATTTGTTAAATGAGCAAAGCCAGTACTCAAAGGTTGGGGGCCTTGTTCTTGCAAGTTGTTGAACTTAGCCTATCTTTATGTGTCTTCATTGTTTATATGCTTATGAAGTAATCCCTAATGAAATTGCCTCATTTTAGGTTGTTTGCTCCAGTAGCAACCTGGATGAGTAGTGCCTGGTGAATGAGACAGCTATTCAGTATTTTGATGTCTCCTCATGAGCTATATCATGGCCCTAGGCTTAATTTGTTGTACAGTTGTCTTTTCTGTACTGCACAGAATTATGCTTTTCTGTAGCCAGTTTTGTTTTGTTTTGTAACTTCTACTGCCACAGCTTCTGAATGTCTCAGAAAAAACTTTACAAGTTACATTTTTCTTTATAAGATAACTCTTAGGCAGAGGGGTATCATTATATTCATTTCCTGGGGTCAATTTCTGCCTAGACTAGAATTCATAATAAAATCACGGACTCATAGAATGGCTTGGGTTGGGAAGGACCTTAAAAATCATCTCCTTTCAAGCCCCTGCCATGCTCAAGGACACCTTCCACTACACCAGGTTACTCAGGGCCCCATTCAACCTGGATTTGAATATTTCCAGGGATGGAGCATCCACAGGTTCTCTGGGCCACCTGTTTCAATGCCTCAGTACCATCACAGTACAGAATTTCTTCCTAATTCCTAACCTAAACCTGCTCTCTTTCAGTTTTAAGCCATGCCCCCTCTTCCTATCACTACATTCCTTGATAAATAGTCCCTCCCTTATTTTCTGTACTTTCCATCCACTTTAGGTACAAGAAGGCTGCTCCAAGATGTCCTCAGGGGCTTCTCTAGGTTGAGCAACCTGAAATGTCTCAAGCACCATAGATCTTTAGGGGTGAAATGCCCATTGTGGAAGACGCGGAACAGCATTCAGGAGAGTGACAAGCCACCCACAGCATCCTTTGCCTCCAGCTTGGATTGAGAGCAGTCAAAACTTGTAAATCAGATTCCAGCCCTGGGACGCTTCTAAAGGCTGTGCCAAGGTTTCATCTGAGGGATCAGAGCTGAAGCACTGAGAAAATAAATATTAAGCAATAGTGACCAAAACCATAAAGATGAGTTTAAATAATTTCCCAGCTTCACAGGGGATATTGTGTACAACAGCTGGGAACAACTCCATTGCCTTTGACATCTTGAAAACAGATCCAGCCTCTTTCTTTTTGCCAGCTGTGGAATCTGTGTTGGAAGGCATTCCACTGCATGGAGAATACTAATTTTTGGGCTTGCTAGGATTTCCTTCCCTTGAGCATGCACCTACCAGATTTGATGACAGAAGGGATCATCAAGGAGAAGTGTCATTCTCAAAGTTACTAATTGAGTCCATTAAAATTCAGCATTAGACTGTTTTTAACTGCCACTGGAACAATTCTGGAATTGTAGGTCCTGCATTCAATAAAAGTTAAGATTTCTAGTGTATGTAGTGTATCTAATGTAAGCCTGGGGCATCCTTTCCAAATATTTTTTTCAAGATAGAAAAGCAGATATTGTTACTTGAATAGATTTAATTTTAAATGTTTAGAGTACATTTTTAGAAATAATTTCTCCCTTAATTCATCTCACTGAAGACTGAAGGTTGAATGATGCTGGTGAAAGAAGCTGAACTGAACAAATCTTAACTGTAGCTATTCCTATTTTTCTTGAAGGCTGTATTTTAAGTATTCTATGAATAGCTTAAATCCCCACTGCCTAAATGGATTTCTGATTTTCTAAAGAAAAAAAAAACCTAATTATTTAGAAATACAATTCAAAATTAGCTCTCCAAACAATGACTGTAATTGCTGGCTGAAAGAAATTCTGCATAAAATCTCTCTGATATTCTTTTTTTTTTTTAAATTAAGACCTAACACAAACATGACCTAGAAAATTGCTTGGGAAGAAAAAAAGAGAAAAAGGATGAAACAGCTTGTCACATAATCAAACTGATTATGCATTATGTTTTTGAAACAGAAGCTCTAAAAAGAGGCATGATAATGGGCATTCATTCCAGAGAGCGTACGTGTACAAACACACATGCACACACACACAAAAGAAAAAGTACGTGGAAATGCCATCTGGAGTGATTAAAGTAATATTTTACACTTAAATTCTGTATTAGCAGCAGTTCTTGCAGGACTTGTATAGGATATTGTTCTACACCATAGAATAGTATCTCCCAAACCCAAAAATAAGTTTTGTAATAATCTCCCGATGCATGTCTTCATGCTCATTTAAAAAACCCAAACCTAACACATGGAGTTAATATCAGTTGGTCGTTTTATTTGCACACACACACATTTATCACTTAGCCACATCCACTGCATATATATTTTTAATGGGTTTGACCATGAAGGGGTTTTGTACAAGTTACATAACCTCCAGAAGGATAAGCCTGATCCACAACCTTCAGCTTTCCAAAGCAGTCAGAGATCCCCAGTATTAGATGAGGCTTTGATTCAGAGGTCTGGTTACTGACACTAGGAGCTGGCAACCTTTTTTATCTGTATGATAATGCCACACTTCCCTGCTCTTTGACACTGTCTCACTCCCTCCTAGTAACTTGGTGAGCACAGGCAGGAAAATTAATAACCTGGCCTGGTCCTGCTGGTCTGAAGCTGTCATGGGTTTCAGCTCAGGGGAAGTACAAACAGCATTATAAGTTTGCATGAGGGAATCCCCATTCCCAATGCTGAGTTCTCAAAGGCACATGTCTGCTGAGTGTCACAGCTGCAGAGAAGAGAGGAACATGACACAGCATATCCTATGCTCATACGGCAGCCTGCTTGGGTTGCATGAAAATTCCTCTCCTAGGAAAGATAATGAAAAATTCTCTCACTTCTGTCAAAATTCCTTTTTAAATTGGGGGGATGTTTCTCTCTTTTTTTGGTATCTTTTCATTATTGGTGTACATTGGTGTACAAAGTGTCTGTAGTAGACAACTGCTTTGGAGAATTTAATGAACTGCTTTACTACACATTGTAGATGAGGTATTAAGAAAGGCTTGAACCTGTCCCACCACGGGGGGCACAAAGTGCCCTATGCCATTAAGTTGGAGTTGGCATCATAGATGATTCTGTTGCTTTTCCCCTGTCACCCATAGCAGGACACAGCCCAGTCAGATGCCACAAGCCACAGAAGAGAAATACAAAATACTTTCTTTTGCAAGGGGAAATGTGCCTTCTGTTTGATGTGGCTCACCTTAAATAAGCACCTCAGAGGAAGACTTCATACCACACCAGCATTAAGAAAACATTGCTAGCAAGAAAGGTATTTCCTACTGGGATATAAGACTGAATAATAGTTGATGGTAAAGAAATTTAGAAGGGAAAGATATTGAGTGAACATGAGGGAAAAAATCCCACTCATAAATCAGTTAAAGCATACCAGGTTAGGAAATTGCAGTGTCATGAACAGGATCTTGTGATATCTCTTTGAATTTAAGGTAGTGAGATATGCTTTGCACCTAAACCTGGAGTTCAGCCTCCTTCTTCTGCATAATAATACTCAAAAACATACTCTTTGGACATTGAGCAATTATTTTGATACTCAAAATTAACTCATGGGATAAAATAGAAAAAATGAAAATGAGTTTGCATAGGAAAAACACCATGAAACGGAGAGAATGTGAAACATGAAAATATAAAAAGCTGCATCATTTTAACAATTGAGAAAAACATGTACAACATGCAGCTCAAGCTGGCATTTCCAAGCACATTATTTTTAACTCTCACATGCTAAAGTGTTTTGAGGCAAAGTATTTTGTCTACATTTCCAGTCATAAATTGAACCATTTAAAGAAGTAAAATACTGAAGCATGGATGTCTAGAGAACTAGGGCAAAAGCAATCTCTGCACCAGTGAGCCTTACAGGACATTCTGCAAATAGCTTTGCATGAAAGAGCCAGGCAGAAGGGGCATCTATCAAAAGCCTGCAGTTCACACTGAAATTCACCCGTGAGAATCAAACTTCTGCACACTCAGCAGTAATAACACTCAGAGAGTAGATCCTTACCTTTCATGCTGCATTAACTGTCAACAAAATCAAACTTACACAAGGCTAGGGTAAATTTTTACCTCATTTTGAGTGCATGAAAAATTGTCATTTCACCAAGGAATATTGTCAGTGTAAATTGCAACATGCGTCATAGCTCCTTCCCCAGTTCTTCAATTTCTTCCATCCAAAAAGCCCGTCATTCATGTAATCAGCAACAGGAAAACTTTGCTTTTGCCAGGTTTTCCCTATAGTCCAAGACATGAAGAGCTACGTCCTCCTGATTATACGTAAATATTGTGGTGAAAACAGGTTGGAAAAAGAGATCTGGGAATTTTGATTGATTGATTGATTGATTGATTGATGGCAATTTGAATATGGGTCAGCAGTGTGCCCTGAGCCAATCACATCCTGTGATGTGTCAGGCACAGCATTGCCAGACAGTTGATGGAGATTATTGTCCCGCTCTGCTCTGCACTTGTGCAGCCTTACCTTTAATATTGTGTGCAGTTTTGGGAACTACAATGTAAGAAGGATATCAGGCTGTTGGAGTGTGTCCAGAGAAGGCAACCTAGTTGACAAAAGGTCTTGATGGCAAGACTTCAAGAGGTGGCTGAGGTCACTCGGTGTGTTCAGTTTTGAGAACAGAAGGCTGAGGTGTAGCCTCATTGCAGTCTACACCCTCCTCCAGGGAGTCGGTGGAGGAAGAGGAGGTACTGAGCTTCTCCCTTTGGTGACCAGAAATAGGACACGAGGAAATGGAATGAAACTGTGTCAGGGGAAGTTCAGATTCTTCACTGTGATGGTGATTGGTCACTGGAACAGGCTCCCCAGGGAAGTGATCATGGCACTAAGCCTGTCAGAGTTCAGGGAGTATCTGGATGATACCCCTAATTATATGGTGTAATTTTAGTAAGTCATGCAAAGAGCAGGGAGCGGGACTCAATGATCCTTATGGGTCTCTCCCAACTTGAGGCATTCTATGATCCTTTTCCTAGTCTGTCATTACCTTCTAGAAACTTTTTTCTCCTTTTCATATCCTTTTCCCTCCCCTATTCACTTCCCTGTTGCCTCAACGTCTTGTGTTCAAGGAGCTGGCAATACTGACCATCCCTGTTCCACTGGGCCTTGTACACAGGGCTGGAGCAGCCCATTCATTACTGTGAGCAGCCCTATGTGGGAGCCACCCCACACCAGCCTGAGCTGCACTGGTGGGATGGAGATAACATTCCAAGCCGTTGGAAGACTGTCTGTTAGCTGGACAGCCCTGTCAGATAATCTGTAATTTACAAATTAACAAACTGTTGAGAAAGATGACTTTTGTGTGGATCAGGGCGTGGGGCACGGCTCTCCTGCCTGGGAGAGGGCTGCCCATGGAGGAGCGAGTGATTAGCTCAATAGATTGGAGCATGATGCTAATAATACCAAGGTCACTGTTTGATCCCCATATAGGCCATTCACTTTAGAGTTGGACTTATCTTTCTGGTCCCTTGCAACCCAGAATGTTCTGTGTGATCACATTTCTCTGTAACGCCAAGCAGGCACAGGTGGGTGCTGGACTGCCTGCCCAGCAGGGTCCTTGGGCTGTGCCAGGTTGCACAGGTCCCTTGCCTCCAGGGTCACCTCACCTGTGTCACAGTCACAGAGCTGACAGAGCTGTCCCCAGGAAGCTCCCACACCATACCAGCAACTTTGCCTCCTACATAGCCTTGTCTGTATCTAGCCATGCAGCAAAAAACTCTCTGAGAATCCTTCAGGAACAGAGTTTTCTTGTGAGAAAATCCTATATTAGCTCAAAGAATCAAAAGGGGGAGGATGGGAGAATGTCTTTCTATGGACAGGATCTGCTCTGCATAGAATTCCTTGGGGAAATCCATCTGTCTCCATCAGATGCTGCATGAGCACAAGAGTGCCCAGCATCTGAAGGGATATAAAATATACTCCCTGTATATATATTCCTCTTCTTATTGTACAAAACCTTCTATTTTATGAATTTGTTTCATGTTGTATCCTTTCTTGTTGATACGCATAACAAGCCCTGCTCCGTCCCTTTCCCCTTTCACCTCACCCCCTCCCCAGTGCAGAACAACCTCTTCTGCCTCTTCCTCACCACAGGTGTAACCCTGCCCTCTAATCCCACCATCAGCTCACTTCCCTCCTCACAGCCCCAAGAGCCAGACCATAGAAAGACTTTGAGATGCTCATGAAATGGCATAAAGTCCAGGTACAGGGGACTGAAAGATTCTGTTGCCCACCTCAGTGTGTTTGCACTACATTCATATTTCTCATACTGTAACATATTCCCTTAAAAAAAAAAAAAAGAAAAAAAAGCTTTAGAAGTTGAGAGATCTGCACTGAAGAGGTGCCTACATACCTTGAGCAGAAACCAGCTACACCAAGCTGGGGAGCTGTGCATCACTCCCAGACTATTGATGTGCCTAATGCTACCAAGTCACCTAAAAACATATAGCAAGAAAGATACAGGGAAGCTGCTGAGATGACTTCTACTTGCACAATTCTCTGCTTTTCATTGAGCACTTTGTGAGACTGGCTTTAAATTATTCTGTTTTCAATGGCCTTTTTCTTTTTTTTTTTTTCCTGACTGTCACTAGTCATTACCTGACTTAGAAGTGCTCAGGATCTGGGGAAGCCAAGGCATTTTGGTTCATCTGTCAGGTAAGGCTTGTGACAGATGGCAGAACTTTATTCTTAATGAGAAGTTTTTCCACCACAGGTCTCCACCAAGGGAGTCCTCCCTCCCCAAGCCTGCAGTGAGCCCAAGGTCACTGTGGCAGGACATGCTCTGGTGAGTATCAGGGAAAAGCACAAGCCCTGAGGGGTCTGTAACAGTCTGCAAGTGCTGCTGTTACCCTGAGGACCATTCTACCTTTTGAACACCAGTGTAATAATAAGGATGGCAACAAAAGGATAAACCGTTAGCCTTGGGGAAAAGTGAAAAAGGTGCCTTCACATTGGAGCCAAGAAAACAAGAAAAAAATGTGTCATTTTCTTGGACTTTATTGCAGCCAACTGCATCAAACATTAGTCATCTTTATAGAGTTTTTAGTGGAAGGAATGACCAAATTATAATAAGCACAACACTCTTATTTTATAATACAGTACAAAAACAACTAAAGTATTAGCAGGTAAGCTCTAAAACTATAGACCCAGCTTTTTATGGTCATATTTGAATTATATAATCTCTAACAATTCTTTCATGTTTTTCCAGATGTACACCAATGGAATTGTTACCACAATCTTTTCCAAATTCCTAATAAAAGGCTTCAATGTGAATAAAAAAATTATGGCATATGGTCATTATTAGCTTTATGATAGGTAAGAGTCATGATCTCTCTGTTGTATATTTGTAACTTTCTGCATAAAAATTTATATCCAAACAATATTTTCTGGTCCCTTTTTCAATATGTAGCATCTCTTAGGAAGTAAACACAGATTTTCTTGTACTGGAAAAAAGATGCCAATGTTCTATGTGTAAATGTTTTAAACATTATCTTTTTTTTTTTTTTTTTACATGAGCCTTTTTTTCTCCTTAGATCTGTGAAGAGAATATATTTTCCTTCTTGCTATTTCCATCACATGCAGGAAAATTTTATTTTTCTTAATTTAATCATAATATCACAGAATGGTTTGGGCTGGAAGGGACTTTGAAGATCATCTAGTTCCAACCTCCCTGCCATGGACAGGGATGACGTCCACTAGACCAAGTTGGTCAGAGCCCTATCCAGCTTGTCCTTGAACACTCCCAGAGATTCAGGGAACTCCTAGAATAAATCTAATCTCTCCCTAGACGTAAAAAGCATTACGGGAGTTGTCCTAGGCTGGTAGAAATTGTTATACTTCTCTTGGAGCAAATGTTTGATTGTTTGCATCTTCTGAAGGCTTGTTTCTTAACTGTGGTAAAAAAAGTGGCATTTTATTCTTTACTTTAGTAAGTGTTCAATATGCCCCGTAAGCTATGATATGAATAAATTTATTGTAGCCCCAGTACACTATAAAAATCCTCTTATGAATGTTGGAAATTTATTCTACCATTTTCAGAGCAACAGCTGAAAAACAAATTGAATAATTTTTAGGTGGGTGTTCATGAAACAGAAAAAAAAAAGAATCAGCAGCCTCTTAGGCAGATTTTTCCCTTTCTACTTTTTTTTTTTTTGGTTTTGTTTTTATGACATAGAAACAGGATGTACCTTCCCTATTTTATTATAGATAATTGCATCCAAATCTTTCCATATATTAAAAATAACTCATTTTCATACATCTTTGGGCTTTTTTTTCTATATTCTGCATCACTATTATCCCACATTTTGTTATATCTATTTGTCCAGAACTATACCTTTTTTCAAAAGAGGTCATCAGATGCAATTTGACAGTATTTTTGAAGAAGCTCTGATAAACAAAGAATGACTAATAGGGGTTTTACCATTATTCCACATCACTGTTCACTTCCAAGTGAAAACCTCAGCCTACATTTTTAAGGATGCTATTTGTATGAACAGCCTATTTGTTTGTTCAAATATTTTCTCATAGAGAAATTCCTTTTCTTTCCTTTCCTTTCTTTACAGTTACTTTAAGTCCTTACTTGATACTTACAAGCACATTATTACATAAATATTTTAATTTTCAGTACATGGACATCCTTCTGATTTTAGCCTGTACATATTTTGTCCTCTTGAAACTTTTGAGAGTATTTTTTGTGTCTAAGAGACTTAAATAGGTTAGCTGTTTATTTTGCTAAGTCATGTGCTTCTTTCTGAGTAAGACCAAATTCTAAATTAGGTTAGTGGTAAACTGAATATTATACACAGTTTTGATATATATTAACCAACAGAATTGAATAACATGGCAATAATTTAGTATTTATATGTATAATAGCCATAAAATTAGAATCATATTTAAGCCCAAACATTTTCTTGAGCATTGGAGCCTGACATAATCTGGTTTGGGGTTTACATTTTGTGATGGTTCCATTGATTTATGTCTCATTTGACACAAAGGTACCTGATAAAGTGTCCTTTGAGTCATAGGACAAGAAGATTAAAGAAATCTAAAGTTTTCATATCTTTGGGCTCCAAATCCAGGTTAGGCATCGTAAAACAGAGGTGACCTGCCTTGCAGAGATGCTGAGTCTCAGCTGAAAAGACACGAGTTGTTCCCACTCATCACATTATCCCACTGAAATCCTCATGTCTTGCCCTGTCTGCTCCCTTTACATGTGACATGTCTTCTCTGATCACACATTCCTTCATATTCTCTTGCCCCGTTGTTTTTCCCCAAACCTCTTTTCTCTTTTAACCCTTTCAACAAAACTGTGTATGTTAATAAATATTTCTAAATTCCATACAGAGTTTTAAAAGGCAAGACACTGAGTAAAACCATGACCATGACCTTTTCTTCAAACCTTCTTCTTCCATAATCCCCATTTTTTCCCATGGTGTATAATTTCCCCTGCTTTTATCCTATTTAGAGATTTACATTTTTGTGCTACTATAAAGAGATTTCACATTTTTCCTTCTTCACAGACAATAATTTATTCCATACAATGAAATATTTTATCTCTGAGCAAATATTGATTAAGACCATGCTTCGATGCATGAAAACTGTTGATGATCCTGCAAATCCTAGGTTGGTAATTTGTAGTTCTAGGTTCTGGGGCTCCCATATGCCCTTTCTGTAGAAAGAGGAAGGTAACTCCTTGTTCCCTTCCACCTTCCCCCAGTGCATCAATCCAGCCCTACTGTGGCTCCAGGGATATTTATGAACCCTCAAGACTGAAGGTGATATGAGGTCTGGTAGCCAGAATTCAGCTTAAGAAGTCCAGTTTTGCACAGAATTTCTAAGCCAACACTTCTGTCCTGCCAACTTTGCTTTGCACTAGAGAGCTGTTACCCACAGCCGAAGTGCACAGTGGGTTGGCACATTTTGTTATTTCCTAAATTACTGCAACAAGTTTTGTCTGAACTTTTTGATCTATTTCCTCAATCCACAGAGTGAATATAATAACCAGGAAAAACACAATATTCACAAACAAGGAGGCTTCTTATCTGTCAGAGACTTTTTTTCTGTCCTGTTTTCATTCCAAGCAGCCACATAATAGAACTGTCATCTTTTATCATGAGATGTTGTGATATTCCTCTGTTGCTTTCCTAAGCAACAGAGTTCCTTCAAGGCCAGTACAGTTATGTTTTCAATTAAAGTACAATGTCATACATTTGTTTCCATTTCCATCTCATTGACAAAGAGTGAAGGTAAAGAATATATATTGTATTTTCATCCAGTTTGTTCAGGAATTTGAAAACCACTCATAGGTTGGCAGGGCCCTCTATCAGTGCATACATAGCTTCTCACACTTATCACAAATTGGCACATCTAGCTCTCAAAAGCATATCCATCTTTTCAATGTCATTTGATTTCAGTCAAATCAAATTATTTCACTCTATAGTGAAATCTATATTCAAATAGTCGCTGATTTCACTCTATATTATTTAGGTAATACCTTTTGACCCCAGTGTTCTCCTCCACTTTTGAGTCCTGGGATCTTTTGGTCCATTTGTGCAAATGCCCTCCCACACAAAGGCAAGTCAGAGGTGAAATACTGGTCTTCACTACCTGGAAGCCTATTCCTTTGACAGAGAAGTGTTTTGGTCCCATTCATGAGTTCAGCAAATATTTTTATATTTAATGTTCATATCTTTAATAAAAATAATTGTCCTTACATTAATAATTTTGTTGGTTCTGAAGAACTGCAGGTTTTGTTTTATTTTTGACTGAGTACAGTTTGGTTTAAAATTAACTTGTTTTGTTTTGCTGAGCATCATAAGGAATTTATCATTTATTATTTGCTGAGCCTGAAAGGAGAAGATGACTGGATGTGATGTGCTCTGAGCCCTTTATCTGCTGATGTGCCCCTGTATAAGCTGTCCTACAATATACAGAGTTCGTGGTGGACCCTAGGTAGCCTCCAGCAGGGCTTTACCACACGCCACTGAGGTTATAACTTTGTAAATGGCAAAAATTAAATTATTTAATCTCCACACTAGAAGCTAAGTCCTTTTGCTACCTTTGAGTGTAGGGCTGCCAGGAATCCCAGGGATCACTTATATAAAAGCAAATCACCCAACACTGTATGAGACATTCTGGAAAATTTTTCCAGACCTGCTTCTGTCCACCTACACAGGCTGTCCTCAGCCTACCACTTGCAGGCTGGCCAAAGCCCTCTATGGCTAGTTTGCTTAAAACCTGGCATCTTCTTATTTCTTCCCCTTGTTGAAAAGAGCTTCTGCCTGTAGGTTGCTTTTTGCTGTGCTATGAAGGCACACTTACTCTCTGCTAATAAATATGATGATAGCCTTGCTGATCTTTGCCTCAGTCCTTGATTTTCTTCCTTGTTGTTCAGCTGAGGCTGATTTTCAAATCTTTTCAAGAAACTTTAATGAGAAAGAATTTTTGCATGGATCATCCTCCCTCCCACTTACAGCAATTGTGATTTTCTCCTGTTATTTGAGGCAACAATATTTCTAAAGAGACATTTCTTATGTGGAAAATTATTGCTTGGAAAAAGGTTTCTTCTCCTATTACTATTTCACAGTTTATCAGGTAGAATCAAGCTAAAAGGCCTAATCCTATATCTAGTTTTCAGGCTGTAAACCACATATAATAATCCTATTTTGAAGTCCAGCAGCAGACATAGAAGGGATTAGATTACTCAGAGGAATAAAAAAGGCTGAGTGAGTATCTGGAAACATTTTCTTGGTCAGCCTGTAAAATATTGAACAGAGTTTTCCCCAGGAGAAAAAATAAATTGTGTAGCTTAAAACATTGAAACCAAGTTTGGATGCAATACCTTGTAGAAGAAGAATGTTGTACTAAAGCAGATAATAAGCAAAAGGGCTTGAGAGTTCTTTCTGTTTCTTCTCTGTGGAAGTGTAATTAGGTATGTGCACAATTACAAAGCAAGTGGCATGCATGATGATGTTTTTCTCAGTCAGATTTGTTTTTCTGTTCTTCTAATTTGGCTTTAATTAACACTAACACAAATAGAGTTTTTTCCTGAATATAAGCACAGATATGTACTGTGGTTAAGGTCTTAAATCATACCTGTGGTCCACTTAGGTAATTTCTATTGGTATTGGGGAGAATAACACTTGGGGTTTTTTTTTATGTGCAGCTAGAGCAAATGGTACCCAAGTATGACACTGATAGTTATGCTTTGTTGAGTGTGTGAAATTCAGCAAAGGGAATTACCAACCCAAATGAGCACTCCCACATGAAGGATAGTATTAAACAAATCTAGCTCTAAGTCCTGACCTTCCTACCCGTAATTCCTGTCAGGAGACTTTGAAGTCTGACACTAAAAAGACTGTGGAGCTTGGAAACTGAAAACAGCATTTCACAGGTATTAGCATGATAATTAGGAGTCTGTTTAACACATGATTTTAATTTGAAACTAAGTAATCAGAGTTTAGATGACACTTCACTTAATTATTTTGAGTGTTTGACATGAAAGTAAATTAATAGCAAATTTAATTCCATCTGCTACTATTAACTCTGGGAAAACCAGTAGAACTCCAAATGTCATATCTGTATTTTATTCATACATTTTTTAATAGTATTATTCAAAAGAGATGTTGCATCTTTGTAAGAAACAACACAGTGCACTCAATGGAAGAAGAAAGCAGCCAAAACAGTTCTCTAGAGAGCAGAAAACAGTGTGGGATCTGATTGGGATTGAGCCTGTAGCACCACCACTGACCACTGCACAGGGCAAACACAGTTCCTGATGTGTTACATGTTCCAGACTGTGTCCTGGAGGAGTTTGAATATAACTACAATAGAAAGGGAAACAGTCCCACTAAAAAGACTCATCCCTTTGCAACATGGAGAGAATTGGAAAGAGAGTACACATGTTCATATTTATCATTATTCCTTACAGTTAACCAAGGCTCCATACACCCCAGCCTGAGAAAACTGTCAAGTGTTATCATCCCTCAGTTTTACAGCCAGGTTGTTAGAGAGAACACTTTTTTTGGAAATGTTCTGCCTTTGGCATTGTTATGAGGATTTTTTATCTCAAAATGCAAATTATTTCACAATTTAAATGTAGGAACCATTATCATTCTAATATTTCTGTTATGAGGAATACATAATTGGAAATTGCTTCCTCTCCTAAGAGCACACCTTTCTATACAAGGTATACAATTCATATCTAATAAAAAAGACTACAGTGAGAATGAATTAGGCAATAAAACAGTGAAAGTATTTTTAAATGTGAATGTTTACTTGCTTTTAGAACATGATTTGAAAAAGCTGGACAAAGTCTGGAATATTTCAAAGGGAAACACCATTCCCTATCTAAAGCTGTTGTTGCAAGGGGTTATCTCATTACATTGCACAGTGGGTATATTTCATTTAAAACCTAGAATATTATTGCATCCAGCCAACATATGCTATTACGGTGATCTGGTTAAAGCTGGGACAGGTTGTGCTCAATCTGTTGAGGAGTGACAATTTTAAAGTATTCACGTCCTTAGTACAGAGGCCCATGACAAAGCTGGGTCAGTTGTGGTGCTGGTTCACAGTAGCTTGGGGGTAAAATGGAACTGCCATATCTCTTGAGATTAAGGTACTCTGAGAACACTTCTTCACTTCTTCAAATGATGGGAACACTCCAGCAAGAGAGCTCTCGTGTCTCACAGTGCTGAACAGCGGCAGAATGACTCTGCTTGTGTTGTCTCCTCTACATTGCCTTTGGCTACTGTTTTTCAGACTATTTTAGAGATCAGATTAGCTAAAGGAAATTATCTTAGAGAACCTGGAAGAGAATCCATCCTGAGAAAATAAAAAAGCCCAAAAGAAAAAACCTGAGCAACTACACTGAAAACAGCCAAATTGCACAGAGGCAGAGCTCAGAGTCCTGCAGCCAGCAGTCAGCAAGGCACTTCATAACAACAACTTCTAGTGCTTTACCAGATGCTTGCAGAACAGATTTGAACAATTTCCTATTGCTCTTGTTGCTCTTATGTCGTGCTACCTGAGCCTTGTCTCCAAAATTCCTGTCACAGAAATGACAGATGTTAAGAGTTGTGATTATCTAGGATCTTAAATGGGCATTTGTTTCAGTCCCTAGAAGATTAAAAAAAAAATTAAAATGTTTTTAGCCAAGGAATACAGTGTTACCACTTCCTGAAAGTGGAAGCAAGGCAATTTTCCCAAAAACTTCTGAGACTCCTGAAGCCTTATAAAGACATCGGTTTTATGAAAGCATCAATAAGAATTGAGAATCTCCTTGCAAGGAGCATCCCTCAGCAGCCAGCCAAATGCTGTTTGGTTTACCCTGTTTTTTGCTCTCACCAGTAGCAATCAGAGTTCTCCCCCTCCCATCATGAGTGGGGCAAGTCTCCCTCTCCAGCTGCAGTTTTCCTGCAAGGGACACTCTGTGATCACCAGCCACCTCAGGGACACTGGCTGTTCAGGCCATGCTGTGAATGGGCTGGTCTGTACAGGGAAGAGCAGAGGCAGGATTTCCTTTAAACATATATCTGGGCTTTTTGCTCACAGTGACAATCCTTAAACATATTGATAAGGAATATAATTTTTCAATCTGCTGTGCAGACTACTGACAGAGTATATTTCCCAAAGCATATTGCATCTTGTTTATTATTAAATTTAGTCTACTGTATGAGTATAGACATTTAACATATACACCTCATATACATCCTCAGAAAGGGATGCTGAAAGTCTTTGCCTTATGCTTCAGTGGCAATTTAAACTACATGGATTGTAGGTTTGTGAAGACAAAAATATCAACATTACAAATTAGTGTTAGCTAACACTTTGCCAAAAAAATTAATTTAGGCCATATAACTCTGATGACAAAATTGAGGTGATTCCTTTATAGGAAATATCCTTAACATTCAATTACATTTTCAGACAGTGTTCAGGAAGCTCCTGAGAATGGCTGTGAAATCAGACAAGTTTATCAATTACCACTCTAACAAAAGACTTGTTTTAAATCCATTTTCCCTTGAAGGTATCTCAGCTCTTCTGAGTGAGAGAAAGGTTTGATTGGGGGAACTGGAAATAATTTCTCTTTGTCTCTCCTTCCATCTTTTTTTTTAACATTTAAATATATAGTGATTGTGCTTAAATAGAAAAAATTAAATACTATTCATGACCTAATTTTTACTCTCATGAACATCTCACATTCGATTTTCCAACAGGCTAAAATACCCCAGATTTTTAATCTATAATGATTTGTTTTTTTCCTTGAGCCTTACTTAGTAGTCCTTCACAGATTTCCTTGAAGAGGAAGAACATCATATTAGGTGACACATTGCTGTAGTTTTCATACACACTCTCATACAGCATGTCAGAAAGGAGATTTAGGTGCAGAACACTTGTTTAAAAATTCAAGCAAAAAGATCTGGCCTTCTCAAACAGTCCTCAGGTTTACACTTGCCATGAAGTATTAGCAAAAGGAACCCAGAACCCTTTGTTCTTCTTTTATGACTCTTTGTGTCACCACATATAGACGTGTTTTTATCAGGTCTTTCACAGATCATGCTGGTTTTCCCATCCTAGTTGTGATTTGCTTTGTTAAACTCTAAAATAAGAGAAACAAGACATGGATTTGTAATAATTAAAATTTTAACAGGACAAGTATGTGAGGAGAAGTGAATCATATTATCATAAATATCATATGTCATATTATCATAATTAACATAAAATAAAAGCAAACCCCTTTTTTAACAGAAGAAATAAATTTTCTGTGCTGGATTTCCATGAGGAGACTGGAGTGTTTCCACCCCTAAGAGGGAGCAGTAGCTGCTGTGCTTACACAGTACAGCTGCAGAGTCAGTGTGACATCCTTGGGTGGGCTATGGGCCTTCCCTCTGACAGCAAGACTGTGTGTGATAAAAAGTTAAGAGATGAAATTTAGAGGCTTAGAGTTTTACAAAAGTGGTTTGGTGTGAAAGTCTCAGGGGACAATATTTGCAGATGATGTTAGAAGTAGGCAGAAATTATTAACCTCTCTAGCACATCTATTTGCATCTTTGAAAAGAACTTGTCTTTCTTACTTCATTAAATATGTAGTAAAAAAAAAAGGCATAAAAATATAAGAAGATGTTTCCAACCTATTTTACAAAGTCACCTGAACCACAATAATATCTGAATTTCTATGACTGGCTGCTCTTACCTCTTTAGTTAACAAAGAAACACTCAAGGAAAAAGAGCATCTTACTCTCATGGGTCCATCTGTCCTGAGAATTTGGATTATCATATTTACTGGAGCACAAGACAGACTTACCTTCTCTGTACAAGACAATAAGGGAAAGATGCACCTGAATTGGAGGTAAGACTGCACAATCTTGTTAAGTCAATGATCATATTAAGAAGCACAGATTCATTTCCTTGGTGGTGATCCTGTGAATAAAATATCAGGCTGTTAGACTTGTGCTACACCTGTATTTTACCTATAATGCTGTTGTTTAGGTATTTATAAAAAGTTATGGGCCTTGATACTCAGGATGGCCATCAAGGGCAAACTTGGCATTTTACTTATTGATTCTCACATCTGATTGTAATGCTGTGACATTCAAGTGCAAACCCATGAGGGAATATAGCTTCTCAAATATAAAATGTCTTGCTGAAGTGATTTTTAAGAACATAAGAACTGCAATGGCCCTGACTCCCAGGGCATATTTTTCTAGTGGTCATATTTGTATGAATCCCAAACTGGAAGCAGAGCTGTTTCTGTTAAACAGGCACTCCTGTGAACACCTGATCTCAGGAGTCCTGCTTGCTCTCAGAGGGATCTCCCTGCTGAGGTGTAATCAACAGAGACACACTCTGATGGAAAACTGGACTCCCTGGCACCTAATAAAGTATGAATTCCAGATGAAACTTAAAGGTGTATCTCTCTCTCTCTGCTTTCTTCAAATGTATCTCTCCCTGCTTTCTTCAAATGTACTGGAAACTTGCATCTCTGAAATATCTGTTCTTGAGACACAGTGACACAGAGTCCTTGGCTGTGGCTTGTATTCACAGGTCATTGGGGGAGAGTGAAATAAGTACACAACAAGCCATGTCACACACTCTGTGTTCCTTCACTGGAGGCAGTGTAGAGTGACATGGGCTTTCCTGTCACACATGTGAGCATAGGGGTTAGCTCTTAGGGCCAGGATGTCAATGTATTTAAATGTTCACTGACTTCACAGTAGATGTAGTGTTTCATACAAGTCAGAAACTTTGACCCCTGTATTTACAAAATGCAAACTCATTTAACTCAGTTGATCTGAGAAACACTCCTGATTAAAAAGACTTTATTAGGGATAGCTGTTCATTATGCATACCCACAGCTTCCCAGAGAAACTCATTCTCAGCATCCTGCTGTGACAGAGATTAGTCATTATGCAGTAAAGCTGTACTGCTGGGACCACATTTGCATTATTAAATGAATTAGAGTATTACTTACAAAAAAAAGCAGTCCCATAGCAGTGATCACCACCCCCAGACCTAGGCAAATGTGGCTAGCAAATATTACAGGACACATCACATTTGGGAAGAGGACTGCATCCTCAGTCATCTGTCACCGTGAACCAGACTTACACTGGCATCTATAAAATACAATAGAAGGGAAGCCTTATGGAAACTACACATTAATAGCCAAGTGCCTACTATCAAAAGCAAAGCTGCAGTAGATACTGCTCATAAAATACTGTAAGAGTGGGGTGGGTTTTCTCCCCCACTGCACAAAGCCTGAAGCACCACTGAAACACAGCTACATCCAAACTTTACACAGACCTCTCTTCCAGGGCACTGCCTGACCCACTGTTGCCCTGGCCACTTCAGCAGAGAACTGGCTATGGCTCAGCCAGCCAGGAGCAGCTAGCAGTTGAGGGGCAGGCAAGAAAAGCTTTTAAGTGACCATTTTCCAGGCATCTCCTCTCTTTGAACTTCCCTTCTCATCTTAGAGCAGGTTTAAGTAGGTGTGTGGAAAGCATCTTTTTGAGTTTGAACTAAAGTGAACTAGAAGGACTCATGCAGTCCACCTTTGTTGTGGGATAACAAAAATGAGCTGAGGGCATTTCACTTTTTTGAATGGCCTCCTGACCATCCTAGGACACTTAAGCTTTTTCCAGCTCTTCTCAAGGCAATTTTAAACATAACTTTAATAAGGTAATGCATTTCACTTTGAACCCTTGTGAATTAGGAAACTCCACATGTGGTGCAATTAAAAAGAAATCCTTATTTCTGTGCAGCTGTAGACTGCCAACTTTTAGCCTCAGTTTCTGCCTGATGTATTCAAGCCACACAGCATGTAGAGCATGGCTTGTGGTCATCTTTAGAAATGGGGCTGCTCTGTGACACATCCTCAAGGGGCTAAGCCAGTGCACACTATGGCCCAGGGCTGGTAATGTGGCTGGATGGTAAATGAGGGTGTATGCTTTTATTCAGGTAAAGGTCTAGCAGTTCAGACATCATGTGCCACAATTCAGGCAGCCTGGAAAACCATGTGAGGAAAACCAGGAAGGAAAATTGAGCTGCCAGCACGTCCTGGCCATGCAAATGAATGAGAAATGGATGGTGGCCAAATGCAAGGAGCTGGTGCACTTTAGAGTACAAATACTAAACTCAGTAACATTTTGGAAAAAAGACCAAAATCATGCACTCTGGAAGCACACAGTCCCTGTCTGAAATGAAGACAGCTTTTTACCCCCTGCAGTAGCTATTACTGCAAGCTGTGAGCAAACTGGTGACTTGAACTCTGTATTTTCAAAGTTGTCACCACAATCATAATTCCACAGATCCAAACACAATAAGGTATAGATCCTAGCTCTTACCAAACTCTTTGAAAAGCAAATCAAAAAGGAATTTACCAGTCTAGAATAAAAAAAATCACAAGCCTAAACATTTTATTAAATGTGTGCCCAAAAGCTTGTACTCTAGAGGGGTTGGGCTATTGCAAATCTCTTGCAGGACTCCAAGGGTCCAATCAGACTAAATAGGCTGAACTGATCCATCAGCCCAGGGCTGCTAAAAGAAGCAGTTCTTCTCCCTCTCCTCCTTTTTACCACCAGTATCCTCCTTCTTACTCTTACTGCACTGATTCCCCAGCACTTCCCTGGGGTAACTTGATGCTATATAACCTTTCAAGGAGCAGCTGAGCGCATGAAAGTGATAGAAATTAAGATTAAAGAAAAAAAATGAGAGAGAGAATTATTTTTTAGACATAGCAAGCTGTGAAATCAGCTCAGCCATCTCATCTGATTGTACCTTCAGATCTGCTGAGTATAAAACAAGCAAACACTGGCTGCTCTTGAAAAAAAATCTGCTGAGTTTTTCAAATACCAACATATGGCCTTTATTAATCTTACAAAATTTTATGAAGGTGCAAGACAATAGAGACTGACTCAAAATCTATAGAGTTCCCTTGTGCTAATTAGAAGTGGCCTTTCCTTGTACCAGTTCCAAGATGTTGCCTGAACTTTCAAGTGTTTCTGAGAAAGCTCCAATTTCTTACTTGAAAGGAAGGACCAACAGCTTAATATTTAACCTGTAGCTGTTGTCAGCTATTTAACCTTGTCCAGAAGTGAATGGGTAATTCCCCTTCGCTAACAAAAGTGTAAAAAATATCTTAAAATGACCTTGTGCAGAGTTTATGGTGAAAAGTCACACTTCAGTAAAGCCACACAGTGAGTAACAGTATTGACCTTTTGTTCTTGGCCATCTGAGGACGTTAAAATCTGACTGAAACCTGATTACACCACCTTGGACTCAAAGTGCTTAAATAAAACAAGGGACAGTGGTAGGGAGGATCAGCCAGGCTGAGGCAGAGTGAGCTGAGCCCTGCTCCAGACAGCCCTGAGGAAGAGCTGTACTAATTTTACCTCACTGATTTTTGGCTGGTTTTAAAATTTTTGTTAGCAGAATAGACTTCTTTATTTGGACAAAAGCCGACTAAGAAGGGGGGATTTATTCACATTAACAGGCAGTCAGTATTAATGACTCATTAGCATATGATCAGAGAGGGTTTATAACTCTGCAGGCCTGTGAGCGGGGCTGAGAGAATCAATAGAAGGAGAAAAAACAATGATGAGTTTGCATTTGAAAGTTTGTTTTAGGAAAATAATCCAGATAAGAGGGTCATCAGTTATTAAGAAACTAGACTGGCTAGTGAATATTCCTATTCGAGGAATGAACATATTGAGATTTCTCAAACTGCAGTGTCTGTATAGTCTTATGAAACTTAGACTAAGCTGCCAGCAAAAGGCAAAGGACCTTATTCATGACCCATGAGCAGTAGAGCAGTCTGGGGCTCTTGATGGCTTGGAGATGTTACTCACACATCTGAAGGAAATAGAAGATTTCTTACAGCCTAGTTACTCACACATCTGAAAGAAACAGAAGATTTTGTAAAATGCAGTTCATCAAGTTTGCTTCGCATCCCTGAAGGGTGAAATATGCCTTTTAATTTCACTCTGTGAGGGTAGGACCTACCTGATATAGCCCTGTGAAAGCTAAAATGGGGAAATTTGGATATCAGCCCACTGCTCTGCTACAGCCTCTTGGTAATCTTTAGCACAATCAGGCTCATCTGGAGAAGAAATCCCACTTCTTATGAGTCTTTGTAATGAAGCTTTCCTGATTTCCACTCAATGCCAACCATGCAAGGCCTTACTTCTCTGAAGAAAAAGCTGTGCAGCTCTCTACAGAGAAAATCCCACTGCCTTCTGACTCAGACATCATAAAAAAAAAAACAAAACAACATTTGCTTTGATGTAAAATTGTTCCTGAATGCACATAAACAGGCAGGGTTTGAAATTTTGGTGCAGAATTTGTCCTTTGGGTGCAGTTTACTGTCTCTGCCATAATTATGTTTTGAAATGTTTCATTTGTCCTTCTGTCCAAATGAGCTCTTATCCTCTTCTCCTGTAACCAAGCAGATCTCACATCCATTGTCACCAGAGCGGTGGTGTCACAGACATCTTTTATGAAAAATCCTTTCCTTAGGATTTTTCTTCCTGAGAAGCTGAGAGGCCTCAGGAACAAAATGCAAACAATGGTTATCTGCTGCTGTGGAATGCAACAGGTGCATCTGTGATTGGTCTCATGTGGTTGTTTCTAATTAATGGCCAATCACAGTCAGCTGGCTGGGACTCTCTGTCTGAGCCACAAGCCTTTGTTATCATTCCTTCTTTTTCTATTCTTAGCTAGCCTTCTGATGAAATCCTTTCTTCTATTCTTTTAGTATAGTTTTAATATAATATATATAATAAAATAATAAACCAAGCCTTCTGAAACGTGGAGTCAGATCCTCGTCTCTTCCCTCATCCTCTGACCCCTGTGAACACGGTCACATGGTGGCTTCTCATTTTAAAATGAGAGAAGGTGTGTGTCACCCTGCACATCAATGATCACCACTGCAGTTTCTTCAAAAGTTTCCAACAACCATAAGCAGGATTACACTGCAAGTTCCATCTCCTTCCTGTCACTCATCCAGGGGAAGGATTGCCACAGAAAACAACGTCCCACTCAGCACTGGGGGATGGAAGTCTTGGCTCTTTTGCCATGGGCAGGGCGAGCTCTCCTGAGCAATAGTCCCAGCCCTGCATTCAGCACTGCCTTTGCAGGCAGCCTGGCTGCCTCCCACACCTGAGAGAGAGCTGTGGTGCCTCTGCCCACGCAGGCCCAGCGGGATGGACTGGGAATCAGCGGTCACGGTTCGTTCCACAGGCGCGCTAAATAAACAGAAAATAATGGCTGGGAGTTCTCATCTGCGCATGGGAGATTCAGCGTGGCCTGCTTTGTTTTCAGAGTGCTGGGAGAAATCTGTTTTGATTGCTCAGACTTCAGAGCAGCTGCTGTAAACACGATGTGTCCGAATGTTTCTTCTGGGCAAATGCTGGCAACAATGCAGCTCACAATTTCTGCTAAAACAGATTATCCTCCATCTTCCTGCTCACCCTTTTTAGGGCTGACAACTCATTAATCCTTGAAAATTTAAGACAGCTATAGGTCTCTTTAATTTGCACCTAGCTTCCTCTAATCTAAACTGATTTTTCCAGAAGCCAAAAATAACTGCTGCACATATCCAGCTGTTCCTTTATTCTGCCAGGGGTGGCCTAAATACCAGTGGGGATGACAGCATGATTTTCTATTAAATACCTATGATTTTCTTTAAGTACCTGTGTCCCATCCCATTCCTGTCCCATTGATATGATTTTCTTGGAGCCCATGACTGGCTTTGAAGCTCCTTGTGGCAATGAAGAAAAAAACCCTGAATCATAGCAGAAGGGAAAATCAAAACCTATAGGACACAAGATTGACACCGAACTCAGCTATTTACTTTAAACTTTCCCAAGGAGGGAAATGCAAAGCTGTTACTGATGATAATATTGCAATCCAGAAGGTAGGATTTTATCCCAGTTCTGGAAGATCAGCTGTGTTCTAGTTTCCAAGTGAAGACAATGATTCACAGCAAAGATGAGCAGGCGCAAATATACCCCAGCAGTGATCCATTTTATAAAACAAAATTTTAATTTGCAGGTCTTTTACAAGTGCCCAGCATCCAGTCTGAAATCATGTGCCTGTAGACATCATGACTTAATCATAGCCTCATTAAAGACAAAATCAAGCAGCTTTGGTCTTTTGGACACCTCAAGGCTGTAGAACTGTCCTCCCAGTTTGCTGTGCCCAAAATCTCCTTTTGATTTTCAAAGCCTATTATGCAAATGCAGGAAGCATGCTAACTAGAACAATGAGCTCTGAACATAGGACTTTGCCACCCAGAAGACATTTCCCTGTGACCTCAAAAAAATAAAAGTCTCCCCAGTTCTTTTCTGCCAAGGCAATGCCTGCATTAACAAGTTGTGCAACACCAGTGGAGCGAATCCAACTTTGCAGCCTGCAATCTGGGGCTGTGGTGGTGATCCAGTGTTGACATTCAGTTATTTTAATCTTTAAAGTTATGGCCATCATGTATATAGGTAGATACTTCAATACATTAGCAATTGACTAGGGCCATAGCCAACCCTAACCCACAATCAATTGCTCACATCTTCAGTGTCTGTCCACAGATACTTATCATATTTGACTGTGTATGGCATTTGAAAAAGGTAGGATAGCACAGCCTTTCAAGAAGATCTTTGACATGGGTGGATGAGGTCTTCCTAAGGTCCCTAGAAAAGCCCTTCCTTTAGCATGGAAGTACACCAAACATTTGGTTCCAGCACAGAGTATGCTTCAGGACTGCACTCTGTGTGTGCCTGCCACTACTGGGCTGTCAGTTCAGGAGACCAGAGAAAAGCTGAAATACTGAAAGTGCCACATCCAGATGCCTCTTGAACACTTCCAGAGACAGGGACCCCCCCACATCCCTGGGCAACTTATTCCAATACCTAACTAGTCTTTCAGTGAAAATATTCTTTTTCTAATATCCAATCTAAACCTCCCCTGCTGCAGTTTAAGGTCTTTCCTCAAATACCCACCTCAATGAGTTACTATTGCATTCCTATTAAATATGGTACTCTGGACATTGAGGAGATTAGAGGTGGCACACAGAATGGACATAGGGCTCCATCACCGAGTGTCTCCCTGAATTCTTCCTCAGCAGCATCACCTACCAAGGGCTCTTCAGAAAGTTTGGATTGACTATTTCTTGCATATCTTTTCCATAGAAAATGTGCTGTCTTCTTTCAATCCAGTGGAAGTACTCTCCAGGCAGTTCATCCCAACAAAGCAGGAAACCTTCTTGTCACTCAGGGATGCTCACCCCACCCCGGACCCATAAAATTATGCTTGACATAAGAAACTGTTCTCAAATACCAGAAAACCAAAACATGAATATCCAAGAGAAAGAGCATGAGACAGCTGTAAAAAATAATTCTGCAGCTGTTGGTGTCAGTTCCCAGCTCTCTACCATTCCCCCTGCTTCACAACAGCTGCTGCATAGACCTTGTGGGCGATTTCCAAAATTTTTAACTGAATCTGTTTTGCCTTATGAGAAAATCACAATTTTATTTCTGTTTCCAATTTTAGAAGAAAACAGCACCATGTTCTGGGGGATTTAAACTACAGCCACCTAAATCCTGAGAAAGCTTTCTAAAACCACTTGGAATTTGCCATGGAGAAGGCTGTGTGTTAAGTTCAGTGCAACTGCAGTGGTGTAACACAGAGCAATGAGGGCACAAAGTATAGTGCAGCTAAAACTGCTCAGTTGCATAAATATTCCTTTTCCCATACTCTCATGGATGGCAGCCCTTCAAACTACTAAAGTTGGAGCCAAAGTCTGAATACAGGTCAACAGCAATGAACACGGAGTGAAGGACCACTGGAATTCTCTAAGCTGAGCCCTTCCTGCAGGCATTCCAATTAATGTGCCTCAGGTTTATCAGGATGGGACAAGAGCACTCTCTCCCAGTGATGAGTGATTTCACACTTATTTTTCCTGGTACTTTGAATAGTTCTGTCATCCACTTAACTCTCAGCAGTATCAGTCATCAGGGGAAGAGACAACTTAACTGAATCCATAAATTAGTGAGTGCTTGGAAACAGTTGTTTTCTCCTAAGTGTCCCAGTGTCTTTGTAATATTTGAAATAACTGGTATCATCTCCCACATCTTAGTACAAAAAAATATATTAAAAAAATATATATATAGTACCCAGCTGCCTGCTGTAAGGTTTGATTAACTCCTATTCTGTTCCCCCATGCTCTATTATCCTTTGTTCTGAGGTTCTCTTCAAATCCACGTAACTATTTACATGGAAAAATAAAGGGGACTGAGAGCATAGAGAGTGAGTGGAATTTGTTTTGTGAGCTTGAGAATAATAATCTGCCAGTAGCAAATTATGCTCAGATAAAACACCTGTAAATTTCAAGTAATGAATGACCAGGTCCAAAATACTTGAAAAAATAAAATGCTACTGAACAATACCAAACAGAAGAATGGCAAAAATAATCAGTGTAAAATTAAACCAATCAACCAATAACACCCCCAAACATGCAAACAAAGGCAACTTTTCTGCCCTAAGTGCGAGTTCCTACTATCATTGTTCTTTTTAACCTCAAATGTACAGAATAACATACCTGATGAATGAAACATGGATTCATGAGGTCACTAGGCAGTATCACACAGCATAGAAGTAAAATTTTTCAGAACAGGATTTTACCCATATCTATCAAGGTTTTTCTTATTTCATATTGTGGGCTGTGCTCTGTTTCACTGTGAAAAGAAGTGTGCACTATCCCCACACCAAATGCAAATGCTCTGGAATAACACAGAGTCCTGACTATGCCAGCACAGGAAAATGTAGAAACTGGGAGGACTTTGAAGAAAATGAAGAAAGTGAAAAAAAGCAAAAAAAAATACTCTGAAGAATGATTGTGATGGGATTCTTTTGCTTGTAGGAATGAGAGCACTGCTTTGCCCAGGCACTGATCCCAAATGTTCTGGGCCCCTTGGGGAACTGCTTTATACAGAGCACTGCTAGCTTGTTCCAACAGACAAGGCATACTGGCCGTCACAGTCACGGATATGAAATTTATCTTTCTGTAAATGAATTACAGGCTTAGGAAGCCAGCAAGCAGCCAAGCCTCAGAAGAAAAAACTGGAATTCAGATTGTCTAAATTGTAGTGGGCCACTTTGCAAGGTGACCTGCCATTTATCTCAGAACAAGTTCTTACAAAATCCCAGCCCAGCTCTCAGGACCCAGAACTTTCACAAATCTGAAAAATATCTTCTGAAACAGCACTAGCAGTTGAGTGATTCAGAAAGCTATTACTGTTGTGCCCCTATGACCTGTAAAGCTGAAGTGTAAATGAGAGGAAGGTTTTAGGTAGCTGTTCCTGTAAGACATATTTAAGAGGCCTGCCATGTATTTTATTTTCCAGGAGTATTTCTTAAAACTGATAATTTGTAGTTCCTGGGAATTCTACTGTTGAAAAATGGATGATAACCAAAAACCAAAATACTGATTTATTTATTTTCAATTAGCAAATTTCAGTTGAGAAATGTAAAGCCCCATCATTTTGTCTTGATTTGAAACCAACTTGTCCTTCCTCCTTCCTTTGGTACCTCAGATGCAACTCATAATCCCATTCTTCTCAGCAGCCTGGGCTTCCCAGAGGGGCTGCTTGTGCCATTGCCCATGGCCCCCAAGTGCACTGTATCCATTTAATGATGGGGGACACTGTTTTACTTAGAGTAATTGCAACTAAAAAAAAAAAAAAAGGGATTCTAAACTAAGCTGCTTCAATTCAAGACAGACACCCTTGAAATCTCCTAATTAAATAATGAATTTTTTTTGTCCTATATATCTTTTATTAAGAAAAGAAATTGTGTTCAATTTTACTACCCTGGCCTACATTGAGAAAGAAATGCATTTCTAGATAGGTGTTTCATTACTGAAGCTTAACAGGAAAGTAAATCTGATAATTTTCCCTTACTCTGCTTCCTTTTTTTTCCCCAAAAGATATTCAAAGAAATTATAATTTTTATTAAGTGGTGGAAATCCAATAATTTAAATATTATCTTTGGAGAATTAATATTTTGTTAAACATTAGTGATTTAGAACAACTCTGACATATTTCATATTCATATCCACTGCTTGTTAATTTTTCTCTTTCCATTTTTCTGTCATGTATATTACCCAGTGCAGCTGCCAAGTTCAGCTTAGAGTGTGCTCAACTTTCATGAATTTTTCCTTTTATGTTCCTGCTGAATTTATAAAGCAGTTTATAATGAAAATTCACCATAAGAGAAAAATTTACAAGATATTTTACGGAGCAGTCATAAGTTTTACAACTTAAACTGGGAAGCATAACTGTGAAGTCATTGCCATACCCATGGTATATTTTAATCATCTGTCTAGAATATGCTGGAAAAAAAAATTTAAAAACTGAAGGAGATTTTCCCCTCCTTAAGAAACAACAGAAACAGGAATAGAATTCTGAGCTTTGGAGACTGTCATTGACACCAACACTCTGTAAAGATAGCAGCAATGAAATGTTACTGAAAAAATTCATTGAAAAGAGTTTGTTGACTCTTTTGTGTTGTACACATAGATAGAAAGGAACCGTAATACAAGGATGCAACTGATGACTTTCCCCCATGCTCAGAAATCCCCTTCCAAACAGATAACAAAGGCACAGAGAGCACTGCCTCGAGATCCTTCAGCTGAAGTCTCTCACTTGAATGTGACAGTAGAGAGGCAGCATAGTACAGGAGAAAATAACAGCCTCATGAATATAAGTTATGGGCCAGCTAGAAATTTACATATCTAAGGCAACACTTCTGAATCCCCAAGCGTAATCCTCAGCTAGCTGTTGAAAACAGACAGCACTAGTACACTGGTTCACCGTAGAATATCCCAATTCATGAAGCCTTCCAGCTTGTACCAATTTCAGTCTGTCAGTGGCTTGGATTTTGCTGTAGTCGAGCTCTAATGTGTAGGTATGTGCTGGAGGGGATCACCACCATCATTTGATCTGTTCCTGGGTTTTACTCAGTACTTAAACCAGCAGATAGGAGAGCAGAAAGCTCAATCTCACTTGGGAGGACATCTAAAGGAGCAGGGCTCTCAGAAGGTGGAGGGAGAAGGAGCAGCCTTTTTTCTGGGAAACTGCAGGACAGTTATGTTGTAAGGACAGTGATATTCCAGAGAAACACAGGATCTGGGTGTACCCACTGTATTTTTTCCAGTGCTTCAAGTTTGAGGAGAACAAGAAGAGAGGGATGCAATTTGCAGAGGTAGAGGTCCAACTTAGAATCATAGAATATCTTGAGTTGGAAGGAACCCTTAATGATCATTGAGTCCAAGTGCCAAAACTTACAGAGCTAGGAGCAAAAGAGAGGTCTGCTACAGACCTGAATATAGCTTGTGTGACCTGGAAGGAGGGCTGACAGTGAAGTCTGTGCTGCAAAGGGCCAGTACACATCAGTAGCTGAATTCATGCTTTTCCTGGAACCTAATTACAGCAGAACTGAGAGTGTACCCTTCAATTTAATTTCTTCTGTGAGTGGTTGGGAGACCAGTAAGCCAGAGCTGAAGGCTGGGTTTGGGAAGGCTAGCATGGAGCCTTATCCACACTCTCAGACTTTACAACCATATTCAATGCCATTCATCAGTAGTTACACCTTTTTTTGAACCCTTAACAGAGTGCATTTGAGATAAACTGAACAATAGAAGTTCTCACTATGCTGAAATTGCTGGAAATGTGCCAAAAAGTAATAGCAAATTTACCAAAGTATTAGTCAGATCAGTAACATTTTATTTTATGTTAATAATTTATCACCCAAAATGTCAACACTTACAAAAATATTTGAAGCCCTCTTGTGATCCCTTTTGAATGCCTGCACAGAAGAGCAAGGAGCTGCTGTTCTGTATGAGATGGCAAGGAGCTGTTGGTGGACTGATTTATCCTTTTCCTGGGGTGGGCAGAGCACATAAAACACCACGAGCTCACGGGTCAGCAGGCTGGGCTGCATCCCACAGGAGGAGAGGAGGAAATGGGCTGTGCCAGGGAAAAGGGTGGTGCAAACCACTTCCCCTCTGCCACAAGGAGGGTGCTTGACCCTGTGAGTCAGAGTTCCCAGGTTGGCTTAGCTGTGCTTCTCCTTTACATGGCTTGAATTGCTTGGTGGAAAGCCAGTATTCTGCATTTGTTGTAGAGAGAAACACTTAAATCCTTTTGTTAAAAGTATCTGCCCTGGGTTTCCTTTGGTTTAGGCTGGTAAAGCTTCTTCATTGTGTTATACAAGGATTGGAGTGGTTCCCCATGAGATTCAACAATACCAATGTTTGAAAGGTGGTTTTCCATTTAGCACAGTATTACAAAAAGTGTAACTGGTATATTAGTCAGCTTTCCAATTGTCCTGACAAATTAAAAACCCTGCCAGAACTCAGCCTCTACGCTTCTTTCCTTGTTATCTGACTCTGCAGAGATCCTCCTGTTTTGTAGTTGTGAAATTTTGTAAAATGTCTTGGAACTGGTAACTTCTCAAGTTTTATGGTTGGTATAGTTTCTCACTGCATTTATAGTAACAATAGTCTGTGTGAAAGTAAACCTGAAGCATCCTCAAGCTTTACTATAAAAAATTCACCTGTTAAGAAGACATCTGCTATCTTCTATTGTATGTTTGGTATATTTTGCCTTTATAATCAGAATTATACTCTAGATGCAATCAAAGCCTATTTCTCATGAAGTGCTCAAGCTCCTAGCTTCACTTAAGCAGTATATATTATAATATCTACAGGGATTTGCTTAAGTGGCAGAGTGTACTGCAGAGCAGCTTAGAAATGCTTTCTGGCAGGACTGGAGTAAAAGGAAATAGGTGGTCTGCACAGAAACACACAGCCAAACTGATTCTGGGTAGAATGGGTGGTGAGATTATGACACCAGTTAAAAATATAATCATCAGTGACTCAGCTTCTACTTGAGCAGCTCCCTAACTATCCAAAATGCTATCGGTTCAAAACCCATGAGCTATCACATATGTTTTGGCAAAAACACACAGTGAGTCTCATGGCTAGAGCAGAGGACAGAAGATCCCAGGCATCTGTTTATGACTTAGCTACAGATTTGCTGTGGAAGTCCAAGTACATTTAACTCTTTATATCCCCCTAACTCAGTTTGCAAACTAGAGAAAGAAAAAACACAGCTAGATATGTTGTTAAACTAAAATCCTGTCTTTAAGGGGTTAAATGAAAAGCAAATATGTCAAAGTTAGTCCTAAATCATGAACACTTTTTGCTGTAGCTACTAGTAAATTCCTCCCAGTAAGAAATGCCAAAACGAATTTAAAGTTCAGTCTCTCCTGGAAGTCTCTTGCCTTTGAGAAGGAGGGGAAAGGAAAGGCACCAGCCACATAAAGGCATTCACTTTAGAACTGCAAATGAGCCTGCACAATGTTTTATCCTTCACCAGTCGTCTTTGTCGCCTTCTCTTCTGACTGCATTCTTGGAACATCTTGTACAAGAATTTATAAGACTATTTGTTTTATTGCCACATTTTTAACTGCACAGACCACATTGCAGTCTGAGAAATAGGTTTGAAAAGAATGGTGAACTGTATTATTTTGGTTAAAAACCGTTCTTGTTAAAACCAAAAGCTGTGTTTTTCTCACATTAGAATTAAAAAAAAGTACTTTGGCAGAATTAGGACATGAAAGGCACCTGAAAATCTGAACTTTGTAAACACTGAAATGCTATCAAGTAGAGTTTCATTAGAAATTATGGGGTGCAACATCTCTTGACAGTACTCATGAGTTTTGCATATTTAAAATACACAAAAGTCACCTCAGTTTTCTGGCATTAGCAGAAAACTGATGTAACTTGATAAAAATACTTGAACACAGTGTACCTGTTGATAAACAGAATTAAAATCAGTCAGAAGTATTTAGAATTTGACTACTGTTTTTATTAAAACCAAGCTGGAAGCCAAAAGCTGTGCCTGGAAGAGAGTGCATATAGGAATCAGCCCTACACCACAGGTGCAAATAGCCCTTTGCAGGTAAGATCCCTTCAGGTGTCTCACTTCAGAAGGCAGCAACACTGCTCATCTGCCAGAAGTGAGGGATGTGCTGCTTTCCTGATTATCAGAGCAGTGGCAGGGGATGGAAGCGCTGCAGACTCTGCTCCTCCAGCCATCCTTTTGCACCAGCTAATATTTCAGATAAAATGGGCAAATTTCATTTCATGGAAAAAGTGACAAATGTCAGCAAACTAATCTGAGTACAGAGATTTCATCAGCAGGCTTTTGGTTACTGCAGAGTGCATTATTGGATGACTGGGTCCATGAACTACATAGTAAATATTAAAGAAATATTCAAAATTATATCATTAAATGATGACAAAATAGAGTCTGTTTGTTTCAATAATTCAAATTCCCTTGAGATAAATGACACAGACAATGATTATAGGGAAGTAATACAGACTAGACATATTATGTGATGAAAGAAAACAAGTTAAGAGGTGTTAAAATACATTTAGGAAAATTAATAGGAAAGGCAAGCTTAGAGGCTGTAGGCTTATACTTCATTACATAAAGACATATTTCTTTAACAACGTCACTCCTAGTCCATAATAAAAAAAGTCCATGGGAATGGCATTTTTTAAGGAGAGGATACAAAATCTGTTGAAAATAGTATTGGATACCATTTTTTCCCCATAAGTATTTAAAATAATTCGATGAATCAATTTTATGCATTACTTTCTACACTCATTCATTTGAATGGTACCATCTGTGGTATGTTTGCATAAAATTAATTTCAGTGTCGCTACAAAACATTTGTTGAAAAATAATTCTGAATTTACTTTGGAAAATATTCACTGTAGAAATCTGATGAAAGCTCTGTATTCAACCAAGTAAAAGAAATTACTAGGGAATATATAAGAAATTATATTAGCCTCATTTTTAGCTTTCAAATGACAAATAACACAACAAAAGAAATAAAATAACATTTTGTTTTATATTTTCCAGTAAAACCTACACTGGAAAAAAAGTGGAGAGAAATTATACTCGTTGCATCAGACTTTTAGAAATTATATGATAGGCTGTCAGAAACAAGACTAGTGCTCTTTATAGCCTTCTCCAAGAGATCACAGCTGCCTGGAACATATTACTGGTGCACAAGTAAATGCTGAAGCACAAAGACTCTTCCAGTTTTATGCAATTGCTCATTCAGGTTTTCCTTACGATGACTAATATATGGTTCCTGAGTCTTTCAGATGCAAAGGCATTTGCAGAAACTACCAGTGTTGT